>NC_059181.1:111810916-113010916 GCF_019923935.1 Bubalus bubalis
TAAAAATACCATGGATTCATTTAATATGTTTTATTGGCTGAGCAAATTTTACTTAACATCTACTATGTGCTTGGACTGCAAGGAAATCCAACCAGTCCATTCTAAAGGAGATCAGTCCTGGGTGTTCATTGGAAGGACTGATGCTAAAGCTGAAACTCCAATACTTTGGCCACCTCATGCGAAGAGTTGAGTCATTGGAAAAGACTCTGATGCTGGCAGGGATTGGGGGCAGGAAGAGAAGGGGATGACAGAGGGTGAGATGGCTGGATGGCATCACCGACTCGGTGGACATGAGTTTGAGTAAACTCCAGGAGTTGGTGATGGACAGGGAGGCCTGGCGTGCTACGATTCATGGGGTTGCAAAGAGACACGACGGAGCGACTGAACTGAACTGATGTGCCAGATGCTTCTAGACACTGGGAATACACAACCGATTAAAGTAGACTAAGTAGCTGTCTTCATGTTGATAATTTTTGTCTGTGTTTGTGGAAGAGGTACGATGGTACGGAAATAGACAATAAACAAAATGATTATAGATTATAATACACAGTTGGATTTAAATATGCAGAATAATGTGATTTAGAATGACTGGATGGATGTTTAAGCAGAGCATCAGGGCTATGGAGATGACATTTGAGCTACGTATAAGCTAACATTTTTTCTTACTAGTGTCAGGCATATTTCTAAGCACTTCACAAACGTTAACTTATATAATGTCATAGCATCCCTACAAAGAAAGTATTATCATTATTTTCATTTTACAGATGAAAAAACTGAAGTACCAAGAAAATTAAGTAACTTGACAAGATGAGGAAATACAGACAAGATTCCAATGTAAGTATTTTCATTCCCAAGCCTATGTGCTTTACCACTACACTGTATGCAAAGAATAGGGGCCAGGGTATAACAAGGAAGAGTAAATTCAAAGGCCCTTAAGTAGCCATAATTAAAATGATCCAGCAGAACTGGTAACACTGATGTACCAGATAAGATATAACAGCAAGAGTGATATCCTTAAGTAGTGAGAATTATTGCTGAGAGAAAAGGCAGCTGTGCACTGGTGTTCATGAGTTCTACTACCAAGAACAGTAATCGGGAACTAGCAAATCAATGACTACATAAAAGAAACATGTATATTATCATATGTGAAATAGATCACCAGTCCAGGTTCAATGCATGAGGCATGGTGTTCACGGCTGGTGCACTGGGATGACCCTGAGTGATGGGATGGGGAGGGAAGAGGGAGGGAGGGTCAGGATGGGGAACACATGTACACCCATAGCTGATTCATGTGAATGTATGGCAAAAAACACCACAATATTGTAAAGTAATTAGCCTCCAATTAAAATTTAAAAAAAATAAATGTAGAGATATCAGGGTAGGTACACAAGTCTGAGCTGGAGGATACTTAGGAGTCAGAAAGTGGGTGGTACATGAAAACAGAGCAAAAGTATTTTTCTCCCCATTACTCTCTTTCTCCCTCCCTCCTTCCTCATGCTCTCTCGTTCTTTCCTCTCTTTTTCCAACCCTTCCCTTCTTTCTTCTCTCCCTTCCCATTCAACATAGATTAAGAAGATAAATAAAAGCAGAGAAAAATATGATATGATTTCCTTAGAAGCACAACCATAATGGGGAATAAACATAACTGGATCTATAGAATTTAATCTGACTTATTTGTCAAGATAAACAAATAATTTTATTTCATTACCATTATACCAGTAATATACCATTACTGTGGTCTTTACTAGAGAAAAAAAAATTGAACAAGTTACCACCCTAACTTATTTGGCATTTATATGACACTCCATTTATAAAATAGGAAAGAAATAATATGCTATTCTGTGACTAAAACAAAACTAAATTAGAACTTAATAACAGAAAGAAATCAAGAAAATAAGTATATATTAATAAATTAAACAATGTACCACTAAATAACACATAGCCCAAATAAGAAATCACACAGTAAATCAGAAATTATTTTGAACTAAAGGAAGATGAAAACAAAATAAACTAAAATTTGTAGCAGGCAGCTAAAGCAGTATTTATATAAAAATGCAAAGCAGTAAGTCCTTCATTAACAAAGAAGAAAGTTTTAAAATTAATGATTTAATCTTCCACACCAGGAAGTTTGAAAAAGATCACATTGGACAGAAAGTAAACAGAAAGAGAAATGAGAGTATGGAAAATCTGAATGGCAAAGTCATGTAAGTGGCTTAACTGACATCTAAGGAACAGCCAGCCCAACAATGGCAAACGTCATATTCTTCAAGTACATAGGATACATTCATAAATATAAATCATATACTGGGCCATAAAACAAACCTCAACAGACTTAAATGGATTCAAGACACACATGTCATAGTCTCTGACCACAAAGGAATAAAATTAAAAGTCAATAACAAAGATTTCTAGAAAATTAAATATTTAGAGATAATTAAAACCTAAATAATCTCTGGAACAAAGAAGTCACAGGAAAAATGAATTACTTTAAAGTGAATGAAAATTAAAATACTGTCCATCAAAATGTTTGGGATTTTGTTAAAGCAACATTTGGGGGAATTCTTAATTCTAAATGCTTATATTAAAAATAAAGAAAGTTGCAAACCAATGACCTGAATGTTCACATTAAGAAATACAAATAAGCAATGTGAAAAGACAGCCTTCAGAATGGGAGAAAATAATAGCAAATGAGGCAACTGACAAACAACTAATCTCGAGAATATACAAGCAACACCTACAGCTCAATTCCAGAAAAATAAAGGACCCAATCAAAAAATGGGCCAAAGAACTAAACAGACATTTCTCCAAAGAAGACATACAGATGGCTAACAAACACATGAAAAGATGCTGAACATCACTCATTATCAGAGAAATGCAAATCAAAACCACTATGAGGTACCATTTCACACCAGTCAGAATGGCTGCGATCCAAAAGTCTACAAGTAATAAATGCTGGAGAGGGTGTGGAGAAAAGGGAACCCTCTTACACTGTTGGTGGGAATGCAAACTAGTATAGCCACTATGGAGAACAGTGTGGAGATTCCTTAAAAAACTGGAAATAGAACTGCCTTATGATCCAGCAATCCCACTGCTGCGCATACACACTGAGGAAACCAGAAGGGAAAGAAACACGTGTACCCCAATGTTCATCGAAGCACTGTTTATAATAGCCAGGACATGGAAGCAACCTAGATGTCCATCAGCAGATGAATGGATAAGAAAGCAGTGGTACATATACACAATGGAGTATTACTCAGCCATTAAAAAGAATACATTTGATTCAGTTCTAATGAGGTGGATGAAACTGGAGCCTATTATACAGAGTGAAGTAAGCCAGACAGAAAAACACCAATATAGTATACTAACGCATATATATGGAATTTAGAAAGATGGTAACAATAACCCTGTATACGAGACGGCAAAAGAGACACTGATGTATAGAACAGTCTTATGGACTCTGTGGGAGAGGGAGAGGGTGAGATGATTTAGGAGAATGGCATTGAAATATGTATAATGTCATATATGAAACGAGTCGCCAGTCCAGGTTCGATGCACGATACTGGATGCTTGGGGCTGGTGCACTGGGATGACCCAGAGGGATGGTATGGGGAGGGAGGAGGGAGGAGGGTTCAGGATGGGGAACACATGTATGCCTGTGGCAGATTCATTTCGATATATGGCAGAACCAATACAATATTGTAAAATTTAAAAATAAAATAAAATTAAAAAAAAAAGAAATACAAAGACACCTTAATGTTGTATGTCAGTTTATCTTAATAAAACGGGTGGGGAAGGGAAACTAGAATGAAAACAAAGAGTAAATTAAACCCAAAGGAAGCAGGAAAAAAGGAAATAATATTCATTATTATGGAAATAAATATGATAGAAAATAGAAAATACAATAGAAAAAAGAAGAAACCAAAGGCTAAATCTTCGAGAAAAGGCAATAAAATCAATAAATTCTCTAGTGAGACTGACCAGGAAAAAAACAAGGAAGATACAATTAATCACCTTACATCAGGAGTGAGAAAGGTGACATAAGTATAGATTCCACAAATATTAAAAATATAAACATGGAGTGTTATAAATAACTTTATAACAAGAAATTTCACAAACTATTTGAAATTATCAAATTCCTTGAAAACTACAGGTGAATAAAAATCACTTAAGAAACAGATATCTATATCTACTGAATATATTGAATCATAGTTGACCCTTGAACAATGAGGGAGCTGGGGCACCAACCCTCTGTGCAGCTGAAAATCCACATGTAACTTAACAGTTACTTCCCTGTATCTGTGGTTCCACATTCATGGATTCAACCAGCCATAGAAATGTAGTACTGTAGCATACACATAAAACAATCCCCATATAAATGGACCTGCACAATTCAAACCTATGTTGTTCAAGGATCAACTGTAGTAGTAAAAATCCTTCTCACGATGGCCCAGATAACTATACTGATGAATATTAACATTTAAGGAATAAACCATAGCAGTTTTACATAAAGTTCTACATGAACTCAGAAAATGGAGTAGTTCCAAACTCATTACCTAAGGCTTGCAGTACCTTGGTACCAAAACCAGACAAAGATAATTTGAAAAAAAAAAATACAAATGAGTACACTTCATGGACCTATGTACAAAAAAAAAAAAATGAAGCAAAGTTTTAACAAATCCAAAATAGGAAAGGATTAAATGTCATAAACAAGAGGAGTTTATCTTAGAAATGCAAAATTGCTTTAGCATTTGAAAGTTAATGTAATTCACATATTAACAAACCCAAGAAGAAAACCTACATGATCATCTTGATATACAACACACATTTGAAAAAATCCAACATCCTTTCCAGTTAAAAATCTCTCATTAAATTAGAAATAGAAAGAGACTGCTACTAAGTCGCTTCAGTCGTGTCCAACTCTGTGCGACCCCATAGACGGCAGCCCACCAGGCTCCCCTGTCCCTGGGATTCTCCAGGCCAGAACACTGGAGTGGGTTGCCATTTCCCTCTCCAATACATGAAAGTGAAAAGTGAAAGTGAAGTCGCTCAGTCATGTCCGGCTGTAGCAACCCCATGGACTGTAGCCTACCAGGCTCTTCCGTCCATGGGATTTTCCAGGCAAAAGTACTGGAGTGGGGTGCCATTGCCTTCTCCGAGAAAGAGACTACCTAACCTGATAAAGGGCATCTGTGAAAAAACCACAACTAATATATTACTTTGAGGTGACACACTGAACAGCTTGCTCCTAATATCCAGGATGTGCCAAGGATTTCTGTTCTCACCATTAGCGTTCATCACTGAACTGGTGTACTAGATAGCACAATGACACAAGAAAAAAAATTTTAATTAAATAATCAATTGAAATATTCAACAGTTGAAAAACTAATTTAAAATTACTATTATATAATCAAAAATATGAAATTTAAAGATAAATCTAATGAAAACTGTGCAAGAAGACCTAGACACTGAAACCTACAAAATTTGCTCAGAGAAACTAAAGATCTAAGTAAATGGAGTGATATGAATCAGAAGACTCGGTATTATTGAGCTGTCAGTTATTCTCAAATTTATCTATAAGGTTAATGTAATCTCAGTCAAAATGATACCAGGCTTTTTTTTCAGTAGAATTAATAAATTTATTCTAATAGCTACATGAAAATGCAAAATAACTTTAATTACTTCAAAATAACTTTGAAAAAGGACAAAGTTGAAGAACTTGATGTCAAGGCTTATTTTAAAGCTATGGTAATGAACACATTGTGTTAATGGTGTAAAGATATACTAATATCAATATATCAGAAGACAGAATTCAGAAATAGTTAATACATTTATGGCCAACTGACTTTTAATGGAGGTGCAAAAACAGTTCAGTAGAAGAAACTTTATTTTTAGAAAATGGTGCTGAAACAAGTGAATATCCATAAGCACCAAAGAAAGCATTTAAATCCATATTTTGCATCATATATAAAGATTAACTCAAAATAGATCACATACCTATAGTCAAAACTATAAAACTACAAAACTTCTAGAAGAAAAGATGAAACCCAAGGTTAGGCAAATATTTCTTAAATACATCAGAAGCACAACTCAAAAGAAAAAAAAATCACCAGCTGAATGTCTTCAATACTAAAACTTGTGTTCTTTGAATGATACTCTTGAAAGACTTCCAAGATCAACAAGTTGGAAGAAAAATATCTGTAAAACACACATCTAATAAAGAACTTGTTTTCAAATTACACAAAGAACTCCCAAAACTTTGCAATAAGAAGACAAGCCACTAAAAAAAAAAAAAAAAATGGACAAAAGATTTGAAAAGGCGTATTAGAAAAAAAGGCATAAAAGGATAAAAATAAAAGATGTTCAACGTCATTAGTCTAAGGAATGCAAGTTAAAAACATAGTGAAATAATGATACACACATTTATAAGAGCTAAAATTTAAAAGACTGACCATGGGACTTCCCTGGCAGTGCAGTGGTTACGACTCTGCATTTGCATTGCATGGGACAGGGGTTCCATTCCTGGTCAGAGAACTAAGATCTCACATGCCTTGTGACATGGCCAAAAGAAAAAAAAAAAAGACTGCCGATTTTAGCAAGGATATGGAGGAACTGAAATTCTAATACTCAGCTGATAGGTATACTAAAAGGTACAAACACTTTGGAAAAGAGTGTAACAGTTTCTTAAAAGTTTAAACATCCATCTACCGTATGATCTAGGCAACCCACTACTGGGTATTTACCAAACAGCAACATCCATTCAAGAACCTGTAGAAAAATGTTCATGGCAGCTTTGTTTGTAAGGATCAAAAAAATACAATATTGTAAAGTAATTAGCCTCCAATTAAAATAAATAAATTTAAATTAAAAAAAATGAAACCAACACAAATGTGCATCAAGTAATTGGTAACCACACTGCACTATATCCATATAATAAAATACTGCTCAGAATTTAAGAGGAATTTACTATCTGATATGGGAATTAATACAGGCTTCCCCAGTGGCTCAGATGGTAAAGAATGTGCCTGCAGTGCAGAAGACAGGGCTCGATCCCCGGGTCGGGAAGATTCTCTGGAGAAGAAAATGGCAACCCACTCCAACATTCTTGCTTGGAGAATCCCATGGACAGAGGAGCCTGGCAGGCTCTCTATATCTATGGGCTTGCAAAGAGTTAGATATGACCAAATGACTAATACTTTCACTTTTTAAAAAAATATATTAATTTATTTTAATTGGAGGCTAATTACTTTACAATATTGTGGTGGTTTTTGCCATATGCCATGGGTGCACATGTGTCCCCCATCCTGAACCCCCCTTCCACCTCCCTCCTCACCCCATCCCCCCGGGTTGTCCCTGAGCACCAGTTTTGAGTGTCCTGCTTTATGCATCGAACTTGAACTGGTCATCTACTTTACATATGGTAATATACATTTGTCAGTGCTATCTTCTCAAATCATTCCACCCTCGCCTCGTGGGAATTAACACCAGTGAATCTGAAATTACTCTATCTGAAAGGAGCCATACAGAAAAGGGTAGAGCTATATGATCCAATGTATGTACAGTTCTAAAAATTTCAGACCAATCTAAACTAAAAATTTCACAGAATACAGATCAGCCATTGTCTGGGGATGGTGGGGCCTGGAGACAACAGCAGAGAGCAATTTATCAAATGACACATAAAAACCTGTAAGGGGGATGGATGTACTGTACTGACAGTTTCATGAGTAAATAAATGTCAAAACTTATCAGTTTGTGTATTTAAATGTGTACCATTTTTTGGGTCAATTATACCTCAGTGACACGACTGAGCAACTTCACTTTCACTTTTCACTTGCATGCATTGGAGAAGGAAATGGCAACCCACTCCAATGTTCTTGCCTGGAGAATCCCAGGGACGGGGAGCCTGGTGAGCTGCCGTTTATGGGGTCGCACAGAGTCATGTGCGCATGACTGAAGTGACTTAGCATAGCATAGCATACCTCAATGAATCCGTTAAAAATAAGTATGGTCGCATGAAAAAAGATGAAAACTATAAACAACTTCATGTTAATAATTTTGACAACCAAGATGAAATAAAGTTTTTGAAACACAAATATAATACTTCCAGAGCTCATTGAAAAAAAGATATATAAAACTATAATATTTTAAAAACAAACTAAATTCATAATCACAATCAACCACAGGAGTGGGACTTATGTTAGTACCAAGGCAAGAAAGTAGAATGATCCCTTTTTGCAGAAAACAAGTATAAATTTTTTTTAAATTTTTTCATACTATTTTGAGACATAGGAAACTGAGCACAGCCAAACACATTGAGAAACATATGTTCTGGAAAACCCAAACAACATAGGGTGAAAATGGCAATAATCTACTGTGAATCTACAGACTGCCTGTTTTGAGTTCCTCCCATCCATACACTCTCCACTCAGCTATCTGAGTGTAGTTCAGTGATTTGAGGCTGAACACAAATAGCACCTTTGCAAACAGTGGTGGTGAACTCAAATTGCTTTGTAGGGGGTGAGGGAGTAATGCAGATAATTGAAGGCTTGGTTGGCTTAAAGTGACAGAGTCACGTCAGAGCACAATGGAAATGCCCAGGGCCTTGTAAGCCCAGCCATGCTAAAATGATTCAGGGTGAATAGATAAGAAAAAAAAATTAAGGGGGTGATCCTAGAAATTCAAGAGCCATGAGAGGCTGAGATTGGCTTTCATACAACCCTAGGTGAACAGGGGAGATCCAGAAGAAACCATTAAAAAAAAAAATGAAAGTCAAGGGAAACTTGGGAATTGAATGCAACTTTGAATTGCATTTCTGAAATGACACAGCTCTGTATGCAAATAGATGGAGGTCTAATGGGCTCAAAGTATCTGAGGACAAACTCTTCCCCAGTTGAAGGTTGATGACTACCCTATTTATGCATAGGCATAACCCCTAAGAAGTCAGACTAAAAATATATACATAAGAATTTTTGTTACTCAGCCATTAAAAAGAATACATTTGAATCAGTTCTAATGAGGTGGATGAAACTGGAGCCTATTATACAGAGTGAGCACTATACTGGATGCTTGGGGCTGGTGCACTGGGACGACCCAGAGGGATGGAATGGGGAGGGAGGAAGGAGGACGGTTCAGGATGGGGAACACATGTATACCTGTGGCGGATTCATTTTGATATTTGGCAAAACTAATACAATTATGTAAAGTTTAAAAATAAAATAAAATTTAAAAAAATAAAAAATAAAAAAAATAAACTCAAAAAAAAAAAAAAGAATTTTTAAACAGGAAAAATGAAAACCTACTTGAGATATTAGGGGCTACACAGGGGCAGGAGACAGACCCCACAGTAATCCAAGCAAGTTACACAAAAATAAAAACACAAACATGATTTTTAAAAACTAGAAAAAAAAGAAACCAGAGATGCTATATTATATAAAATAATCTATTTCAACCAAAAATTACTCAACAAGCACACAAGAAGTGTGACCCAGAGTTTATGAAAGAAACAGTTAACAGTTGACCACACCTAGATGTTGAGTTTAGCAGTAGCCTCAAAACAGCTGTTATAAATATGCTTAAAGGATTGAAGAAAACATGTTTAATTATCTAAAGGATAATGTGGTAACAGTGAGTTTAAAAATCAGAAACCACAACAGAGGAATTAAAATTTAAAAAAAAAGAGCAAAATGGAAATTCAAGATTTTAAAAGTACAATAACTTACATGAAAGAATCACTACATGGATTCAACTGAAGATTTGAGTTTGCAGAATAAAGACAGTAAACTTGAAGGTGAAGAGGTTAGTTGCTCAGGCGTGTCCAACTCTTTGCGACCCCATGGACTATAGCCTACCAGGCTCCTCTGTCAATGGGATTCTCCAGGCAAGAATACTGGAGTGGGTTTCCATTTCCTTCTCCAAGGGATCTTTCCTGGATTAGGGACTGAACCAGTGTCTCCTGCATTGGCAGGCGGATTCTTTACCATTGAGTCACCAGGGAAGCCCTAAATTAAAGGTAGATAAAGAAAATAACTCCATTTTTAAAAGATCTTTAAAAGCCAAAGAACAAGTGAACAGAGCATCAGAGTTCTATGAGACAATGTAAAGCATGCCACCTATGTGTAACAAAAGTCTCAAAATGAAAAATGGGGGGGATGCATAAATATATCTGAAGAAAGAATGGCGAAAATTCTTACATTTTACTTTTTAAAAATCCATCAATTTAAAAGATCCAAGAAGTTCAGTGGACCCTCTGCCTAGTATTCACAAAGAGAATCACAACTAGAAACGCAGTAGTCAAACTCTTGACAGACAAACAGAAAATCAATATAAATCACAACCAGCTCCTCATATCAATTTCCACAAAAGATAATAAAGTTAAATGTAAGAACTGAAACTTTACATTTCCTAGAAGAAACATAAAAGAAAAATATGATTTTGCATGACATAATTAAATAAGACTCAAAAAGCATAAACAGAAGAAAAATTGATAAATGGGACCTTATCAAAAAGAAAACTTCATGTAAACCTGTGGCGGATTCATTTTGATATTTGGCAAATCTAATACAGTTATGTAAAGTTTAAAAATAAAATAAAATTAAAAAAAAAAAAATAAAAAATAAAAAAAAAAAAAAAAGAAAACTTCAGCTCTTCAAAACAGTGTTTGTAAAATGAAAACCATTTTTAAAATGAAAGCCCATAGCAAAATATTTGCAAAACACATATCTGATAAGAGACTTGTATCCACGATATATAGAGGAGTCTTACAACTCACTAATAAGTCAACACAGCCCAATGCTAAACAAAACACTTGAATGGGTACTTTTGAAAAGAAAATATAAAAATGGCAAATAAGCACTTGTATAGATGCTCAAAATGATTAGTCAATAAGGAAATACAAATTAATGACACTGTGATACAATTACATGCCCAATAGTATAAGTAAAATGAAAAGACAATCAAAATTTGGTATGGATATGCAGAAACAGAGTCACTCACACATTGCTGGTGGGACTGTAGAATGGTTTCAGACATTTGGGAAATGGTTTGGCAGTTTATTCAAAAGTTTAACATACACTGTTAGATAAAACAAGAATCTACTCCTAGGTATCCATCCAAGAGAAATGAAAATATATTTTCACATAATGACATGTACAAGTGTGCTCATAACACCACTGTTCATTACATCCAAAATTTATGAACAGTCCAAGTGCCAACCATCTGGTGAATGGATAAAGAAATTGTGGTATATATACACAAAGAAATACGCTGATATTGTTTTATTTATTACTACTTTGTAATATACTTTGAAATCAACAAGTTGATGCCTCTAGTTTTGTTCTTTCTCAAAATTGCTTTGGTTATAAGGTCTTTTGTTGTTCCATTAAAATTTTGATAGGGACTGCATTGAATCTGTAGAAGCTTTTGGGTAGTATGAGCATTTTTAATAGTAGTAACCCTTTCAGTTCATGAACATGCCAACATCTTTCCATTTATTTGTATCTTCAATTTCTTTCATCAATGTCTTATAGTTTTTGGAGTATAGATCTTTCACTTCCTTGGTAAATTTATTCCTAACTATTTTATTGTTTTTGATACTATGGTAAATGGGATGATTTTATTTCTTTTTCAGATAATTCTGTTATTGTAAAAAAAAAAAAAAAAAACCACAATTCAATGGTACTGGCAAAAACAAATAATAGATAAACTGAATAGAATCAAGAACAAAGAAATAAACCCATGCATATGTAGACAACTGATACTAATCAAGGAAGCCAGGAATACTCAGTGAGGAAAGGATAGTCTCTTCAGTAAATATTACTAAGATAACTAGATACTCACATGCAAAAAAAAAAAAAAAAAAAGAGAGAGAGAGAGAGAAATTGGACCTCTATTTCACCACTCACAAAATTAACTCAAAGTGGATTAAGAACTTATATGTAAGAGTTAAAACCATAAAACTCCTAAAAGAAAACACAGGGGATAAGCTCATTGGTCTTGGCAATGATTTTCTGGATATGAAACCAAAAGCATAAGCAACATAAGCAGAAATCAATTACTGGAACTGTATCAAGTTAAAAAAAATTTCTACAAAATAAAGGGGGCTCAAGATGGTAAGGATACAAAGATCCTTTGTATACTTTCTCCTATAGGCACACCAAAATTACAATCACTTACAGAGAGATGTACATATGAGAATGTCATTAACACTAGAAGAAAGTATTTTCTACAGCTAAATAAAGAGGAAGCCACAACAAGATGGGTAGGAGGGACAGAGAAGCAGTCTAGTGAGGACTCATACCCCTAGTTTGGTGATACAAAAGCAAGAGGGATCACACAACTGTATAGGTCCTCCCCCAAAAGCCAGATGTCTGAGCCCCCTCCTGGGGGTCCTGCACTGGGAAGATGAGCCCCCAGAATGTCTGTCTTTAGAAACCAACTGGGCTTACACTCAGGAGAGGTGGAAGGCTATAGGAAACAGAGACTCCACCCTAAAAGGGCACACACAAGATCTCCCATGGTCCAAGCCTCAGCTCAGGAGTTTCAATGGTTCCTGGGTCACAAACACTTGCTGATCATGAAGAGTATCCTCAAGAGGGAAAAGACAGCTGGGACTCCCTGGGGATTTAGACACTGGTGGTAGCCATTTGTAGAATCTTGTTCTAAAACAATGACACCAGTACTGGCAAGCACCATATTGGCATCCTTTCTCTATCTTGGAGAAGGAAATGGCAACCCACTCCAGTACTCTTGCCTGGAAAATCCCATGGACAGAGAAGCCTGGTAGGCTACAGTCCGTGGGGTCACAAAGAGTTGGACACAACTGAGTGACTTCACTTTTCTTTTCTCTAGCTTATTTTTAGCACAGAGGGCTTGCCACCCCCCAAACAGTGGACTATAGTATAGTCACAGACTTCTAGGTCACACAGTTAGCCCACAGGAAGCCTACCCTGCATAGAGGGGCCATAGCAGTCATGTAGTAGTACCATGCCACATAACCAGCTGTGCAGAGAACTGACCATGTCTACCAGTGCGCCTGCAGAAAATGCACAGGGTACCCTTCATAGCCAGCCGGATCAGGGGCCAGCGCTGTCTACAACTGTACCCACAACTGTCTGCCCAAGCACAACAAAAGTGCACATATCCCACATAGGACACACGTCTGATACATCTAACTCTGATGACCACAAGGTAACAAGCTGCTGGGACCCATAGGATGTCTCCTACACCAGCTCACTTCTCCTACACCAGCTCACTTCTCCAAGATCAGGAAATGTAACCAACCTACTTTATACACAGAAATAAATGAAGAGAATCAGGCAAAATGAGGAAACAAAAGAATATGTTCCAAACAAAGGAACAATACCCAACCTAAGAAAGAGAACTAAATGAAATGGATAAGCAATGTACCCAATGTCCATTACCATGGACAATGTACCAATGTCCAAGGTAATGATCATAAAGATATTCATTCAGCTAAGAAGAATGGATGAACAGAGTGAGAATTTTAATAAGAACTAGAAAGGAAGAAATCAATAACTAAAATAAGAAATGCACTAGAAGGAATGAATAGCACACTAAGTGTGTGTGCATATATGTATATTGCTAACAGGCACATGAAAAGATATTCAACATTGCTAATTATTAAGAAAGGCAAATCAAAACCACAATCAGATATCTTCTTACACCTGTCAAAAAAAATCTACAAATAACAAAAGTTGGCAACAATCTGGATAAAAAGAAACCCTTGTACACTGTTAGTAGGAATGGAAATTTGGTCCAGACACTATGGAAAAGCATACAGTTTCCTCAGAAAACTAAAAAATAAAGCCACCATATGACCTAGCAATTATACTCCTGGCTATATACCCAAAAAACACTAAAAGATACACGCACCTCAATGTTCATAACAGCACTATTTACAATAGCCAAGACATGGAAGTAATCTAAACATCCATCTACAAATGAATGGGTAGAGAAGATGTGGCATATATTAATATATATGATGGAATATTACTTAGCCATAAAAAAGAATGAAATAATGTCATTTACAGCAACATGGATGGACCTAGACATTATCATACTAAGTGACATAGTCAGAAAAAGAAAGACAACTATAACATGAGATTGCTTATATCTGCAACACAACAGAAGACTCTACACATGGACATCACCAGATGGTCAATACCAAAATCAGATTGGTTATATTCTTTGCAGCCAAAGATGGGAAGCTCTATACACTAAGCAAAAACAAGACTGGAAGCTGACTGTGGCTCAGATCATGAACTCCTTATTGCCAAATTCAGACTTAAATTGAAGTAGGGAAAACCACTAGACCATTCAGGTATGACCTAAATCATATCCCTTACAATTATACAGTGAAAGTGACAAATAGATTCAAAGGATTTGAACTGATAGAGTGCCTGAAGAACTACGGACTAAGGTTTGTGACATTGTACAGGAGGCACTGATCAAGACCATCCCCAAGAAAAAGAAATGCAAAAAAGTAAAACGGTGTCTGAGGAGGTCTTTCAAATAGCTGAGAAAAGAAAGGACATGAAAGGCAAAGGAGAAAAGGAAAGCTATACCCATTTGAAGGCAGAGTTCCAAAGAATAGCAAGAGAGATAAGAAAGCCTTCTTCAGTGATCAGTGCAAAGAAATACAAGGAAAAAATAGAATAGGAAAGACTAGAGATCTCAAGAAAATTAGAGATACCAAGGGAACATTTCATGCAAAGATGGGCTCAATACATTTCATGCAAAGATGGGCTCAATAAAGGACAGAAATGGTATGGACCTAAAAGAAGCAGAATATATTGAGAAGAGGTGGCAAGAATACACAGAATAATTATTTTAAAAGATTTTCATGACCCAGATAACCATGTCATCACTCACCTAGAGCCAGACATCCCGGAATGCGAAGTCAAGTAGGCCTTAGGAAGCATCACTACTAACAAAGCTAGTGGAGGTGATGGAATTCCAGTTGAGCTATTTCAAATCCCAAAAGACGATGCTGTGAAAGGGTTGTACTCAATATGCCAGCAAATTTGGAAAACTCAGCAGTGGCCACAGGACTGGAAAAGGTCAGTTTTCATTCTAATCCCAAAGAAAGGCAATGCCAAAGAATGTTTGAACTACTGAACAATTACACTCATCACACACACTAGCAAAGTAATGCTCAAAATTCTCCAAGCCAGGCTTCTCCAAGCCATGGTTCAACAGTATGTGAACCATGAACTTCCAGATGTTCAAGCTGAATTTAGAAAAGGCAAAGGAACCAGAGATCAAATTGCCAACATCTGTTGTATCATCAAAAAAGCAAGAAAGTTCCAGAAAAATATCTACTTCTGTTTCATTGACTATGCCAAAGCCTTTGACTGTGTGGATCACCACAAACTGTGGAAAATTCTTCAAGAGATGGGAATACCAGACCACCTGACCTGCCTCCTGGGAAATCTGTATGAAGGTCAAGAAGCAACAGTTAGAACTGGAACAACAAACTGGTTTCAAATCAGGAAAGGAGTACGTCAAGGCTGTATACTGTCACCCTGCTTATTTAACTTATATGCAGAGTATATCATGAGAAATGCTGGACTGGATGAAGCACAAGCTGGAATCAAGACCACCAGGAGAAATACCAATAACCTCAGATATGCAGATGACACCACCCTTATGGCAGAAAGTGAAGAAGAACTGAACAGCCTCTTTATGAAAGTGAAAGCTCAACATTCAGAAAACTAAGATCATGGCATCCAGTCCCATCACTTCATGGCAAATAGATGGGGAAACAATAGAAGCAGTTACAGACTTTATTTTCTTGGGCTCCAAAATGACTGCAGATGGTGACTGCAGCCATGAAATTGAAAGATGCTTGCTCCTTGAAAGAAAACCTATGAACAACCTAGATAGCATATTAAACAGCAGAGACATTACTTTGCCAACAAAGGTCTGTGTAGTCAAGGCTATGGTTTTCCCAGTAGTCATGTATGGATGTGAGAGTTGGACTATAAACAAAGCTGAGCACTGAAGAATTGATGCTTTTGAACTGTGGTGTTGGAGAAGACTCTTGAGAGTCCCTTGGACTGCAAGGAGATCCAACCAGTCCATCCTAAAGGAAATCAGTCCTGGGTGTTCATTGGAAGGACTGATGCTGAAGCTGAAACTCCAATATTTTGGCCACCTGATGGCGAAGAACTAACTCATTTGAAAAGACCCTGATGCTGGGAAAGATTGAAGGCAGGAGGAGAAGGGGGTGACAGAGTACGAGATGGTTCATCGATCACCGACTTGATGGACATGTGTTTGAATAAGCTCCGGGAGTTGGTAATGGACAGGGAAGCCTGGCATGCTGCTGTCCATGGGTCGCAAAGAGCTGGACACAACTGAGCAACTGAACTGAACTGATATGTGGAATCTAAAACATGACACAAAAGAATTTATCTGTGAAATAGAAACAGACTCACTGTCATAGGGATCATACTTGTGGTTGCTGAGGGAGAGGAAGGATGGGGGAGATTTTGGATTAGGCGTTTGGGGTTGGCAGATGTAAACCATTAGATATAGATAAACAATAAGGGCCTACTGTATAGCACAAGGAACTACAACATAGTTAACACCCTGTGATAAACCATAATGGAAAAGAATATCGAAAGGAATGTGTATGTCTGTATAAAATAATTTAAAAAAAACTGCTTTGTCATTCCTATGTTTTGGGTATTCTAAGTACTTTAAACATTTTAACTCATTTAATCTTTATGGTGATGTATAGAGGTGAAATGCCTTATCCAAAGTCATAAAGATAGGAAGTATAAAATCCTGGATTTAACCCAGGTCTGCTGAAAACATACTAATACCCCCAAATACTGTGAATATACAGGCTAATGCTCAACTTGTGATGCTACGGTTAGCTTTCACCAACATCACAATTGCTACCACCTAATGCTTCCCTCGTAGCTCAGATGGTAAAAACATCTGTGCAAGGCAGGAGACCTGGGTTTGATCCCTGGGTGGGGAAGATCCCCTGGAGAAGGAAATGGCAACCCACTCCAGTACTCTTGCCTGGAAAATTCCATGGATGGAGGAACCTTGTAGGCTACAGTCCATGGGGGTCACAAAGAGTCGGACACGACTGAGCAACTTCACTTTCACTTTTCAAAAACATTATAGAGGCACTTCCCTGGTGGTCCAGGAGCTAAGACTCCACACTCTCAATGCAGGGGATCCAAGTTTGACCCCTGTTTGGGGAACTAGATACTACACACTGCAACTAAGAGTGTGCATGCCACAACAAAAAGATCTTACATGCCACAATTAAAGATCCCGCATGCCACCACAGGGGCTTCCCACATGGCGCTAATGGTAAAGAACCTTCCTGTCAGTGCAGGATATATAAGAAATGCGGGTTCGATCCCTGGGTCAGAAAGATCCCCTGGAGAAGGACATGGCAACCCACTCCAACATTCTTCCCTGGAGAATTCCATGGACAGAGGAGCCTGGTGAGCTATGGTCCATAGGGTTGCAAAGAGTCAGACATGATTGAAGCCACTTAGCATGAGTGCACACACATGCCACAATGAAGATCAAAGTTTCTACATGTTGCAACTAAGAGCCAGTGCAGAAAAATAAATAAAAAACATTATAGAGCATCCGGAAAGATTTGTACCATGCTAGGAATCTGGGCTCCAAAATTAAATATGATGTAGTTTCTGCCCTCAAGGGCCTTACAATTTACAGTTCTAGGAAAGTAATGAAAGATAGTTGCTTGTGACACAGATACTATCAGCTAGGTCCTAAATAAATAGTATCAGCAAAAATTAATTGTGGGCATCATATGTGGGCATAATTTTTAGTGGGGTGTCACTGGATCTAAAAATAGGTCTTGAATGAAAAGATGGTGAAAATTCTACCAAGCATAGGAAACTATGTGGTCAGAGAGAGTGGCTGTCCTTGAAACCTGATGATATGAGGAGGGAAAAAAATATTAGCTTTCTGGTTTGGGCAGAAGCAAAAACTCCGTGTAATAATAAGTACAGTATAGATTTACAAGGTGCAAAGTCATCTACCTGGATTATCTATTCTAATCTTCACAGGAACTTTGAGAAGTTGGTATGGTCTTCAATTCACAGATATAAAATCTGAGCCTTAGAAAGATGCAGGACTTTTTCAGAGTCACATTACAAGTGGCAGAGCTAGGATCTGATCCAGGACTGTCTGATTCCAGAGCGTTAGCCATCCTTCCGTATCTCCCTCTAGCAATGCCAGGCTGCGGAGCCTGAAAGGCACCAGATGGAGGAAATCTTCAATGTGCTTCTTCCTCAGCTAAGTCAACCTAAGTGCATGTTTTGTAAGTGCATGATGGTACTAGCTGAAAATCTGCCTGAAAATTCTCAATAACAAGTATCTTCCATTTTTCGCAATACAGTGTCTTGCAGATATTTCCTTTTACTGTAGAACAGCTGACCATTCTGCTTCTTTGTCTTGTCCTCTCATGGCTTCTGCCTTGGTTTGCAACTTAAGTTTTAGAAACAATAAATTACATTTTATACCATAATCACTTTTGTCCCTTGTCCTGTAGCAAAATAAAGAAACTAGAGAGATGCTTCAAAATGACAATGGCATTTTCAAAATGACAAGGGTGCATTCATTCAGGAACCTGTGGAATGCTGAATTGAATGGGACTGCTCTCCTCAGGGGAATAAGATGATAAAGGGGGTCACAAAATGCTAAAGGGGGAATCTGATTCATATCTGTAACAAGCAGCAGCCAGACTTGTTGATCTACCATTGAAAATTGGAACCATGGAAGGAAGGCACAAGACAATGACTGATACAGAAATAGACCATTCTAGACAACACTTTCACTCACCCTAGGTCCTAAAGGAGAGAGTTCTTCAAAAAGAGCATTTTCGTCAGAAAATTTTAAGCAATTAAATATCCGTAGCATCTTTATGCCAGAGAAGGCAATGGCACCCCACTCCAGTACTCTTCCCTGGAAAATCCCAGGGATGGGGGAGCCTGGTGGGCTGCCATCTACGGGGTCACACAGAGTCAGACACGACTGAAGTGACTTAGCAGCAGCATCTTTATGCACTAGCAATTTAATGTATATTTATGAAGTCTTTAGAGAAACAGGAATAAGAGTTATACCAAAACTAAACAAGGCATCAGGACTACAAGACACACAAAATTATACTGAAGCAGTAAAACTGGCTAGGTTGTAATAGAAATCATAACAATTCAGATACAGGTAAGAGGCTAGAACTAGTTCATCCCTACATGCTTTCAGGACAAGATACTGGGTGGTTCATTTTATTAAAAAAAAAAAAAAAAAAAAAACAGTAGGAGGTATTTGCCACCATTGTATTTCCCCTCACATATGCATTTCCCTGTTGCCAAACTATACCTGTTAACTGATCTGAGGACCCAACCAGGTGTAATACTTTATATATGTATAATTTTTTCAGAGAGAAAAACATGTTACTTTGACAAACTTTTCCTTGACTCTTCTTGGTCATTAGTTACTAAGTCCCGAAAATATCTTGAAACAAAACACTGTTATCCTTATCTTTCCATGATCATTGCCACTACTCTAAGTTACTACCCATGCTCTCGCACTTACTGGTGAGCACACTGATCTCCTAAGTGATATTCCTGTATCATGCTCCTTGTACACATTGCTGGCCAAATACATTCAACAGTTACTGAGAGCCTTGTACATGTCAGGCACTGGCCTAGGTGCCTGGGATATATTAGTAATCAAATCAAATCCCATGGAACCAAAAATCTAGCCATAGGAGAGAGACATGAGTTTGAGCAAGCTCAGGGAGTTGGTGATGGACAAGGAGGCCCGGCGTGCTGCAGTCCATGGGGTTGCAAAGAGTCGGACACAACTGAGTGACTGAACTGAACTGAAGAGCTAGACAATGAAAAATATGCATAATAAATAGTAAATCATACTGTGTGAATAAGGAAAATGCTGTGGGGAAAAAAGAAAGAGGAAGATACATAAAATCTTCCCCAAGCAGCATTTTTTACCATGCTCGTCTCTCCCACTGTTTATCAGCTTTCAATGCCTCCCTGTTACTCATATGTTTCAATGGAAACTTTTTAGCCTGTCAGTGGCTTCTGTTAATCTGTCTCACATTCAAAATTCCAATATCACTTTATTTGATATCCTTCCCCACCCACAACTTAGCAATCTAGCAAAGGTAGTGAGCTTCCAGTAAGGAGCTCACAACATCAACAACAGTAATACCACCAGATAAATGAGCTCGTACAACGTGCCAGACACTGTGCTAAATTCTTCACATGGCCTACCTCATTTCACCCTCACATCTTCACACTGTCCAATAAGGTAGGTATTATTATCATCTTCATTTTCAGATGAGGTAATTGAAGGACTGAGAGGAACTTGTTCAAGGTCACATGGTTGCATAAAGTTGCCAAGCTCTTTTTTGAACTCATGTCTGTCTGACACTAAACCTGTGCTGTTCACTGGTATGCATTAGAACGATGACCTGAAACCACTGCACCAGAGCAAGGTTTGACCAAAAAAAAAAAAATTTTTTTTTCTGTAAAGGGTCAGATAGTAAGCTTTGTAAGCCACACGACTGTCTGTAACAACTACTCAGCTCTGCCACTGTAGCATCGAAACAATCATAGGCAATATGTATACAAATGGGCATGATTGTGTTCTAATAAAACTTTATTTATAACAAAAGGCACCTGGCTGGATTTAGTGAATGGGACCATAGTTTACCTACCCCTGTGCTAGACTGAATACCTCGACTAGTCTGTGAGCTCCAAAAGTCAATGATCAGGTTCTATGCCTCTTGTTAATCCCAATGCTATCTACAGTGCTTGAAAACTAGGCCTGGACTCTGCACAGTTTATAAGTGATGAATCTAGGATGTTGATCTAAGCACTTTTACTAAATTTTATACTCCCCAAAATATGCTAGTCTGACTCTTAATGATTAAATAATATCATACACATAAAATTTATAGAGTGCATGGCACATAGTAAGTCCATAAAAATAACAGTGATTATCATCAACTAAAAAAGAAGCTACCGTTGCATGAATCATAAATCTAAATTAATATAAATGCTTTTATGAAGAATGTTTTCATTTTTCTTTTAATGTGAAAATACAAAGATAAATATAAAAATGAACCTAATATTTTATGCAAAAAGCAAAGGAGAAAAGGAAAGATATAAGCATCTGAATGCAGAGTTCCAAAGAATAGCAAGGAGAGAAAAGAAAGCCTTCCTCAGCAATCAATGCAAAGAAATAGAGGAAAACAACAGAATGGGAAAGACTAGAGATCTCTTCAAGAAAATTAGAGATACTGAGGGAACATTTCATGCAAAGATGGGCTCGATAAAGGACAGAAATGGTATGGACCTAAAAGCAGCAGAAGATATTAGGAAGAGGTGGCAAGAATACACAGAAGAACTGTATGAAAAAGATCTTCACAACCCAGATAATCACGATGGTGTGATCACTCACCTAGAGCCAGACATCCTGGAATGTGAAGTCAAGTGGGCCTTAGAATGCACCACTACGAACAAAGCTAGTGGAGGTGATGGAATTCCAGTGGAGCTATTTCAAATCCTGAAAGATGATGCTGTGAAAGTGCTGCACTCAATATGCCAGCAAATTTGGAAAACTCAGCAGTGGCCACAGGACTGGAAAAGGTCAGCTTTCATTCCAATCCCAAAGAAAGGCAATGCCAAAGAATGTTCAAACTACTGCACAATTACACTCATCTCACACACTAGCAAAGTAATGCTCAAATTTCTCCAAGCCAGGCTTCAACAGTATGTGAACCGTGAACTTCCAGACGTTCAAGCTGGTTTTAGAAAGGCAGAGGAACCAGAGATCAAATTGCCAACATCCGCTGGATCATTGAAAAAGCAAGAGAGTTCCAGAAAAAGATCTATTTCTGCTTTATTGACTATGCCAAAGCCTTTGACTGTGTGGATCACAATAAATTGTGGGAAATTCTGAAAGAGATGGGAATACAAGACCACCTGACCTGCCTCTTGAGAAACCTATATGCAGGTCAGGAAATGACAGTTAGAACTGGACATGGAACAACAGACTGGTTCCAGATAGGAAAAGAAGTACATCAAGGCTGTATATTGTCATCCTGCCTATTAACTTTTATGCAGAGTACATCATGAGAAACGCTGGGCTGGAAGAAGCACAAGCTGGAATCAAGATTGCCAGGAGAAATATCGATAACCTCAGATATGGAGATGACATCACCCTTATGGCAGAAAGTGAAGAGGAACTCAAAAGCCTCTTGATGAAAGTGAAAGTGGAGAGTGAAAAAGTTGGCTTAAACCTCAACATTCAGAAAATGAAGATCATGGCATCTGGTCCCATCACTTCATGGGAAATACATGGGGAAACAGTAGCTGACTTTATTTTTTTGGCTCCAAGATCACTGCAGATGGTGACTGCAGCCATGAAATTAAAAGACGCTTACTCCTTGGAAGGAAAGTTATGACCAACCTAGATAGCATATTAAAAAGCAGAGACATTACTTTGCCAACAAAGATCCATCTAGTCAAGTCTATGGTTTTTCCAGTGGTCATGTATGGATGTGAGAGTTGGACTGTGAAGAAAGCTGAGCGCCAAAGAATTGATGCTTTTGAACTGTGGTGTTGGAGAAGACTCTTGAGAATCCCTTGGACTGCAAGGAGATCCAACCAGTCCATTCTGAAGGAGATCAGCCCTGAGTGTTCTTTGGAAGGAATGATACTAAAGCTGAAACTCCAGTACTTTGGCCACATCATGCTAAGAATTGACTCACTGGAAAAGACTCTGATGCTTGGAGGGATTGGGGGCAGGAGGAGAAGGGGATGACAGAGAATGAGATGGCTGGATGGCCTCACTGACTCGATGGACATGAGTTTGAGTGAACTCCGGGAGCTGGTGACAGACAGGGAGGCCTGGTGTGCTGAGATTCATGGGGTCGCAAAGAGTCGGACACGACTGAGTCACTTAAATGAACTGAATCATGATCAACTAAAAAAGAAGCACTTAGGTACAGAATAGTGAGGGCCATTACTGCCAGTTTATAAACAAAATAATTACAAATTTTTCCAGCTTTTTTGAGATATATTTAACAAAACTGAATGTATTTAAAGTATACAACATTATGATTTAATATATGTATATAATGCATGCTAAGTTGCTTGAGTCATGTCCAACTCTTTGTGACCCAAGCTCCTCTGTCCATGCAATTCTTTAGCCAAGTATACTGGAGTGGGTTCCTATGCAGTCCTCCAGGGGATCTTCCCGACCCAGGGTAAACCGGCATCTCTTATTCTCCTGCTTTGGCAGGTGGATTCTTCACCACTAGTGCCACCTGTGAAGCCCATATGTATGTAATAGGGAAAAGCAAATTTGACTTCATATTAGATCTATTTCTTTTTTTCCTTATTTTTTAATGTATTTTATTGCTTTTTAAATTTATTTATTTTTTTAATTGAAGGATAACGTAAATAGCCAATGGGAACTTGGAGTATGACTCAGGGAAATCAAACAGGGGTTCTATAACAACCTAGAGGGGTGGGATGGGGAGGGAGATGGGAGGGAGGTTCAAGAAGGAGGGGACATATGTATACCTATGGCTGACTCAAGTTGATATTTGGCAGAAAACAACAAACTTCTGTAAAGCAGATCTGTTTCTTTTAGTTTACCCTTCGTTTTCTATTGTTTTTGCTATTTGAGTTAATAGCTAAAGGAAAGCCACCTATAGCATAATGCCCCATCTCCAGGAACCCTGCCCCCCATGACTGAGTGTTAGTCACTCCTTCTGACCCTATTGACTGTGGCCCTCTAGACTCTTCTGTCCAAGGAATTCTCCAGGCAAGAATACTGGAGCCATTTCCTTCTCCAGGGCATCTTCCTGACTGAGGGATCAAACCAAGGCCTCCTGTATTGCAGGCACCTTCTTTATAGTCTGAAACACCAGGGAAGCCCCCATGCATAAAGGTTAAACTAAAATACCTTTGTTCAACTCACAGGAAACAGCCTGACCCAGCCCACTTGTGAATGGCTACAGGCTATAAATTAACATATCACTTCCCCCACCTGAAACGAAGAGATATTTGCAACAACAGCTTATGAGGCTTCTGCGATGGCTCAGCCAGTTAAGAATCTGCCAACAATGCAGCAGACATGGGTTCAATTCCTGGGTGGTTATACAACAGATTCAGTTCAGTCACTCAGTCATGTCCGACTCTTTGCAACCCCATGGACTGCAGCATGCCAGGCCTCCCTGTCCATCACCAACTCCTAGAGTTTACTCAGACTCATGTTCATTGAGTCGGTGATGCCATCCAACCATCTCATCCTCTGTCATCCCCTTCTCCTCCCACCTTCAATCTTTCCCAGCATCAGGCTCTTTTCCAGTGAGTCGGTTCTTTGCATCAGGTGGCCAAAGTATTGAAGTTTCAGCTTCAGCACCAGTCCTTCCAATAAATATTCAGGACTGATACCCTTCAGGATGGACTGGTTGGATCTCCTAGCAGTCCAAGGGATTCTCAAGAGTCTTCTCCAACACCACAGTTCAAAAGCATCAGTTCTTTGGAACTCAGATTTCTTTATACTCCAACTCTCACATCCATACATGACTACTGGAAAAACCATAGCCTTGACTAGGTGGACCTTTGTTGACAAAGTAATGTCTCTGCTTTTTAATATGCTGTCTAGGTTGGTCATAACTTTTCTTCCAAGGAGCAAGTATCTTTTAATTTCATGGCTGCAGTCACCATCTGCAGTGACTTTGGAGCCCCCCAAAAATAAAGTCTGTAACTGTTTCCACTGTTTCCCCATCTATTTGCCATGAAATGATGGGACCCAGATGCCATGATCTTAGTTTTCTGAATGTTGAGTTTTAAGCCAACTTTTTCACTCTCCTCTTTCAGTTTCATCAAGAGGTTCTTTAGTTCTTTGCTTTCTGCTTTAAGTGTGGTGTCATCTACAGTAATTGATATTTCTTCCCAGCAAACTTGATTCCAGGTTGTGCTTCATCCAGCCCAAATGAAGTACATCAGTACATTTCACATGATGTACTCTGCATATAAGTTAAATAAGCAGGGTAGTAATATACAGCTTTGATGTACTCCTTTTCCTATTTGGAACCAGTCTGTTGTTCCATGTCCAGCTCTAACTGTTGCTTCCTGACCTGCATACAGATTTCTCAAGAGGCAGGTCAGGTGGTCTGGTATTTCCATCTCTTGCAGAATTTTCCAGTTTGTTGTGATGCACACAGTCAAAGGCTTTGGCATAGTCAATAAAGCAGAAGTAGATGTTTCTCTGGAACTCTACTGCTTTTTCGATGATCCAGGAGATGATGGCAATTTGATATCTGGTTCCTCTGCCTTTTCTAAATCCAGGTTGAACATCTGGAAGTTAGTTCACTGTTCACATACTGCTGAAGCCTGGCTTGGAGAATTTTAAGCATTATTTTGCTAGAGTGTGAGATGAGTACAATTGTGTGGTAGTTTGAGCATTCTTTGGCATTGCCTTTCTTTGGGATTGGAATGAAAACTGACCTTTTCCAGTCCTGTGGCCACTGCTGAGTTTTCCAAATTTGCTGGCATATTGAGTGCAGCACTTTCACAGCATCATCTTTTTGGATTTGAAGCAGCTCAACTGGAATTCCATTACCTCCACTAGCTTTGTTTGTAGTGATGCTTCCTAAGGCCTACTTGACTTCACATTCCAGGATGCCTAGCTCTAGGTGAGTGATCACACCATCATGATTATATGGGTCATGAAGATGTTTTTGTATACTTCTTCTGTGTATTTTTGCCACCTATTCTTAATATCTTCTGCTTGTGTTAGGTCCATACCATTTCTGTCCTTTATTTTGAACCACTAAACCATTCAGGTATAACCTAAATCAAATCCCTTATGATTATACTGTGGAAGTGACAAATAGATTCAAGTGATTAGATCTGATAGAGTGCCTGAAGATCTATGGACAGAGGTTCCTGACAATGTACAGGAGGGAGTGATCAAAACCATCCACAAGAAAAAGAAATGCAAAAAGGCAAAATGGTTGTCTGAGGAGGCCTTACAAATAGCTGAGAAAAGTAGAGAAGTGAAAGGCAAAGAAGAAAAGGAAATATATGCCCATTTGAATGCAGAGGTCCAAAGAATAGCAAGGAGAGGTAAGAAAACCTTCCTCAGGGATCAATGCAAAGAAATAGAGGAAAACAATAGAATGAGAAAGACTAGACATCTCTTCAAGAAGACAACAGATTAGGAAAAAATATTTATAGTATATCCAGAATACACAGAGCATTCTTATAACTCAAAAAAGGGAAGATAAACACCTCCATAAAAATTAGGAACATATTTTCACTGTTGTTTCACAAACATAAATAAATTGCCAACAATCACATGAAAAGATGTTCAAAACCATCAATTATCACAGAAATGCATTTTATAACCATAATTCCCAGGTGGTCAGTGGTAAAGAATCCATCTGCCAAACAGGAAACTAGGGTTCAATCCCTAGGTTGGGAAGATTCCCTGGAGAAGGAAAGAGCAACTCACTCTAGTATTCTTTTTACAATTTTTTTAATATTTATTTATTTTTTAAGTGAGGGATATTTGCTTTACAGATTTTGTTCTCTGTCAAACCTCAACATGAATCAGTCATATTATATATTACATATTATTCTTGCCTGGAGAATCCCATGGCCAAAAGAACCTGGCAGGTTACAGTCCATGGGGTCACAAAGAGTGGGACATGACTGAATAGACTTAGCACGCAGGGCCTTTTTACTTTACCTCTTTGGCTCCCCCTTTGTTCCATTAATACAAAAGAACTGGCAGAAACAATCACAGTATTATAAAGTAAGTATCTATCAATTTAAAATTAAATTAAAAAAAAAAGAAACAAGCAGCCAGACCTCAGTAAGACGGTTCTCTAGGGGAGCAGAAGAAGCTTGAACTTAGTAGCATGTATACATTGTGAGAGAATTACCACGGTCAAATTCATTAACACATACATCACCTCATATGGTTAACTTTTTGTCATAATAAGGTTTAAGATCTACCTCTTAGCAAATTTCAAGTATATGATATAGTATAATTATAGTTACCATGTTATACAGTAGATCCTTGGAACTTATAGTATCTAATGAAATTCATGTCTGTCCTCATGGGTGATTTCTGAACATCCAGAAAACACAAGGAAAATGGAATGGCAGCATCCGTCCTTTTCGGCACTTTAACAATGGAATGGGACTAACCTCTTCCACAGACACCAAGCTTCTTATGGGTCTTGGTCTAAAGCATTTGGCACCAACTCAGGGTTAAGTCAAGGTCTTCTCGTCTTAGAAAGCAGAAGGACAAGACCCAGAAACCAGGCCAAGGCCTTCAAATCTTCTCTTGGCCACAAGATGAGGCATGAATGGTTACCAAAGTAAACTAGCTCCTGTACACTCCCTTGGGGCCTGGCTACTACTTGATAAGCCATGACGTGCCTGGTTATGAATTCCAGCTTTGACTTGGGTTCCCATCTTTTAGGTTGGGCACACAAACAGCCCCAGTATCACCTCAGTCTGCCACTGTCCTGTGAAAATGCTGGTCTTGGCTGCTCTGTAAAATCCCTCACCAGGGCTATCCTACCACTCATAGGCAGACATGAACAGCCAGCTTCTTTCCCGCTGCCCTCCACCGTCTGCCTTCCATCTGCTACACTCAATTGTCAATACCAACTCTGCTGGCCTCAGCTAAGTCATGGAAGAGAATCCCTCTGAACCGCAGCATCCGAGGATATTACACAAAATTTTGTTTGTTTTTTGTTTATTTTACTGGCAGAGGAAAAAAAAAAAAACAAAACTATCTTGCCTGTGACACTGATCCAGAATCAGAGGGATTCCTTAAATGTTACTTTCTATAAGTATCTACCCATGAGCCAACTCACTTTTCCCCTTTATCCTGTAGGATAAAGTATATGTTAAGATACTATCATATATATATATATATATATATATATATAAATAATAATTTCCAAAAGTGTGCATATAGTCTGAAAAAATAACTGACCCCCAAATTGGTACCAGAAAGAAGCATATTGCAAAACCTGTACCTTTCCCAAAGAGAGAATGTCCCCTCCACATTCACAATAAAGTCCAGTTCCAAAGACCACGAGGGAAATTCCTATAGTCAAAATTAGATTTTCTAACTTGCAACAAGGAAGCCTACACAGCAAGAGCAATCACTGGCTGCCACAGGAAGGAGGAGTCATGTTTGTTACAGCCACCATAACAAGTACCGCAGACAGGATAGCTTCACAAAAATATATTTCTCATAGTTCTGGAGGCTTGAAGTCTGAGATCAAGGTGTCAGCAGGTTTGGTTTCTTCCAGCACCTCTCACCCTATCTTACTCATGGCTGTGCTCTCATGTCTGCTGTCTGAGTCTTAATCTCCTCTTTCCTAAGGATACTGGTCAGACCAGATTTAGGGCCCACTCTAAAGATCTCATTTCAGGGAATGGCAACCCACTCCAGTATTCTTGCCTGGGAAAACTTAGCTCAGATCTCAGTTGAAATGAGATCTTTAGAGTAGGCCCTAATCTAATCTGACTAGTATCAATCAATCACCTCTTCAAATACAGGACCTCCAATTATGGTTACATTCTGAGGTGTGGGAGGTTATGATTGCAAATTTGGGGGGTGGAGGGACAATTCAGTATTTAGCAGATGGAAACGTTTGGGCTTGTGCTAAATAATTTTAGGGAGAATTTAAATAAATGGGGGTCTGTTCTGGATTGAGTGCTATCAGGTAATAAGGACAATTCTGTAAATTAGGATCATATGCTTTATCCAGGAAGTAGAAAGAATGATTTGGGGCTAGATTTGCCATTGGTAAAGCAGTTATATTACCCAGAATGAGAAGAGTTTAATTATTTTTTGTGGTTATGTAGTGTTCTGGATTTTTGTCTGTGTTTGGTCCTGATAACCAAGTGGTCTTGTTTTTTCCTCTTATTTCATCAAGGTCACGGAGTGATCTCTTTTCAAATATTGTTGATATTGTATGGAATTGTTTCTTTCAGCAGGGAACACCATGGCCTAGCTATTTAGCAGTAAACACCATGGCCTAAATTTAGTTACTAGGCCTGCTACCAGCTGTCAGCTGTCAGGGCTGTTCATTTCTTTCTCACTCACTTCAGATGTGGCAATGAAGAAGAATGAGCAATAACGGACACTGCAGAATGTATGGATAACCAGGGGCCACTGAGAGTAACAGAAAGAAGGAATTCCTCTGAGAAAGCAGAAGTAAGGGCCTATCACAGAAGTTTCTTCACTGCCATGGCAGGGAAATGATACAGTATTTGCCCAGTAGAATCCCGTTACTGCTCTAGATCAGGGATTCTGGCATGTTTCCCAATTTTCCCTGTCTGAACGGGATTTCTTATTGGGCTGCCCTATCCCACCATTCTATATTGGGTACCATGAGGTAGAGGTACTGATAATTCAGCTTGTCTTTTTAAGTCATAGGTAGAACATAGAGGCTTCCCAAGTGGGACAGTGGTAAAAAATCTGCCTGCCAATGCAGGAGATACAGGAGACATGGGTTCGATTCCTGGGTTGGGAAGGTCCCCTGGAGAAGGGAATAACAACCCACTCCAGTATTCTTGCCTGGGAAATCTGAGAGAGGAGCCTGGCAGGCTACAGTCCATGGGGTCACTGAGTTGGACACAGTTGAACATGCACACACACACACAAAACATAAGTAACTATGTCAGGATCTGATTAAGCAAGATTTAGTGACTGTGAGATTTCAGGCTGTCTCACTTGAAGAGGTCTCAGTGTGTGCTATGTGAGAAGGATCCAAAGGAATATTTCAACCAGGATGGCAAACATCACAGAAACTGTTAACAATTCACACAATGATAGATTATATTTCCTAATCTCATTGTATCAACTGTGGTTATACGAATGAGATCTAGCCAACAAACTGTGAGAGGAAATAAGGGTGCTATATTAATTCCTGCTGCATTAGAATCTCTCAAGTGTATTCATGCTCCATCCCCCTTTCAGCTGATTTGAATGAAAATTACCATGGAGACGAAGGTGGCCAAGTATAATGACAGCAAAGTCTTTGCCAGCCTAGAACGATTGTAGAAGAATCAACTTCCCCAACCAGAAACATTCTTTTACATTTCTAAACGAGCAAGAAACAAATCTATATTTTAATCAGGCCATTATACATTTGGCTATATATTCATTCAGCAGCAGGAGATAGCCTAACCTCAGCCCTATTTAGCATAATTATTAATGAAATGATTACTTATTGGTTGACTGCTATACTAGAAAAAATAAAAACCCTTAGAAGTGCATATTTTTTTTTTAGAAACATGCATTTTTTTGCTGGCATATTTAACAATACCTAGGTCACATCCCTCTGGCACCAAAAAAGTCAACATTATCAAACTACAAAATGTCTTCGCCCTTGGCTGTCCTAGGCAGCATGCAAGTCCCTGCACAGGGGAATGCCCAATCGAATCACTACCAACAATCCCCCAAAGCCCTCTTGACAAAATCGTCCTGCAGTTTGTGGAAAGCCAAACGTTCATTTTACCTAATTCACTCATATACTTCTTATACGAAAATAAGGATAACTACATGATGCATGTTTTCCAATTTGTTACAGATCTTAAGAAGTTTAGATCTGTGTTTCATGAGAGCTATCCTCAGACACAGTTTTTTTTAACGTACTCCATTCCTTCTACCACTTGGTTTACATGTTTTAGCCAAAGATCAGATCTCTCCTCTTAGAAAATGTATACTTCTCTGTATAGTGCCTTGCATCTTTCTCAGAAGCAGACATTGGATATGCATATACTTGCATATTTCCCTTTCTCCTTCAATTCTTCTCAACATTCTCCATGATCTCTAAAGTTTCCCCCCAATAATTTCAAACCTGCCTGTTCCATATTATTTTTACTTATTTGAAACCATCCATAGTTACCAGAAGAAGGCTTTGAGTTTAGCAATCAGGTTAACAACCCAGAAGTAGTCGAGTTTGGGAAGAACATATGCAATTACTTTTATCTAATTTGTTTCACTTTTTCTATTTTATTCAGTGCTCCCATTTCATTTAGTCTACATTTTCCAATTTATTCATCTCTTTGTTGTTCTTTCTCAACTCTTTATCAAGCATGAAAGCTTTTGTATACATATATATAAACAGTATATAATATTTTAGAAAATTAAAAACAAAAATGAAATGGTACAAAAAGCAAAGAGTATCCAGTTACTTCTCATTGACCATGGAAGTAAAAGGCAGAATAAGACTTTCACTCAGGCATGGAACTCCATCAAGATTCTCTAGCCCAACTTGTTTTTTCTTCCACCAGCCTGGATTCTTGGCATGGACACAGAGGAACTACACTAATTTTCACAGTGTGGTAAGAAACATCCCCAGGTAAAGCAAGTCACACTGGGTACTTGCTTTCTGGTTAGAATGCTCTTTAAAGCTGAGGGAAACACTGGAGCAGTGACTCGGGGCATCTGTAGCTGCCCCTTCCTTCTCCAAAACGAAGGCCTGAAGCTACCTTCCAACTTCCAAATGGAGATTTAAAAATGCTGCCAGCAACATAGCTGAGCCTTCCCCTGGACAACAATTTGTCCCCATCCCTGGATGAAAGTGCCTCTGTGGGAGCTGTGGGATCCACCACTGAAGGCCAAGGGCCCTGGGAGGAGTCTTGCCAACCCACTAGTAGGGTAACAGACCTGGTCTTGGTTGTGGACCCTTTGGGCCCTTCTGGTTGTGGTCCCGGAGCTGCTGGAGAGCATGGTCTCAGGCACTTGCACACAGATGAGGAAGCCTTTGTGGAAGTCAAGGTTCCCAGAGGAAAAGCTCCAGCACCTCATTGGAGCAAAAAAAAAAAAAAAAAAAAAAACAACTATCCAAGTTGGGATGCGGGGAAGAGGGTAAGAGGAGCAGCTTGACCTGACTCGCACCACCCCTCTATCAAGGCAGCACAGCTCAATGCCCAGAAATGCTTTCAGCTGTGATGAAGGGGAATGTGGGGGCCTGTGAGTTAGTGCCTGGCTTCCCAGCTGCACGGGATGCTGCCATAGGCCCCTTTTCCTCTGGCCCCATCCATTGGATGAGTCCGGAGCTGCAAGACTGGGGTTGCAAAGAAGCTACAAGACAGGCAGATAGGACTCTCTCAGAAGGCACTAAAGGGAAGTGGCTCCTACTAAGTACATCACCAATCCATCAAGAAGCCCACCCACAAACCGCTGGGAACCTCTTGTCCTGTTCTGTGTACTTAGTCACTCAGTCGTGTCTGACTCTTTGCAACACTATGGACTGTAGCCTTCCAGGTTCCTCTGTCCATGGGATTATCCAGGCCAGAATACTGGAATGGGTTGCCATGCCCTCCTCCAAGCAATCTTCCCAACCCAGGGATCAAACCCAGGTCTCCCACATTGCAGGTGGATTCTTTACCCTCTGAGCCACCAGGAAGGTCTGACCTCAATTATATGTGGAGCCTAAAAAAGCCAAACCCACAGAAACAGTAAATTAGTGGTTGCCCTGGGCTGGGAGTGGGGGAAATGGGAAAATGTTGATCAAAGAATACAGACTTCCACTACAAATGGATAAATACTGGGGATCTAATGTACAACATGCTGGCTATAATTAACAATATGAATTCTATAACTGAAAGTCAGTATGAGAGTGGCAAATAGATGAGTGGCAAACAGAGGAAAACAGTGGCTGATTTTATTTTTGGGGGCTCTGAAATCACTGCAGATGGTGACTGTAGCCATGAAATTAAAAGACACTCACTCCTTGGAAGGAAAGTTATGACCAACCTAGATAGCATATTAAAAAGCAGAGACATTACATTGCCAACAAAAGTTCATCTAGTCAAAGCTATGGTTTTTCCAGTAGTCATGTATGGATGTGGACTATATATAGTCCCCAGAGTTGGACTATAAAGAAAGCTGAGCACCGAAGAACTGATGCTTTTGAACTGTGGTGTTGGAGAAGACTCTTGAGAATCCCTTGAACTGCAAGGAGATCCAACCAGTCCATCCTAAAGGAGATCAGTCCTGAGTGTTCATTGGAAGGACTGATGTTGAAGCTGAAACTCCAATACTTTGGCCACCTGATGCGAAGAGCTGACTCATTTGAAAAGACCCTGATGCTGGGAAAGATTGAAGGCAGGAGGAGAAGGGGACGACAGAGGATGAGATGGTTGGATGGCATCACCAACTCAATGGACATGAGTTTGGGTAGACTCTGGGAGCTGGTGATAGACAGGGAGGCCTGATGTGCTGTGGTTCATGGGGTCACAAAGAGTCGGACATGACCGAGTGACTGAAATGAACTGATGAGAATAGATCTTAAATGCTCTCACCAAACATACACACATAAAGGGTAACTATGTGAAGTGCTGGGTGTGTTAACTAATCTTACTGTGGTCATCACTTTGTAATATATAAGTATCAAGCATCACGTTGTACACCTTAAACCTACACAATGTTATATGTCAATTATAGGTCAATAAACCTGGAAAAAATAATGAAATTCTAAATTGTAATACATCCTAAACAGTACAATTTCCTCTTCTCCCACTCCCATTTCTGTTGTTTTCTCAGAAATATATAAAAACATTCACCAAAATATCTTTTTCACAGAATTCCAGAGATAGCTTTTAAAGAACAGAAAAAATGAGTGTATTTGTCAGAAACGTGGCAGCCTATAAATCTCTGATGCTATTGGCTAGTTCTTTCCCCAGTCCTAGGTAATTCCACACAAGTGTCTATCAGTACTATATTGATTAATCATGGTAAACTCTCCACAGAACTTCGCAATTATTTCTCCACGTAGCTCTCAGAATAATTCAGTCTTACTGTGTTTTCTTTACACATATTTAAATGTGGTATATGACTTAAAGACACTTGCTACTGAAGGAAGTTTTGATCATTACCTCAAAGAAATTCATATCCTTTTTAAAAAATACCATAATCTAAGAGATATATTTAGTAAACAAAGTAAGTGCTTACTTAACTGCTCAGATCCTGTGCATTTTAATGGTCATTGCTATGCTGTAGATATTAACTAATAAATGAACAATTATCCCCACCTTTTTTTTCCTAGTATTTCTCTAATGTGCTTCACTCACTTCTCTTCTGTCCATCATTTTCTACACTATCGATCTAAAGAAGGGCTTGCACCTTCTGTCATAGATGAGACTCTTATAAGGGAAAGAGGAAAGTTTCAAGCCCTAGGGAGAGTGTGTATTTGTGTGTCTGTGGGGAAAACTGGGCTAGATTGCCACATGGGGGGCCTGAGTATGACAGTACAGGGGAGTGTTTGTGCATCAGAATGTAGCTCAGTCATGTGACAAAGAGCCTATTGCCTCAATATATATCTGAAGGAATGAGATTTAGTATGGCTGTGTGATCTCCTGTGAGGTTGCGTGTCTTGTGTAAGGGAACTAGACTTCTGTAGAATTATGCAAGATAGGGAACTAGGCTGGCATGAGCTAACTGTGTGGAAATGGCAGGAGGGGCCGGATACAACTGGACTGTGTGGTAAAAATGAGCAGGCAGAGCTTCAGCTACTAAACTTCCAGAGAAGTCAGATTTCATTCTACCTAATTTGAATTTAGTGACCATGTCCTCAAAGCCCTTTGTTCTAGGACAAATTCTGAAAAATAAATGAAGATTGCAAAACATACCACCAAAACATCATATTTGAAAATGCCTGGCGTGCTGCAATTCATGGGGTCACAAAGAGTTGGACACGACTGAGCGACTGAACTGAACTGAATGTTTCAAAATTTCATTTTGAAGTAATTTTTATGCTGCCGTAGCACTTAAATAAAATTTGGATGACCTCTAAAAACACCCAGAAAAACAAATGAAGTATTATGAGCAAAGAGCTAAGAAGTCAGGATCTATTTATTTAAATACAATTTGGCTCTGGAAGATCCTTTGCTTGCCAAGTTGAAGAGAGCCTATCTTGGTCACTATTTTGCTATAGGATGCAGGACTTCCATGGATAAGTAGAAAAGTAAAATTAATAGGCAGAGAAGGGTCATTTTAAAGAGAGCCCATCACTCCCATTATTACCCCATGTCTAATGGAAGGAAGTCCAGAACAAATTCATGACCAGTTGGAGAATCAAGTACTGATATTCTTTTAGAGGAAAGACTCTGAAAGGTATTAGAAGAGAACCCAGCAAATGCCCAATTGCTAATTGTTTGTGAACCTGTTCACTGAACAGTTCATGAACACATCTGTTCAGTGTGCCTAGCAAAGTGCTAACAGAAGAGTAAGTAGAAGTTGGTCAGACATACAAGCTTTATCCTGATGCTCAAGTGGAGAGAGATCCAGCAAATATAAATAAGGCATTTTACCCTGGGCTTCCCTTGTGGCTCAGTTGGTAAAGAATCAGCCTGCAGTGCAGGAGACTTGGGTTCGATCCCTGGGTTGGGAAGATCCCCTGGAGAAAGGAAAGGCTACCCACTCCAGTATTCTGGCCTGGAGAATCCCATGGACTATACAGTCCATGTAACTATACACTCGCAAAGAGTCGGGCACGACTAAGCGACTTTCACCCACTTACTCTGAAGAATATACCACGTTTCCTGTTACCCACTCAAGCCCCAGAACTATGCTATGCTTAGCATAGGTGCTATAGCATCAAAGGACCAGTGGTAATACAGCATGACCTTTGCTTGCTCTCTTTATTGAATTTCTACAGGAAGGGGTTGCTTTTGAATGTATAAGCCATATCTGATTAAACATAAATTTGTTCATTCAACAGTTACTAGAAGACTATTATGTTCTAGGACCTTAAGATACAATGTTAAATAAAACATAACAAGATCCTACCCTTCCTTTTGTTTTTCAGTCGCTCAGTGATGTCCAACTCTTTGTGACCCCATGGACTGCAGGAGGCCAGGCTTCCCTGTCCTTCACCATTTCCCAGAGCTTGTTCAAACTCATGTCCATTGAGTCAGTAATGCCATCCAACCATCTCGGAAAGATCCTGATGCTGAGAAAGATTAAGGGCAGGAGGAGAAGGGGGCAACAGAGGATGACCCCTCACTGGGAAGTTAGTATTTAGGTGAGGACACGAAGGAAGCAAGGAGGTTGGTCAGGGTCCTGTATAGGAAAAGAACACTGGAGAAAGGGCATTGCAGGCAAGGAAGACAGGTAAACACACCAGAGGTGGGAGCATGCATGGCCTACTCACAGAACAACAAGGCAGCCGGTGGGTTTGCGCAGAGTGAGGGAAGAGTAGGAGACAAAGTCAGAGCTGGGGGTTGACTGTGGTGGTGGTATAGATCACGTAGGGGCTTAGGGGTCAGGGAAAGGACATAAAGAAGGCTGTAATGTGGGGAAAGAATACTGCATCTGGAGTCAGCAGCACCAGGTTCAGACTGTGATGTCTACATTTGTAGTGGTGTAACTTTAGGCAAGTTACTTGACTGCTCATGGCCTAAGTGTCCTCAAGTCACTTCGACAAGTATTTCTGAAGTGTTCTGCTGCACCCGTGGATTCAAAGATGGGAAACTTCACAAATGGGAATCACCCACGTGGCCCAGAAGTCTACAGGCTCTTAAGGAGAGAGGACAAGAAAACTGACAGGTGGAATCAAGAACAGTGAAGAAAACAAGTGAAAGATAGTGAGACAGAGGCAGGGGGAAGCTTCCCTGACCACATAGTCACCACCCATCCTCCTCATGTATTACATTACCCTGCATTCTTTTCTTTGGGGCACTGAAACTGATCAGTCTGCAGGTCTTACATTTTCGTTTGGCATATTGTCTCTCCTCACTATAAAACATCTCAGTAATCACTTTTTGTCTACTTTATGCTCTATTGTATCCCAAATGCCTAGCCCGGAGCCAGGCACAAAGTTATGAAAAGAATGACTAGAGTATATGACAAGGGAAAGAGTCACAGGGTGGGGAACACGTCAACATTTAGAGAGAGTTCAGTAGACAGACAAGGTGGAGTAGGTTATTCCCAGAATAGTAAGCAGCTTGGGCAAAGGCAGAGGGTGTGTTTAGCAAGAATCACACACCAACAATACAGGGGATAATGACAATTCTTTCATAAAGCAGTTATGAGAATTCAACAAGATCATGCATCCCAGTGATATGGAATGGCTCCCCATAGTTACCAATGGAGCCATGCAGAGAATATTTGTTACAGATGGATTTACCTTTGTGCTGCCAAAAGACCTCTTTGATGGAGCTGTTATACAATTGACTAGATACCTGTGCCATTTAATGCAACTGTTATATCAGCAAGAAAAATTTATGAGCAGGTTGTTGCTGCCTTTTAACTTTCCAAATGGCTGTCCGAACCCTGATTCTCCTTTGTAGTCTCCCTCCACCTCAGCACCACTGGGATAAAACCCTAATAAATAATCAATATAGCTCTTCTCAAGGGAAATGCCATTCCTGCACTCCATGAAAGATAAATGTTGCTTCACCCTTGAAAGAAGTCACCTTTTTGAAAGATCTATGAAATCTCTATGGAGGATCTTCAAGGGGGAGAAAAAGAAGGCCAACAAGGGATCTTGGTAGATTCACCCACACCAATCCAGAAATGTTGTAAAACAGCATACACATCACCCCACTAGAAGTCAGGAATCAGCATTAATAAGGCAGCTGGGATCTAGCCTTGTGATGCACTCATATGATTCCCACAATACTATTTTTCATTTAAATCCAAACTGACAGTTGAAAAGATTTTCAGAAATCTATGCCCATAATAATCTTTTTAGTGTTTCATTGCATCTAGTGTGAGAGTAATGTGATAGAAAATGAGAAAGGAAAAAATATGCATGGGAAGATTATTTTGGGGGCCTTTGAGTCTATTGAGGCTGAAGACTAAAAAATAGTAGGGGATTTGGAATGACAGAATATTTGTTTTCATATCCTGCTCGGATACTTAATTAAAGCTGTATGATTATCAGAAAGTCACTTTGTCTCTAGGCCTCATCTATAAACTGGAAATAATGAAGACATCTGAGGTCATGGGGTTGATGGAAGGAACAAGTGAGATAATAGATGTGAAATATATTCTTTAAAATGTAATATTCCATACAAAGATTATTATTCCAGTTGTTTTACTTTTTTAAGCATTAACTGGGAATAGCACAGGTTTTCTAGCAGTTTCTACTAGTGAAAACACATTTCTAGTAGCTTTGTAAAATACTTTTTTTCATGAAAAGTTATGATCATGTTGCTGCCATACTACTTTTGATAATCCTCTTGCCTGCAGGCTATCAAAATTCTATATTTAGCATCCAAGGAACTTTGCAACATTACATGAGATTAAAGACTGCCTTATCCACTCTTCCATCACCACTGTCCAGACCAGTCCCTGGCACATAGGTGGTTCTCACCAAATACTTGTTGATGAATGAATTAACTAACAAAGCTATTTTTACCTCATTTCCCATTACTCTTCTTGATACACATCTCAGCTTCATTGAATTACATTCTCCTTATATGCATTCTGTATTTCCTCAGTGCCAAGTCTTTGTTTAAACTTACTCCTTCTACCTGGCATGCATTCCCACCATTCATTTTCATGTGTTCCAATCTTAATTTAGAAGCCTTCACTTTTGTCCCAGTTAGTAGTATCTTTGTCCTTTGGGGTCACAGAGTATGGTATTTGCACTTCTCACATGATACTTGAAACATTTCATCTTGTGATATTCAAATTGAAGAATGTATTTTATTTCCCCAACCAAGTTACATTCTTAATGGATACATTGATGCATTTAACACAGTGCCTGCCACACTATGCTATGCTATGCTATGCTAAGTCACTTCAATCGTGTCCGACTCTGTGTGACCCCATAGATAGCAGCCCACCAGGCTCCCCCATCCCCGGGATTCTCCAGGCAAGAACACTGGAGTGGGTTGCCATTTCCCTCTCCAATGCATGAAAGTGAAAAGTGAAAGTGAAGTCGCTCAGTCGTGTCCGACTCTCAGCGGCCCCATGGACCACAGCCTAGCAGGCTCCTCCTTCCATGGGATTTTCCAGGCAAGAGTACTGGAGTGGGGTGCCATTGCGTTCTCCGGCCTGCCACACTACTGTGCACAAAATAGATGCTCAATAAATATTTGTGGAATATATGAATGAAAGTCAAACAGAAGGCAGAAAGAATTATGCTTCCTTCTCACTGAATAAAAATTACAGGAAGTACTTCAGTATTTAAACCAGAATATGATTTCTTGAGAAAATAAGCCCACACTTTGCTATTGAAAAATTAAGTCACCAGCACATTTTGAATTCAACACTCATATTAAAATGTCTTGGGAGCTTATATTTTCTAATTTAATGATTCAGTAGAGATGAAGGAAATATATATGATGCAAATTTGTTAAAAATTCAGCAACCTATATTCACTAAACCTCAGTCTGCAAGCTGAAAGCCTCCCTATGATAATATTCTATTCAGTGACCTTTTATATTTATCCTTTGGAAACTATGCTTAGACTTAATAACCCAACTTTCTCATTATCATTTATTTTGACCTCAAGACTAATTTTGCAGCCTGCAGGGGAAAACTTTTCCTGCTAATTAGTTCTTCTTGGTTGTATTCCAAAAGAAATGACAAATTTCACCTTGTTTAAGAAGCCTCCTGATACTGGTTTAAGCCAACTGAAGAAACCCTGTATAAATTTTAAACTCACATATTTTTTCTCATGACAAAGAAGCCAACATTTTATCCAAACACTTCTCATTCCTTAATACCACTTAGCAACATGCAACTTGGAATTCTGGTATTTAATTGTTAGCATAATGAAATATAGAAGTCGTAAAATAATTTGGAGATCACATACTATTTTCAATAAATTAACTAGAGTCTGACTTTCATCAATGTATTTCAAATAATGACTTTGTTACTAAAGTCTGCCTCTATTTCCACTGTCAGGTTGATTATACACTGTTGTCTTGTGCAATTAAGGCATATTTTAGTGAAGTTAAATAGTTTATTACTGGGACTATGAGTGGCAATCCTCAGACATTTGTTTATCCTTCTAGAGGGACACAGAGTTACAATTAGTAATTCTGTTTTAATTCCAACTTCTCCACTGTTTCAAAATTCTTGGAGATGATTCAGCTTTCGAGAGTCCCACATTTTCAATAGTGACATTTTTATTGGACTATCGACAAGAGGCATACTTCTGTGTTGTCAGCACCACTCTCCCACATGTCCTTTTACTGTTGTTCTATTAAACATCTCAGATCAAGAAAGAAAATCAATATTTTCCCTATTTTCCACTTACTGATGCTTTATCAAAAGGAATATTTGGCAAAGCTGGCTTCAGATTTCAGTTTTGTCACTGACTCATGGGTTTTGGTTTTGCCAATATTCTCTTCAAAACCCATTGCTCTAAGATATTTAATATCTCTATACATATTTCTTATTTATAAGATGAGTATAACACATGTACTACCCTTAATTTATACCCCAAGACTTTGCAAAGCACAAATTTAGCCATGCTATCTGTGCTTAAGATTCACCAATGGCTTCCTGGGCCATTCCTGGGCTTTCTATAGGATGAAGTCTATACCCCTTATCTTGGGAAGCTAGGTCCTCTCTGATCTGATCATACTGATCTCCACAGTTTTTACATCTGCAAATTGAGGTGCTCCAACTGGCCCAGACCACTCCATGCCAATTGTTACCATGTCTTCTCAACTCTACATTTAGTGATGTGAAAACAGCCATGATAGGGGTATTTACATCAAAAAAATAAGCAACCAGATTGTGGTTTGTTAAACACTGAGCAGCACACCATTGGGGTTAAACACTTTAACCACAGCAGCTCTGATTATAAACCTCCAATAATATCCCATCCAACTCAAAGTGCAATGGCTTGGAATGCTGCCCTTCATCACTTCTCTAATTTCATCATTGCTTCTTCTAGCCACATTAGTCTATTTACTGTTTCTCAATAGACCAGGCAAATGCCCACTCAACAGCAACCTGACAACTCTTGCTGTTCCTTCTACCTCAAGTACAGATCTTCATGTGGACTTCTTCTTATCTTTCTAAGTCAAATCTCAAATGCTACCTCTTCAGAGAGATCTTTCCTGATCAGTGCTGTAGCTCCCTTATGTAGCCTGTTTCTGTAAATCAGAGCAAAGTCACCTCTTGGATGGGTTCATCCCTGCAGGCCCAGGCCTTGGAGAACAGGCAGTACCTTTGGAGGAAGCAAAAGGTGACCCTAACTCAAAGCAAATGCCACCTGACACAAGGCACTAAGCTGACAAGCAGAGTTTAAACTCAGTGTCAGCTCTCACTTTCCCCTTCAGCTGAGCACCTGTGTATAGTGCCAATCCACACAAGTGTACATGGGGCACTGTCCCTCACCAGCCTTTATCCATAGCCACAGCCTCAGGTATCCTTTATCATGGCACCTTCTTTGTTTCCTTTGTATCATGTATCACAATTGTAATTACAGATTTAAGCTAACTGAAGAAGCTATGTACACTTTTTATTTATTTTATTTTATTTTATTTTTAAACTTTACATAATTGTATTAGTTTTGCGGTGGATTCATTTTGATATTTGGCAAAACTATGTACACTTTTTAAAACTAGCTTATTTTTCCTCATAAGAAAGAAACCAGTGCTTTACCCAAACATTCCTCTTTATCACCATTTACATGCTATGTCACTTCAATCTCTGACTCTTGGCAACCCTATGGACTATAGCCCACTAGGCTCCTCTGTCCTTGGGATTCTCCAGGCAAGAATACTGGAGTGGGTTGCCATGCCCTCCTCCAAGGGATCTTCCCAACCTAGGGATTGAACACAGGTCTCCTGCATTGCAGGCAGATTCTTTAAGGTCTGATCCACCAGGGAAGCTCTTATCACCATTTAGCAGCATACAATTTGGATCTCTGGTATTTCATTAACATGATGAAATATAGAAGCAGTAAAATAATTTGGAAACCACATACTACTTTCACAGTATCTGACTTGGATTCTTGATTTATTTCCAATGATTGGTTTATTACTAAAGTCTACCTCTATTTCCTCTGTCAGATTACACTTTTTGTTTATTAGTTTAGTTGTTTAATAGCTTTCTCCTCTACTCACAGAATGTGACCTTCATGAAAGTAAAGAGCATGTCTTGTTAATACTATATCTGCAGACCTTAGAAAAGTGTTCAACAAATGTTTATTGAATATCAAAAGAATGTTAAAACAATAGGCTTCTATGTAATATTTCATGTGAATGAAGACTTTTTTTTTGCCTAAAAGTAAAAAAACTTTTTTTATTTATCAATTTCTATTCCAGTATAGTTGCTTTACAATGTTGTTTTAGTTTCTACTGTACAACAAGGCAAATCAGTTGCACATATACATATATCTCCTCTCTTGGATTTCCTTCCCATTTAGGTCACCACAGAACACCAAGTAGACATTCCTGTGCTATACAGCAGGTTCTCATTTGTTACCTATTTTATGAAAGTGAAAGTGTTAGTCGCTCAGTCATGCCAGACTCTTTGCAACCATAGACTATTGCCCTCCAGGCTCCTCTGTCCATGGAATTCTCCAGGCAAGAATACTGGAGTGGGTTGCCATTCCCTTCTCTAGGGGATCTTCCCAAACCAGGGATCAAACCCAGGTCTTCTGCATTGGAGGAAGATTCTTTATCACTGAGCCACCAGGGAAGCCTATTTTATACATAGTGGTATATTAGTAGTGTATATATGTCAATACCAATCTCCCAATTCATCCCACCCCCTCTTAACCTTTTGGTACCCATACGTTTGTTCTCGATATCTGTATCTCTATTTCTGCTTTGCAAATAAGTTCATCTGTATCATTTTTCTAGATTTCACATATAAGTAATATTATACAATGTTTGTTCTTCTCTTTCTGACTTACTTCAGTCTGTATGACAGTCTCTAGATCCATCCATGTTTCTACAAATGGCACAATTTTTACTTTTTATGGTTGAGTAATATTCTAATGTATATATGTACCACATCTTTTTTATCTATTCCTATGTTGATGGACATTTAGGTTGCTTCCATGTCCTGGCTATTGTAAATAGTGCTGCAATGAACATTGGGGTGCATGTATCTTTTCAGATTATGGTTTTCTCTGGATATTTGCCCAGGAGTGGGATTGCTGGGTCATATGATAGCTCTATTTTTAGTTTTTTAAGGGATCTCCATACTGTTCTCCATAGTGGTGCTTCAATTTATATCATCACCAACTGTGTAAGAGGTTTCCCTTTTCTCCACACCCTCTCCAGAATTTATTGTTGTAGATTTTTTTTGATGATAGCCATTCTGACTGGTGTGAGGTGATACTTCATTGTAGTTTTGATTTGCATTTCTCTAACAATTAGTGATATTGAGCATATTTTCATGTGTTTGTTGGCCATCTGTGTGTCTTCATTGGAGAAATATCTATTTAGGTCTTCCACCTATTTTTTGATTGGGTTGTTTCTTTTTTTGATATTGAGCTGTATAAGCTATCTGTTTATTTTAGAGATTAATCCCTTGTCAGTTTCTTCATTTGCAAATATTTTTTCCCATCCTGAGGATTGTCTTTTCTCCTTGTTTATGGTTTCCTTTGCTGGGCAAAAGCTTTAAAGTTTAATTAGGTCCCATTTCTTTATTTTTGTTTTATTTTCATTACTCTTGGGGGTGGGGAAAAGTATAAAAACTTTTGAATTAGATTACTTCATCTCTTCCAATTCAGCCATTCTAGGATTTGATATTATTATCACTCTGAAACTTTCAGCAAAGGTAGTGTAAGGAAATGTATGCAACAAATTTCTAAGATCCTGGAACCTTCCTCCTCTGTTTTCTGGAGGTGGAAGGTTAGAACTGAACTCCAGTTTATGTACTTTGAAAAAATATATTCCTCCATTTAGGCCTCAGTTTCCTCATCTGCCAAATGATGGGCTTGGACCAAACTGAACTTAAAAGAAAAAGCTCCACTTTTAGTTTTTTTAATGTCAAAAATATCCTCCCCCAAACAAAATATTGTGAGGAACCCTAGTATATAAAACCAATTGAGGAGTTTCTGCTCTGGTTGAAGAGAGAGCAAGAGAATATCATTAAGTCCATAGAACACAGTATAAAAACTCTTGCACTAGACACTCCTTAAAGTCTATGTCACCCCTAACATTCTATTCCCTTCTGATTTTGTCTTTCACTAGATTCCAGGGCCAGTGGGGTATATATGGGCAATGATGAGTTGAGAATTCTTTCATTCAACAAATATTTGAGTGTCTTCTATATTCCAGGTACTATGAAAGAGTGGGTAAACAACATGTAAAAAAGCATAGAGATTCTCAGAGCAAATTATGGGTTTCCTAAGCTATTCTCTCAAGCCTTCTTCCATTCTCACTATACCCATACTCATCTCCCCCAATAAAAGCAGACTGCATCTAAACATACAGAATAAAATGGAAAACCTTTAGGTACCTTAAGACCTAATGCTTTAGTACCATAATTTTTTTTTTCATTACAGGAGTAATCTCTTCCGCTTAAACCAGTTCATTTGCCCAAAGCTTTTTGACTGTGAAATAAGTGACTTAAATATTACTCTGAGATAATAAATGGTAGTTTCCTCTGTAGCTCAGTCATTGGAGTGAAGCCAATTGCTCATAAACTAAAAAACAGCAGCAAATCAACCAAGAAGTTCATTGGCTTACAAAGTCCATGCAGTGTACTTTCCATGAGTTAGTCAATAAAAATCCTAAAAAGTAATTGCCCAAACACCCGGCCTACCAATTTTGAGTAAGACTTGGTTAAAGATCCAATTTACCATCTAGGTTTTTACAAACAAGGAAACCAGATAGAATATATTTTGATGCCATGAAATAGAGCAACAGTAGTCAGGTAAATTCTAGAGATGTTTAGAAGATATGCTCAGCAAAACCTGTATTTTATTCTCTGTAGATGGCAGAGAGAAGGATGGGGTCAAGGATGAATCTATTTTCTCACTTCTATGACTAGATAAATCAGGTGGTACCTACTGCTGAGATACTTATGAGATATGCTTATGTAGGGTAAAGACATGATTGAAGTAGAATAAAATGATGAGTTTAGTTTAGACTTTAACTTTCTCATGAAACTTGAAAGTGAGGTACTCAATATCAAGGTGGGGGTCCATAGACATATTCTCAAGGATCTTTTAATTATTATTTTTTTATTCTGTTTTCACTGTGATGGTTAAAATTTTCTGTAAAAGGCTATAAATATAAATAAGCATTTGTAACCTACTAGTGGAATGGAATTAACAATAAATGGTGCATTCAAGCCAAGTGAAGGCCAACTGATATCATGGAAGTCTATTATATATAATTTTTAAAGTTTCACCATTGTTTAAAAAAAGAAGTATTGTGACATACTTGAGTCATCCCAGAGCACATAGTGTAGGCATAGGCATGCTGAATTAAAAACAAAAAAATCTGTCCTTTAGCAGTCAACACCATATCCACAATGAAGGAAGTGACTTATTTTTAACAAAACAAGATTATCTGTCACATTCAGCTGTGATTTTATAGTTTTTATTATATTTAATTTGAAATATCATTTTAGATTTAATTATAAGGAAAACACATAGGATTTATATCTTTGAAGAATTCTTATAAGAAGAATATAAAAATAATTAAACTCAACAAAGAAGAATAATCAAACTCAGTGTTTGGGCATCTGTATAAATTATCTTTCTTTTAAAAGAATAAACATTCAAGTTTTCAAAGCAACTGTGAGAAACACTGGGTTAAATCTCAAGACATATTTGAATTGAAGATATAGCTATATATATAGATAGATACATACATATATATGCTGCTGCTAAGTCACTTCAGTCGTGTCTGACTCTGGGCGACCCCATAGACAGCAGCCCATCAGGCTCCCCCATCACTGGGATTCTCCAGGCAAAAACACTGGAGTGGGTTGCCATTTCCTTCTCCAATGCATGAAAGTGAAAAGTGAAAGTGAAGTCGCTCAGTCGTGTCCAACTCTTAGAGACCCCATGGACTGTAGCCTACCAGGCTCCTCCGTCCATGGGATTTTCCAGGCAAGAGTACTGGAGTGGGTTGCCATTGCCTTCTCCAACATATATATGGGAATCAACTATCTATCGATTGAATTGAAAGTGTGAGACTAGCACAGAGAATAAGGAGAGGACAAGAAAAAGCTTATGACAGAGCTTTGAGAACCATTAATATCTACAAGTGAAGCAAGAGTCAAGATTAGCCAGTAAAGGAGACAGAGAAGGAGAAGCTGGAGAGGTAAGGGAAAAACCAAGAAAAATGGTGCAATAAAAGGGACATATCAAGGAAGAGGTAATGAGAGGTCATATTAGAAGAGACTTAGAATTGAACATTGGATCTAGTTGAATTCTTCCCATCCACAGATACGGGATTACTCATCCCCTCCAACAACCCATTCCTACTTTCAGCATATATCCAATAGCTAACCAGCTAAACATGAAGTCTTAATTATTCTGCCCCCCACCCCTACCCCAAGCCCCTGCAAGCTTGAACGCTGGATCTTTTAATGGGTTTTTGTCTTTTTGTGACCAAACCCAGTTCCACCTGCCTACCATGGCACCAGCCTGATGCTGACTCTTATCTCCCTGAGTTCTCATATCTGACTTCTCTGACATTCAACCTGCTTTCCAATACTTTTACTATGGCCTAGTTTATAGATCTCCCCTATTCTGCATCAGTGGACCAGTCTGGTTTGCAGGATTTAGCATGGGTCTTCATCCATTCATTTAGTGCTAACCAGATATCAATTCCAACATCAATGTAACTTCATTTGATCATCATAGATCCCCTTATGACCTCTTTTTTAATCAAGATATTTCCATTATACCTGAACTACTTTTCCTGCTTAACACACTGTCCACCGTTACCAACACTCTGTCACAACAGTGAAAGAAGTCAATAATCAAACACCTTCATCAATATTCACAGTCAAATCTTCAGTTTCCTGTGGGTTCCTTACATTTTCTATTTTATTCCTTTCTGCATAAAGACCCACTTTTTACAGTACACTCTACTCCATGCCTTTAAATCTACTTTATTCCAATGCAGCAGCAAAGGGATGACTGTCAGCTAAATTGCACTTTCCATTAAAAAAATTAAGCACCTTTTAAAAGAGTACAAGATGACATATTTCAGCCCAGCCACTGCATTTCCTGCAGAGTTTGTTTATAAAATTCACCGTAGAATTTTAAGACTATATGTGTGGCTTGTTCATGGGTCATTAGGGCACACTCTGCAGGCTTCAGCAAGGTGATTTTGTAAAAATCTACACAAGTTAATGAATTCAAGTTTAATTAAACTGTTAATTGCCTTCAGTGAGAAGCTGTGTGGTGTTACTTTCTAATACAATTACCAGAAATCACAGTAGAGGAAGCTCTGGGAAATAGGAAGGGCAAGTGTATACAAGATAGAAATGCTCATTCCTTTTGGATTCACCTCTTGTTAACCTTGAGCATTGTCCCCACAGGATTCTGAGTTGGCTTTGGGAATATCACTTGCTGGGAAATTACACTGGAGTGAATTGAATTCCAAAGTATAAAAAACACTCACAAGGCCATTCCCATCTCTATCAGACACACTTCAGAGGGCTCCAAACTTGGGCAGAGCCTTGAATTCCCAATGGTGAGTCATGCTTATCATGTTAAATACCAAGAAAAGTTTATACAGAAGTCAGAAGACCTGGGTTTCAGTCCTGGCTTTTTCATATGTTGGAGAAGGAAAAGCCAGGTTTCCTTTCTAAGGAGCTATTTTCTCCTTTGTATATGGGGCATAGATCCATATTCTGCCTACCTGCTTGTGTCCGTGAGGGTCAAACGAAATCACATCCATCCCTTCAGGGAGAGGCAGCTCACCACCAGCCAAACTGCAAGGCTATGAGTCTCCCGATACTAAGTTGTTTCTGTGGCTAGTCACATGTGCAACTATGCAGGTCAAGGCGACCACAGCGTGACTACTGTGTAAGTGCTCACTCCCTGAGAAAGTGTTACTAGCTTGGCTTGTTTACTGCTTGCTACAATGTTTGCTTCTTGTTCAAAATGTGATGAGTCCTTGGCCGTGGTTTCCTCAGCTATGGTGCAGTGGAACCTACCATGTACCTAGCATCTCTCTGGGCCTCTCACATTACCCTGAGGGACTCAGAAGCATGGGAAACTGGACAACTATGCTGATGTTTACCTTGTTGGTTAAGCTGTAAGAACAAACTGTTTTGCTTTCATTCATTAAGTCCCATTATCTACTTTCAACTCTTCTGGGGTTGTAACAAGTTTATTCCTTGACCATCATATATGAGTTGGGGTTCTTCCCTTCAATCCTCAACCCTCAAATATTCTTTCTCATATGGTACCATAGCTTCAGTTATCATGTATGTGCTAAAGATCCCAAATGTATGACTTCAGCTCTATCGACTATGTTTCTAGACCTCATTACCCATCTCCCTACAGAACAGCTCCCATGAGTAACCTCAAGTTATAACAGATAACTTCAAATCTACCTGTCTACCCCTAGGCTCAGTACCTCCTTCACCCCCTATTCAGATCTGTTCTTCCCCTTTGCCTATCTTGGTTAATAGAACCACTCACTGCCTAATGTTCCAGTTAAAAACCATGCATCATTCTCAAGAACTCCTTTCTCCTTATCAATCTCCCAAAACATATGCATTCAATTAATCAACATATTCTTCAATTTCTAGTTGCTTACCATGTCTTGATTCAATTACCTCTCCTCTATCCCCACTGCCACTGCTCTAATGTCATCATCTTTGCCTAAATGTACCTTCTTTCTTTCCTTAACATATGAAAATTTTATTCTTGTTTCAGGAATTTACATTTGCTTGTCTCTCTGCTTGTTGAAACTGCATAACTTATCATCAGTATCTGGCTTCTACTCATTTCACCAACATCATCTTTTGCCATCAGTCTAACAGTACCACCTTATGCCCCCATAATAAGAAAAAAATGCAATTACTTTCTGGCTTCTAAACTTGCAATGCTCTTTTACTCTTCCTTATATGAGTACATCTAAGGAAGATGTGATGTTGGAGAAGACTTTTGAGAGTCCTGTGGACTGCAGGGAGATCCAACCAGTCCATCCTAAAGGAAATCAGTCCTGAATATTCACTGGAAGGACTGATGTTGAAGCTGAAACTCCAATACTTTGGCCACCTGATGCGAAGAGCTGACTCATTTGAAAAAACCCTGATGCTGGGAAAGATTTAAGGAAAAAGGAGAAGGGAATGACAGAGGATGAGATGGTTGGATGGCATCACCAACTCGATGGACATGAGTTTGAGTAAGCTCCGGGAGTTGGTGATGGACAGGGAAGCCTGGCATACTGCAGTCCATGGGGTCTCAAAAGCTGGACATGACTGAGTGACTGAACTGAACTGAAGATGGTACATAGATGGTATATAAGATCTTCCTTTTGGTACATAAGACGTACCATAGATGATACACCCAGATCCCTCTTCAAGGAAGTACTTCTTGCCTCAACTGATGGGAATTCTTCAGTGGACAGCCCTCAAGGGGCAGATCTTTGAAGGACTGCCTCAGCTGCAGAGAGCTAGGTCACACCCTTGTTTGCCCAAGGTCACACCCTTTCCCAGGGGCAATTCACATCTAATGACCAATGCAGGAACAAAAAGACACGGACTTTTTGGCCCAAAAGGGGACAAGTCACAACGCTGTAAAACCATCTCAGATTCTGAGGTCCTTGTGGTATCCTCCGAGACCTATATCATGCGTGGACTTCTGTCTCTGATCAGTCCTGCTTCTTCTCCTTCCTTTCATAAGTACTGAACCCAAGGGTACTCCTTAATAAACAGCCTGCACACTAAACTCCAGCTCAGAGTTTGATTCCCAGGAAAACCAAGCTATGACACCATCCCACAAGCTATTTCTTCTTTGGGACAACATGCTCCTCTACTTATCCACATGCTGCTGCTGCTGCTGCTGCTGCTGCTAAGTCGCTTCAGTTGTGTCCTACTCTGTGCGACCCCAGAGACGGCAGCCCACTAGGCTCCTCTGTCCCTGGGATTCTCCAGGCAAGAATACTGGAGTGGGTTGCCATTTCCTTCTCCAATGCATGAAAGTGAAAAGTGAAAGGGAAGTCGCTCAGTCGTGCCCGACTCTTAGAGACCCCATGGACTGTAGCCTACCAGGCTCCTCCGTCCATGGGATTTTCCAGGCAAGAGTACTGGAGTGGGGTGCCATTGCCTTCTCCGACTTATCCACATAGTGAACACCTAATGAGCCCTTAAGAATCAAATCAAGCATCACCATTTTAGTGACACCTTCCTTGAACTTCCTTCTTCACTGCCACCCCACCACTAGTATTCATAATTACATAATCCTTCTTTTGTGCTACTACTATGTTTTATAGTAAATTCTATTAGTGTGCTCATCACAGATAATTATATAATTCATTCAGCTGTCTGTGTCTCTTAATTACACCTGTACTCCTTCATGTGAGGCTCTATATACCTGTCTTTATATCTCCATCATCTAGCACAGTTACTGGCATGTGATTAGGGCAGAATAAATACTCATAATATTTCAGTGGAAAATTAGGGAATATTTCAGGTAGATTGGATATGGATTTTATGTGGATATTGTATTTAAAAAGTCACCACACCCACATGTAAATCAATGAAGTTAGAACACACCCTCACACCATATACAAATATAAACTCAAAATGGCTTAAAAACTTAAACATATGACATGACACCATGAAACTCCTAGAAGAGAACATAAGCAAAACATTCTCTGACACAAATAATACAAATGTGTTCTTAGGTCAGTCTTCCTAGGCAATAGAAATAAAAACAAAAATAAACAATAGAAATAAAAGCAAAAATAAGCAAATGGTACCTAATCAAACTTACAAGCTTTTGCACAGCAAAGGAAACCATAGGTAAAATGAAAAGACAACCTACAGACTGGGACAAAATATTTGCAAATGATGCCACAAGGGCTTAATCTCCAAAATATATGAACAGTTCATACAACTTGAAAACAACAAAAATACAACCCAATAGAAAAATGGGCAAAAAAACGAAACACACATTTCTCCAAAGAAGACATACAGATGGCCAACAGGCACATGAAAAGATGTTCAACATTGCTAATAATTAAGGAAATGCAAATCAACACTACAATGAGGGATCACCTCACACCAGTCAGAATGGCCATCATCAAAAAATCTACAAATATCAAATGTCGGAGAAAAGGGAACCCTTCACCCTCCTACACTGTGGGAATGTAAATTGGTGCAGTCACTATGCAGAACAGTATGGAAGTTCCTTAACAAACTAAACATAGAGTTGCCATATGATCCAGCAACCCCACTCCTGAGCATATATCTGGACAAAACTATAATTCAAAATTTAAAAAAATACATGCACCCCAATGTTCACAGCAGCACTATTCACAATACCCAAGATATGGAAGCAACCTAAATGTCTATTGACAGATGAATGGATAAAGAAGATATGGTACATACATACAATGAAATACTGCTGCTGCTGCTAAGTCACTTCAGTCATGTCCAACTCTGTGCGACCCCATAGATGGCAGCCCACCAGGCTCCCCTGTCCCTGGGATTCTCCAGGCCAGAACACTGGAGTGGGTTGCCATTTCCTTCTCCAATGCATGAAAGTGAAAAGTGAAAGTGAAGTTGCTCAGTCATGTCCAACCCTCAGCAACCCCATGGACTGCAGCCTACCAGGCTCCTCTGTCCATATGATTTTCCAGGCAAGAGTACTGGAGTGGGGTGCCATTGCCTTCTCTACAATGAAATACTGCTGCTTCTGCTGCTAAGTTGCTTCAGTCGTGTCCGACTCTGTGCGACCCCACAGACGGCAGCCCACCAGGCTCCCCATCCCTGGGATTCTCCAGGCAAGAACACTGGAGTGGTTTGCCATTTCCCTCTCCAATGCATGAAAGTGAAAAGTGAAAGTCAATTCGCTCAGTCGTGTCTGACTCTTCGCGACCCCATGGACTGCAGCCTACCGGGCTCCTCCGTCCATGGGATTTTCCAGGCAAGAGTACTCTAGTGGGGTGCCATTGCCTTCTCCACAATGAAATACTACTCAGCCATAAAAAGGATGAAATAATACCATTTGCAGCAAATCTATGGAACTAGAGATTATCATACTAAGTGTAGTAAGTCAGAAAACCACAGACAAATACGAGATGATATCACTTATACGTAGAATCTAAAATATAACACAAATGAGCCTATCTATGAAACAGAAACAGACTCACAGACACAGATAATGAACTTGTGGTTGCCAAGGGGGTTAGAGGGATGGAGTGGAGTTAGGGATTTGTGGATGCAAACTATTATATATAGAATGGAGAGACAACAAGGTCCTACTATATAGCAGATGGGACTATATTTAATATTCTGTGATAAACCATAATGGCAAAGAATATTTTAAAAATGTAAATATATATGGATAACTGAATCACTTTGGTGTACAGTGGAAATAAACACAACATTGAAAATCACAACTATACTTCAACGACTCACCAAGTCATAGCAGTGAATTATGTGGTCATATGTCAGCTAACATTCATTCATTCAACAAATATATTTTGAGTACCCACTATCTGCCAATACCATATTTCTTACAGGGAACATAGGGATAAATAAGACAAATATGGTCCCTTTACAATTTAGCAAAGAAGACAGATACTGAATAAGTTAGTAGAAGCATTTTGAGTGTTACAGAGTAGTTCAGAACATTACAGGGTTCTATAGCAGGAGAGTCTAATTTGGAATAGAGGGCTTAGTTAAGGCTTGAGTAATTTTGAACACTTAGTAGTAAGTAACCATCAGCTAGCTGAAGAAGGAAGAATCCAATAATAAGAAATCAGCATGTGTTAGGACCCTGAGGGGGCAAAGAGAATGAAAAGGCTCAAAGATTGGGAAAAAAGCCTGGAAATAAATGCTAGAAACTGCCACTGAAAAGGTAACTTGGAGCCAATTTATTTAAAACTTTTAACTAATGGTAAGTGTCTCCTTGGCAGGAAAGTTATGACCAACCTAGACAGAATATTAAAAAGCAGAGACATTACTTTGTCAAGAAAGGTCCATCTAGTCAAGGCTATGGTTTTTCCAGTAGTCATGTATGGATGTGAGAGTTGGACTATAAAGAAAGCTGAGCATCAAAGAATTGATGCTTTTGAACTGTGGTGTTGGAGAAGACTCTTGAGAGTCCCTTGGACAGCAAGGAGATCCAACCAGTCCATCCTAAAGGAGATCAGTCCTGGGTGTTCATTGGAAGGACTGATGTTGAAGCTGAAGCTCCAATATTTTGGCCACCTGATGAGTCAAAAGAGCTGACTCATTTGAAAAGACCCTGACGCTGGGAAAGATTGAAGGCAGGAGGAGAAGGGGACGACAGAGGATGAGATGGTTAGATGGTATCACTGACTCAATGGACATGAGTTTGGGTGAACTCTGGGAGTTGGTGATGGACAGGGAGGCCTGGAGTGCTGCGGTTCATGGGGTCACAAAGACTCGGACACAACTGAGCAACTGAAGTGAACTGAACTGAATGGTAACATGTTATATAGTCTTACCTGGTAGAATTCTGCATCTATTTAAAAATAATTTAGTCAAATATCAACATGATTATCTGCTGCATTGATGGTAGTTTAGAAGGAAGAGAGACTGGAGGCCGAAAGTCTGGTTAAAATATTGTTCATTAATTTATGTATATTTTTAAACATATATTTAGGTGAGAAATGACTGTCTGACCTAAGGCAATGGCAGATGGGAGAGAGACAAGGTTTTACATAGTAGAGATTTCTTAAGTGGAACTGGAGGACTTAGTGACATTAAATACAGGAGGTAAAGAGGAATGAATTGAAAAATGCCTTAGATTGTCTTGCAGAATATCTGAGGAGGAGAAATTAACCAGAGTTCTCTCTGCCAAGACACTGGAGTTAAGAACTGAGCATCCAGAGGAAAAAAAATAGATTTATATGGCTATACCTAATCAGGTGTTTATTGATGATAAATGTGATTTTTCTCTTTATAGAGAAATCAAAATACCACAAGAGTAGGATCTGACATTTTTCTCCACCAAGCTTAAGTTATTTATTCATTCAGCTAATACATATTTATTGAACCCTGCCTACCATGTGCCAGGCACTGGGCCAGGCAACAAGGATAGAGTATTGAAAAAGACAGATTCATTTCCTGCCATCACAGAGCTGAATTTTACCTAATAAATAATCTGATCAATTTATATTCCAGTGGTTCTCTGTTCTATGCATTTTAATTCTGAGAAATTCCTATCAGTGTGGACTGTAAATATTTATCATCCTTTTAAATGATAAAGCTACTAGGAGAGATATATGCATTGCCAGTACTTATTTTCAATATTCACTTAATATCTAGTCTTCTTTATAGTAACATAACATCTATTTAAAGGAGCTTTTCAAACTGCAACCAACCAACCAAATTATCCAGATTAAATACGGATTAGGCACTGTCAGGGAGAAGGCAATGGCACCCCACTCCAGTACTCTTGCCTGGAAAATCCCATGGATGGAGGAGCCTGGTAGGCTGCAGTCCATGGGGTCGCTAAGGGTCGGACACGACTGAGCGACTTCCCTTTCACTTTTCACTTTCATGCATTGGAGAAGGAAATGGCAACCCACTCCAGTGTTCTTGCCTGGAGAATCCCAGGGACAGAGGAGCCTGGTGGGACGCCATCTCTGGGGTCGCACAGAGTCAGACACGACTGAAGCGACTTAGCAGCAGCAGCAGCAGGCACTGTCAGCATGCAGGTTACTTTTTCAGTTAAGATCAATGGTGGCCATTAGCTCAGTTGGTAAAGAACCTGCCTGCAAAGCAGGAGACCACAGGTCAATTCCTGGGTCAGGAAGATCCACTGGAGAAGGGATAGGCTACCCACTCCAGTATTCTGGCCTGGAGAATTCCATGAGCTCTATAGTCCATGGGTTTGCAAAGAGTGAGACACAACTAAGCGACTTTCACTTCTCTTTAGGGAAGAGTTTCCAGAGTCTCCACAATTACTGTCTCTGGCTGTTGGTTTAACACAACTCTGAGCATATAGAAAGGTAAAATGGCCAATACAGGTGAAACAAAGCACAGTGTGTCTATTGCATAGCTCCATATTCTGTGACTTCTGGGAACCTGTTATTGTGTCTTCAAGAAAGGACTGTGGTGGTGGTTTGCCAGCCCTGTCTCTGGCCATGCAGTTGCAACCAGGGAGAGGCCTGTAGAGGCCTAGCAGGGCTTTTTTAAAGTAGTGAGCTCACCACACTACTGTTACTGTCCAGCCTGGAAAGGTGGCTATCAGAAAATAAAGGCACCTGACTTCTCTCATCATTGGAATCAAAAAGCAAACAAGAAATTGTTCATTTAATCTCTGCTCCACACATTGTGATACATGAATGCCCTCATTGGCATGTTGGTTTCCTTTGTGAAATTTAAATTTCTATAAAATGATGGATGGATCTTTAACAAATCAGTAAACTAATTGTCCCTGAGGAGTCATGAAATACCTTTCTATGACATACATCTTGGCCTTGGAGTTAATGTGGGTCAATGTGGCTCTATGCTGTTTTAAAAGCAGAATGGAAGGCTTTCAGGATACAGTGCCTAAGGAGCAGAATAATGAATGTTTACCTTTCTTACATGAGCCAGAGCGACCATTTAAAACCACAAGTTTGTAAAATAGGAAAATCCATGGTGATAGGTAATGCCCTACTCCCTGTCAGATGTCCTTCTTGGAGCTTCAGATGCATTACCTCACTTGATACCCAGAACAATCTTCTGAGACAACTATGATTATCTCTACTTTTTAAAATTAGGAAATCAGTGTTACAAGTGCTTGTGTCTCTTGTCCAAAGTTTGCGAGCTAGTTACTGCGAGGCAGGATTCACGCTTATGTCCTACTCTAAGGTCCACATCCTAAGCCACAGTGCTCCTTTCATTTGCAGATGCTTACTGTGTTCCTCCTAAGCCCCATATGCTCTCCACCCATCACTTTGGATTGCAAACTGTGCAAGCATCCTATATTTCCTGACAGTCAAGAACTTATTCCCTCCTGAACCATTCCCATGTCCATTTGCTAGGGAGAGCAGAGCACAAAAACCAGGAACAACATGGCTTCTGGAGCAGTTATACCAGGCCTCAGGCCTGGACTACTTCCATATTCTTTATTATGTGAGGAAGTAAAGCCCTTAAGTGGCATGACCTTTGTGAGGGTTTTGAGTTTGGTTTTGTTTTTCCTTACATTCAGCCAAATGCAATCAATGCAGTAACATGAAAGCATCCAATAAACTGTCCAGGACCACCAGGGATTTTCCTAGAAAACACACACACACACATATGTATACTTACACAAATATGCATATATTCACATACTCTTGCATGCAACCATATACACACATTCCACAACCACATGCACATTTTCAAAAAGATGCACACGTGTACAGTAAACACTCATGTACTCATGCACACTTACACATACAAGCACCTGAACACACACACACAAATCTATAATATGTACACACATGGTTACATGCATACAGGTTTACATAGTCCGACACGCACAGATATTCACACATACGCTCAAACATATTTTCCTCTAAAAACATATAGTGAAAAGTATAAGGGTCTTGATCAGCTGTTGGCCCAGGTCCTGGCTGTGCCAGTAACTAATCATATGACCTTTCTAACTCTCAAACTGCTCATATTATTACAAGCCCTGACTCACCACACCACAGTGACATGCAAAGATAGAAAGGCATCTGGAGAAAGGCTCTCTAAAGCCTGAAGAGCTCTACTCAATCATGTAATCGTATATAATAATGTCAGCTTTTCAAGAGACTGGTTTTTCTTTACAAAACCATTCAATGTGGTTGGGACATCTGGTAATACCTTTTATAGATAAAAATAATTCAAGGCACAGAGACTTTTAACTTAACCCAACCTGTGAAGCACACATTATGGAATTTGTGTTCTAACCCTGTTCTCTTACCCGTGAGAATCTTGCTATAAGCATCATCGCAGTGTTATACTATGCCTTCTGGAGCTACCATGCTGATACAATAAAGGACACTACACTCAGATGGCAACTTAAGCTTAACCAGTTTTAGCTTTTAAAAAATGGGCTTAAGACTCTAAGTGGAAATACGTAACTGTGGATGTGGCTCAGAGGACTACAGAGCCCTATACTATAACTCTGCTTCTTTTGAAAGCCAAAAAAATAATGAAATAAAGAAATAAGTATGAAAAATGAATTGTTGGAGAATATAAACTTATACCACCCATATGTTTGAATTTGAAGGTATACTACCTTGAGAAGGCTCAGAGTTGCAAAGCACGAGAAATTTATTGCTTGGTTCTCTTGCCCAGAATACTGTTCATTCTATTTTAAATGTCACCAAAGTGCATTTATGTCAAAAGAAATATACCTAATCAAACTGACAATGACTCAGTCATCAGCACTGGGCATAAATTATTCTAGGAAGTATCTGCCACACAAATTGATGGGGAACTTAACAAAGATGATATCTCATGTCTCATCAGACATCACGGCACTTTCTCAAAGACAAAAATGTACCTATAAAAAAACCCTGCAAGTTCTTTTGAGGTTATATGAATGAAACCACTATCTAGAACAGATTTTGCTTGCAATTTATAGCAAGAGGTTCTAAATATTCTTTTATTTCCCACTGTGATGGTCAATTTTATGTATCATCTTGACTAAGCATAGGGTGCCCACATATTTAAACATTTTTTGGTTGTGTTTTTGATAGTGTTTCTGGATGAGATTAACATTTGATTTGGTACACTAACTAAAGCAGATTCAGTTCAGTTCAGTTCAGTAACTCAGTCGTGTCCGACTCTTTGTGACCCCATGAATTGCAGCACACCAGGCCTCCCTGTCTATCACCAACTCCCGGAGCTCACTCAGACTCACATCCATCGAGGCAGTGATGCCATCCAGCCATCTCATCCTATGCCGTCCCCTTCTCCTCCTGCCCCCAATCCCTCCCGGCATCAGTCATTTCCAATGAGTCAACCCTTCGCATGAGGTAGCCAAAGTACTGGAGTTTCAGCTTTAGCATCATTCTTTCCAAAGAAATCCCAGGGCTGATCTCCTTCAGAATGGACTGGTTGGATCACCTTGCAGTCCAAGGGACTCTCAAGAGTCGTCTCCAACACCACACTTCAAAAGCATCAATTCTTCTGCACTGAGCTTTCTTCACAGTCCAACTCTCACATCCATACATGACCACAGGAAAAACCCTAGCCTTGACTAGATGGACATTTGTTGGCAAAGTAATGTCTCTGCTTTTCAATATGCTATCTAGGTTGGTCATAACTTTCCTTCCAAGGAGTAAGTGTCTTTTAATTTCATGACTGCAGTCACCATCTGCAGTGATTCTGGAGCCCAGAAAAATAAAGTCTGACACTGTTTCCACTGTTTCCCCATCTATATCCCATGAAGTGATGGGACCAGAGGCCATGATCTTCGTTTTCTGAATGTTGAGTTTTAAGCCAACTTTTTCACTCTCCTCTTTCACCTTCATCAAGAGGCTTTTTAGTTCCTCTTCGCTTTCTACCATAAGGGTGGTGTCATCTGCATATCTGAGGTTATTGATATTTCTCCCAGCAATCTTGATTCCAGCTTGTGCTTCTTCCAGTCCAGCGTTTCTCATGATGTACTCTGCATATAAATTAAATAAGCAGGGTGACAATATCCAGCCTTGATGTACTCCTTTTCCTATTTGGAACCAGTCTGTTGTTCCATGTCGAGTTCTAAATGTTGCTTCCTGACCTGCATACAGGTTTCTCAAGAGGCAGATCAGGTGGTCTGGTATTCCCATCTCTTGAAGAATGTTCCACAGTTTCTTGTGATCCACACAGTCAAAGGCTTTGGCATAGTCAATAAAGCAGAAATAGATGTTTTTCTGGAACTTTCTTGCTTTTTTGATGATCCAGCGGATGTTGGCAATTTGGTCTCTGGTTATCCTCCCCCATGTGGGTTGGTCTCATCCAATATATTAAGGACCTGAATAGAAAAAACAAACAAACAAAAAAAAAACCTTAAGTGAAAGAGGATTCTCTATGTCCACCTTACAGTGACCAAGCTAGATATAGGCCTTGAGAATCATACCCTCAATACCATCGGCTCTCCAAAGTCTCAGTTCATTTCAATCACTCAGTTGGTTCCGACTCTTGCAACCCCTTGGACTGTAGCATGCCAGGTTTCCCTGTCCATCACCAACTCCCGGAGCTTACTGAAACTCATGTCCATCGAGTCAGTGATGCCATCTAACCATCTCATCCTATGTCATCCCCTTCTCCTCCTGCCTTCAATCTTTCCCAGCATCAGGGTATTTTCCAATGAGTCAGTTTTTCACATCAGGTGGCCAAAGTATCGGAGTTTCAGCTTCAACATCAGTCCTTCCAATGAATATTCAGGGTTAGAATTGACTGCTTTGATCTCCTTGCAGTCCAAAGGACTCTCAAGAGTCTTCTCCAACACCACAGTTCAAAAGCCTCAATTCTTCAGCACTCAGCTTTCTTTATGGTTCAACTCTCATATTTGTACATGACTACTGGAAAAACCATAGCTTTGACTAGACAGGCTTTTGTTGGCAAAGTAATGTCTCTGCTTTTTAATATACTGTCTAGGTTGGTCATAATTTTTCTTCCATGGAGCAAGCTTCTTTTAATTTCATAGCTGCAGTCACCATCTGCAGTGACTTTGGAACCCAAGAAAATAGAGTCTGTCACTGTTTCCATTGTTTCATATTTATTTGCCATGAAGTGATGGAACCAGATGCCATGATCTTCATTTTTTGAATGTTGAGTTTTAAGCCAGCTTTTTACTCTCCTCTTTCACTTTCATCAGGAGGCTCTTCAGTTCCTCTTCACTTTCTGCCATAAGGGTGGTGTCATCTGCATATCTGAGGTTATAGATATTTCTCCTGGCAATCTTGATTCCAGCTTGTGCTTCATCCAGCCTGGCATTTTGCATGATGTACTCTGCATATAAGTTCAGTAAGCAAGGAGACAATATACAGCCTTGGCGTACTCCTTTCCCAATTTGGAACCAGTCTGTTGTTTCATGTCCAGTTCTAACTGTTGCTTTTTGACCTGGATACGGATTTCTCAGGAGTCAAGTAAGGTGGTCTGGTATTCCCACCTCTTGAAGAATTTTCCACAATATTTGTGATCCACACAGTCAAAGGCTTTGGCGTAGTCAGTAAAGCAGAAGTTGATGTTTTTCTGAAACTCTCTAGCTTTTTCTATGATCCAATGGATTTGGCAATTTGATCTCTGGTTCCTCTGCCTTTTCTAAATCCAGGTTGAACATCTGGAAGTTCACAGTTCACATACTATTAAAGACTGGTTTGGAGATTTTTGAGTATTACTTTGCTAGTGTATGAGATGCAGTTTGAAAATTCTTTGGCATTGCCTTTCTTTGGGATTGGAATGAAAACTGACCTTTTCCAGTCCTGTGGCCACTGCTGAGTTTTCCCAATTTGTTGGCATATTGAGTGCAGCACTTTAACAGCATCATGTTTTAGGACTTGAAATAGCTCAGCTGGAATTCTATCACCTCCACTAGCTTTATTCATAGTGATGCTTCCTAGGGCCAGGGTCTGACCTCTCCTTACTGGTTTTCTTTCTCTGGAGAACTCTTGACTAATACATGGATCATTGCAAAGTTGTCTTATCACCATTCAAGTGCAAATCATTACCATTTAAGAAGACAGAAAATAGAAGACATAGCTACAGATGTCCAAGATGAAGAATAGCAAAACAAAGTTGATTGAAAAAGCAGAACAGTTTTAAGTAATTCTGGAAATAAATCCCACACTGTTTGAAAGCCAATTCATTCATACGAAAGAAAATAGGTACAGAAACAAAATATGGGTCAGCTAAGAGCAAGAGCAAGTATTTTTACAGTACTTTAAAGGAGTTGGTGATGGACAGGGAAGCCTGGCTTGCTGCAGTCCATGGGGTCGCAAAGAGTCAGACAAGTCTGAGCACCTGAACTGAACTGACTGAAAGTTCACAGAGTACTTTTGTCTATACCATTTCACTTAATTCTCAGAATGCTATAAAACAAGAAAAACAAGCATCATCTCTACTTTTTAGATAGCAACTAGACTCAGAGTTGCTCGCTAGTCCAGGACTCTAAAGAGTCTTAAAAACAAATAAATGGAGCAGGAAAGTATATAAAAGCTACAGGAAACAAAGCATGTTCTCTAGAATGTTTTTCTACCTTCCACATTTAATTCCATAGTATTTGGAACAGTGATTTTCTAACTTGGGTACGCACTGGAATTGTGTATGGAGTTCTTTAAAAAAAAAAAAAATTGATGCCTGAATTCTACTTCCAGTGATTCATACTTGGTCTGGGTCATAGCTGGGACATCAAAATATTTGGAATTAATTTGGGACCTATATCTTGCAGTGGCTTAGGAACCATTGGCCTATAAACACCACACCAGGCCTTAGAAGTAAGGTCTTTATCATCTCTGATATTGAGTTAAAGATGCAGCCATATTTTAACATTCAGAAAAAATCCAAAGAACTGAAAATTTCCTTCCTTCAAGGAATGATATGTGTTTGGCATTATGGGGAATCAGACATGAGTCTCATCTCAGGGGATTTACAGGCTAGTGAAAGACAAGCAAGTATTCAGTAGTCATGTGACAATTTGAAACACCGTTATTTATGGTATAAAACAAATGCTATCATTTTTCAAGCAAATGGTTTTGCTGATGCTGAGAGAGGTTGGGAAATTCCAAAAAGAAAGTAGTTTGTTGATCTGGACTCTGAAAGACAAATCAAAGCACCAGGCCAATGGTAGGACATTTGAGATGTGTGGGGTAGGGATCACAAAAGCATTGGAAAGAAAACAAGATGAGGCAGAGGTCAGTTCAGTTGCTCAGTCATGTCCGACTCTTTGCGACCCCATGAATTGCAGCGCACCAGGCCTCCCTGTCCATCACCAACTCCCAGAGTTCACTCAGCCTCACGTCCATCGTGTCAGTGATGCCATCCAGCCATCTCATCCTATGCCGTCCCCTTCTCCTCTTACCCCCAATCCCTCCCAGCATCAGAGTCTTTTCTAATGAGTTAACCCTTCGCATGAGGTGGCCAAAGTACTGGAGTTTCAGCTTTAGCATCATTCCTTCCAAAGAAATCCCAGGGCTGATCTCCTTCAGAATGGACTGGCTGGATCTCCTTGCAGTCCAAGGGACTCTCAAGAGTCGTCTCCAACACCACACTTCAAAAGCATCAATTCTTCAGCGCTCAGCTTTTTTCACAGTCCAACTCTCACATCCATACATGACCACTGGAAAAACCATAGTCTTGACTAGATGGACATTTGTTGGCAAAGTAATGTCTCTGCTTTTGAATATGCTATCTAGGTTGGTCATAACTTTCCTTCCAAGGAATAAGTGTCTTTTAATTTCATGGCTGCAGTCACCATCTGCAGTGATTTGGGAGCCCAAAAAAACAAAGTCTGACACTGTGTCCACTGTTTCCCCATCTATTTCCCATGAAGTGATGGGACCAGATGCCATGATCTTCGTCCTCTGAATGTTGAGTTTTAAGCCAACTTTTTCACTCTCCTCTTTCACCTTCATCAAGAGACTTTTTAATTCCTCTTGACTTTCTGCCATAAGGGTGGTGTCATCTGCATATCTGAGGTTATTGATATTTCTCCCGGCAATCCTGATTCCAGCTTGTGCTTCTTCCAGCCCAGCATTTCTCATGATGTACTCTGCATATAAGTTAAATAAGCAGGGTGACAATATCCAGCCTTGATGTACTCCTTTTCCTATTTGGAACCAGTCTGTTGTTCCATGTCCAGTTCTAACTGTTGCTTCCTGACCTGCATACAAATTTCTCAAGAGGCAGGTCAGGTGGTTTGGTATTCCCATCTCTTGAAGAATTTTCCACAGTTTCTTGTGATCCACACAGTCAAAGGCTTTGGCATAGTCAATAAAGCAGAAATAGATGTTTTTCTGGAACTTTCTTGCTTTTTCAATGATTCAGCAGATGTTGGCAATTTGGTCTCTGGTTCATCTGCCTTTTCGAAAACCAGCTGGAACAACTGGAAGTTCATGGTTCATGTATTGCTGAAGCCTGGCTTGGAGAATTTTGACCATTACTTTACTAGTGTGTGAGATGAGTGCAATTGTGCTGTAGTTTGAGCATTCTTTGGCATTGCCTTTCTTTGGGACTGGAATAAAAACTGACCTTTTCCAGTCCTGTGGCCACTGCTGAGTTTTCCATATTTGCTGGCTTATTGAGTGCAGCACTTTCACAGCATCATCTTTCAGGATTTCAAATAGCTCAACTGGAATTCCATCACCTCCACCAGCTTTGTTCATAGTGATACTTACTAAGGCCCACTTGACTTCACATTCCAGGATGTCTGGCTCTAGGTCAATGATCACACCATTGTGATTATCTGGGTCATGAAGATCTTTTACTGTCGGCAGGAATCCCTCAAAAGAAATGGAGTAGCCATCATGGTCAACAAAAGAGTTCACAATGCAGTACTTGGATGCAATCTCAGAACAACAGAATGATCTCTGTTCGTTTCCAAAGCAAACCATTCAATATCACAGTAATCCAAGTCTATGCCCTGACCAGTAACGCTGAAGAAGCTGAAGTTGAACAGTTCTATGAAGACCTACAAGACCTTTTAGAACTAAAACCCAAAAAAGATGTCCTTTTCATTATAGGGTACTGGAATGCAAAAGTAGGAAGTCAAGAAACACCTGGAGTAACAGGCAAATTTGGCCTTGGAATATGGAATGAAGCAGGGCAGAGACTAATAGAGTTTTGCCAAGAAAATGCACTGGTCATAGCAAACACCCTCTTCCAACAACACAAGAGAAGACTCTACTCGTGGACATCACCAGATGGTCAACATCAAAATCAGATTGATTATGTTCTTTGCAGCCGAAGATGGAGAAGCTCTATACAGTCAAAAAAAACAAGACCAGGAGCTGACTGTGGCTCAGATCATGAATTCCTTATTGCCAAATTCAGAGTTAAATTGAAGAAAGTAGGGAAAACCACTAGACCATTCAGGTATGACCTAAATCAAATCCCTTATGATTATACAGTGGAAGTGAGAAATTGATATAAGGACCTAGATCTGATAGATAGAGTGCCTGATGAACTATGGACTGAGGTTCGTGACATTGTACAGGAGACAGGGATCAAGACCATCCCCATGGAGAAAAAATGCAAAAAAGCAAAATGACTGTCTGTGGAGGCCTTAAAAATAGCTGTGAAAAGTAAGAGAAGTGAAAAGCAAAGGAGAAAAGGAAGATATAAGCATCTGAATGCAGAGTTCCAAAGAATAGCAAGAAGGGATAAGAAAGCCTTCCTCAGCAATCAATGCAAAGAAATAGAGGAAAACAACAAAATGGGAAAGACTAGAAATCTCTTCAAGAAAATTAGAGATACCAAGGGAACATTTCATGCAAAGATGGGCTCGATAAAGGACAGAAATGGTATGAGGCAGAGGAAAGGAGGAGTAATCTGATCAGGTTCAAGCCACAGGGTGGCGCCATGGAGCAATAAAAGATTAGGCTGAAGGGTTAAGTTCATCTGTTCATTTATTATTTTAAGAGGTTCATATGATAAAAAGCTCATGCTCTTCAAGTGTCTACTTAATATAGAGAGCTCAATGTTTGGTTCCAATTCCCCCAAATCCTTGTTTATAGGTTTTGGAATATCAGTGTAAAAGAAAAAAGAAGTGATCTGTGTTGAAAATCTTATACAGGAAAAATTAGATTTAAAGAATTTCAACACAAGTTCTATATTTTAAAATATTGATTAAAATTAAGATAAAATACAACTGGCAAAGAAAATAAAATACCTGAGGGATTACACTGAACTAGAATCAAATAGGCTTGCACAATTTTATTAAAACACTTATAAATTTTCCCATCTTACAGCTGTGTCTACAAAACCAAGACAATAAAGGAAAAAATTACTTGATTAAGAACAATAAAAATGCATTCACTTTAGACACCCACAATCACAAAGCAAGCATGGGTATCTATCCTCTTCCTCCCACCATCCCCCCGTCAAAGGAGAAGAAATAGCTACATTTTTTTTATAAAATCTTGGTGCAAGAAAGACATTTCTAAGCAGAACACTAAAGAAAAAAAATTAAAGAAAAAGATTAATAGATTTGGCTGTCTGAAAATATAAAGCTCATGCATGACAAAAATCATTCAAAAAAAGAAGGCAAATGATAAAATATGATAAATGATAAAATGTCAATATTTATAAAATATTATATATAGAGAGTTAGTATCTTTAGTAGACAAAAAACTTTTACAAATCAAGAAAAGAAAAATGACAACTCCCACCCCCCCCCCCCAAAATACGGGCAAAGTGATCAAGTAGACAAGTCACAAGAAAACATGTACTTATCCAATAAACACCATAGAAAATATTCTACCTCATCAGTACTTTGGGAATATAATTAAATTAAAATAATGAAATAGGTTCATCTACCAAAACTTCAAAGTTATAAAACATAAGGATAAACTCCATGCAGGCAGTATATTGAGATGGTCCTCTCATGGGCTCCTGGTGGCAGCATAAACTGCACAATTTCCTATAGAATAACTTGGCCACAGATATCAGATAACAGGCAAAACGTTCAAATGCTATCAATTTATGATAAGAAAATAGGCTAAGATTTGTAAAGATCTGAAAGAGATGGGAATACCAGACCACCTGATCTGCCTCTTGAGAGATTTGTATGCAGGTCAGGAAGCAACAGTTAGAACTGGACATGGAACAACAGACTGGTTCCAAATAGGAAAAGGAGTACGTCAAGGCTGGATATTGTCACCCTGCTTATTTAACTTATATGCAGAGTACATCATGAGAAATGCTGGACTGGAAGAAGCACAAGCTGGAATCAAGATTGCCGGGAGAAATATCAATAACCTCAGATATGCAGATGACACCACCCTTATGGCAGAAAGCGAAGAGGAACTCAAAAGCCTCTTGATGAAAGTGAAAGTGGAGAGTGAAAAAGTTGGCTTAAAGCTCAACATTCAGAAAACGAAGATCATGGTATCCGGTCCCATCACTTCATGGGAAATAGATGGGGAAACAGTGTCAGACTTTATTTTTCTGGGCTCCAAAATCACCACAGATGGTGACTGCAGCCATGAAATTAAAAGACGCTTACTCCTTGGAAGGAAAGTTATGACCAACCTAGATAGCATATTCAAAAGCAGAGACATTCCTTTGCCAACAAAGGTTCATCTAGTCAAGGCTATGGTTTTTCCTGTGGTCATGTATGGATGGGAGAGTTGGACTGTGAAGAAGGCTGAGCGCCGAAGAATTGATGCTTTTGAAGTGTGGTGTTGGAAAAGACTCTTGAGAGTCCCTTGGACTGCAAGGAGATCCAACCAGCCCATTCTGAAGGAGATCAGCCCTGGGATTTCTTAGGAAGGAATGATGCTAAAGCTGAAACTCCAGTACTTTGGCCACCTCATGCGAAGAGTTGACTCATTGGAAAAGACCCTGATGCTGGGAGGGATCGGGGGCAAGAGGAGAAGGGGACGACAGAAGATGAGATGGCTGGATGGCATCACCGACTCGATGGACGTGAGTCTCAGTGAACTCCAGGAGTTGGTGATGGACAGGGAGGCCTGGCGTGCTGCTATTCATGGGGTCACAAAGAGTCGGACACAACTGAGCGACTCATCTGATCTGATCTGATGTTAAAAGAAGTGCATCACATTATAACAGGGAATTGGTGAAATAAATTATGATGCCTATTAATGAAATGTAATTCAACCACTAAAAATCACTTCTCTAGTAATATTTAATGGTATAAAAAATGTTCAAAATGTAATGCTAAGTGACTAAAGCATACCAAGCATAAACGCAAATCTGTCTTCATTCTCTTTTGTCTCCTTCTTCCCTCTCCTCCCCTCCCTTTCCTCCTCTTCCTCTTTTTTCTGCCCCTGCCCCCAACACAGTAACAACTACAATGAAATACCCCAAAATGCCCACTGTGGTTATCCATGGGTGGTAGGATTATTTTTATTTTCTTTGTTTTCTACAATTTTCTATTCTCTGAAATGAACTTGTATGGCTCACTAATCAGAAAAACACTATCATATGACTCAAAGAATAGCGAGACTCAACATCTTGGTGCATTTTCCACATTGCTTTACATTTTGGATTCCGGTTGTTAAATAGGAAGGGAACATAGGAATGATGAACTAAATGGGCTCATTTTGAAGACAAGGATAAGAGAGGCTCATGGAGAAGGTTCTCACCCAGAATCATATAGTAAATGTCAATGGAGTTAGAACAAGAACCCAGGTGTTCTTGCCTGCTACATTAGTTGTATTTTTATTATACCACATATTCATTTATATTCGTTCTTTCTGGGGATATGATTCTAAATACTTGACTCTTTTCAGATTAGAATAGAACCATCTTTGAAATAAAAGTACTATCATAGATATTTCCATTTTCCAGGTTACCTTAATTTTAAATCCATTAAGCTATTTAGCTTCTACTATGTTCAGAACGCTGCTATATGCTATAAAAACAGGAAATGAAATAAGACCTCATCCCTATCTTTGAGAAACTTTTCCTCTAGTAAAGGAAGCAGACGTGTTAAGAACCAATGTAAAGCAGAACCAAACAAGCACTGTAGAACCACAGGCAAGGCGTATTCCATGCCTTGGAGTCCATCACTTCACTGATTCTTGAGCACATGGAATCTTTGGCTGTGGATTTTAGACACTTGTAATCATCTCGATGTTTTCCACCTCCAGGTTTTTGGAAAAACACTGACTGCACATTTCTACTCATGAGAGCACACTGGGCTTATCCTCATGGCCTGATTCCCTGTTCTGTAGACACTTTAGTTCACCTTATCTTATGAGAATTTAGATGAGTGTACATTTGATCTTCTCTAATTTGTCCAAATAATTTCTATGTATGCATTAAATATATAACAATGATCTAATATATACAATGAATAAGTGAATATAGAAAACAAAGGCATTGTTATGCCATCTATCTTAGTAGCAAGGTGCTAAGCTAAGGGAAACTCCTAGAAAATCTAAACAGATAAATACATCAGATTTTACTGAAACAAGCAATTGCTGCAAGGATTTTTAAGTATATACCAAGCTTCTCAGGTCTCCCAGCATCCCACTGGTTGTCCTCTTTTTCTGTGACACAGCCTACTTTTCTTCTCTTTCACTTCCAATCTTCTACCTCACCACTGAGCCGGCTGTCCTAATGCTGGAACTATACCTGCAGCTTAATGTGTAAAATATCAGTAAAGCCTCTCTGCTTTTCCTTAGGCCTTCCCATAGCATATAGAAGAAAGAACAGAAGAAACCAAAAATGTGTGCTTGGCTTATCTTATGGGCTGTTTTCTGATCATAACTCTGGCATGCTTGGGTTTCCATACAATGGGAAGAATGGTGGTGGTTTAGTCGCTAAGTCATGTCCAACTCTTCACAACCCCATGGACTGGAGCCTGCCAGGCTCCTCTGTCCATGGAATTCTCCAGGCAAAAACACTGGTAGGTTGCCATTTCCTTCTCCAATGGGAAGAATGGTGGTTGTTAATTCCTTCCTCACATTCCTGCTATTTGCTTTCCACAATCCCTTTCAAGCAGAGTCACAGTTGAACCTTACCTACAGATTTAATCCTACATTAATTCCTGGTCCAATCTAAGCCAAGCCCATGTGTGGTGACAGCCTCAAGCCTGTTCACTGGTGGAATCTGGAAAGTGATCTCCTTGTCAATTCATGGCTCAGTGTGCCAGGGATGAGCTTTTGCATCTGTATGCCTCAATCATTGCGAGCAGAACTCTGTCTCATTTTCTCTGCCAAGCAATAAACTGTGATGCTGGTCCTCTGAATCTGCCTGCTCTACTGAATGCTGAGCATCCCTCCTCCACTAACCTTCTTCCCAGTACTTCTCTAAGGCCCACTCTGATAAGTCAGGACCATCTTCCTTCCTACTGGATTCTTATTAACACTTAAAATCCCCCACTCCAATGGTTTATTCACCAGATAGGGCTCCCATAAAAAGCATCAGTGTTAGGCTCAGTTCAGTTCAGTCACTCAGTCATGTCTGACTCTTTGCAACCCCATGGATCGCAGCACATCAGGCTTCCCTGTCCATCACCAACTCCTGGAACTTGCTAGGCTCAGATGTTGACAAAAGCCCAAGGAAGCCATGACCTGTGGGCAACTCTGCAACTGAATTGGTCATACCCTCCCCAGACTATATCTCGACTCATACCACCTTCCTCTACTTCCTTACCACCCAACAATGCTAATGTTCCAATATGTCTCATCTCTAAGCACCCAAATAATGACATCCACTCTGCCAGCTTCACATAGCTTTTAAAGGCATTAACTGAACAGTAAAAATGAAAATGATGCAAAACCTGTAAAGATTTATTCAAATATGAGCATTTCATCTTATTGTTTACAAATAGTTGTTAAAGGCACTCTCCTCTCAAGAGTCTTCAGAGACCAGCTGTATGCTCAGATGACTGTGAACTTCATCACTTTTTTTTAGCACCTCTCTGATCCGTAATATCTTTCTGGAAAAGACTGAATTCTCTGTATGTTTTTCCCCTTAGGACTGGCACAGAGTTTTATGAAAGACTGTGCAAACATGTTTTCTCAGACTTCACTTAATGATGTCAGCCTGCTCTGCCTCTCTATCAAGGAGAAATAAAGCTGAAAAATCAAAAGGCCAAAGGCCAAAATATCACAACAGCAATGTTCGCTTGGCTAGTTTTATATACACTCATCCAATTGATGAAGCCTGCATGGCAAATGCAAAAGCAGAGGAAAATCAGTGCCGCCTAAGTAAGAGAGCATTGTGGCAACATAGGGACAGATGTCACATCGTCTGTCTCTCAGCTAGAACCTTGTAAATCTTCCTCAGGTGCTATAGTCAGTGAGAAACCTGAACAATTTCCATATTTCAAATGGCTCTTGACTGTATTGCTAAGGTCTGCCGGCCCAAAGGAAGAATGGTCACCATTCTACTGAAGAGCATCTCTCAATGCTAGAAAAGAGACTTATTTCCAGAGGAATAAGAGGCATTATGAAGCAAATACATATATTAAAAAAACAGCTCCCTTATAGTGCCCTGAAAACAGGAATAGAACTCCCCTAAATCACAAGGGGAAATGATTTTCAATTAACACATATTTCTACCCAGCCATATTCCACACAGAAATTAAAGTGACAGGTTCAATCATTGTTGAGTGGCCTCACAAGTGACCATGTATTATGGGTACTACTGGAAGCCACGCCATTGATGACACATACTAGTCTGATCCTGTCCTTCCCCTTCACTCTCACCCTCACTCCATAAGCCAAAAACAAGACTTCTGGTCCCTAAATCTCCTACTCACTTTAGAGTATAGAGTCTATATGAAATATTCCTGCTAGGGAAACAGGGAGGCAGCAACAGTAAGGAGTAGATTCTAGAAACACCTGTGCACATATATATAGCCCCCTTTCTGTGTCATTTCCTCATGCAAGGGATTCTTTTCTCTTTACCACTCACCCCCCAACTTCCAGGAGCCCAGTTTCCTTCTGGTGTTGTTAAGCTGCAAAGTCATGTCCAACTCTTTGCAACCCCATGGACTGCAGCATGCCAGGCTTCCCTGTCCTTCACCATCTCCCAGAGTATGCTCAAACTCATGTCCACTGAGTCGGTGATGCCATCTAACCATCTCATCCTGCCCTCAATCTTTCCTCCCACTCTCCACTTCAACATTACTAGACATTTAAATCAGTGTGACCTCTCCCCCAACCCCTTTTCATAAGATTCCCAATATGTGAACCGTGAACTTCCTGATGTTCAAGCTGGTTTTAGAAAAGGCAAAGAAACCAGAGATCAAATTGCCAACATCCGCTGGATCATGGAAAAAGCAAGAGAGTTCCAGAAAAAACATCTATTTCTGCTTTATTGACTATGCCAAAGCCTTTGACTGTGTGGATCATAATAAACTGTGGAAAATTCTTCAAGACGTGGGAATACCAGACTACCTGACCTGCCTCTTGAGAAATCTGTATGTAGGTCCGGAAGCAACAGTTAAAATTGGACATGAAACAACAGACTGGTTCCAAATAGGAAAAGGAGTACATCAAGGCTGTATATTGTCACCCTGCTTATTTAACTTATATGCAGAGTATATCATGAGAAATGCTGGACTGGATGAAGCACAAGCTGGAATCAAGATTGCTGGGAGAAATATCAACAACCTCAGATATGCAGATGACACCACCCTTATGGCAGAAAGTGAAGAAGAACTATAAAGCCTGTTGATGAAAGTGAAAGAAGAGAGTGAAAAAGTTGGCTTAAAACTCAATATTCAGAAAACTAAGATCATGTCATCTGGTCCCATCACTTCATGACAAATATATGGGGAAACAGTGGGCTCCAAAATCACTGCAGATTTTTTGGGCTCCAAAATCACTGCAGATGGTTACTGTAGCCATGAAATTGAAAGACACTTATTCCTTGGAAGGAAAGATATGACCAACCTAGACAGCATATTAAAAATCAGAGACATTACTTTGCCAACAAAGGTCTGTCTAGTCAAGGCTGTGGTTTTTTCAGTAGTCATGTATGGATGTGAGAGTTGGACTATAAAGAAAGCTGAGTGCCAAAGAATTGATGCTTTTGAACTGTGGTGTTGGAGAAGACTCTTGAGAGTCCTTTCAACTCCAAGGAGATCCAACCAGTCCATCCTAATGGAAATCAGTCCTGAATATTCATTGGAAGGACTGATGTTGAAGCTGAAAGTCTAATACTTTGGCCACCTGATGCGAAGAGCTGACTCATTGGAAAAGACCCTGATGCTGGGAAAGATTGAAGGCAGGAGGAGAAGTGGATGACAGAGGATGAGATGGTTGGATGGCATCACTGACTTAGTGGACATGAGTTTGGGTAAACCCTGGGCGTTGGTGATGGACAGGGAGGCCTGGTGTGCTGTAGTCCATGGAGTTGCAAAGAGTTGGACATGACTGAGCAACTGAACTGAACTCAATAAGGGAAAGATTGGGGAGTCTAAATTCTTTCCCAAGCCCCAGCATTGCACCATCTCAGAGCAGGCTCTGTGTGTGACAGGAGCTGCAGAGCACAGTGACTAAAGCTCAAAGCTCTGAGTTCATCCTCAGGTGCCCCAACTTAGTAGCTATATGTTTTTGGGTGAGTCACCTCATTGAGCCATAGGTCCCTCAACTGTAAAATCAGCCTGAGATAGAACCTATTTATAAGTATGTTTCTTTATTTAAATGGAGTGATCCTTATCAACTATTTTCTGGTACATATTTTATAAATAATAATTGCTATGGTTTCAATTGTTCCACCAGTTCATATACTGAAATCTTAATCCCCAATACTTCAGAATGTGATCATATTTAGAGACATAAAGACTTTATTTGGTCTTTACAAACGTAAAAAGTTAAAATAAGGTCACCAATATGACTGGTGACCATAAAATAAGGGTAAAAGTGGAGACAAGGAGAATGTATACAGAGAGTACACCATGTGCACACACAGGAAGAAGAGCATATGAACACACCTGCAAGCCAAGGAGAGAGGCCTGGAGCAGCTCCTTCACTCACGGCCCTCAGCAGGAACCAACCCTGCTGACACACCTTGATTTCACACTTCTGTCCTCCAGAAATGTGACACAATAAATTTTGGTTAAGCCATCCAGACTGTGGTCCTTTGTTAGAGAAGCCCTAGCAAACTATTTCAATAATCATTTATAATAAAGCTGACTGCACATATACATCTCTTTCTGGTCAGCACCTCTGCTTGAGGATCCCAGAAAATAGGGTATATATAAATAATTATAGCCTACCTGGAAGGTCAGGGTACCCATGTCTATTTCAAGTTATAGGCAGTAAAATAAAAATAACAAATAGGAAAACTATGTAATTTACCACCCATGCTGGGGTAATTTTGAGGATGAAAACACACATAAATAGACTCAATCATCAGTAAGTATGAAAACAGGACAAACCAAAACTTGTGGTGTCTTTAAACATGAAAAACAAGGATGTTACCCACCCCTGAACTGCATCAACCAAGTCCGCTATCAGAAAGTTTGCTAGTTCCACTAGAGAAATCTAGTTAATTTAACTAGAGCTATCAATTAGCTTGCAAAAATAATGAGTTAAGGTCAGAAGAAAATAAGCCCAAGTTAATTATCTCCATGTAATTGACTTTGACATCTTGTTCATTTCCAAAATATCCTGAGGCTGACAGACCTTAAGTTCAGAGTTTTGGGCAAGTTTCTATACAGAGATTAGTGTATACCCAGTGAGGAACTTTTACTTTCTGATTCTCTAACTTACAATGGGAGAACAAGACAGGGAGGTACTCAGTATAATACATATCCCTTCACAGAATCTGATCATTGGCCAACTGAGCCAACAAGTCAAGGGCAGTCATTCCTCAGTAGGCAAGGGAAGAGAAAGTTGTTAGCTCTGAGAAAATCCCGTCCCAACTGCCCCCTGCCCCCACACAGAAAAAGAACAGTTAGTGTGCCCTAGGGGTTGTTCCCTTGGCATGGGTTCCTCCCTGTTCACCTCAATTGCCACACAACCACCTCTGTACAAGGGGGGGCTACTCAAAACTAGAGGTTGTTGTGAGTACAATATTTGCCATCCATACTAATTGATTTTTTAAATTAATCGCTTCATTTAGAATCCATTCAACCTAGTAGAGATGAGCATTCATCATACTAGAAAGACCGTAGCTCAGAGAGAACATCCATGACTGGTAATTAGTCTATGAATGGCTTAGGAGTTGTTAAATGAGATTGAAGCCATTTTTATGAAGCTAAAATGCCATGCAACATTAAAAAGTTAAATAACCTTGTGAACAGTTTTAAAGAGAAAGCTAAATGCAAAGTTAACCTATTTAGAAAAGTCTTGAGTCAGTTGATTTTATTACCAAGAAGAAAGAGATTAATGAATGGACAGTCCTAAAACTCACCACTGCCCTCTGCCCATGTGGGGGCAATGTGGTATGAAAGGTGTGTCTTGCATTAAGCAAGCTGAGACTGCCATTTTCTACCAGTGCAGTGTTGGTTCTGAGACTTATTGTCTACAGCTGTAATACAAAGCAAGCAATTTGTAGGGCTCTTATGAAGATTCAGTGAGCTAATGTATTTGTAATTCAATGAGATAACATATTTGAAATCTATTTGTATTAAAAATTACAAAATATAGTTAATTGGTATTATTAGTACAGTTTTTTTGAAAGCACAATGGATATTTATAAACCTTAACATATAATTGTTGAGGTACCAAAATAAATGAAATGTTCACATCCTAATCAAACTGATAACGAAGCAATGGTACAGCCGTAAAATACCAGCAACTCTCTTTAACTCCCCGACCCTCATCAAACTCACCCTAATGATAATGGTATTAATGAATGATACAGTCCATGAAAAGCACTTCAGTACAGGTCACATGTGGTTGAGCAGGCTTGCCAAGAGCTGCCAGAGCAGCCATGTTCAACAGTGAAGGGACAAATATGATGTGCCAGAAAACATTTGAGTCTTTAACAAAAGTATTTTAATAAAAGAACATCACACTTCAAACTCAGTACTTAGACTGCAAATGATAAATCAGTGATGAATAAAAACAACAAAATTTAAACAAGTTATAGAAGTAATCAATTATAATTCAGCTGGTTTAACCAAGGAACTGATTACAAAAGCTCAGATTCTAGTTCATTGAGCAAGTTAAGATTGCTTATTAAAAGTTCCTGATTACAGGACAAAGCAAAATTGTTTTTCCTCAGTGTTGTGAAAAAAACACACAAGCACATTTTCTTCCATTCTAAAAAGACATCTTTTCTTACAATGTTATTCTTAATCATTGCATTCTTATCACATTGAAAATGGCCCTTATATTCAAAGTGAGAGCTTAAATTTTAGTACTGGATTAATCTTGTGCTGCAATGAATATCATTAATACTGAGAACTAATAATAGCTTATTATCAGAATAATAATTCCATTAACAGCTTTTAATAGAATTGTACAAACTCTAAGTGCATTTCTAACAAATTATTCCAAAACAAGTGCCACTTTCATATAATCACTCCCTTGGAATATAGCAAAGTAATAGCTCCCTTTTCTGACTTTCCTAGATATGACTAACCGAAGAGCATTAGAGTCAGAAAGTTCCTTAGGATGATTTAGTTCATCTTCCTCATTTCAGGTGAGGAAAAAGAAGCTCCAAAGAAGCCACACAAGTGGTCAGTTCCAACATATCCTCAACACCCTGCAAAAGTCATCTGTATTTCACAATCATGTATTTTCAGTCATGAGCAAAATTCATAATACTAGTTTATCTTTCTAGAATAACCTTGAAACTGAGGAGGACACTTGGGGCCCTCCTGGGTACACATCCTATCTGTATTCCCAATTACTTTTTATAGGAAATAGGCTTCATTCAGCTTCCTAGACATTCCCTGGGTCCTGAGGGCAGATTCAAAAAGTTGCTAATTAGGGAGTATAGAATGAAGCAGGGCAAAGGCTAATAGAGTTTTGCCAATATAACGTACCAGTCATAGCAAACACCCTCTTCCAATAACACAAGAGAAGACTCTACACATGGACATCGCCAGATGGTCAATACTGAAATCAGAGATGGTCAATACCGAAATCAGATTGATGATATTCTTGCAGCCAAAGATGGAGAAGCTCTATACAGTCAGCAAAAACAAGACCAGGAGCTGACTTTGGCTCAGATCATGAACTCCTTATTGCCAAATTCAGACTTAAATTGAAGTAGGGAAAACCACTAGACAATTCAGGTATGACCTAAATCAAGTCACTTACGATTATACAGTGGAAGTGGCAAATAGATTTAAGGGACTAGATCTGATAGACAGAGTGCCTGAAGAACTATGGACGGAGGTTCCTGACATTGTACAGGAGGCAGGGATCAAGACCATCTGTAAGAAAAAGAATGCAAACAGGCAAAATGGTTTACTGAGGAGGCCTTAAAAATAGCTGTGAAAAGAAGAGAAGCTAAAGGCAAAGGAGAAGAGGAAAGGTATACCCATTTGAATGCAGAGTTCCAAAGAATAGCGAGGAGAGATAATAAAACCTTCCTCAGTAATCAATGCAAAGAAAGAGAGGTAAACAATAGAATGGAAAAGACTAGAGATCTCTTCAAGAAAATTAGAGATACCAAGGGAACATTTCATGCAAGGATGGGCGCAATAAAGGACAGAAATGATATGGACCTAACAGAAGCAGAAGATATTAAGAAGAGGTGGCAAGAATACACAGAAGAACGATACAAAAAAGCTCTTTATGACACAGATAATCACGATGGTGTGATCACACACTGAGCTAGAGCCAGACATCCTGGAATGTGAAGTCCAGTGGGCCTTAGAAAGCATCACTATGAACAAAGCTAGTAGAGGTGATGGAATTCCAGTTGAGCTATTTCAAATCCTGAAAGATGATGCTGTGAAAGTGCTGCACTCAATATAATAACAAATTTGGAAAACTCAGCAGTGGCCACAGGACTGGAAAAGGTCAGTTTTCATTCCAATCCCAAAGAAAGGCAATGCCAAAGAATGCTCAAACTACCGCACAATGGCACTCATCTCACACGCTAGCAAAGTAATGCTCAAACTTCTCCAAGCCAGGCTTCAACAGTACATGAACCATGAACTTCCAGACATTCAAGCTGGTTTTAGAAAAGGCAGAGGAACCAGAGATCAAATTGACAATATCCGTTGGATCATTGAAAAAGCAAGAGAGTTCCAGAATAACATCTACTTCTGCTTTATTGACTACACCAAAGCCTTTGACTATGTGGATCACAACAAACTGTGGAAAATTCTGAAAGAAATGGAAATACCAGACCACCTGACCTGCCTCCTGAGAAATCTGTACACAGGTCAAGAAACAACATTTAGAACTGGACATGGAACAACAGACTGGTTCCAAATAGGGAAAGGTGTACGTCAAGGCTGTATATTGTCACCCTGCTTATTTAACTTATATGCAGAGTACATCATGAGAAATGCTGGACTGGATGAAGCACAAGCTGCAATCAAGATTGCTGGGAGAAATATCAATAATCTCAGATATGCAGATAACATCACCCTTATGGCAGAAAGCAAAGAACTAAAGAGCCTGTTGATGAAAGTGAAAGAAGAGAGTGAAAAAGTTGGCTTAAAACTCAACATTTTGAAAACTAAAATCATGGCATCTGGTCTCATCACTTCATGGCAATTAGATGAGGAAACAGTGGAAACAGTGGCAGACTTTATTTTGGGGAGCTCCAAAGTCACTGCAGATGTCACTGCAAAGTCACTCCAAAGTCATTCCAAAGTGACTGCAACCATGAAATTAAAACACACTTGCTCCTTGGAAGGAAAGTAATGACCAACGTAGACAGCATGTTAAAAAGCAGGGACATTACTTTGCCAACAAAGGTCTGTCTAGTCAAAGCTATGGTTTTTCCAGTAGTCATGTATGGATGTGATAGTTGGACTATAAAGACAGCTGAGAACCGAATAATTGATGCTTTTGAACTGTGGTGTTGGAGAAGACTCTTGAGAGTCCCTTGGACTATAAGGAGATCCAACCAGTCTATCCTGAAGGAAATCAGTCCTGAATATTCATTGGAAAGACTGATGCTGAAGCTGAAACTCCAATACTTTGGCCGCCAGATGTGAAGAACTGACTCCTTGAAAAAGACCCTGATGCTGGGAGGGATTGGGGCAGGAGGAGAAGGGGACGACAGAGGATGAGATGGCTGGATAGCATCACTGACTCGATGGACATGAGTCTCAGTGAACTCTGGGAGTTGGTGATAGGGAGGCCTGGCGTGCTGCGATTCATGGGGTCGCAAAGAGTCGGACACGACTGAGTGACTGAACTGAACTGAACTGAACAGTAATATTAAACATCTTTTCATGTGCTAGTTGGCCATTTGTATGTCTTATTTGGAAAAAAAATGTCTATTATTTTTCCAAATAAGACATGTAAATACGTTACCCATTTTTCAATCGAGTTGTTTTTTATTTTGTTGTTGTATGAGTTCTTTGTATTTTTTGGATAGTAACCCCTTATCAGATATATCATTTGCAATACAATCTCCTGTTTAGTAGGCTGTCTTTTCATTTTGTTGCTTTGCTGTGCAGAAGCTTCTTAATTTGATGTACTCCCATTTGTCTATTTTGCTTTTGTTTTCCTTCCTGAGAAGACATAGCAGGAAAATCTTGCTAAGACCAATGTCAAAGAGTGTATTTCCTATGTTTTCTTCTAGGAGTTTTATGGTTTCAGGTCTTACATTCAACTCTTTAACCCATTTAGATTTTTGTAAATGGTGTAAGATAGCGGTCTAGTTTCATTCTTTTGCATGTGGTTGTCCATTTTTTCCAACACCATTTATTGAAGTTACTATCCTTTCTCCATTGTATGTTCTTTGCTCCTTTGTTTTATATTAATTGTCAATATGTGTGTGGGGGTTTATTTCTGGGTGTTTAACTCTATTCCACTGATTTGTATGTCTGTTTTTCTGCCCATACCATGCTGTTTTGTGTACTATGGCTTGCATAATATTATAAACTGATGTTACTTCACATAAATAGATAAGAAATATAATTTAACTTCCTATTATGAACTGCAAAATGCAGAAAGATCATGGCATTTGGTGACACAGAAGAACAAACGTATAGTGTCTTTGGAGTCTGGCAACATGTAGGCGTGAACACACTCAGTTATGCAGATTGGTAGATACTTAGGTAAAGGAAAGATAGAAATTCAGGTTCCCCAATGGAGTGGCTGTGTGAACTTAGGCACCTTCGTTGGTTGACTGTATGGGGTAAAAGCAATCCTGATTAGACTACCTAAGTCAAAGTGTTAGCTTTACCCATTAAAAGTTCCATGACTTTGAACAAACTGCTTAAATCCTTGGTGCTTTGGTTTCCTCATGGGGATAAATGAGGATTAAAAGTGGGTTAATATTTGTAAATACTGTGTTTAGGGCATAAGTAAGTGCCTATAAAAAAATCCTCTCTAAAAAAATTAAAACTGGATTAAAAAAATCCTCTCTAAACTATAGTACTCAAAACAGCATGGTATGAGCAGATAAACAGATATACAGATCAATGGAATAGAATTAAACACCCAGAAAAGTGATTTGGTAAATCACTTTTACCAAATGCTATGTACTTCCCATGGGTTTTATGTGGGAAGAAACAAATGCGTTAAATATATAAAATTGTATATTATCATTCCTTTATATTCCTGATGAATACACTAAAAAATAATAGCAAGGGAAACAAAGTCCCGTTCATAAGAAGAAATTCTAAAATCTCATGCAATCGGTAACAAATAAGAGAAATAGAAGTAAAATTTGGCTGTACTTCGACATAATGTATATAGCTTCCACAGGGAAGAAATTAGGTTCTATATTCACAGGATGCAGTGAGAATTCACTGTTAACCAAGGATGTAGGCAGAGGTCGATCAAGTATTTGGAAAAAGCAAGGATACCAAAGACTAATAGAATCACAGTTTCTATGAATGGCAAATATCCTTCGGAAACAAGGAGTGCAGTTCTTTGCTTAGTAAAGTGGGAGACTGAGATACAAGTGGAAAAAAATAACAACAACAACAAAAAAAAAACTGTTCAACATCACAAAATCAATAAGTTGCAATACTCGGGCAAAGGCTGAGTCCAGGGATTCTTCAACTATGCCATGTACAAATTCAAAATCCCATGTATTAAAAGTGCATGCACTGATTTTTTTTCCCCAAACCACACAAAGAAGATACATTGGGAGAGATCATTCACTTTGAAATAAAAAGACTTTGCTTAGAAAAAAAAAATCTCACAGCAGGATTCCTTCAGATAGCAGCTCTCTTCTTGCATTTGAAATTAGACGTGAATTCTACTGAAAATGAGAAGCCCCATAGTAGTTCAGAGGCCTAGTCTCCCAAACACTAAATAAAGACTCTGATGAAGATTGCAATTAATTTCATTTGCATAAATAATCATAGTTATGACTTCACAAGCATATAAAGCAGAGATGTTGTGAAGATGAACATGTGCTATTTTTATAGATACAGAAAAATCCCAAAGTCAGAGGAGCCTTAGGGAAGGGCACATTTGGGTCTGACTCGGTGACTGATTATTTCTTGGTTTGTTATGAACAGCCTTTTCAGAGCAGTGGTATTTGCCACTTACACGACCATGTGTCACTCCCTCTGGGAAAACTAAGACTCCTTTCTTCCCGATTAGACTATGATTCCCTCAAGGACAAGGACAAAGCTCTTGATGTTCTCATCCTCATGTCCCTACTGTTCAGCACAACGTCTGGCACAGAAAACAACACATGCAATGACTGTTGGTTGAAGAAAAAGTGAGTCCAGTTAGGTTTCTTTAAATCAAACACATTTGTACCTATAAATCTCTAGACAAAGGGACAGTGATGTTTTTGTAGATAGAAACTGACAATAAAAATAAATTATATTGTTCATCAGATGATGGTACATGTGGTGGGGAAAAAAAGCAGGGCAGGGATATAGAAAGTGCTAGGGAGGTGGAAGAGGGTTTAAAATTGTAAACAGGGAGATCAGGAAAGGTCTTACTGTGAAAGTGGTATTTGAGCAAAGATTTGAGGGAGATATCAGACCAAACTATGCTGTTAAATGGGAGAAAAACATTCCAGGCAGAGGCAAGGACTAGTACAAAGGTCTTAATGTGAGAGCTTGCCTGTTTGAGGAACAGTAAAATATCTGTGTAGCTGGAGGAGAGCAAGTAGAGGGAAGTGTGGCAGCACATAAGGTCAGAAGGGCAGCTGGGGTCCAATATCATGGAGCATCTGGTCAGCCCTTGTAAGGGAAGGCAGCGGAGGGGTGAAAGCAGGAAACTGACATGATCCGACTTATGTCTAAAGAAATAACCTTGGCTTCTTTGATTAGACTCCACCATAGAGAGTGAGGGATGAAGTGGACAGACCTACGAAGAGGCTCTCTTCATTCATTGAGATGGAAGCAGATGGTGACTTGGATAAGGTTGGGAGCAGGAGATATAGTGGGAAGTGATCAGACTCCGGATACATTCTGACTATGGGACAGACGGCGTTTGCTGTGGGATTTGATGTTGACTATCTAGAGAGAAAAGTGAACAAGTGGAGAAGGCTAGGGAGGAGGGGGCATTTTCATCAGAGAGTGGGGTACAGAGAACAGTGATTGATATAGTCATATTAAACCTGAGATGTCTATTAGATATCCAAGATGATAGAATAGGCAGATGGAATGGATGACAGGGACACAGAGTGGAGACATAATTTAGGATGGTACTAAAAGTCAAATTATTTAATGAAAGCAACAGGTGAATTCTGTCCCCTCCCCTTTAAACTCCTAACCTCCAGTACTTAAAAATGTAACCCTATTTGAAGATAGGGCATTTACAGAGATAATTAATTTAAAATGAGGTCATTAGGGTGACTCTATTCCATTAGGACTGATGTCCTTAGAAAAAGGAGAAATTTGAACACACACAGACACACACACACATGGAGAACACCATGTAAACATGAAGGTACCATCTACAAGTCCAGGAGAGAGACCTGGAACAGATCTTGCCCTCAGAGCCCTCAGGAAGAACCAACCCTGCTGACAGGGTGGATTTCTAACCTCCAGGATTGTGAGACAACAAATTTCTGTTGTTTAAGTCACCTAGTCTGTGACACTTTGTGACAGCAGCTCTAACAAACTAATACATCAACTTAATGAGTAAATGTGGAAAGAGAAAGATAGCCAAGAACTGAACTGGACCCTTAGCTACTACCACCTTTAGAGTTCATGAAAAGGAAAAGTAGTCAGCAAACGGGATTGAGGAGAAGCCAGTGAGATAATAAGCAAACAAGATAACTAGTGAAAGTGAAGCCAAGGAAGTGTTGCAGCACGGAGGGAGGGATGAGCTTCGTATGTTTGCATGCTAAGTCACTTCAGCCATGTCTGACTCTTTGTGACCCCATGGACTGTAGCCGGCCAGGCTCCTCTGTCCATGGGATTCTCCAGACAAGAATGCTGGAGTGGGCTGCCATGCCCTCTTCCAGGGTATCTTCCCCAACCAGGGATTGAACACATGTCTCCTGTGGCTCCTGAATTACAGGGGGATTCTTTACTGCTGAGCCACCAGGGAAGCCCATGAGCTTCATACACTAGTACTTATAGTTCAAATAAGATGACGGCTAATAACTGACCATTGGATTTAGCAGCTTTAATTTAAACCCTGATCTTGAAAATAGTAGTTTCAGCAAAATAGTGGGTGTAAAAACCTGACTGGTGTGGGTTCAAGTGAAAAAGGGAAATGAATTGGAAACAGCAAATGGAAATACTCTTTGGAAGAGCTTTGCTGAGAAAAGGCAGAGATATGAGGTGCCAGGAGGAAGGACGTGTGGCAAGAGGATTCTTCTCTCAAGATTAGAGAAACTGCAGCATACTGGTATTATAAAGAATCCATGGGATTCAAATTGGTAATGTAATTGGTGGGGAGAATTGCTGAAACAATCTATTTGAGAAGGAATTGTGATATAGTATAAATGGAAGGGCAACAGAGAAAAAGAGGAGTATAGTGGTGTTGTTCATTTACTAGTCATGTCCGACTCTTTGCAACCCCATGGACTACAGCATGCCAGAGTTCCCTGTCCTTCACCATCTCCCAGAGCTTGCTCAGACGCATGTCCATTGAGTTGGTGATGCCACTGTGTAGTATAGCATAATATGCCATCCTATAGAATTTTATGAGGATTTAATTAGATGATGCCAGGAAGGCTTTTAGCCCCATGCCTGGCACAATGTGATTGTTTAATGAATGTCGTTGTAAGATACTATAAAAATGTTGTTGAACTAATCTCCCTCTGCCTTTCTTTACTCTCATTTGTGAGTCATCTACATATAAGTGTATGTGATGACATGGGTGTACCTGAGATCCTCTTAAGAGTGTAGATAGAGGAGGAGAGTGCTGAGTATTTCAGAGTTGACAGATAAAAAAGAAGAGCCTGAAAGTGAACCTGAAGAACGAATGACCTGAATAGTAGAAGAGAAATGGTACAAGGAAACCCAAAGGGGAAGTATTCCTTAGCTTGGGTGGTAAGAAGAGATAACAGAACTCATGATGGTCAAAAGTCTGGACAATGTCAGTAAGCTGCTGACATTTTTCCTCAGGGAAACCTGAGGGCAGAAGAAAGTGGCAGCTCAATTGAAAAAAACAAAAAGATCAAAGGGGCCTAGTAGTCTGCTCTCATCCCACATGGATAGAGGGGAAATGAGGAGGGATTGGCTTTGGCTACTATAGAGTCACCAAACTTCACTGTAGTCCACTGAGGTCACATCAAAGGAGGGAAATCTCAGAACTCCATATAACATGATTTGGATTTTTAAGTTATCAACTATACTTGCCTCTCTACAGTACCATAAATATACAGTTTGCCATTTCAATCAGATTAAGCTAATGCACTTGTTCATCAAATACATCTTACCTTGGAGGACAATCTGTCTTAAATTTTGGCTAGCAGTTTCAATGTTCAATTCTATAAATGGAAATTATGTCACATGCTGAGAGAAGTTCCCAAATAGGCAAACACATCAATTCCAGAAACTCTGATAGACTTCTTGAATTGTTCTTCTCAGGACTGACATAGATCTGTGCATTTTTTATTGCATTTTATTTTGTTATTCATTATTATATTTTTCAATCAACATGTTCCAATAGCTACTATTTACATATGAAAACTAGAATAAATGCTAAAATAAAAGAAAGGGCAAAGACTTGTCAGGTAAATGCAAGGAAATTTTAAGTAGGTTTGATAATATTAAATTCAGACAAAGAGAACATAGAACAAAAATTGAGAAAAGAAAGGTCATAGTTCACTAATGAAAAGAACAGTCACAGATATTAAGATGAAGAAACTGTTAGAAATAAAAAGAAAATATATATCATAACATTATTCTTAAAACTGGTAAACTGGAAATAACCAAAGCTACATAAATATATATTACCAAATAAAAGACTAAAAAATGATAAAATATATCAGAATGTTTTCAATGATAATGCAGGGGGTAATATGATCATATTTGCATTTGATAAAAATATAAAGATTCCACTCACAGTAGCCTAAATTTAAACATGGGATCCATATAAAGATAATATTAAATTTTGCTGACAGTATAACACATTTGAATAAATGGGAAGACATTATATTTCTGGATGTGAAGAATTAATACAGAAAAACTATCAATTCTCCCTTTAATTATTCATAGGTTTAACACAATCATGTGGTGATAGGGGCTTTCCTTGTAGCTCAGTCGGAAAAGAATCTGCCTGCAGTATAGGAGACCTGGGTTCGATCCCTGGGTTGGGAAGATCGCCTGAAGAAGGAAATGGCAACGCACTCCAGTATCCTTGCCTGGAAAATAACATGGACACAGGAGCCTGGTGGGCTGCAGTCCATGGGGTCGCAAAGAGTCGGGCACGACTGAGTGACTAACACACTTAACACAATCATAGCTTAAGCCCTTATTAAACCACAGCCTTGTCTAACTCAATGAAACTAAGACATGCCATGTGGGGCCACCCAAGACGGGATGGTCATGGTGGAGAGGTCTGACAGAATGTGGTCCACTGGAGAAGGGAATGGCAAATCACTTCAGTATTCTTGCCTTGAGAACACCATGAACAGTATGAAAAGGCAAAATGATATGATACTGAAAGGGGAACTCCCTGAGTCGGTAGGTGCCCAATATGCTACTGAAGATCAGTGGAGAAATAACTCCAGAAAGAATGAAGGGATGGAGCCAAAGCAGAAATATTACCCAGTTGTGGATGTGACTGGTGATAGAAGCAAGGTCCCATGCTGTAAAGAGCAATACTGCATAGGAACCTGGAATGTTAGGTCCATGAATAAAGGCAAAATGGAAGTGGTCAAACAGGAGATGGCAAGAGTGAATGTCAACATTATAGGAATTGGCGAACTAAAATGGACTGGAATGGGTGAATTTAACTCAGATGACCATTATATCTATTACCGTGGGCAAGAATCCCTTAGAAGAAATGAGTAGCCATCATGGTCAACAAAAGAGTCTGAAATGCAGTACTTGGATGCAATCTCAAAAGCCACAGAATGATCTCTGTTTGTTTCCAAGGCAAACCATTCAATATCAAGGTAATGCAAGCCTATGCCCCAACCAGTAATGCTGAAGAAGCTGAAGTTGAACAGTTCCATGAAGACCTACAAGACCTTTTAGAACTAACACCAAAAAAAGATGTCCTTTTCATTATAGGGGACTGGAATGAAAAAGTAGGAAGTCAAGAAATGCCTGGAGTAACAGGCAAATTTGGCCTTGGAGTACAGAATGAAGCAGGGCAAAGGCTAATAGAGTTTTGCCAAGAATATGCACTGGTCATAGCAAACACCCTCTTCCAACAACACAAGAGAAGACTCTACACATGGACATCAACAAATGGTCAACACAGAAATCAGACTGATTTTATTCTTTGCAGTCAGAGATGGAGAAGGTCTATACAGTCAGCAAAAACAAGACTGGGAGATGACTGAGGCTCAGATCATGAACACCTTACTGCCAAATTCAGACTTAAATTGAAGAAAGTGGGGAAAACCACTAGACCATTCAGGTATGACCTAAATCAATCCCTTATGACTATCCAGTAGAAATGAGAAATAGATTTAAGGGACTAGATCTGATAGAAAGAGTGCCTGATGAACTATGGACAGAGGTTCGTGACATTGTAGAGTAGACAGGGATCAAGACCATCCCCATGGAAAAGAAATGCAAATAAGCAAAATGGCTGTCTGAGGAGGCCTTACAAATAGCTGTGAAAAGAAGAGAAGCAAAAAGCAAAGGAGAAAAGGAAAGATATAAGCAACTGAATGCAGAGTTCCAAAGAATAGCAAGGAGAGATAAGAAAGCCTCCCTCAGTGATCAATGCAAAGAAATAGAGGAAAACAACAGAATGGGAAAGACTAGAGATCTCTTCAAGAAAATTACAGATACCAAGGGAACATTTCATGCAAAGATGGGCCCAATAAAGGACAGAAATGGAATGGACCTAACAGAAGCAGAAGATATTAAGAAGAGGTGGCAAGAATACACAGAAGAACTGTACAAAAAAGAGCTTCATGACCCAGATAATCATGATGGTGTGATCACTCACCTAGAGCCAGACATCCTGGAATGTGAAGTCAATTGGGCCTTAGAAAGCATCACTATGAACAAAGCTAGTGGAGGTGATAGAATTCCAGTTGAGCTATTTCAAATCCTGAAATATGATGCTGTGAAAGGGCTGCACTCAATATGCCAGCAAATTTGGAAAACTCAGCAATGGCTGAGGACTGGAAAAGGTCAGTTTTCATTCCAATCCCAAAGAAAGGCACTGCCAAAGAATGCTTAAACTACCACACGATTGCACTCATCTCACACGCTAGTTAAGTAATGCTCAAAATTATGGCAGCCAGGATTCAGCAGTATGTGAACCGTGAACTTACAGATGTTCAAGCTGGTTTTAGAAAAAGCAGAGGAACCAGAGATCAAATTGCCAACATCTGCTGGATCATGGAAAAGGCAAGAGAGTTCCAGAAAAACATCTATTTCTGCTTTATTGACTATGCCAAAGCCTTTGACTGGGTGGACCACAGTAAACTGTGGAAAATTCTGAAAGAGATGGGAATACCAGACCACCTGACCTTCCTCTTGTGAAACCTATATGCAGGTCAGAAAGCAACAGTTAGAACTGGACATGGAACAACAGACTGGTTCCAAATAGGAAAAGGAGGACGTCAAGGCTGTATATTGTCACCCTGCTTATTTAACTTATATGCAGAGTACATCATGAGAAACGCTGGACTGGAAGAAGCACACGCTGGAATCAAGATTGCTGGGAGTAATATCAATAACCTCAGATATGCAGATGACACCACCGTTATGGCAGAAAGTGAAGAGGAACTAAAAAGCCTCTTGATGAAAGTGAAAGAGGAGAGTGAAAAAGTTGGCTTAAAGCTCAACATTCAGAAAACGAAGATCATGGCATCTGGTCCCATCACTTTATGGCAGATAGATGGGGAAACAGTGGAAACAGTGTCAGACTTTATTTTTGGGGGCTCCAAAGTCACTGCAGATGGTGACTGTAGCCATGAAATTAAAAGACACTTACTCCTAGGAAGGAAAGTTATGACCAACCTAGATAACACATTGAAAAGCAGAGATATTACTTTGCCAACAAAGGTCCGTCTAATCAAGGCTATTGTTTTTCCATTGGTCATGTATGAATTTGAGAGTTGGACTGTGAAGAAAGCTGAGCACCGAAGAACTGATGTTTTTGAACTGTGGTGTTGGAGAAGACTCTTGAGAGTCCCTTGGACTGCAAGGAGATCCAACCAGTCCATCCTAAAGGAAATCAGTCCTGGGTATTCATTGGAAGGACTGATGCTGAAGCTGAAACTCCAGTACTTTGGCAACCTCATGTGAAGAGTTGACTCATTGGAAAAGACCCTGATGCTTTGAGGAACTGGGGGCAGGAGGAGAAGGGGACGACAGAGGATGAGATGGCTGGATGGCATCACCGACTCGATGGACATGAGTCTGAGTGAACTCCAGGAGTTGGTGATGGACAGGGAGGCCTGGCATGCTGCTATTCATGGGTTCGCAAAGAGTTGGACACAACTGAGTGCCTGAACTAACTAACTAAAGTTCTCATAAAAGATTGAAATTCATATGAAGAATATTAGAGAATAAGAAAATTTTGAAGCAAAGAATGAGGAGTCCAGAGTTGACTTTAATTAATTAATTTTAATTGGAGACTAATTACTTTACAGTACTGTAGTGGTTTTTGCCATACATCTATATGAATCAGCCACATATGCACAAAGTTGACTTTTCAAAGGTAAGTATACTTTCATAGATATCTGTTCTTGGACTGACTAACTGATGAACAAGACAGAATACAGAACCCTAAAATGGACCCTATACACTTAGGGTTGCCAGATTTATCAACCAAACTTAATCAAACATGTTGGAGACAAAAGTAGAAGCAAAAAAAGAAATCAACTTGGACAAATCACAACAAATATGGCAGATAAGAGAAAACAATTGTTAATGTCCTTATTGTTGTTTTACAAGCCAATAAGAAAAGAGTGACTACTACTCAAAGAAAAGTGGTAAAGGATGCAAACCAAAATTGCACCAAAAAAGAAATGCAAATGGCCAACAAGTACATAACACTACTTTCTACCTTGTAAGTAATAAAAACAAACAAAATCACTTTTTCTCTTTTCTGGATTTATCTTTCTCTTGTTCTTTACCTGACTGATCCCTTCTTACTTTTTAACTCCCTGCTTAAATGGAAAAGCAGGTGGCAGAGCATGAGATGTTTAGATAGAAATATCCACTCAAAAGACATGAACTTGAGCAATCTTTGGGAAATAGTGGAGGACCGAAGAGCCCGGTGTGCTACAGTCTGTGTGATCACAAAGAGCTGTACACAACTTTGCAACTGAATGACAAATAAATGCCACCTCCTCAGAGATAACTTCCCTAACTCCCTTATTTAAATAAACACACACACCTTCAATCAGAGAAGGCAATGGCACGCCATTCCAGTACTCTTGCCTGGAAAATTTCATGGACGGAGGAGCCTGGTAGGCTGCACACCATGGGGTCACTAGGAGTTGGACACGACTAAGCGACTTCACTTTCACGCACTGGAGAAGGAAATGGCAACCCACTCCAGTGTTCTTGCCTGGAGAATCCCAGGGATGGGGGAGCCTGGTGGGCTGCCGTCTATGGGGTCACACAGAGTCGGACACAACTGAAGCGACTTAGCAGCAGCAACACACCTTCAATAGGGCACACATATTTTTCACAATTGCAGTACACTGTACTGCATAGCACATACCTTAATATATGCGTTTGTTTATTTTATGTCTACCCCACTGAACAAAAAATTCCACAAGATTAAAAGCATTTATTTACCAATATCTACTTTGGCCACCTCATGCAAAGAGTTGACTCATTGGAAAAGACACTGATGCTGGGAGGGATTGGGGGCAGGAGGAAAAGGGGACGACAGAGGATGAGATGGCTGGATGGCATCACTGACTCGATGGACGTGAGTCTGAGTGAATTCCGGGAGTTGGTGATAGACAGGGAGGCCTGGCGTGCTGCAATTCATGGGGTCGCAAAGAGTCAGACACGACTGAGCGACTGAACTGACTGAACTGATGCAGTATTTATCATGGTGTCTGGCACATGACAGGTACTCAAATAATTTTTGTCAAATAAATAATGAAGTTTTTTGGTTCCTTTTTTTTTTTTAATGACCATATCTATTTTCAGGAAAGACCTCTGACATGCTACCAGTGAGGGGTAAAAATCAGTACAATCATTTTGGAGGGCAATTTGTTTATACTTTAAAACATAAGTCAGATATTATCTCTTCTCTGCTCAAAATCTTCCAATGACTTCCTATCTCCTGTGAGTCAAAGCCAAAGGCAAAAAAGGCCTGCGAGATACTACATAAAAAAGAGACTCTACATGATCTTGTCTCCCTTCCCTCTACCATCCTGGCCATGTGGGCTGTGGCTCTCTCCCCACTCACTCTTCTCCAGCCACACTAACTTCTTGTAATTCCTCAGGACCTTAGATGGCCCCTGGCTTACATGCTGGCTGTTCTCACAGATGGGAATAGGAATGCTCTTCTCTGGATATGTAAATGCCTCCTTCCCTTCCTATCCTTCAGCTCCGCCTTCAAATGTCACCTCAGTAGGAAGATCTTCCCTGACTATTTTATAAAAATAGTCATTCTACCCATGCCCAACCCCAGAGCTCCTCATTCTATCACCCTGTATTACTTTTCTTCATATCACACATTACCACCTGACATCTTATATACATATATGTGTGTGTGTATATATATATTATTTTTTTAATTGTATGACTTCCCTCACTAGAATGTCAGCTATATGAGGATAGAACTTTTTTTTTTAATCCACTGCTATATACTCAACCCCTTCAAGAGAGCCAGGCATATAAGAGATTCTCAATATGTGGGAAATGAAAAAGTGAATGAGTAAAAGAATGAATGAATATCAAGAGCCTGAAAAATGTTCATGGCATTTCACCTAATCTATTTCTAAGAATCCATGCTAGGTAAATAAAGAGATCTAGTTGTACAAAGGTATATTTACCAGGTTTTCCTTCACAACATTACTTGTAAGAGTAACGAATTAGAAATAATCTCATGTCCTATAGTTATAAAGATGTTAAATAAAATTCCATAAAATTTTTAATGGAATATCATGAAATCATTTAAAAGTATGTCATAAAATTATATTAATGACATGGGGAAACGTTCACAATGAAATACTAAATGAGCAATTCATGATATCACAAAGTGTTCATAGCATAGTCCCAAATATGGAAAACTAACATATATAGTATATGACAATCTTAATGAACATGACAAATATAAAGAAAATATACACATGCATATATATAATAATAATAGAGAGAGAGAAAGAGCCAGAGAGAGAGTGATGACTAGAAAAACTTAAAATTTCCATAATGGTTACTGTTGAGTAAGGGCATTATGGGATTTGGGGGTGACTTTCCCCCCTTTTTTGGATTTTTTTTGTACTGTTAATTTTTTTTATAAAGAAAAGAGCTAAAAAGACAATGGTATAAGAAGGAAAAAAATCCATAATATTCTTGTAGATAATCTAGCTCTAAACAAAACCACTTTGGGCTGTTTTTTGCAGGATAAAATAGCAACAAAATACAGTCAATGGAACTGAACAAATGGACATGCAACTTTTTAAAATAAAGGGCTTAAATGATTTATTTTGTCCAAGTTAATGTTAAGTAGCTCCTACTCATACACAGATAACAGGGTCATTTGTCTCTTATGGTCTGGCTCATTATAATCTGCTTTTGGCTTATAGATAGATATTTGTCCTTCCATTTCTAGGTCAGGGGAAAAAGCATTCAATTTATCTAAAAATGAAACCAAGCCACAGAATTTAGCTCCTTAGGAATAACTGTTGCAACGTATACACAGTAGATATGAAACAGTTAAATACTGGGCCAGACAGTTCCTTTGATGTTATGTTTGCTGTGGAGATATTTGTCCTAATAGCCAGGAAATATCCTGAGAAAAGAATGAGTAATAAGTGACTGTGTTCCCAGAAGTCTTGAGCACAGGGGAAATTCTTTTCTTGCCTAAAACCATGACGTTTTGACTACAAAATCTCCCTCTGCACAAAAGCAGGACACATTCCAGTACATTCATGGAAGGCATTCTGGAGCTTTAAAAGGGAATTAGCACAGCAGAGAAGCATCATATGGATGTATGCACTTGCAATTTAAGAATAAAAATAAGCAAAGGGACAGCATTAGAAATGCAATCAGCAAACTCTATGAAATAGAGTCAGGAGATCTGTGTACTTTAAGGATAGAACTTTGTGCAAATACAAATAGACTGAGAATGCTCCCACACTGAAACCATTCTGTCCGGCTGGACCATGGTCAGATGCAGCCATAGACATGAGGGGTCAGAGACAGGACCCTGAAAGAGAGAAGCCAGATCATAAGGCTCAGAGAGCACTAGCGGAAATGAAGTTCAAACCTGCAGCTGCTCATAGGCCTTAAATATAAGTTCACGCTCAATAATAATAATAACCACAGTGATGACAATCAACTTTTTAGCATGTTCAGTTCAGTTCAGTCACTCAGTCGTGTCCGACTCTTTGCGACCCCATGAATTGCAGCACGCCAGGTCTCCCTGTCCATCACCAACTCCAGGAGTTCACTCAGACTCACGTCCATTGAGTCAATGATTCCATCCAGCCATCTCATCTTCTGCCGTCCCCTTTTCCTCCTGCCCCCAATCCCTCCTAGCATCAGGGTCTTTTCCAATGAGTCAACTCTTCACATGAGGTGGCCAAAGTACTGGAGTTTCAGCTTCAGCATCAGTCCTTCCAAAGAAATCCCAGGGCTGATCTCCTTCAGAATGGACTGGTTGGATCTCCTTGCAGTCCAAGGGACTCTCAAGAGTCTTCTCCAACACCACACTTCAAAAGCATCAATTCTTCGGCACTCAGCCTTCTTCAAAGTCCAACTCTCACATCCATACATGACCACAGGAAAAACCATAGCCTTGACTAAACGGACCTTTGTTGGCAAAGTAATGTCTCTGCTTTTCAATGTGCTATCTAGGTTGGTCATAACTTTCCTTCCAAGGAGTAAGCGTCTTTTAATTTCATGGCTGCAGTCACCATATGCAGTGATTTTGGAGCCCAGAAAAATAAAGTCTGACACTGTTTCCACTGTTTCCCCATCTATTTCCCATGAAGTGATGGGACCAGATGCCATGATCTTCGTTTTCTGAATGTTGAGCTTTAAGCCAACTTTTTCACTCTCCAATTTCATTTTCATCAAGAGGCTTTTTAGTTCCTCTTCACTTTCTGCCATGAGGGTGGTGTCATCTGCATATCTGAGGTTATTGATATTTCTCCCAGCAATCTTGATTCCAGCTTGTGTTTCTTCCAGCCCAGCGTTTCTCATGATGTACTCAGGATATAAGTTAAATAAGCAGGGTGACAATATACAGCCTTGACGTACTCCTCTTCCTATTTGGAACCAGTCTGTTGTTCCATGTCCAGTTCTAAATGTTGCTTCCTGACCTGCATACAAATTTCTCAAGAGGCAGATCAGGTGGTCTGATATTCCCATCTCTTTCAGAATTTTCCAAAGTTTATTGTGATCCACACAGTCAAAGGCTTTGGCATAGTCAATAAAGCAGAAATAGATGCTTATCTGGAACTTTCTTGCTTTTTCCATGATCCAGTGGATGTTGGCAATTTGATCTCTGGTTCCTCTGCCTTTTCTAAAATCAGCTTGAACATCAGAAAGTTCACGGTTCACATATTGCTGAAGCCTGGCTTGGAGAATTTTGAGCATTACTTTACACGGCAGATATTGTGCTAGGTGTTATTTACATTATCAGTCCTTTTAAGTTTTATATTTATCAGCAGAATCATTTGATATCAACTCTTTAAGATAGACATGAGAGCCCATGGAACCAATATTCCCCTATTTGCAGTAAATTTACTGCTCTCCCCCATATTGTAACTAATACCCATTGGGATTACATTCTTTTAGTTACTTGTGACCCCAACTGGCTCCCTTCCATTGCAGGATGTATACAATACTGAGGTGAAACCATCATCAGTTACACTTATACCAGGACTAGATGCACCTACTTGAGAAGGCAATGGCACCCCACTCCAGTACTCCTGCCTGGAAAATCCCATAGATGGAGGAGCCTGGTGGGCTGCAGTCCATGGGGTCGCTACAAGTCGGATACAACTGAGCGACTTCACTTTCACTTTTCCCTTTCATGCATTGGAGAAGGAAATGGCAACCTACTCCAGTGTTCTTGCCTGGAGAATCCCAGGGACGGGGGAGGCTGGTGGGCTGCCGTCTATGGGGTCACACAGAGTCGGACACGACTGAAGTGACTTAGCAGCAGCAGCAGATGCATGTACCCGACACTGCCGTCAACAGTCTCTGTCTTGGACCTTCTCACTACTGACAAGGTGATAAGGACACGTAGACCCAGTGCCAAGTAGGGCAGCCCTGACTAAGGAAGTCTCTCAAATCCATGCCTCTCAAGTGCCTCTACTCGCATGCCATTTCCCCTCAGATTAACCATTACCAATTCTCCAAACTGTTCCTCCCAGGACAAGGGCTTGAACCTTTACAGGTATGTCAATATCCCCTTAAAAATGTTGCTCCGGATTTCTGGGTGGCAATCTGGTTGAAAGAAAGGGCTCCAGTCAGAAACACTATCTGTATACAGCACATTGTGGAAGACTGAGAAAATGTCAAGTCTCCAAAACAAAGATTGCAGGGAGACGTAGGGAAAGGGGGTCATTGAAGGTGATATGGTATAGGAGGCCAAAACAAACAAGCAAACACATTCCCAAAACAAACAAGTAAAACAAAAGAGAACAAGCCACTCCTGGGCCTGGTTACACATAGGACTGAAGGAGGAAGTCCACCCAGCAGGAGGACATCAGTATGATCACTTCTTCTGTTCCAGATTGTATGCTTCTATTACTGTAGCTAAGACTGACTCACTGAATTTATGACCAACTAAAATTCTCATTTTAAAGTGCATCTTTCCTATCAAGTTGGTTTGTGGAGCCAGGGGCAAGGTGGACATATTTTCTTCATTATTTTGTTGGAATTGGCCATTCCTCCTCAGCTGTCAAGATCTTTTGCATTCCTAAAGCCTTAGAAATTTCTTGCAGTCTCATATCGTTTGCAAATTTGTAGTGCAGACTCATTTGTTTGGAAAACACACGTGCACATGTGCTGTGAAAGCTAAAATAAACGTGGTTAGTTTTCACTTCTAGCATTCCATTCAGCTTTCTCGGACACTGAATAAGGCAACAGTTGCAGTAATGACTCAATTAATCACTTCTTGCTATTTAGAGCAAACACGTGGACTTTAACACAAAAGGTACTAGCAATTAAGCTTTCAAATCTTCAATTAAAACATAGACTCTGTAAAACTTGCAACTGGGACAATCATCATATCCAACACCCTGGGATAAATAAAAATAACTTCTAGCTTAAGAGAAAGAAAGAGGACAGTGAAAAGTTTTACAAACAGGAAAAATACAAAGTGATGCTTTCATGTTCAAACCCAATTCACACAAAATATCAATGGGTAGGCTGATTGATACAAAAAGCAAGGACCAAAAGAAGCACCCTTCTCCCTCTGGCATGAACCAGACTTGTGTGCCTTGGGCAACCTTATTCATACTCTCATTCAAAGGGTACCCATGAGTCAGCAGTTTCTACTGGCTGATGCATTGGCTCCTTCTCTGGTGTAAATATCTTTGCACGTGAAGAACAGATCAAGCACATTTGTTTTGGGATTTGTTAGTAGATAATCAGGAATTTCAAATTCTAAAGAGAAAACAAAGCATGCAGTCTTATGATTCCAGTGAATTCTCTGCAGAGGCTTGGTCTGCTCATTCTGTACAAAGTAAGACCTGGAATCTCAAAACCGCAGGTTTGAGTCCTATCTTGAGGGCTTTGTGGGAGCTGAAAGACTTGAATTTGAGAACTATCCCTAACCAGTTGTGTGCATGTGTGCGAAGTCATTTCAGTCATGTCTGACTCTCTGAGACTCTATGGACTGTAGCCCGCTAGACTCCTCTGTCCATGGAATTCTCCAGGCAAAAATACTGGAGTGGGTTGCCATGTCCTCCTCCAGGGGATCTTCCTTAACCAGGGATCAAACTCACATCTCTTAAGTCTCCTGCATTTGCAGGCGGGTTCTTTACCATTAGCTTTTGGATGACATGAATGACTTTGAAACTTTTAAAAATAGTTGAATTTTTTTTAATACAGGTGAATCTCATGGAAACTTAGTTAATCAGATCAAATCAGATCAGATCAGTCGCTCAGTCGTGTCCAACTCTTTGCCACCCCATGAATCGCAGCACACCAGGCCTCCCTGTCCAACACCAACTCCCGGAGTTCACTCAGACTCACGTCCATCGAGTCAGTGATGCCATCCAGCCATCTCATCCTCTGTCGTCCCCTTCTCCTCCTGCCCCCAATCCCTCCCAGCATCAGAGTCCTTTCCAATGAGTCAACTCTTCGCATGAGGTGGCCAAAGTACTGGAGTTTCAGCTTTAGCATCATTCCTTCCAAAGAAATCCCAGGGCTGATCTCCTTCAGAATGGACTGGTTGGATCTCCTTGCAGTCCAAACCAAAGCTCTGAGTAAAGCAAGGTAGTAGCCCAGATTTCTTCCAACTTAGCCCCAGAAATATCTCTGAGAGACTCACCAAATTTCTGTAAGTGCAGTTTAAAAACCAAGAGCAAGGTCCCTTCCAGTTCCATGGAATTCCATTCTGGTTTATACAAGGAATGTAAGCTACTGATCAACTCCTACATTCTATGGGAATATGAAGCAAAGTCTTGGAGCCTTGTAACAGATTGTCCACATTATGAATAACCATACTGACTACCACTGGTGGAGGTCTACTGCCAAGAAAGCTGATGATCACAGAGAGGAAGAGACAAAGTCCGATCCTGAACACAAGTCTGATGATAATAGATGAAGGCACTACAGTGTGACAAGTGCTAACACAGCTCTAGTTACCAAATATGTGTGAAAGTTGCTCGGTCATGTCCAACTGCTTGTGATCCCATGGACTATACAGTCCATGGAATTCTCTAGGCCAGAATACTAGAGTGGGTAGCCTTTCCCTTCTCCAGGGGATCTTCCCAACCCAGGGATCGAACCCAGGTCTCCTGCATTGCAGGTGGATTCTTTACCAGCTGAGCCACAAGGGAAGCCCAGATATACTGGAGTGGGTAGCCTATCCCTCCTCCAGCAGATCTTCCTGACTCAGGAATCAAACTGGGGTCTCCTGCATTGCAGGCGGCTTCTTTACCAATTGAACTATATATAGTGGGATCACAAAAGAGGATGTGATCAGTTCTACCTGAGGACGTAAGAGAAGCTGACCCTTGATCCAAGCCTTGAAAGATCAATATCAGATTATCAAGAAGCAGATTTGGCAAAGGAATTCAGGGCTGTGGACACAATATGTGCAATGGCAGCAAGGTGCAAAACATCATCAACACAGAAGACTGACTGGAGATGCAAGCAAGAGTGTGATCCTGAAGACATCTGAGTCTCACACTAAGGAACTGAGACTTCTCTTTTGGGAAGACACCATTGCAATGTCTCAAACAGCAATATGAGATAGCCTCTTTCTGGAACACTTTTTGTCCAACTCTCTTCCTTTCTCATCTTTCAGGATTCAGCTTACTGATCATGGACTCTGAAAGGTCATTTCTTACCCTTTTTCTAAAGGAGGGCTTCTTTCTCTCTCCCCTCCTTAGAACCAAAGTTTCATGAGAGGTTGAATCTTGGCAACCTGGTTCCCTGGTTCCTGGAACCAAGAACCCTGGTTCCCTGGGTACCCCCAGCACCTCGGAGAGTACTCAGCACATACTAGGTGCTCAGTAGATATTTACTGCATGAATGAAAGAAATGAAAGTGTCTGCAAAGTGTGGACTCACAACCACCTTCACAATATCTCTTCAGCTGGGCCTGTCTTGTTAGTGAATAAAGGATAGTGTTGATAATAGCAAGGTATCCAACAAATGAAGAGGCAAGCATGAAAGCTGTGGTGTCTAACCAAGAGCAAGGAGCAGTCTGTATACAGAAGTTTCTTTAGTGGTCTTAAAATGCTGATGCCCATGCAGACGTGGTTACCTGACTACTGGAAAATCTAGGTGAAAAGATCTGTCTCTTAGAGCTGCTCTGCTGACTTAGAGGAATTTTTTGATGCATTAAAATCATAATCACATCCTTCTACATATGGAAATGCATTCCACCTTTCCCACCAAAATTAAATACGATGAACCTAACTGGCTGGAAGGAGCTTATGACTATCTCTGGCAAGTTATTTTGCCTTAGTTTTCTCTATAGCAAAACAGAAATTATAGTGACTGTTACCTCACAGGTTTGTAATGACAATGAGACCAAATACACACAACGCACTTAGCACAGTGACTGGTCCAAAGAAGACCTTCAGTGTTAGCTTTTACAATCATTATTGTGATCAGTAGCATTATTAACACAGTGAAGGCATTTATAAGAAAGAATAATGCATTTTGTGAAGGGAGCCAAATCGTCCTTGCATAAACCTGCCTCTCCCTGTCTAGCAGGTCCCACACCCTGACCACAAGGGCCATAGATTTGTTATCTGTTCCTCCCCAGCAATATCTTCAAGCCTCTTTTCATTTGTCTTTTTCCCTGATTAATAAACCACTCACCACTAATTACTTCTAGTCATTTTCTGCTGCATAGTTTTATATGTGTTTATTATGTTCACAGCTGTCTTGCCTCTCAAGGGTAGAAATCTATTATCTCATTATTATCCGTGAGTCTCCTGATCACAGTGTCCTTGCTTCCCATCTCACTTCCACCAAAAGTGTCTCCTGGCAGGACAGGATTTTCCTTCCTCCTCATCCTTTCCTTTCTATGCTCCACACACCTCATAAGGAAAGAGGAATTCAGGGTAGAATAGAGAGACAGGAACTTTGTTGGCATATAAACTAAACTAGTTAAACTATGAGATATGATTTTGCTATGAAATAAACCAGGATATAAAAGATGATCAAATATTTTCTTATAAAGAGCTCACTCGAAAATTATTCATTGAAAAAATATTTAGCACATTCTGTGTTCAAAGTTCTGGGAATTTGGCTGTGAACAAAAGCAGGCTAAATCCTTCCTTTTCATGAAGCAGACCTTCTAGTAGGGGAGACAGACAACAAATATGTATGTATCATCAAATAGTGACCAGTGTTGAGAAAAAATAAAACAGGGTAATAGAATAGGGAGTGTTGAGTGCATTTCTGGAGGAAGGATGGTCAGGGTAGATGTTTTAAAGAAGTTCCATTATATCATTGGAAGTTCTCATATCTCATAGGACTTCAAGGATTTGGTGCTTCCCCCCTGTGGATGAAGTCAAGATTTGCGGGGTGGGGGGGGGCAGGAAGGGGGAGGGGGCAGACGGGAGAAGGGAGGATGGTAAAAAGACCACAGAGGAGGAGAAGGAAGTTCTCAAGTGCTCATTCAAGATGAAATATTCATGGAAAATGGAAGCGAATGTTTGCACCACGATGAACATTAACACAAATTTGCTCAAGTGATAGTAAAATTTCTGTGGTAGCACCCTGGAGTTCCAAACGTATATCATCAGTTGTGTTAGTCTTGGAGTTGGACTGAAGGACAGTGTGGACAGTGGAAAGCAAGAGTATTCCATATTATATTCTTCCAGGCTCCAGGGGAGAAGGCCCCAGCTTATATAAAGGACAAGGAAATGGCAGGTCAGAGTTCCAGGTGGTGATTGACAGACAGCTACATCAAAAAGACAAAAAAGGGAGGAAACAAAAGAGTAAATAAAGCCAAACCTTGTGATTGCTCCTGTAGCCAAGGAATGCTGTCCATTTAAAGATGAGGGACAGCTAGGGAGGCAGCCACAAACACTTGGGTTACAGCAGTATTCTATTATGCTTACTAATAAAATCCATGATCATCCTAGAGGTATTTAAGTACTTCACATTTTAAAAAGTTTTTCATTGCTGAAAGAAACTTCTACATATATTATTTTTTGATCTTCTGTGAGAAAGACAAAGTATGAATTGTTATCCAATTCCATGTATGAGGAAACAGACTTAAGTGACTTGTTCAAAGTCCCCCAAATGAGTGGGAAATTCAAATCCAGAACTTTCTGCTTCCTTAACCAAGCATTTACTGAGCTTCTACACTCAGCCCAGGACTGTCTGAAGCACCAACAAGATACTGAAATCATCAAGTATTATGTTTGTGTAAATAATTTCTGGGAAATCAGTGATGAAAGTGAAAGTTAAAGTGTCCAACTATTTGTGACCCCATGTACTATACAGTTCATGGAATTCTCTAGGCCAGAATACTAGAGTGGGTAGCCTTTCCCTTCTCCAGGGGATCTTCCCAATCCAGGGATGGAACTCAGGTCTCCTGCATTGCAGGTGGATTCTTTACCAGCTGAGCCACAAGGGAAGCCCAAAGCAAAAGTGAAAGAATAACTCAGTCATATCTGACTCTTTGTGACCCCATGAATTGTACAGTCCATGGAATTTGAAATTATCTAGGCTAGAATACTGAAGTAGGTAGTCGTTCCCTTCTCCAGGGGATCTTCCCAACCCAGAGATCAAACCTAGGTCTCCCTCACTGCAGGCAGATTCTTTACCATCTGAGGCACCAGGGAAGCCCATAGAAGGAAAAACCCTCTACCTAAAACTTGCACTTCATACAAAATTAACTAAAAATGAATCATAGACCTAAATGTAAAACTATAAAACTTTTAGAAAAAGTCATAGGAGAAAATATTCAGGATGTGGGTCTAAACCAAGAGTTCTTAGAGATGACACCAAAAGCCAGCCACATAAAGTAAAAAATGGGTAAATTAGACTTCATCAAAATTAAAACCTTTTGATGTGCAGAAGACCCTGTTAAAGGGATGAAAATACAAGCTCCATACTGGGGAAAATTATTTCTAAACCACATATCTAGATATGATGCCTTTCTAGAATATATAAAGAACTCAAAATTCAACTAAAAAATCCATTTATAAAATGGACAAAAGATAGGAACAAGGGACAGACATTTCAGTGAAGAGAATATAGAGATGGGAAAGAAGCACATGAAAAGATGTTCAATATCAACAGGGAAATGCAAATAAAACCACAGTGAGATATCATTACACCTTCAGAATGACTAAAATAAAAAATAGTAAGGACATCAAATCCTGGTAAGTATATAAAGACACTGGATCACTCATCCATTACAGGTGTAAAATGATTCAGCCACTCTGGGAAATAGTTTTTCAGTCTCTTACAAAACTAAAGATGTAAAAAAAAAAAAACTAAAGATGTGCTTACCATATGACCCAGCAATTACAGTCTTGAGCAAGTGCTCCAGAAAATGACAATTCATGCCTACATAAAAATATGTACACAAATGTTTTTAACAGCTTTATTTGTAACAGCTGAAAACTGGAAATAAGGCCCAGTTGTCCTTCAATGGGAAAAAGATTAAATCAAATAAAGATATAAAATAACATGTTTTAAAGATATAAAATAAAATCTTTATGATGGGCTCCATAAAGGACGGAAATGGTATGGACCTACAAGAAGCAGAAGATACTAAGAAGAGATGGCAAGAATACACAAAGGAACTGTACAAAAAAGATCTTCACGACCCAGATAATCACAATGGTGTGATCACTGACCTAGAGCCAGACATCCTGGAATGTGAAATCAGGTGGGCCTTAGAAAGCATCACTACAAACAAAGCTAGTGGAGGTGATAGAATTCCATTTGAGCTATTCCAAATCCTGAAAGATGATGCTGTGAAAGTGCTGCACTCAATATGCCAGCAAATTTGGAAAACTCAGCAGTGGCCACAGGACTGGAAACGCTCAGTTTTCATTCCAATCCCAAAGAAAGGCAATGCCAAAGAATGCTCAAACTACCACACAATTGCACTCATCTCACATGCTAGTAAAGTAATGCTTAAAATTCTCCAAGCCAGGCTTCAGCAATATGCGAACCGTGAACTTCCTGATGTTCAAGCTGGTTTTGGAAAAGGCAGAGGAGCCAGAGATCAAATTGCCAACATCCTCTGGATCATGGAAAAAAACAAGAAAGTTCTAGATAAATATCTATTTCTGCTTTATTGACTATGCCAAAGCCTTTGACTGTGTGGATCACAATAAACTGTGGAAAATTCTGAAAGAGATGGGAATACCAGACCACCTGATCTGCCTCTTGAGAAATCTGTATGCAGGTCAGGAAGCAACAGTTAGAACTGGACATGGAACAACAGACTGGTTCCAAATAGGAAAAGGAGTACGTCAAGGCTGTATATTGTCACCCTGCTTATTTAACTTATATGCCGAGTACATCATGAGAAACGTTGGACTGGAAGAAACACAAGCTGGAATCAAGATTGCTGGGAGAAATATCAATAACCTCAGATATGCAGATGACACCACCCTTATGGCAGAAAGCGAAGAGGAACTCAAAAGCCTCTTGATGAAGGTGAAAGTGGAGAGTGAAAAAGTTGGCTTAAAGCTCAACATTCAGAAAACGAAGATCATGGCATCCGGTCCCATCACTTCATGGGAAATAGATGGGGAAACAGTGTCAGACTTTATTTTTCTGGGCTCCAAAATCACTGCAGATGGTGACTGCAGCCATGAAATTAAAAGACACTTACTCCTTGGAAGGAAAGTTATGACCCACCTAGATAGCATATTCAAAAGCAGAGACATTCCTTTGCCAACAAAGGTTCATCTAGTCAAGGCTATGGTTTTTCCTGTGGTCATGTATGGATGTAAGAGTTGGACTTTGAAGAAGGCTGAGCACCGAAGAATTGATGCTTTTGAACTGTGGTGTTGGAGAAGATCTTGAGAGTCCCTTGGACTGCAAGGAGATCCAACCAGTCCATTCTGAAGGAGATCAGCCCTGGGATTTCTTTGGAAGGAATGATGCTAAAGCTGAAACTCCAGTACTTTGGCCACCTCATGCGAAGAGTTGATTCATTGGAAAAGACTCGGATGCTGGGAGGGATTGGGGGCAGGAGGAGAAGGGGACGACAGAGGATGAGATGGCTGGATGGCATCACTGACTCGATGGACATGAGTCTGAGTGAACTCCGGGAGTTGGTGATGGACAGGGAGGCCTGGCGTGCTGTGATTCATGGGGTTGCAAAGAGTCGGACACGACTGAGCGACTGATCTGATCTGATCTGATCCATACAATGGAATACTTCTGAGCCGTAAAAAATAAGAGCTTACAGATACACTCAACAACTTGAATGTACCTATGCTGAGTGCATAGAGCCAATCTCAAAGGTCACATACTATATGAATTCATTTACATGTCATTCTCAAATGAGAAAAGTGCAGAGATGGAGAAGACATTACTAGTTGCCAGGCATTAGTGATGGAGTGGAGGGATGCAGGTATGAATATAAAGGATTAATGTAAAGGAAATCTTTGCGGTGATGACACAGTTCTGTATCTTGATTGTGGTGGTAGTTACATAAATCTTCACAAGAGACAAAATTCCATAAAGCTACACAGACAGGAATCCATGTAAAACTGACACAACCTGAATAAACTCTTCTCCTGGGGATCTGCCTGACCCAAGGATAAAACTTGGGACTCCTGCATTGAATACAGATTTTTTACTTTCTGAGCCACCAGAGAAGCCCAAGTAAACTCAGTTTATTCACTTTGATATTGTACTATCATTATGCAAGTTTTTACCATTGGGTAGCATGTTACTCATGTTGCATGCTAGCAAGGTTATACTCAAAATCCTTAAAGCTAGGCTTCAGCAGTATGTGAACAAAGAACCTGCAGGTGTACAAGCTAGATTTAGAAAAAGCAGAGGAACCAGAGATCAAATTGCCAACATTTACTGGATCATGGAGAAAGCAAGGGATTTCCAGAAAAACATCTACTTCTGCTTCATTGACTACACTAAACCCTTTGACTGTGTGGAACACAACAAACTGCAGAAAATTATAAAAGAGGTGGGAATACCAGATCACCTTACCTGCCTCCTGAGAAAGCTGTATGCAGGCCAAGAAGAAACAGTTAGAACTGGACATGAAAAAACAGACTGGTTAAAATTGGGAAATGCTATATATTGTCACCCTGATTATTTAATTTATCTACACAGTACATCACACAAAATACTAGGCTGGATGAATCACAAGCTGGAATCAAGATTTCCCAGAGAAATATCAACAACTTCAGATACGCAGATAACAGCACTCTAATGGCAGAAAGTGAAGACGAACTAAAGAGCCTCTTGATGAGGATGAAAGAGGAGAGTGAAAACCTGGCTTAAAATTCAACATTCAAAAAATTAAGATCATGGCATCCAATCCCATCACTTAATGGAAAATAGAAGGGGAAAAAATGGAAGCATTGACAGAAATTATTTTCTTGGGCTCCAAAATCACTGCAGATGGTGACTACAGCCATGAAATTAAAAGATGCTTTCTCCTTGGAAGAAAAGCTATGACCAACCTCAACAGCATATTAAAAAGCAGAGACATCACTTTGCAAGGCTCTTATAGTCAAAGCTATGGTTTTTCCAGTAGTCATGTATGGATATGAGAGCTGGATCATAAAGAAGGCTGAATGCCAAATAATTGATGCTTTCAAACTGTAGTGCTGGAGAAGACTCGTGAGAGTCCCTTGGACATCAAGGAGATCAAACCAGTCAATACTAAAGGAAATCAACCCTGAATATTCATTGGAAGGACTGATGCTAAAGCTGAAGCACCAATACTTTGGCCACCTGATGTGAAGAGCCAACTCATTGGAAAAGACCCTGATGCGAGGAAAGATTGAGGGCAGGGAGAGAAGGGGACAACAGAGGGCAAGATGGTTGGATGGCATCACCAATTCAATGGACATGAATTTTAACAAACTCTTGGAGATAGTGGAGGACAGAGGAACCCAGAATGCTGCAGACCATGGGGTCACAAACAGTTGGACACAACTTGGTGACTGAACAACAACACTATTGGGAGAAGTTGGGTGAAAGATACATGGGACTTCAATATACTATTTTTGCAGTTTCCAAAAGATCTATAACCATTTCACAATTAAAATATTAAAAAAAATAAGTGAGTGGGACCTCTGTGTATTCTGAATCCAATTCCTTCTAAGATGAAACCTTCAGGAGAACAAAAGCAGCATACAACAGCATGGCATGCTGGGAAGAAAAACTAAACCAAGGATAAAAATATTTTGAGCCATTATTTACCCTCTGTGGTTTCTGTGGCTTTGTCTTCTCTTGTCACAGACCTTGCTCCCCTTGTCAGATGTGTGTCTATCTGACCTAGACCAGGTTAATCAAAATCTTGTATCTCCATGAGTGTGAACTTTGATCCAAAAAACAGCATATACCCCAAGCCAGGCCACCCAGAATCTTTGGGATTTCCAGAGTTGGTGCTGAGCATGTCCACGCTAGTAGGCTTTGTTTTCCCCATTGGATTTGAAAAAAGTTTATTTATTTATTTATCTCCCATGCTGCTGGGAACCATGTCCCTAGGCAGTTGGAGAAAACTGAGAGAAAAAGGGCAACATGCAGACTGAAGCTGAGCTAGCTAAGGAGCAAAAGAGAGATCAATGGCCACATGCAACCCTGGATACATTAGATCCTGAGACCAGACACATCCATCCTTCCTGCATACCCTGAACCAATAAATTCCTTTTCACAGTTATGAGTATGTGTTGGATTTGGAACTAAAAGTTTTCTGAACATTGTGATCTTTTAGAATCTCAATTTGCATGTCTATAAAATGAGAAGAAGAATATCTGATGTATTTGCCTCACAATTTTGCAATGATAATCAAAAAAGACAGCAGACATGAATGTTCTATACAGCATTGTGTAAATGCAACGGGCTGATAGCTATTATTACAGAAACAAACAAAATTACTCCAAAAAATCCAGCTCCTTTCCTCAGGATTTTTATAACAATTGTATTCCAGTAATTTCTAAAGCAACATTGAGAGTAAGAAACAAACCCCAAAATATCACTAGAAATAGATTTGTTAATTATTATGATTCATGTTCAATGATTCATTTATGACTCAGAAAAAGCAACCAGAGACCAGCATTCACATATGTACAAAAATCTCTAATTTAAAAATATAAGAAAATTTTATGTGTTTGAAGATGCTCCCATGTGAGAATTTTAAAAATGATCTATGCTTCCAATTTTAAAATGATCAATTTTAAAAATGATCCTGCTTATATTATTGTATGAAGCCACTTTCACATACTATATACACTGTAGTCAGATGGATTCTCTATTTCTTAGGTGGACTAAACGCCTCAACAAGTTGCTTGTTTCTTTCTTTTCATGTTAAATGGGTCAAACCCCAAATGAGTTCACCCCTCCCTTTTTTTTTTTTTTTTTACTTTTTAAAATTTATTTTAATTGGAGGCTACTTACCTTAAAATGTTGTGGTGGTTTTTGCCACACATTCACAGAAATCAGCCATTGGGTGTACATGTGTTCCCCATCCTGACACTCTCTCCCACCTCCCTCCCCACCCCATCCCTCAGGGTCCTCCCAGTGCACCAGCCCTGAGCACCCTGTCTCATGCATTGAACCTGGACTGGCAATCTATTTCACATATGATAATATACATGTTTCAATGCTATTTTCTCAAATCATCCCACCCTCACCTTCTCCCACAGAGTCCAAAAGTCTGTTCTTTATATCTGTGCCTCTTTTGCTTTCTCACATATTGGGTCATTGTTAACATCTTTTTAAATTCCATATATATGCATTAATATACTGTATTGTTTTTTCTTTCTGACTTACTTCACTCTGCATAATAGGCTCCAGTTTTTTCCACTTCATTAGAACTGATTCAAATGCATTATTTTTAATACCTGAGTAATATTCCATTGTGTATATGTACCACAGCTTTCTTATCCACTCATCTGCTGATGGACATTTAGGTTGCTTCCATGTCCAGTCTATTGTAAACAGTGCGGTGATGAACATAGGGGTACACATGTTTCAATTCTGGTTTCCTTGGTGTGTATGCCCAGCAGTGGGATTGCTAGGTCACATGGCAATCCTATTTCCAGTTTTTTTAAGGAATCTCCACATTGTTCTCCATAGTGGCTGTACTAGTTTGCATTCCCACCAACAGCATAAGAGGGATCCTTTTTCTCCGCAGCCTCTCCAGCATTTATTGTTTGTAGACTTTTGGATAGCAGCCATTCTGACCAGCATGAGATGGTACTCATTGTGGTTTTGATTTGCATTTCTCTGATAATGAGTGATGTTGAGCATCTTTTCATGTGTTTGTTAGCCATTTGTATGTCTTCTTTGGAGAAATGTCTGTTTAGTTCTTTGGCCTATTTTGTGATTCAGTTCTTTATTTTCATGGAATTGAGCTGCAGGAGTTGCTTGTATATTTTTGAGATTAATTCTTTGCAGTTGCTTCGTTTGCTATAATTTTCTCAGATTCTGAAGGCTGTCTTTAGACCTTCCTTATGGTATCCTTCATTGTGCAAAAGCTTTTAAGTTTAATTAGGTCACATTTGTTTATTTTTGCTTTTATTTCCATTACTCTGGGAGGAGGGTCATAGAGGTTCTGCTGTGATTTATGTTGGAGAGTGTTTTGCCTATGTTCTCCTCTAGGAGTTTTATAGTTTCTGGTCTTACATTTAGATCTTTAATCCATTTTGAGTTTATTTTTGTGTATGGTGTTAGAAAATGTTCTAGTTTCATTCTTTTACAAGTGGTTGACCAGTTTTCCCAGCACCACTTGTTAAAGAGATTGTCTTTTCTCCATTGTATATTCTTGCCTCCTTTGTCAAAGATAAGGTGTCCATAGGTGCATGCATTTATCTCTGGGCTTTCTATTTTGTTCCATTGATCTATATTTCTGTCTTTGTGCCAGTACCATACTGTCTTGATGACTGTTGCTTTGTAGTACAGCCTGAAGTCAGGCAGGTTGATTCCTCCAGTTCCATTCTTCTTTCTCAAGATTGCTTTGGCTATTCGAGGTTTTTTGTATTTCCATACAAACTTTGAAATTATTTGTTCAGAGTTGCCATTATCTGCAGGGTTCTGTGGGTTTTCCCTCCTCTCAGACAGGCTAAAGAATAACAGAAAGGGCATTGGAAAATGAACCACTGAAAGTAAGGTAGTCATAAACAAGAGTGGGGAGACACTCTTATGGCTCCATATCTGAGAGAACTATGGTTACAGAACAGAACAAAAAGGATAAAAGAAAGAAAAAAAAACTCTGACATTGTAAAAATGCTAAAAACTTCAACTATGCAAAAATAAAATCATTGGGGGCCACCTTACAGGCAACCTACCACACATGTAGTTTTAAAAATAAGAATTCAAACCCCTCGTTGTTTTTCATAATGTTTTTATTATCTCAAGATAGAGGTTATAGAATCCAATAACTCTTTTAGAGAAGCAATATTTATTTGAAGTTTAGGGAGTTAACACTATTTACTTCTCTGTTAAATCAAAGAGAATTTAATCTAATACCTACTAAAAACAGCCAGTAAAATATAATCCCAACTTGTAAAATTATATCTGTCTCTGTATCTAGCTATATAAATGCACAGATCAATATATGTAATTACATTTATGAATAAATTGTGTAAAAATGAACCAGACAATTGCTTTGTCAATACAGTAAAGCCAAGGATACCTGCAGGACACAATCAAGAAAGGAAAATCTTCACCAAGGAGACATTTCAACCCAAAAAGTTTTATTCATTGATGCTTCAAAAGGGAGCCCTTGGTCACTGCCTTTGTTCTATGGAATAAGATCCTGATATATAATTAATTCCCCTATTTGGCAGAAATAAAGATGAATTAACCAGTAACCAGTGATTTCCAAGAAAATAGTCAAATCAAGGATTTAACATTTTCAAGAGGAAAGAACACTAGACCATGAGTGGAAAATACTTGCATTCTAATTTTGTCTTTTCCACTAAATTGCTAGCTGATATTGAGAAAGTCTAGATCCCCTCTACAAAGTGAGGGTCTTTCACAAAGAAATCCACAGAACTAATCACTCAAGATGATCCAGTAAAGAAAAAATGGCACCATGATCAAGTGAGTTTGGAAATACCTCTCTTGGAGTTTCCCATTGAGCATTTTCATATTTAAGGATTCAAGTACTTCTGAAATAAATGTATTAAAAACTACTTAATCTAAATTTTCTGTTTATAAAAATTTTTGGTCATATACACTGCTTTACATATTACTATTACCCCATGATGGGTGACCTCCTCCAAGATAAGGAGCAACAGCTGTGCTTTGCTGGAGCAGCCGTGAAGAGATACCTCAGGTACAACATAAGAGAAACCCAAGTAAGAGGGTAGGTGTTGTGAGAGGGCATCAGAAGGCAGACACAATGAAACCATAATCACAGAAAACTAGCTAATCTGATCACATGGACCACACCCTTGTCTAACTCAATGAAACTAAGCCATGCCGTGTGGGGCCACCCAAGATGGATGGGTCATGGTGGAGAAGTCTGACAGAATGTGATCCACTGGAGAAGGGAATGGCAAACCACTTCAGTATTCTTGCCTTGAGAACCTCATGAACAGTATGAAAAGGCAAAAAGACAGAACACTGAAAGAGGAACTCCCCAGATTGGTAGGTGCCCAATATGCTACTGGAGATCAGTGGAGAAATAACTCCACAAAGAATGAAGGGATGGAGCCAAAGCAAAAACAATATCCATTTGTGGATGTGTCTGGTGACAGAAGCAACGTCTGATGCTGTAAAGAGCAATATTGAATAGGAACCTGGAATGTTAGGTCCATGAATCAAGGCAAATTGGAAGTGGTAAAACAGGAGATGGCAAGAGTGAACGTCGACATTCTAGGAATCAGTGAAATAAAATGGACTGGAATGGGTGAATTAAACTCAGATGACCATTATATCTATTACTGTGGGCAGGAATCCCTTAGAAGAAACGGAGTAGCCATCATGGTCAACTAAAGAGTCAGAAATGCAGTACTTGGATGCAATCTCAAAAATGACAGAATGATCTCTGTTCATTTCCAAGGCAAACCATTCAATCCCATGGTGATCCAAGCTTATGCCCCAACCAGTAACGCTGAAGAAGCTGAAGCTGAAAGGTTCTATGAGGACTCACAAGATCTTTTAGAACTAACACCCAAAAAGATGTCCTTTGCATTATAGGGGACTGGAAGGCAAAAGTAGGAAGTTAAGAAACACCTGGAATAACAGGCAAATTTGTCCTTGGAGTACAGAATGAAGCAGGGCAAAGGCTAATAGAGTTTTGCCAAGAGAATGCACTGGTCATAGCAAACACCTTCTTCCAACAACACAAGAGAAGATTGTACACATGGACATCACCAGATGGTCAACACTGAAGTCAGACTGATTATATTCTTTGCAGCCAAAGATGGAGAAGCTCTATACAGTCAGCAAAAACAAGACTGGGAGATGACTGTGGCCCAGATCATGAACTTCTGATTACCAAATTCAGAGTTAAATTGAAGAAAGTAGGGAAAACCACTAGACCATTCAGGTATGACCTAAATCAAATCCCTTATGATTATACAGGGGAAGTGAGGAATAGATTTAAGGGACTAGATCTGATAGATAGAGTGTCTGATGAACTATGGACAGAGGTTCATGACATTGTACAGGAGACAGGGACCAAGACCATCCCCATAGAAAACAAATGGAAAGAAGCAAAATGCTGTCTGAGGAGGCCTTACAAATAGCTGTGAAAAGAAGAGAAGTGAAAATCAAAGGAGAAAAGGAAAGATATACCCATTTGAATGCAGAGTTCCAAAGAATAGCAAGGAGAGATAAGAAAGCCTCCCTCAGTGATCAATGCAAAGAAATAGAGGAAAACAACAGAATGGGAAAGACCAGAGATCTCTTCAAGAAAATTAGAGATACCAAGGGAACATTTCATGCAAAGATGGGCATAATAAAGGACAGAAATGATATGGACCTAACAGAAGCAGAAGATATTAAGAAGAGGTGGCAAGAATACACAGAAGAACTGTACAAAAAAGAGCTTCACGACCCAGATAATCATGATGGTGTGATCACTCACCTAGAGCCAGACATCCTGGAATGTGAAGTCCAGTGGGCCTTAGGAAGCATCACTATGAACAAAGCTAGTGGAGGTGATGGAATTCCAGTTGAGCTATTTCAGATCCTGAAAGATGATGCTGTGAAAGGGCTTCACTCAATATGCCAGCACATTTGGAAAACTCAGCAGTGGCCACAGGACTGGAAAAGGTCCGTTTTCATTCCAATCCGAAAGAAAGGCAATGCCAAAGAATGTTCAAACAACCACACAATTGCACTCATCTCACAAGCTAGTAAAGTAATGCTCAAAATTCTCCAAACCAGGCTTCAGCAATATGTGAACTGTGAACTTCCAGATGTTCAAGTTGGTTTTAGAAAAGGCAGAGGAACCAGAGATCAAATTGCCAACATTGATAGATCATTGAAAAAGTAAGAGAGTTCCAGAAAAACATCTATTTCTGCTTTATTGACTATGCCAAAGCCTTTGACCGTGTGGATCACAATAAACTGTGGAAAATTCTTCAAGAGATGGGAATACCAGACCACCTCACCTGCCTCTTGAGAAACCTATATGCAGGTCAGGAAGCAACAGTTAGAACTGGACATGGAACAACAGACTGGTTCCAAATAGGAAAAGGAGTACGTCAAGGCTGTATATTGTCACCCTGCTTATTTAACTTATATGCAGAGTACATCATGAGAAATGCTGGGCTGGAAGAAGCACAAGCTGGAATCAAGATTGCTGGGAGAAATATCAATAACTTCAGATATGCAGATGACACCACCCTTAGGGCAGAAAGTGAAGAGGAACTCAAAAGCCTCTTGATGAAAGTGAAAGAGGAGAGTGAAAAAGTTGGCTTAAACCTCAACATTCATAAAATGAAAATCATGACATCTGGTCCCATCACTTCATGGCAAATAGATGGGGAAACAGTGGAAACAGTGTCAGACTTAATTTTGGGGGCTCCAAAGTCACTGCAGATGGTGACTGCAGCCATGAAATTAAAAGACGCTTATTCCTTGGAAGGAAAGTTATGACCAACCTAGACAGCATATTCAAAAGCAGAAACATTACTTTGCCAACAAAGGTCCGTCTAGTCAAGGCTATGGTTTTTCCAGTGGTCATGTATGGATGTGAGAGTTGGATTGTGAAGAAAGCTGAGTGCTGAAGAATTGATGCTTTTGAACTGTGGTGTTGGAGAAGACTCTTGAGAGTCCCTTGGACTGCAAGGAGATCCAACCAGTCCATCCTAAAGGAGACCAGTCCTGGGTATTCATTGGTAGGAGTGATGCTGAGGCTGAAACTCCAGTACTTTGGGCACCTCATGAGAAGAGTTGACTCATTGGAAAAGACCCTGATGCTGGGAAGGATTGGGGACAGGAGGAAAAGGGGACGACAGAGGATGAGATAGCTGGATGGCATCACTGACTTGATGTACATGAGTTTGGGTGAACTCGGGGAGTTGGTGATGGACTGGGAGGCCTGCCGTGCTGTGATTCATGGGGTCGCAATGAGTTGGACATGACTGAGTGACTGAACTGAAATGATTACCCCATGAAGAAAGCATCATGACTTTACAGATGAGAACATTTTTATTATTAGCAAGATCTCTTTAAACAAATAAGAACAATTTTTATATCCAATTTATTTTGTTTCCATTCGAGAAAAGATGTAACTTACATTTGAATCCTAACTGCACCAACGTAAACATGTACTAACCATACTTCAAAATCTATAACTAGACAATAGAACCCTGCTGTTTACTGTTATCAAAGCAACCACATTCTGAAAAGCTGGGCAATAACTGAATGTTTCATATGAAGCCATGGTAAAGAATCAAATCACACTTTTTGCAATTGCTTTATTTTTCATTCCTCCAATAAATCCTTCCACTGCTCATAAAGTCATTTCCAGAAGCAATTATATTTTAAATCATTTAATTTTTAACTGAATGTATTATTCAAAAAGTGATAACGTTTTTCATCTGTTGCCTCATGAATTGTGTTATTCTTTATGTTGCAAATAAAAATGAACAAATTAAAGTTTGAAACTGCCCATAGACTTAATAAGAATAACTTATCAAATAATTACAAGATGCAATCACAAAGGAAGCCTTATTATGTTATGAGAAAAGAGCAAAATGTCTCCATTATTTCAAGAGAGAGGAAACATTTTTGGTTTAAGCTCCAATAAATAGAGAAAAAAGCAATAATAACAACAACACAATAACAATAATTATCCTTTACTGAATCCTTACTATATGTAAGGCACTGACCTGAGTGCTTTATGTTTCATTTCATCATTACAGCTACCCATAATTTACACACTATTTTTAGTTGTATTTGATGGAGAAAGGAAAAACAACTAATTCTCAGAGAAGCAAAGTGGTTTATACAAAGCTAGCAAGTGGTACAATCAGGACAAGAACCAAGAGCTTTCTCTTAACTTCTGTGAAAGATTATTCACACTCTATGTGCTCTTTCAAATATAAATTTAAATGTTTAAAAAAATAAGAGATATTATATAACATAATTTAATTTTAAAAATAGCTGAGAATCCAAATGACCTTCTTCAAGAACACGTCAATATGTAGTGATGCATTCTGACACTGGGTGAGTTCATACCATCTTAAACTGAAAACTAAAAGGACTCTTGGTTGCCATCTGGTCCCACTTCGCATCTGGTCCTTTCAACAGCCTTCCTAAATGCCATAGAGCCTTAATTTGCTTGCTCCTAATGACACGAAACTCATTGCCACAAAGCGAAAGACCCTGTGCTTTGGGATATCTTTAGACATATTAGAATATAAAGTCTCAGTTTGATCCAAAATTGTCATTCTTTAGCTTCTACAAAGTTTTATTGCCAACTGATATAACCCAATGCTTGGTCCTTCTACATTATCATGTTTCCAATGATAACAGTTACCTCTTCTCCAGTTTTATATTTTTGCTGTTTTAACTTTTCTGAGTTGAAAGCAAAGCCTTCCCCATACAGCTCTCCTTCCTTCAGAGGCATCCTAATTTGCCATTGCTCCCTTTAAATGTGAATACAGTATTCCTGGCACGTTTGAATCAATACAACATTGGTTAGCTATTTATTCTGTGATCTAGACTTTGCAGGGATCACATCCCTATTTTAACATTCACATCGAACTGTTGGATTACAAAAATATATAACTCATTTTCATATAAACCACTTCCAAGTCAAGTCTCCTCTATTTATAATAATGTTTCTAAATTAAATTCAGAATTTATTTTTTTATAAGTTTCTTTCACCTGATTTCAGCCCAGCACTCCCATCTGGGTCATTTGGGAGGATTTTGAGTCTGTCCATTTGTTTACCAGATTGAAGACACAAAACTCTCTCTTCATTACAGTAATTTCACAGAATCACTACCTTGGAACTTGTTCAGCTCAGTTTAGTTCAGTTCAGTCGCTCAGTCATGTCCGACTCTTTGCGACCCCATGAATTGCAGCACACCAGGCCTCCCTGTCCATCACCAACTCCCGGAGTTCACTCAGACTCACGTCCATCGAGTCAGTGATGCCATCCAGCTATCTCATCCTCTGTCGTCCCCTTCTCCTCTTGCCCCCAATCCCTCCCAGCATCCGAGTCTTTTCCAATGAGTCAACTCTTCGCATGAGGTGGCCAAAGTACTGGAGTTTCAGCTTTAGCATCATTCCTTCCAAAGAAATCCCAGGGCTGATCTCCTTCAGAATGGACTGGTTGGATCTCCTTGCAGTCCAAGGGATTCTCAAGAGTCTTCTCCAACACCACAGTTCAAAAGCATCAATTCTTCGGTGCTCAGCTTTCTTCACAGTCCAACTCTCACATCCATACATGACCACTGGAAAAACCATAGACTTGACTAGATGGACCTTTGTTGGCAAAGTAATGTCTCTGCTTTTCAATATGCTATCTAGGTTGGTCATAACTTTCCTTCCAAGGAGTAAGTGTCTTTTAATTTCATGACTGCAGTCACCATCTGCAGTGATTTTGGAGCCCCAAAAAATAAAGTCTGACACTGTTTCCACTGTTTCCCCATCTATTTCCCTTGGAACTTGTACCTTATGCTACATCCAACACCAAAAAACACTATCTAAATCTGACATTTGCCTTCTAAGAGAAAAATGTGGTTAAATGTGTCTCTCAGGGAAAAATATGCTTTATATTTCATTAAACTACTTGGGCAACTTGTATTTTTTTCTTCCTCTCCCCTCCAAACAATTCTAAGAATCTTAAAACCTAAAACACTCTCTACATAAATGCACTTTTAATCTACCATGACATCTTAGTCTAAGGCACACAAGTTTAGTTATCAACAAGATATAAAAAGTTCAAACCTTTCAGATTCACTCATCAAACCATTGGAAAAGTACTTAAAAGAGGCCTGTGCATACACACTTGTGACTGACCTGGTCATGATAAGGTTTCAATACCTTTTCTTAGCTGCTAAGTTTGAGCCCAAGGTTCAACTCTATGGAAGGGACATACCCAAGAGCCTGTGGGACATACCCAAGTACCTGTGCACTGTACTGGGGACACGGTGGAAACACAATGTGTCAGACATTGTTGGAAAGACAGCCTGAAAGCAAGCATATACAAGCATACAAGAAGTTCATAGTCTACTGGGAGACAAGAGCAATTCACCAGCATGTTGAATTTGTCCATGAAAGTGAGTAGAGAAAAAAGTTTTGGGAGAGTGTTTATGACTAGAGTACACATGAAGAGAACAGAAGCAGATGAAACAGGAAAGAGAGAAAGGATGGGTAAAAGGCTTGAAGGGCGGCCAATGGAGTGTCCACTTGATCCTTTAAACAAGGGAGTAGGGGAAAGGGCATCTAAGTTTTTAAATCAGAGGGTAGCATGATTAGACCTCTGTTGTGGAAAGATTCTCCTGTGGTCACGTGAAAAGAGGTGGCATATCATGAGGTAAGATGGGTGACACAGGAGGCCAGGGAGTAGGCTCTTACAGTAGTGTTAAGTGGCGGGTGATATGGGCTTGAATTAGGGAAATGGCAAAGGGTGGAAGGAATCTTTGAATATTTAGGCTGAGGGAGAGGAGAGCAGGATTGCTAGTGTGGGTGACTGAGTTGACGTAGTAAGAAGAGTAAGTTTAGAGGGGAAGATGGTGGGAATAATGAGATGCCTGTGACACATAAAGGTAGATGGATCCAGTAAAGAGCTTCAAGTATAGTTCTGGACCTCAGGAAAGGAATCATATCTGAAAAATAGAATATCTGATTCCTTTGATGACAGATGCAGGATATAAAATGAATTTTCTGCTCAGATTGGAATAATATGTGTGTGCAAACAGGGCTCTCTGAAGCTGAGGCAGACTCTGAGCTAGAAATAAGCAGGCAGGAGATATATTAGGGAGGGCTCTTGAGATCAAAACCTATGAGAGGAAAGGAACCAGGGCTTAGTTGAAGAAGAAACTGATATATGATATAGTCCCAGTGAAGGTCTAGCTGACTCCCTAGAGGGAGCAATGGACCTGAGATGGTCCTGAAAAGTGGCCTCAAACTGAAGGAGTGCTCTTTCTAACCCTGAGTCGGTCAGTCAGTAGATGAAGGCTGCCCCTAAAAGTAAGTGTGATCTTGACAAGGTAGATTTCTTTAGCTGAGGCCATCTCCAAAGATTTCTAACAGCTAAGGGTCATTGACACCAACATTCATAACAGAAGGAGAAACAAGTTCTTCTCTGAAGAGAGATCTAGCAATGCATTCCAGTATCTACCACATGCATCAAAGTTATCAAGATGGGTTAATATAAAGTTCTGCACTTGGTCACCCAAATACAACTATACTAATGCAGGCAAGATATGACTCAATACTCATGGGAAAGACAATATGGCCCGTTAGCTGACTATATGATCAATATGACTATTGCTGTGGTTCTGTTTTTTAAAAAATAAAAAAGCAAAAGTAATCAAACTTTATCAATAAAGGTGTAGTATCTAGAAGTTAGGAAGTGTGACTTCTGCTCAACTCTGCTATTGAGAAAATCTCACCAGAATGTCTGTTTCAGTTTTGAGTATTACCTCAAATATACCATTGACAAACTAGTATATGTCCAGCTCAAGATAATCAGGACAGGAAAGTGAGGATATTTTAAACTCTGGCATGAAAATTTGGAGCTTCCCTGGTGTTCAGATGGTAAAGAATCTCCCTGCAATGCAGGAGACCTGGGTCTGATCCCTGGGTCAGGAATATCCCCTGGAGAAAGAAATGGCTACTCACTTCAGTATTCATGCCTAGAGAATTCCATGAACAGAGGAACCTGGTGGGCTACAGTCCATGGGGTCACAAAGAGTCAGACACAACTGAGGGGCTAACACTTTCACTTTTCTCTCATGAATAAATTAATTGGAAATAAGTCCAGAAATTATATGTAAAAATACTTTTATCTTCAAAGACTTGGAGGACTGATACAAGGAAATAGAATTAGATGTACTTGTGTTATCCCAAAAGTAGAAACATGGCTGAAAGCACATTGTGTCACACTATAAGGAATTTTCCAAGGATGGAAGTCAACTAACAGTGGAATGGACAGCTTCAGGAAGCAGAGAGAAGGAGTTCCTGCCACTGAAACTCCTGGAAGAGGCTAAGTAGCCAATTGTGGGAAAAGAAGTGAGGATGGGAAATGGCAAGGAGAAAAGAAACATTCTAGAAACATCTAGAGCTGTATGAGATGTCTCCATGACCCATGACAGGCCTTGGATTTGTCGATTTATCTTATCTGATGATGGCTTCCCAGTTGGCTCAGTGGTAAAGAATCTGCCTGCCAATGCAGGAGCCACAGAAGCCTCAGGTTTGATCCCTGGGTCAGGAAGATCCCCTGGAGAAGGAAATGGCAACTGACTCCAATATTCTTGCCTGGGAAATCCCATGGACAGAGGAGCCTGGTGGGCTACAGCTCATGGGTCACAAAGAGTTGGATACAATTGAGCAAGCACTCACATCTGATGATAAAATGTAAACAGCAATAAAGGAGATACTGGTAGCCAGATCTTGGTAAATTAAAAATGTCTCTCTATTTATTCTCTGTTTATACCTCTTCCTCATGTCTGTATGCTCAGTGACATGAGAATCACATGTTCACACCAAATAAGTTACTTAGTAGGAGGAAATTAAATGTATTTAATAATCACCAGTCCAGGTTCAATGCATGATACAAGATGCTCGGGGCTGGTGCACTGGGATGACCTGGAGGGATGGTATGGGGAGGGAGATGGAAGGGGGGTTCAGGATGGGGAACACGTGTACACCCATGGCAGATTCATGTTGATGTATGGCAAAACCAATACAATATTGTAAAGTAAAATAATAATAAAATAAAGTCTATGTAAATGTCATTCTGAATAAAAGTTGCCTATCTTCAAAAAGAGCACGTTATAATACTCTATGCATTAGAACAGATTTGTTGAACAAATATGGTAAATAGGAATCCATAGGAAGTAAAAATGAAATGGACTAATAACCCCAGAGGTACTAGCAATGGAGGAGGCCAGTTGTGCAGAAAATCCCCAGCCTTGAAGTATGTGCAGTCAGAGACCATGAGAAGCTCACTGCAGTCAAAGAGCTGCTCACTCTGGAATCCAATCCTCAAACTCTTAGCCACTGGATACTGCAAATGCATAGACTTAAATGAGGGACTTAAAATAAGTCCCTCAGTCACACTAGCCACGTTGCAAGTATTTAATGGCCACGTGTAACCAATATTAACAATATTGCGCGCAGATCAAGAACATTTGCTTATCACTGCAGAAAAGTACATTGGATAGCAGTATTAGGGAACCAATGATTAAAACTACACTCCCTGGACAGGCATAATAATAACAATAATAACAATTTGCATGAGTTGTCTCACAACAGGAGGTCTTGATAAGGAACAAGGTACTGATGAGTTGCAACAGCTGCCACCAAAACTGACCAGAGGAATTTGGGAGGGGCCAAAAAGAGGGAGGAAACAGCAGCCCATAATATGTCCTGCCAACCTCAGAAACTCTCACACTGGAAAACATCTTGACTAAAAGAAGCATGTGCCACAAGGATGGGTCCTCAGTCAGACCAAATATGGACACTAGATGATTGCCCAGACACTACCTAGAAAGCTAAACCCACCATCATAAAACCTAAGACTGTGAGCCATGTGACAGAGGAGTTCTGGGTTGCCTTACCTTGCTGCTCTCCCCTTGAATGCTCCTTTTCAATAAAGTCTCTTGCTTTGTCAGCACATGTGTCTCCTCAGACAATTCATTTCCACGTGTTAGGCAAGAGCATTCTCCCAGGCCCTTGAAGGGGTCTCTCACTGTGAAAGAAGTGTCTTGGCCCTTTCCTCTGAACTTAACATAATTACACAAAACAACAAATAAGGTTTCACCTCCCTCCCCTTCTCTGTCTCTCCTTTTTGGTTAAAGTTATCATGGTTCAGAAATAACTTCTTCAAACCAACTTCTCTGATGAAGTGCCCTCCTCTTTCAAGTGCCATCTTATAATGACTCTCAACTATTCACAGGGACCTGAGAAAAGAACAGGCTCAATGTGTAGCAGATGGCTCAACCCAGTGTGAAATAATGGATTTTTAGCCACTATGCAATAGTTAAATGCAACTGATTTGCACATTTATTTCAAAGCAAATAAACAGTATTGGAAAGATCTTGGGAATATTCTTTATCAGTAGCAGATCTCCTCCTTCCCCAGCTGCTCACTCTTGCTATGAGTTTCTAAAGGAAAAATAGCTTTAGCAAGAAGGGGATAAAAATGAAACAGTCATAACATCGCATGTTTTCCTTATATAACATCTAGAAGCCAAAGGCATTTTTGGTATTTTGCTAAAATATAAATACACATAAAAAACATATTATAACCTATGAATCTTATGAGGAAAACAGTTTAAGAATAAAAACCATATGGATCAAGGGGAAAGAATAACTAAAGAGAGATTTATATGTGTTTATACATAATATCAACATTTCAAATTCCTGATCCAGGAAAAAATAGACTGGTTTGGTGGTGATTGGTAGTGGCTGGGAACAAAAACTGGTTCCATTTTTGCCTATAAGGTAATAGACCAACTTTTCAGTGCCCAGGCCTGCAGGTAGTGGGGAGATTGGGACAAGGGAGCCTTCCCTAGGACTAAAAATTAACTCAAAGGATCCAAACACAATGGAAAATCAAAGATCTGAAAGGTTTGAACTTGATACACGAGGTTTCCCATAGGCCAGAGCGTAGCAAGCTCAGAGTGATGAACTTAAGTGCTAGGTAACAGAGGTTAGCCCAGGTAAGCCAGGCCATCTACTCCTTCCTTCGTATCATGCAAGGGGGCTCAGAAAGACTCAGGCTTCATGGCACCCACACAGCTGGTAGAGTAAGGGAGGGCAGAGAAAGAGACAAGTGAGATACAGAGGAGACTGAGGCTGGCCCCTTGATCTGATGGGTATGGAAGTTCTGCCATAACACAGGCATAGCCACTTCTGTTTGCATTCCAGTGAAGGAGTAGGGACAAAAGCAGGGGATTAACAGAACCGTCTATGTTCAGACACCACACAGTGCTTCCCACCTCATCTATAGGCCTGTTGACACATGGCAGGTACCAGTCCAAAGGCCAGTGTGGGGAAGGTAGGATCCATTTCTGAGGAAAGTGGCTGCCAGAAGCCAAATTAGTCCCAAATAGGACCCAGCCATGCAGGAGGGTGAATGACTCAGGGCTTTCCCTGGCCCAAATGTACTTGGCAACAGAGGTGAATATAGGGAGGGAAAAGAGAGGATAAGAATACACTGCTGACTGGAGCCCTAACCCTCATTTTGAGAAACTACCTCTATTCTTCAGACTTCCCAGACAGACAAGATAAGGAAGCAGAGGCTGTCAAGATGTATAAGCTCTTTTCTTATCAGGACTTATTGAGAACAGCACTGGAGAAGGCAAGGAACATGCATGTGTGCCTACTTGTTTGTTGCGCAAGTGGTAGGGTAAATACAAAGGAGACAAGGCAGATGCTCCAAAACTGCAATAAAGCATTCTGCTCAGCGTGTTGTTCCATAGCTTAGGGAGTGTACCTTGCCTTCTATCTTCTCTCCACTACCGCCCACTTTGCAATACTCAGAATTTTCAGACCAATAAATGCTTACATTAATATGTCCCTTAGTTATTTCCTGGACACAGCATGGTGAAAACTTAGCAAAAGGACCCAAAAATAGGTTTCCAATGACCCCCACTTTCCTCATGGATTTCCACTGAGTCCCACTTTCCTCATGGATTAAGTCAGAAAATAAAGATTATTTCTAATTAAGTGGTTTCCAAGAAAATATTTGAACAAGAAGATACAAAGCTCTGATTCACTGAGATTTCATCTTGTCATAGTGTTCTTCAGATCTCCCAGAGGGATGTTATTCTCAAAACCAAACTCAAAATATCTGGGAAATAGCAAAGCACCATATTCAATTTGACAGGCACTTTTTTTCCCCTAAGTTTCATGCCATCCCCACCCAACTGTAACTGCTCTTGAACTTAGAATTAAAAACAGAAAGCAGTAAAAATGAAAGGACTCAGCTACAGCTTGTTAAGATCCCAGTTGAGCTTAGGAAAACATTAATGGAAGTGCACTGGCTGCAGGGGAGTTTCCTTACTGATACCTTCAGCCTGTTCCTGCTACCCAGTCATGTAAACACACAGAAAACTAGACAAGAGATGCAGCCCACCAGAAACCACACAGGATCGCCAGCTCTCTGCATAGACAAATCACACGCAAGCTTCCTGTAAAAACAATGTCCTCCCCTACCCCACTCCCAACCTGCAACAATTAAATCAGAACCTCCAGCTGTGATGTCCAGGCAGAAGGAAGAAGGGAAGGAGGGAAGGCAGGAAGGAGGGAAGGAAGAGAGGGATGGGGAGAGAAAGGCAGCAGTCCACTTACTCTCTATAGTGTTCCCTTCCCATAAGTGTAAAATAAGAAACTTTGGCTAAGCCATCCCTGACATTTCCATCAGGTTTATGATTCTATAAACACGAAATTTGATGCCTCAAGACATATTTCAAGCCCAAGTATTGCTGTTTACTATACATGTCTCTTCATTTTAAATGTGATGTTTATTTAAATTATAAGACACTTTTCATTCAGAGAAAACTACCTAGTATTAATTTTAGAGTAAGTGATCCCTACTTAAAGATGGATTGCCCTATATGTAATAGTCATGTACTAAGAGCAATGGCACCCCACTCCAGTACTCTTGCCTGGAGAATCCCATGGGTGGAGGAGCCTGGTGGGCTGTAGTCCATGGGGTCGCTGGGAGTCGGACACGACTGAGCAACTTCACTTTCACTTTTCACTCTCATGCATTGGAGAAGGAAATGGCAACCCACTCCAGTGTTCTTGCCTGGAGAATCCCAGGTATGGGGGAGCCTGGTGGGCTGCCATCTATGGGGTCACACAGAGTCGGACACGACTGAAGCGACTTGGCAGCAGCAGCAGCAGCAAGAGTCAGATACAACTGAAGCAACTTAGCAGCAGCAGCAGCAAAGGTTATAAAATTGGCCTATACTCTATGATGATAAATAAAACACATTGAAATTCTACAAGCAAATAAGGCTGTTGTTGTTAAAGAGGAGAAACAAAATAACTTACTCTATCAGCCACAATGTACTACACTAATGGTATGCTTTGCTCAATGGAGTAAATTGTACAACTGACCCTTGAATAAGAGCAGGTTTGAATTGCACAGGTCCAATTACATGCAGACACTTTTCAAGGGTGAATACTACAGTCCTACACAGTCCATGGCTGCTTGAGGAATGGCAGATACTAAAAACCAAGGGCTGACTATAAGTTATATACTATTAAACCCTGCATTATTCAAGGGTCAATCGTATAGATTTAGTACTTGTGAACATACTTCAGATACACACCTTGGATGATATAAAAAATTGGAAGAAAATGATAGAATGGAGAAAAATGTTAATTCAGGAGTCAAAATACAATGCAAAGAGATTGTAGTTGTTAAGATTGTATCCTTGTCTTTAGGGATAGAGTATGGAATAGAGGAGCAGCATCAGTGCTAAGTTGCTTCAATCATGTCCAACTCTTTGTGACCCCATGAACTATAGCCTGTCAGGCTCCTCTGTCCATGAGATTCTAGACAAGAATACTGGAGTGGGTTGCCATGCCCTTCTCCAGGGGATCTTCCCGACCCAGGGATTGAACCCGGGTCTCTTAGGTCTCCTGCATTGGCAGGCAAGTTCTTTACCACTAGTGCCATGTGCAAAGCCCTGTTTCCTGTGTTCACAGCCCATCAGACAGAAATCTGATCTGACTCAGCTACAAATTTTTCCATTCACAGTAAGTAATCATTAGCTTAAGTACAAAGCTTAAAATTTAATACTAAACTTCAGTGTAATACCATCTTGCCTGCCAACTCAAAATGAATTTTTTTATAGTGTTGATTCCATCTTTTACTGTTTTAGTAGCCCTGATAAATTGACAGTCCCCTCAGGTACTCCTTCACAAAAGGGGTATCAGATTCACCCTTACTGAACACACAAGTTGTCTACCATCAAGTTTCCTCCTCTACAAATACAGACAGTAATGCTGACCCTACAGGGTCATCTTGGAAATTGCATAAAATCATCTATTTGACCACACAGTAAAATCTATGTTATTGAGGTCTTAAACCTTAAAAAAAAAATCCTATGAAATGTAAGATATAACCATATTCATTATTCCCACTATCTTCCCCTCTAAAATTACTCTTCTTCTCCTGCACAGAGTTCTATTATTAACATCTTATGTTAATGTGATGCTTTTTTTATTCACAAATATTGAACCACTATTGACACCCAGGAGATGGTGAGGGATGGGGGGCCTGGTGTGTTGCAGTCCATGGGGTCACAAAGAGTTGGACACAGCTTAGCACCTGAACAACAACAACAGCATTGATACCCAAGAAATAAAAGTGTTAGGTATATCTCTAACAACAACAAAAAAAAGTACAAGATCTATAATGGGAAAATTCTGATGAACAAAGTTTTAAAAATTTAATAAATGGAGATATAATACCTGTTCATGGATAGGAAGATTCAATATTGCTAAGGTGTCAGTTTTCCCAAATTGATCTATAGATGCATGCAATCCCAATCAAAATTCCTGCAAGTTACTTTCTGGATATTTATTCTAAAGTTTATTTGGAAAGGCAAAAGATCCACAGTAGCCAACATAATTTTGAAGAAGTTGGAGGACAGACTCCATTCAACTTGAAGACTTACTATAATGTTACGGTAATCAAGACTGTATAGTACTGGTGAAAGAATAGATAAATATATCAATATAAAAGCATAGAGAACCCACACAAATATAGTCAACTAATCTTTGACAAAAAGGCAAAAGCAATTCAATGGAAAAATGAGTCTTTTCAACAAATGGTGCTGGAACAACTAGACATCCACATGCAAAAAAAAGAAAGAAAGTCTATACTCCAGAGAGAAGAAATCCAGCTCCACCCACCAAAACACTGACACAAGCTTCCCTAACCAGGAAACCTTGACAAGCCACCCGTACAACCCCACCCACAGCAAGGAAACTCCACAATAAAGAGAACTCCACAAACAGCCAGAATACAGAAAGGCTACCCCAAACACAGCAATATAAACAAGATGAAGAGACAGAGGAATACCCAACAGGTAAAGGAACAGGATAAATGCCCACCAAACCAAACAAAAGAGGAAGAGATAGGGAATCTACCTGATAAAGAATTCTGAATAATGATAGAGAAAATGATCCAAAATCTTGAAAACAAAATGGAATCACAGATAAATAGGCTGGAGACACTGACTGAGAAGATGCAAGAAAGGTTTAACAAGGACCTAGAAGAAATAAAAAAGAGTCAATATATAATGAAGAATGCAATAAATGACGGAGAAGGCAATGGCACCCCACTCCAGTACTCTTGCCTGGAAAATCCCATGGGCGGAGGAGCCTGGTAGGCTGCAGTCCATGGGGTCGCGAAGAGTCGGACACGACTGAGCAGACTTGACTTTCATTTTTCACTTTCATGCTTTGGAGAAGGAAATGACAACCCACTCCAGTGTTCTTGCCTGGAGAATCCCATCGATGGGGGAGCCTGGTGGGCTGCTGTCTATGGGGTCGCACAGAGTTGGACATGACTGAAGCGACTTAGTAGCAGCAGCAGCAGCAATAAATGAGATCAAAACACTCTGGAGGGAACATAAAGAATAACGGAGGAGGCAGAAGATAGGATTAGTGAGGTAGAAGATAGAATGTTAGAAATAAATGAATCAGAGAGGAAAAAAGAAAAATGAATTAAAAGAAATGAGGACAATCTCAGAGACCTCTGGGACAATGTTAAATGCCCCAACATTCGAATCATAGGAGTCCCAAAAGAAGAAGATAAAATGAAAGATCATGAGAAAATACTTGAGAAGATAATAGTTGAAAATTGCCCTAAAATGGGGAAGGAAATAATCACCCAAGTCCAAGAAACCCAGAGAGTCCCAAATAGGATAAACCCAAGGTGAAACACCCCAAGACACATATTGATCAAATTAACAAAGATCAAACACAAAGAACAAATATTAAAAGCAGCAAGGGAAAAACAACAAATAACACACAAGGGGATTCCCATAAGGATGCCAGCTGATCTTTCAATAGAAACTCTTCAGGCCAGGAGGGAATGGCAGGACATACTTAAAGTGATGAAAGAAAATAACCTACAGCCCAGATTACTGTACCCAGCAAGGATCTCATTCAAATATGAAGGAGAAATCAAAAGCTTTACAGACAAGCAAAAGCTGAGAGAATTCAGCACCACCAAACCAGCTTTCCAACAAATGTTAAAGGATCTTCCCTAGACAGGAAACACAAAAAGGGTGTATAAACTCGAACCCAAAACAATAAAGTAAATGGCAACGGGATCATAGTTATCAATAATTACCTTAAATGTAAATGGGATGAATGCCCCAACCAAAAGACAAAGACTGGCTGAATGGATACAAAAACAAGACCCCTATATATGCTGTCTACAAGAGACCCACCTCAGAACAAAGGACACATACAAACTGAAACTGAAGGGCTGGAAAAAAGATATTCCACACAAACAGAGATGAAAAGAAAGCAGGAGTAGCATATATATGGAATTTAGAAAGATGGTAACAATAACCCTGTATGTGAGACAGCAAAAGAAACCCAGATGTATAGAACAGTCTTTTGGACTCTGTGGGAGAGGGTGAGGGTGGGATGATTTGGGAAAATGGCATTGAAACATGTATAATATCATATGTGAAATGAATCGCCAGTCCAGGTTCGGTGCATGATACAGGATGCTCGGGGCTGGTGCACTGGGATGACCCAGAGGGATGGGATGGGGAGGGAGGTGGGAGGAGGGTCCAGGATGGGGAATACATGTACACCCATGGTGGATTTACGTTGATGTATGGCAAAGCCAATATAATATTGTAAAGTAATTAGCCTCCAATTAAAATAAATATATTTACATTAAAAAATAAAGAGATAAATTTTTAGTTACAAAAAAAAAAAGAAAGTCTAGACCCTTACACCCTACACAAAAATTAAGTCAAGGAGATTTATAGACCTAAGTATAAAAAGCAAAACTATAAAACTCCTAGAAGATCACATAGGACCAAATCTAGGTGACCTTAGTCTGGCAATGACTTTTTATGTTTAACACCAAAAACATGATCCAGGAAAGAAAAACTGATAAGTTGAAATTCATTAAAATTAAAAGCTTCTCTTTGCTGAAAGACACTGCTAAGAGAATGAAATGACAAGCCCTGGACTGGGAGAAAAATCTTAGCAGAACATTTACCTGATAAATGACTGATAACTATAACAGGAAAAAAAAAAAAAAAACCTCTTATAACTCAACAATAAGTATATAAACTATTCAGCTAAAATAATGGGCAAAATATCAGAACACACACCTCATCAAGGAACAATGGCAAATAAACATTTGAAAAGATGTTCAACATCATGTTATTAGGAAATGTCTCAAAATGGTGAGACATCACTAAATGCCTATTCAGTTCAGTTGCTCAGTCGTGTCTGACTCTTTGCGACCCCATGGACTGCAGCACGTCAGGCTTCCCAGTCCATCACCAACTCCTGGAGTTCACTCAAACTCATGTCCATTGAGTCAGTGATGCCATCCAACTATCTCATCCTCTGTCATCCCCTTCTCTTCCTGCCTTCAATCTTTCCCAGCATCAGGGTCTCTTCAAATGAGTCAGTTCTTTGCATCAGGTGGCCAAAGTATTGGAGTTTCAGCTTCAACATCAGTCCTTCCAAGGAATATTCAGGACTGATTTCCTTTAGGATGGACTGGTTTGATCTCCTTGCAGTCCAAGGGACACTCAAGAGTCTTCTCCAACACCACAGTTCAAAAGCATCAATTCCTCGGTGCTTAGCTTTTTTATAGTCCAACTCTCACATCTATACATGACTACTGGAAAAACCATAGCTTTGACTCAGTTCAGTTCAGTTCAGTTCAGTCACTCAGTGGTGTCCGACTCTGCAACCCCATGAATTGCAGCATGCCAGACCTCTCTGTACATCACCAACTCCCGGAGTTCACTCAAACTCACCTCCATTGAGTCAGTGATGCCATCCAGCCATCTCATCCTCTGTCGTCCCCTTCTCCTCCTGCCCCCAATCCCTCCCAGTATCAGAGTCTTTTCCAATGAGTCAACACTTCACATGAGGTGGCCAAGTATTGGAGTTTGTCTAGACAGACCTATTTCTAAAATCCAAAATAGTGACAATGCCAAATCTGGTTAGGATGTGAAGCAATGGAGAGCTTCTTCTGTTACTGATGGGAATGCAAAATGTTCCACTTTGAAAGACAGTTTGGAAATGTCTTACAAAACTAAGCATACTCTTACCATACAATCCAGAAGTCATGTTCCTCGGGTATTTACACAAATGTATTGGGAACTTATGTCAACACAAAAGTCTGCACATGGATGCTTATAGCTGCTCTACACATAATTGACCAAACTTAAGAGTGATCAAAATGTCCTTCAGTCAATGTATGCATAAACTGTGGTACATCCAGACAATGTAATATCCTTCAGCACTTAAATGAATGAGTCATCAAGCCATAAAAGACATGGAAGAACCTTACACACATACTACTAAGTGAAAGACACCAATGTGAAAAGGCTACAAACTATGATTCCACTGATGTGACATTCTGGAAAGGACGAAACCATGGAGACAGTAAACAGACCAGTAGTTGTATTCCCCACTCTGAGTCTGAGGGTGTGTTTATCACCATTTATCATTATTGCTGTCCTATTTTTTTTATAGTGTAGACAATAAATTGTAGATAGTCTAAAAATGATAATAAAACAAGAACTGGATAGTTAAATATTCCTAGTTTAGTTTCTCTTTACAATTTAATTTTAAAATATAATCTACAGTACATACATGCTATAATTGTAAAATATAATCTACAGTACATACATGCTATTTCAGGAGCAAAAAGATGAATGTGTAGCAAAGAGTAGTGATAGAAAATGGTGAGCATTAATAGACTGGAGGTCTCAATTAGAAAAGGATGTTTAAAATCAAAATATCAGAAATGGTGTAAGGGAGTTATGGACAGTTATTAATATATGGGAGTGATTATATGTTATCTAAAATGTAAGTTTTATGAGTCCAAGACCTTTATTTTCCTCATCACTATATCCCAGACAAGCACATAGTAGTTGCTCAATTAGTACTTAAAGATATGGATGTATATAAAGATGACTCAATTAGTACTTAAGTAAATGGATGTGTATAAAGATGGCTCACAAAATATAATGGGTAAAGAGATACTTGAGGTCAGGATGGGGAAGACAAATAAAGAGAAAGGGTAAATTAAGTCTTATCAGTGAAAGAATTGCAGTCAGCAAGCCAGAAGAATAAGAGGAAATGATTAGAGAATGATATACTTGAAATTGGAATTTCAGAATCGTAGAAAGGAACTTTGTGGCTAATTTGGGCTTGAGGGAAATGATCAGTGGCAACAAGGTCACTCAACTGGAAGGCCAGAGTATTGGACAGGTCATGCCAGCAAAAATGACAGGAATAAAGAGGAATACAGTGAACCAGGTACTAAAGTCTTAATGGGGGAGGTGTGGTGGTGATCAGGATGTGGGCAGATGACATCAACAAGGAGATGAAGTGGGTCAGTCAGTCAGTCAGTTCAGTCGCTCAGTCGTGTCCAACTCTTTGCAACCCCATGGACTGCAGCATGCCAGGCCTCCCTGTCCATCACCAACTCCCAGAGTTTACTCAAACTCATGTCCATTGAAGTGAGTAGTATAGCCTTATGACACAGGTTTAAAAGAAGTAGGGAATTTTGAAGTAAAAATAAAAAGAGAAAATATTTGGAAGAGTCACCAACAATGATTTTTATTCAATTGATTGATGAGCTGAAGAAAGACTGACATAGCATCCTTCTTGTTCTTTCTCTTCTCATCACTGTTGTTCCTGTGGTAGACAGAATAATGGCCCCCACAGATGTCTGTGCTGCAAGCTCTGGATCCTGGACCTTACCTCACATGGCAAAAAGGACTCTGCAGACATGATTACATAAAGGACCATGAGATGGGGAGCTTATACTAGATTTTCTATGTGAGCCAGATGTCATCACAAGGTCCTTACAAGGAGGAGATAGGAAGGTCAGATAAGCAGGAGATGTGAAGACAGAAGCCAGAGACTGGAATAATGTGAGGAAGGAAACCTGCAAACCAAGGAATGCAGGTAGCCTCTAGAAGCTAAAAAAGGTAACAGAACAGATTTTCCTCTGATAAACTCAGAAGAAATACTGCCCTACTTAGACCTTGATTTAAAACTTCTGACCTCCCAAAATGAAAGAGAAACAATTTGAGTTACTTTAGTCACTAAGTTAGTGGTAGTTTGTTACAGAAGCAGTAGGAAACAAACACAGTCTCTGGATGCCATCATGAGCCATCAGGGAAAGCTGTCACCCCAAGGTGATGTGTCATGCTTCAGGCAACCCTTCTCTCTTGCATTCCAAGATTCTGAGGCACCCTGCCTCACACTCGTGCCTGTTACAGTACATGCACATGTTGTCATGTGAAGTCCTTAAGGGAAGTAAATCCTTCCTATTCATTCATTAATACAACAAATATTTAATTGCCTATCTAAACTACACACTGGAAATACCATGAGAAACAAGACAGATTCCTGACATCACTGAATTCAGTCTAGCCAAGGGGATAGACAGTGGATGAACAATCTTGCATGTATAAGGATTGTTGCACTTGCATGTATAAGGATAATTGCACTTTTCACAATCAGATAAGATCAGTCGCTCAGTCGTGTCCAACTCTTTGTGACCCCATGAATCGCAGCACGCCAGGCCTCCCTGTCCATCACCAACTCCCGGAGTTCACTGAGACTCACTTCCATTGAGTCGGTGATGCCATCCAGCCATCTCATCCTCTGTCATCCCCTTCTCCTCCTGCCCCCAATCCCTCCCAGCATCAGAGTCTTTTCCAATGAGTCAACTCTTCACATGAGGTGGCCAAAGTAATGGAGTTTCAGCTTCAGCATCATTCCTTCCAAAGAAATCCCAGGGCTGATCTCCTTCAGAATGGACTGGCTGGATCTCCTTGCAGCCCAAGGGACTCTAAAGAGTCTTCTTCAACACCACAGTTCAAAAGCATCAATTCCTCAGCGCTCAGCCTTCTTCACAGTCCAACTCTCACATCCATACATGACCACAGGAAAAACCATAGCCTTGACTAGACGAACCTTTGTTGGCAAAGTAATGTCTCTGCTTTTGAATATGCTATCTAGGTTGGTCATAACCTTCCTTCCAAGGAGTAAGAGTCTTTTAATTTCATGACTGCAGTCACTATCTGCAGTGATTTTGGAGCCCAGAAAAATAAAGTCTGACACTGTTTCCACTGTTTCCCCATCTATTTTCCATGAAGTGATGGGACCAGATGCCATGATCTTCGTTTTCTGAATGTTGAGCTTTAAGCCAACTTTTTCACTCTCCACTTTCACTTTCATCAAGAGGCCCTTTAGTTCTTCAGTTTCTGCCATAAGGGTGGTATCATCTGCATATCTGAGGCTATTGATATTTCTCCTGGCAATCTTGATTCCAGCTTGTGCTTCTTCCAGTCCAGCATTTCTCATGATGTACTCTGCATAGAAGTTAAATAAACAGGGTGACAATATACAGCCTTGATGTACTCCTTTTCCTATTTGGAACCAGTCTGTTGTTCCATGTCCAGTTCTAACTGTTGCTTCCTGACCTGCATACAGATTTCTCAAAAGGCAGATCAGGTGGTCTGGTATTCCCATCTCTTTCAGAATTTTCCACAGTTTATTGTGATCCACACAGTCAAAGGCTTTGGCATAGTCAATAAAGCAGAAATAGATGTTTTTCTGGAACTCTCTTGCTTTTTTCATGATCCAGCGGATGTTGGAAATTTGATTTCTGGTTTATATGCCTTTTCTAAATCCAGCTTGCACATCAGGAAGTTCACGGTTGACATATTGCTGAAGCCTGGCTTGGAGAATTTTGAGCATTACTTTACTAGCGTGTGAGATGAATGCAATTGTGTGGTAGTTTGAGCATTCTTTGGCATTGCCTTTCTTTGGGATTGGAATGAAAACTGACCTTTTCCAGTCCTGTGGCCACTGCTGAGTTTTCCAAATTTTCTGGCATATTGAGTGCAGCACTTTCACAGCATCATCTTTCAGGATTTGGAATAGCTCAACTGGAATTCTATCACCTCCACTAGCTTTGTTCGTAGTGATGCTTTCTAAGGCCCACTTGACTTCACATTCCAGGATGTCTGGCTCTAGGTCAGTGATCACACCATCGTGATTATCTGGGTCGTGAAGCTCTTTTTTGTACAATTCTTTTGTGTATTCTTGCCATCTCTTCTTAATATCTTCTGCTTCTGTTAGGTCCATACCATTTCTGTCCTTTATCAAGCCCATCTCTGCATGAAATGTTCCTTTGGTATCTCTGATTTAGTTTATGGTAATTATTTGGATGTCTTAACCAGCTTTCCCCTGACTGTAACTTCCCTGTAGTTTTCCTATATAGTCTCAGTTTCCTTAATCTCTGTGCTTAGCAAATGATTTGTCACTGTGCTCAACATACATGAATTAAATAGAATCTAGACAGGGCAAAACATACCCCCCACCTACCAGGAAGAAAGTTCAACATGTATGGCATGGGCTGAAAAAGGGCAGAAACAGGGTCACAAGGCAGGGCTAAGAGCAGCACACAAGCCTCATTGATGAATCCTGTTTGCTCCTTAGATCCCACTTGCCTGGGTCAGGTAGTCCAGGAGCCTGACCTGTCTTTTGTGAAAACACACAACGCAAGCATGAGATACTTGAGTGACGCTTGCCTCATTCACAAAGTCCATCAACAAGTCTGGGTTGTACAATAACTTTTAAAATGAGCAGCAAAATAAAATCTCCAGGCCTCTCATTAAACAGTTACCTTATGAGTCACATAAGAAAACTGGTCCCATTGTTCACTAGTCACACCTTATTTCTGAGAAAAATGGAAATTTGTTGAAAGAATCCATGTATGAATTTAAGACTTTGAGTCTTCTTAGGAGTAAAAAATCTTCACTCAAAGGACAAATAATATGTCACAAGATCTAAAGGCCTCTTCTCAAACAGATTATCTGGAGGAAATAGCTGACATGTGTATGCTTACATTTTGATCTCTGTGTTAAAAATCGCTTGCATTCCTTTCCCCAGCTTACCAGGAGTAACTCTGTGGCACATTTAAAATGGCCTCTGCCAGTTACAGAAGTAGCTTATCTCAAAATAGGGTTTTGAGCCCCAAAACAAAGTAGCCTTGATTTTCTACTATTAAAGCTTCCTGTAATTCATTCATTAATCCAACAAATATTTAATTGCCTATCTAAACTAGACACTGAAAATACCATGAGAAACAAGACAGATTCCTGACATCACTGAATTCAGTCTAGCCAAGGGGATAGACAGTGGATGAACAATCTCAATGGTTATGAGTTTTATGTCATAGTGAACACAGAGTGCCATGGGAGTGCATAAAGAGGAGTCTCACCTCATCTGGGGAAAGCTTCTCTAAGGAAATGACCTTGAACTGAGAGCTAAACAACACATCAGCTGGTTGAAAATGGCAATAGAGATGGGAAGAATGGGCGAGATTACAGGCAAGGGATCAGCACGTCTACAGTTCCTGAAGCAACAAAGAGCTTGACTATTTGAAGAATTAAAATAACTTTGGTATGGCTAGAGCAGGGAGAGTAAGAGGGAAAAGGTAGGCAAGACACTAGTATGGTCAAGTCCACAGGTCCCTAGAGCTCATGTTAGAGGTTTTTCTCAGGACCGGTCAAGTAAACAGAAGGAAAGAATACTATCCAGATCTATGAATCTATGATGGATTTAATTTAGGTTGTATTTCTATTGAAGTTCTCGTTTCAGGTGAATAAAATTTATTTATGTTTTTATTTATTTATTTATGTTTCTATTTATTTGGGGTATATTTTATTACAGGCAGCTGATCCTGGTACATGAAGACCAAGTCATAGGCAGGTCACCCCAGGAAGAACACGTAAACTGGCTCTGAACCTAAGCACAAGCTGGTAACAGCTATGCCAAACTGCGTGAACTGCATCTCATAGCAGGGGTTCCTCCTCCAAAGCAATGTCCAAACAATTTGGTGTCTACTCGTGGTGAAAGACTGCCCTTTCCCAGATGCTGGCTCCAGAGCCTGCTAAAGCAGAGGTGACTTCTGCCACACACTGACTGTTCTACTTGGTGGCACCTATTTGCACTAGAAGGTGGTACACAGCCAGTTCTGGCTCTCCAAAGTGGCCTAGTATGCAAAGAGCTGTGGTCGCACACAGCGGTCACTACCCCGTGTTGCCAGCATCATAGGCACCTGTGCTGACCATCCATGAAAATGGCTCCCCACAACCAGGTGAGGGACACCGTAAGAAAATCTAAAATAAACAACAAACCCAGAAGTTCCGTTTCTCTTCATCACAAACACCTTAATTATTGGTAGAGTCAAGCACTGCAGTCATGCTAAATACAGACCACCATGACATTTAAAATCCCATGTTGCTTTAAGATTAAATAGCTTCAGAGTGAGAAATTATTGCTATAGTAACAGATGATCCATGGTTCTTTTAAAAATAAACTTCCATGTCAAAGCAAGAATCCATTCAAATTGTATTAATAATAAGCAAGCAAACTGAGAAAGAGAAAGGTGGTATTTAAAAGCATTGAATGTTTTTCATTTTTATTTCTTTAAAAAAAAAAACACGTAACCATACCTAGAATAGAAATTTTGTACTGAATCAAAGGATTCCCATTTGCTCAACATCAAGGGAGAGCTTTGTTTTTTAAGTGAAAACATTTCTTGCTTTTTATACCTAAGATTTTAATAAAGGGCACAACATCTGGAAATGTATTTGGTTCTTCTGAGAAGAACAAAGACCTCTCTCTTTTTTTAAGGGGTTGGCTCTTAACTACAAAGAGGGGGGTTTTGTTATAAACATGGATTGAAATTAGATAGATTTCAGTTTTTCTTCAATTTTCTATTTATGTGATTCTTTATGTGACCTTAGACAACCAGTTTTCCCCTTCTGTGTGGATTAGGTCAAATGCCTGAAAAAAAAATGGGCAAATGTTAGAAGACCCCTTGCTCAGCATTAATTACACGAGCCAGCATTAGTCAAGTGGGTCCCCAGAGGCACAGGACTCACAGAGTCCTGGGCTTACATCCTTGCTCACGGCCCAGGAACTTGTGACCTTGAGCTAAGCCTTTCACTTTTCTAAAACTCACATGTGTGCTCAGTCATATCCGACTCTTTGCAACCCCATGGACCAGAACCCACCAGGCTCCCCTGTCCATGTAATTTCCCAGGCAAGAATACTTGAGTGGGTTGCCATTTCCTCCTCCAGGGGATCTTTCTGAGCCAAGGATCAAACCTGCGTCTCCTGCACTGGCACGCAGATTCCATGCCACTACGCCACCTGGTAAACCCCAAACTCACATACATTATCTGTAAAACAGGACTTGTGATGGCTTCATGCCTTCTCCCACCCTGGATTTTGGGGAGAATCAAAAAAATAAGATATACGAACATGCTATGGAAACTCCAAAATTGAGAGGTTATAATTGCATTGTTCTCCTCTCTCACGAGGAAAGTTGTTGTTGCTGTGTGTGTGTGTGTGTGTGTGTGAATTTTTGCACTCTTAGAGTGTGGTTTCTCAGAACAGATACTGTGTTTCTTAGCCATAGGAGATGTAGTGCTTCTGAAGCCTAAGAGAAAGAGAGAGACTCTCATCAGCATGCAGTCTGGATATGGAAGAACATGCTGCAGCTGCCAGTAATTTATAACTATTCTCCCATTTTACAGATGAGGAAAGTGAAACTCAAATAAATGTTTCAAGTCAAGGACACAACTCATAAGGAGCAAGATCCAACCTAAATTCAGGTCTTATGAATTTTTAGTCCAGTCTTCTTTTCACTAAAAGAACTCCAGAGGAAATTTGGGTTACATTTGAGTGCTAAAAGGATGAGACTGGGTATAAAACATTTTGGTCAGTTTCACTTTGAAAGGTAAACTGTGAAAAGAGAATGCATTCCTATTTCAAGGACCACTTGAGGTTGTATATCTTAACTACAGAAACACAAAGTTAGAACTGAGCATGAGGAAAAGGGCAGACCAGTGGCCTCTAATATTTTTTTCCTTAGAAAAGAAATGACCATCCCTGAAAAACAAAAAAAGATGACTGTTAGCAGAAGTGAGGAAATCAAGATTCTGTTTTCTGGCTTTCAGAGACATTTCATCAAGGAGATTTTTAACTGTATGGAAGCAAACACCTTACCTAAGATCACACTGCTGACCTCAGACAGGAAAAACCACCTCAACTTTCAGCTTAGGCCGGGATCTCCAATTTCAATGACAAAGCTGAGCCTGTGGCTGGGGGCTCTTCCTCAGTCTATGAGCAGATAAACTGGATCTAAGTTAAACAGTGAATTTGATTCAAATTCGCCTCAGTAGGTATGTATGATTCAACACTGCACAGAAAAGTAGTCAGAATGGATTGTTTTACCAGAATGGAATATTGACGAATTTCTCAGAAATCTTTGTGTACAAGAGGTAACCAAGTTTCTATGTCAACATACACCAGGAGCAAGGCAGCCTTGGGGGGGAAATGACTCCAGCGCCATCTAGTGCACATGCAGTTGGAGTAAATGTTCTTGAAATGAGAAGTACTCACAAGTGCCATCTAGTGACTCAGGGAAAAAGTACTCCCAGGACAAGAGAATTTATTAATAGCTAGAGTGTTATCCTTTGTGAACTAAAAGCTAAATAAAATTGATTTAATTGAAATCTCTCATAGATAGGAATTAAGTTGCATTTCCAATTGAAACGTATTAAAACATATCTCCTTTGGGTTTTCTCTGAGAAAACAGCCTTATCAGACCTCCCGCTCCAAGTCCATTCTCCAAAATACAACCTTCTCCACTGAGCTCCCCAGCACTTTGCTCATGTCTTCCACCCTCTCTACTCACAACATAGACAGCAGCCAGATGAGGTTTTCTAAAAATATAATCCAAGTCATGTCATCACCATGCTCAAAACTCCCTGAGTTTCTCATGTCGGTCAAAGTACAAGTCAAATTCCTAACCAATCCTTACATCATTAAGGCCCCAAAGACCTCTCTGAAATATCTGCCACACTTTCTCACTTTACCACACAGTTCCAGCCACGCTGGTATTCTTACAATATCTGGAACACATCAGACATGCTTCTGCCTTAGATTTGTTGATCTTTTCCCTCTGCCTCAATGAATGTACTTAATGTGCTCAGTCACTTAAGTTGTGTCTGACTCTTTGCGACCCCATGGACTGTAGCCCACCAGGCTCCTCTGTCCATGGGATTCTCTGGGCAAGAATACTGGAGTGGGTGGCCATGCCCTCCTCCAGGGGATCTTTCTGACCCAGGGATCAAATCTGCGCCTCTTCCATCTCCTGCATTAGCAGGTGGGTTCTTTACCACTAGTGCCACCTGGGAAGCCCAAATGTACTTATGTGAAATAAAATTGAATTGGGAAAGACTGGCTTTCAGAAAACAGAGATGGTACAGTATAGTGGTTAAGAGCATGGGCATGGGTGTCATGGTTAAGTCATGGACCCACTCCACACTAGCTGTGTGACTTTGAATAAGTATTCAAACTCCCTGATTCTCAGTTTCCACATCTGAAAAAAAAAGAATGATAATAAAAGCTATTATTATATTTAATATATAATATTATATATATTGGGGTCTGCCCTGGTGGCTCAGAGGTTATATATATTATATATAATATTGAAAGCTATTAGAATGCTGGGGCAAGAATTGGCTGCTAAAAGGCTGGTTCCTAGCAGAGGCCAGGCACATAGAAGAAGTTCCCTAAATATTGCCTTGCTGCTATTATTAAGGTGGAAAAATGCAGGCTGATGATGGTTTAGTCAGATGGTGCTTTACTGGCATGAAGAATTGGACCCAATGTGTATTTCAAAGAATGTAGCCAAAGCTGCTCAGTCTGAGACCCTGCACATTTCCCACAGGAAGACAGACATGGCCTGCCCTTCAAATCAGAGAAGGTATGAAGGAATCACAGCAAAACAGTAACCCTGCAGGACCCTATGGGGCCATCTTGGGACAGGCCTTCCCTGTATCCTCTGCTTTAACTCCTCTCTGAGGCACTAGGATAATACTATTTGAAGCAAACTTCCTCTGATGTTTTGCAAATGTGAAAACCCCCCACCAAAGGGAAGATGTTAACTACTTGATTGCCAGGAGCCCACAGCCCCTGGCCTCCTGGATCCTAGGGAGGCTTATACCCTGTAACACTGCCCTATTCCCTTACCATCAGCCAAACAGAATTGTGCATGATCTGATTGTTTACCCTGAGACACGGCCCCCCCACCCCCGACCCCACCACCACCACCTCACCTGACAACTCCAGCATTTCCATTTGTTTGGCCTCACTGTGTGTCAGGCACACAAACTTGTGTTAACTAAACCAGGTGGCCAAAGATCTCACCAAGCAGGAATGCTGGGCCCACATTCTCATCATGAAAGATAAACAGAATGCTTAAATGATTACTCTTATCTCAAGACACAGAAGGATGGGAGAGGGAGATGTGGCTTAGCAACAGCACATGCAGAGACTGCAGGAATGTTAGTTATCTGCAAGTTCAGTAGAAACTAGGAGGGCAGCATGACTGCCAGAGGGTTCATCTGCTCCTGGAGTGCATTAGCAAGAGCACCAGGATCAGAACAAGAGCTGGGCTGGCTCTATCCTCCCTGGATAGCTGAAGTGGTGGGCTCATTTCTGGGCAGCACCCTTTAAGGAGACATGTCTAAAGAGAGTAGTGACTCAGATGGGGAAGGAATGACAGACATGGGAAACAGTTCACAGGCCTTGGGATGTTTAAGCTGAAAGTGTGCAGACCTGAGAGCACTGCCTTCAAATCCACACAGGGCTGTCATGTGAGACAAGAAACAAACTTAATTCTGCTCCTTTTTCTGGATAGCTTCACTCAACAAATCCCATGGACTTAGAAAAGTCCCAGGGAGACAGATTCAGACTTGAACAAGGAAATCTCCCATTTAAAATCGCTTCTGTATGTGGAGTTGCTTTGTGATATAGTCAGTGCCTTATCACCATAGACTGGCCAGGAGATCTTGGTATGGAGAATACTGCAGACGCTGTCCAAGCCTTCTGGCAAAGTTGAGCTAATCACAAAGCTTCAAATCCTGAGAGTCTAGGAGATGCCTGACAAGGAACCAGACAATCTTGATCTAGAGATGCCAGAGTTGGGTATGGATTGAAAGTGAGAGATGCAGAGAAGTCAAGCAAAGACTTAGAAATGCAGCAAGAAAATGAGAGAAGTTTGAGGTGCAAGCTGTTTGTTGCTAAGCAGAGTAGGAGATAAGACATGATGTCAGCATTGTCTGAGTCTTTATGTCTCCTCTTTGTCAGTAAGGCTCAGGGCCCAGAGCCTTTCCCTAGGTGAAATCTGGACTCCCAGGTAGCCAACCTGAGTCAGTTTTCTCTATTTTACATGTGGCAGAGGATGAGATGGTTAGGTAGCATCACTGACTCAATAGACATGAATTTGAGTAAACTCTGGGAGATAGTGGAGGACAGAAGAGTCTGGCATGCTGCAGTCCCTAGGGTTGCAAAGAGTCAGACACAACTTAGCTGCTGATCAACAACAACAATGCCCAATCCATTTCCAAGTTGGCAAATTCATAACCTACACTAGTGTTTTGGTCTTTGCTCTTCAGTTCTGGTTAGTTGTTCAGCCTGGGAAGGTCCCAAGAGGCCGTGATACTCACACTTGATGAGAGGATTTAAATCATCCAAGTGAATGGGGGTAGGAAGGAGGTCCCAGCAGAGACGGAACCAGCAGCTAAAGTTCAAACACTTCCACAAGTATAGAGCATCTCAGGCTGCTATAGCAAATTACTGTAGACTGGGTGGCTTAAACAATGTTTAGTTCACACAGTTCTAGAGGCTGAGAAGTCTAAGATCAAGGTGCTAAGAGATCCAGTGTCTAGTGAACAACCACTTCCTGGCCTGCAGATGGCCAGATTCTTTTTTCACACAGCAGACATCTCTCTAGTGTCTCCTTTTATAAAGGGATCCATCCCACTCCTAAGGACTCATGACCTAACTACCTCCCAAAGGCCCCAGTTCCAATACCATCATACGGGGGCTGAAAAGTTCTACCTAAGATTTTTGGGAGGACACACATTTATAGTTCATAACACAGAGCATAAAGCACAAGGCAGGGGAGATGCTCAAGATAAGGAGATGCCTACATAGCAGATCTAATCTAATGATGCAACATAAATGTTACCATTAAACCAAAAAATCTTGTCTTTTAACATGGATAACTTAAAATAACTAGATGTTGACATTTAAATCCCCTTGTCAATTTGAAAGGGAACAAATCTGTCTCTCCTGGTTTGGCATCTCCTGAAGGGGCAAGGTTTGCTGATCATGGTGCAAAATTCAGCAAGCATCAGACCATTTTTCATGGGTTTGTTTACAAGGCCCACCTTTTATCCAATGACCCTAGAAGGCTAAAATATTATAGGCTCAGAAAGTGTCCATTGATCTTATGAGTTAAACAATGTTGAGATGTAACCACTTAGGACTGAGGTGACTCGTGGTGCCTCATTGTGTTTGTTAGAGCAGATTAGCGTCTGTCGCTCTCCTGAAGTAGCACAGGAAATGGATGTTCGGTAATAACCAGAGACATGGTTTCATGATGTCCACTTAGCCCCAAAAAGCAGAGGCACATGATGAGAAGATTTCCAAATGTGAGCTTTGACATATTCGGACTCAATCGCAACTTTGCCGTGAGACCCCCCAGTCCCAGAGCATCCATCAGATAAGTGTCTGTGTGAACTCTGCACACAGCTAAGTAGCCAGTTCAGGCTCTCTCCCTCTCTTTGACCTAGTTTTCTGGGTCTCATCTAACAACAAACTCCTTTTTATCATGATCAGTGTGGGTGAGAACACCCAAAGCACGAAGCTAAGTCTTTGGACACATGGGCATGATGCCTTGCTTTAAGAAAAGCAAATATAGTATGGATGGCCCCAAACTGCCCACTGAAAATACATAGTTTTTTTTAAAAATTCATTAGCTTTGCAAAAAATATATACAACAGGCTCTTTGCAGTTAAATTATGCACAAATCTATAAATATTTGCAGAATATGCATAAATAAGTTTATTACATAAAAGGAGGTACATAAAAAGAGAGCAATTAAACAGTAGCCCTGGAGGAGAAAAGGGAAGCATTCATTCTTGTCAGCTGTACTTTCAGGCTAGCTCCACTTTGCAAATGTAAACCCACCAGATCACACAGAACCCTGGCCAGAATTAGGGGTACATGATATCAGGGAGAGTTAGAAATCATCTATTACATTGTATATTGGTTCAGTTCAGTTGCTCAGTCGTGTCTGACTCTTTGCAACCCCATGGACTACAGCCTCCCCGTCTATCACCAACTCCTGGGGTTTACCCAAACTCATGGCCACTGAGGCGGTGATGCCATCTAACCATCTCATGCTCTGTCGTTCCCTTCTCCTCCTGCCCCCAATCCCTCCCAGCATCAAGGTCTTTTCCAATGAGTCAACTCTTCATATCAGGTGGCCAAGTACTGGAGTTTCAGCTTCAACATCAGTCCTTCCAATGAACACTCAGGACTGATCTCCTTTAGGATGGACTGGTTGGATCTCCTTAGAGACCAAGGGATTTATAAGAGTCTTCTCCAACACCACAATTCAAAACCATCAATTCTTCCATGCTCAGCTTTATCTGTAGTCCAATTCTCACATCCATACATGACTACTGGAGAAACCATAGCCTTGACTAGATAGACATTTGTTGGCAAAATAATGTCTCTGCTTTTTAATATGCTGTCTAAGTTGGTCATAGCTTTTCTTCCAAGGAGCAACTGTTTTTTAATTTCATGGCTGCAGTCACCATCTGCAGTGATTTTCGAGACCAAAAAAAAATAAAGCCTGCCACTGTTTCCACTGTTTCCTCATCTATTTGCCATGAACTGATGAGACCAGATGCCATGATCTTAGTTTTCTGAATGTTGAGCTTTAAGCCAACTTTTTCACTCTCCTCTTTCACTTTCATCAAGAGGCTCTTTAGTTCTTCTTCACTTTATGCCATAAAGGCAGTGGCATCTGCATATCTGAGGTTATTGGTATTTCTCCTAGCAATCTTGATTCCAGCTTGTGCTTCATCCAGCCTGGCATTTTGCATGATGTGCTACACATATAAGTTAATTAAGCAGGGTAAGACAATATACAGCCTTGACGTACTTCATTTCCTATTTGGAACCAGTCCGTTGTTCCATGTCTAGTTCTAACTCTTGCTTCCTGACCTGCATACAGATTTCTCAAGAGGCAGGTCAGGTGGTCTGGTATTCCCATCTCTTGAAGAATTTTCCACAGTTTACTGTGATCCACACAGTCAAAGGCTTTGGCATAGTCAATAAAGCAGAAGTAGATGTTTTTCTGGAACATCTTGCTTTTTCGATGATCCAGTGGATGTTGGCAATTTGATCTCTGGTTCCTCTGCCTTTTCTAAAACCAGCTTGAACATCTGGAAGTTCACCATTCACGTATTGTTGAAGCCTGGCTTGGAGAAGTTTGAGCATTACTTTGCTTGCATGTGAGATGAGTGCAATTGTGCGGTAGTCTGAGCATTCTTTGGCATTGGCTTTCTTTGGGATTGAAATGAAAACGGACCTTTTCCAGTCGTGTGGCCACTGCTGAGTTTTCCAAATTTTCTGGCATAATGAGTGCAGCACTTTCACAGCATCATATTTCAGGATTTGAAATAGCTCAACTGGAATTCCATCACCTCCACGAGCTTTGTTCATAGTGATGCTTCCTAAGGCCCACTTGACTTCACATTCCAGGATGTCTGGCTCTAGCTGAGTGTGAGTGATCACACCATCATGATTATCTGGGTCATGAAGATCTTTTTTGTACAGTTCTTCTGTGTATTCTTGCCACCCCTTCTTAATATCTTCTGCTTCTGTTAGGTCCATACCATTTCTGGCCTTTACTGTGCCCATCTTTGCATGACACATTCCCTTTGTATCTCTAATTTTCTTGAAGCTATCTCTAGTCTTTCCCATTCTATTGTTTCCCTCTATTTCTTTGCATTGGTCGCTGAGGAAGGCTTTCTTATCTCTCCTTGCTATTCTTTGGAACTCTGCATTCAAATGGGTATATCTTTCCTTTTCTCCTTTGCTTTTCATTTCTCTTCTTTTCACAGCTATTTGTAAGGCCTCCTCAGACAGCCATTTTGTTTTTTGCATTTCTTTTTCTTGGGGATGGTCTTGATCCCTGTCTCCTATACAATGTCACAAACCTCCATCCATAGTTCATCAGGCACTCTGTCTATCAGATCTAGTCCCTTAAATCTATTTCTCACTTCCACTGTATAATCGTAAGGGATTTGATTTAGGTCATACCTGAGTGTTCTAGTGGTTTTTCCTACTTTCTTCAATTTAAGTCTGTATTTGGCAATAAAGAGTTCACGATCTGAGCCACAGTCAGCTCCTGGTCTTGTTTTTTCTGACTGTATAGAACTTCTCCATCTTTGGTTACAAAGAATATAATCAATCTGGTTTCGGTGTTGACTATCTGGTGATGTCCATGTGTAGAGTCTTCTCTTGTGTTGTTGGAAGAGGGTGTTTGCTATGACCAGTGCATTATCTTGGCAAAACTCTATTAGCCTTTGCCCGGCTTCATTCTGTACTCCAAGGCCAAATTTTCCTCTTACTCTGGGTGTTTCTTGACTTCCTACTTCTGCATTCCAGTCCCCTATAATGAAAAAGACATCTTTTGGGGGTGTTAGTTCTAGAAGGTCTTGTAGGTCTTCATACAACTGTTCAACTTCAGCTTCTTCAGCATTACTGGTCGGGGCATAGACTTGGATTACTGTGATATTGAATGGTTTGCCATGAAAAGAGCAGAGATCATTCTGTCATATATTGGTTAATGAGGAAAAATATATGTTATTTATATAAACACATGGATGCTCCAATGGGTGACTCACATTTTATTCTTCAGAAAGTTGTTAACAAAATTCAGACATTGAATTGTTAGGCTGTCATTTTATTTCAATCAACTCAATACACTTTTGACCAATTATTAACTATAAGACACTCTGCTAAGTGCTACGTGAGATAGAAAGATGAACAAGACACAGCCTTGGCTGCTGTAGCACTCACGACATGAAGAAAATAAGAATGTCAACATCACTTACAACACAAGGCCAGTAAAGAGCTTTCACATTATGCCTTGAGTAACAGGGAGTCATTGAAGACCTTAAAGCAGAGCAGTGATGACACTCAGGTTTCATTTTAAAGAGATCACTCCTCAGTGTGAATAGTGGGCTGTAGGAATAGCAAGAATGTGAATACAGAAACCCATTAGAAGGTGTTGCAGTGGGCCACAGGAGCAATAATGCTGGTCTAGACCACCACAATGGAGATTGAAAGCAAGACATGCTAATGATGTCATGCATGCAAAATCCATCTGATCTTGCAGACTTGATCCAGAAGACAACTATGCTTGAGAAGGAAAAGAGGTCTCTCAGATGAGCATGTGGGCACTTGGAGAAATGGGATGGCTATCAACAGACACTGAAGCAGAGAAAGCAGTGCAAATTTAGGATGTAGCAGAAGGTGATGAGAGTGCTTATAGATGTTTCCCCAGATTTTTTTTCATGGAATAGATACTGATTCTAGCCTGAGTTTTCATAATGTTAGGAAAGCAATCTGTTTACAGAATCTTCTGGCCAATTTAGTGGAAAGAGATCACCAGTGCAGGTTACCTGGAATATGCAGAGTGACACATGAATGAGTTGGAAAGATAACTACATCTGAGAAAGTGGATATTCTTCTGGTCAACATCCTCAGATGCTTAGGAGTCCAAGAACTGGGAACTGGGTTCAGAGCTCAGTAAAATAAAATATTCATCCCATGGTCACCTTTCAGAAAAGTATCAAAAGATATTTTAACAGGACCAAGACTCAATCCTAATGACTTCCTTTTACGGCAGCTGAACTATGTTGTCTTTTCATACAGAATATCTAGAGACCAGATAGATGATGGTAAAATCTACAGAACCTGCAAATTTCTAAATACCACAAGAAAGGGAAAAGCTTTTAAATACTGGGCCTTCAAGACACTGTTTTCTCCTCACACTTTCATTCCTCTGCCTCCTCAGAAAGCCTACTAAAGGCCACCTCCATGGTTAAATGCAAAACACTCCTCATGACTGCATTCAAAGATGATTTGTCAGATGACAAAATTCCCACTGTCCGTTTTATCTTGATATCCATTCTGACAGAGACTTGAATATGTGGGTTAAAGTTCCAGGAAATGATAAGTAGCCTCAAAATCATGGAGTGATGTAATACGAATCCACTGATTCATTCATACATTCATCTAGGGAAAGCATGTTACCCCAGTGATCCCAGGCTTTGGCATCAGACAGACAAAACCTTAGAAGTATCTACCTCCTGGTTTTGTGACATCAGCCAAGACACTTCTTGTATTCTAATTTCCTCATTTGGTAAATGGAGGTGATTTGGTAGATGGAGGTGATACAGATACAGAAGATTGGGCTTCCCCAGTGGCTCAGTGGTAAAGAATCTGCCGCCAATGGAGGTGACATGGGTTTGATCCCTGGTCCAGGGAGTTTCCACATGCCATGGAGCAAGCTAGTGTACCACAGCTGCAGAGCCTACACGCTGCAACCACTGAAGCCTGCAGGCCCTAGAGCCTGTGCCCCACACAAGAGAAGCCACAGCAATGAGAAGCCCACACACCACAACTAGAGAGTAGCCTCTGCTTACCACAACTAGAGAAATGTCTGCGCAGTAACAAAACCCAGGGCAGCCAAAAATAAATAATTAAATTAAAAATACTTTTAAAAATACACAAGATTAAATGACAGACTGCAAGTAAATAATTTAGTGTGGTACCTGGCACAGAGTAGACAGGCAATGACCAGTGGGCTTAACTCTCATTCAATAAATGTTTCTGGAGCACATGCCACATGTAAGACAATGCACTGGATGGTGCAGAGAAATGAAGAGACCCCCTGCTCTCCAAAAGCCTGCAACTGGAAACTGGAATTTGAATAAAGAAGGCCCATGAGGCTTCTTCATAATAAGGCAGACATATTTATGTTGACTTGGCTTTCTTTTCCCACCAATACTGCTGAACACATCATGCCTTCTCTAGGACAGCAGTTCTTATTCTGGACTATTACACTCTAATCACTACCACATGATTCGGGAGAAAAAGAGATTTCAGAAGAAAAACAAAATATTGGTGAATTAGTCATCTTCATCTACTCCCAAGAAATAGCATGGTACATTTCTACATTTTGAAATGTAAGATTCGAGTCATTAACATAAAATGCATTTTGAGAAGCCCTCTTCTGTGAGCAATTACTGCAGCACTTGTAGAATGACTTCAGTGCTTAATTATTTTAAATAAATGTGCATATGTCCAATTGAGTGAAACAGGTACAAGCCATCTCAAACCACTTACAAAACTGAGATCTGATTCTTGGAGAACATATTTGAATAATGAGTTTAGATTTTGCCTTAAAGTTCCCAAAACAAATATTTCCAAGGGAGGCCTTCTTACACTTTAACTATGAAATAAAGAGACATATCCAGAGGAGAGAGAACTCTATTTCCAGACAACCAAGTTCCAAGCAAAAGGAAAAAAAAAAAACTCATTTGCTTAAATCAAATGTTTTCAAATAACTGGGTTTTTCATTCTTTTAACTTTTGGGGAATAAAGTCAGTTTATTGGTGGAAATATCATAATATTTCCTGGTTTCTAAATCTAATGTCCAGGTGGTATTTCTCCAAAATGTGCAGAGAAAAAAATTACTCAAGACAGAAGAAGCTTTCTACCATAACTTGATCTTGCATTCTTACAGATTGAAAGGGTTTGTTAGTGGTGTTCAGGTTTTAGTTTTGTATATGGTAGAAACTTCTTGTATTTTCTAATCAAGCTATGCTGCAGTCAGATGGTTGCAGATCTACTCCCAAATGACTGCTTATTAATATAAACTATTTTGTGCCTAAGACTATCCTGGTGCATATAATTTTAAACGTAATCTTCTAATCACTACCTAGTTACATGCTAACAAGTGCGGTCTCTCATCAGAGGGAAGGCTCAAATTGATACGACAGAGTCAGTTTAAAAACAGAGCAGAGTCCTAAAGACATAAATTGAGTCTTAACCATAGACTATGAAAAGTAGCAGAAGTGTTCAGTCTCCAGAGCACCTTCTTGAATTTTGCAGGTTTAAAAATAATAACATTGAACCTGAAACTTTCCACTCGACTGGGTTAACCAAAAACTTATTTCATGCATTAAGCCATTTGTATGTATTTTATAATGCAATTTTAAACCAGGTTCCAGGGCAGCCCTAAGATGGAGGAGGAATAGGATGGGGAGACCGATTTCTCCCCAACAAATTCATCGAAAGATCATTTGAACACTGAGCAAATTCCACAAAACAACTTCTGAATGCTGGTGCAGGACACCAGGCACCCAGAAAGCCAGCCAATTCTCTTTGAAAGGAGGTAGGACATAATAAAAAAGATAAAAAGAGAGACAAAAAAGTTAGGGACAAAGACCTGTCCCAAGGAGGGAGTCGTAAAGGAGAAGTTTCCAAACACCAAGAAACCCTCTCACTGGCGGGTCTGTGGGGAGTTTTGGAATCTCAGAGGGCAACATAACCGGGAAAAAGAAGAAGAAAAAAAAAAAACCAACAGACTAAGCGCCTAACCTCAACTCCCAGCAGAGAAGTAGCCCAGACGCTCGTATCCACCAGTGGCGAGCAGGGGCTGAACAGGGAGACGCGGGCTGCATTGCTTAGGGTAAGGACCGGGCCTGAATGCCCTGAGGACAATTTGAAGGACCTAACATGAGATAGCAACCCAAACTGTGGGATAGCCAGAGTGAGAGAAAAAAAAGAGAGAGAGAGAGAACTTTCCCGTGAAAGCTCTAAGGTACAGCTTGGGCCACTCACAGAACAAAGGATTGAGCGAATACCAGAGGAGAGCTAGCAGGTTGCTGACCGGCCCCTCCCCTCGCCAGAGGAAGAGAGGCTGGCAGGCAACAGCCAGAGCCAGAAGGCGAGAGGCAATCTTGGCCCCAGAGATGGCATCCTCCACCAAACTGTGAGCAGGCTCCTAGTTGCTAACCAAGTCTTCCTGGGATCCTGGGCGGTTGACATCCACCAGGAGGATTGCAGCCTGAGATCAGCTCCCCAGAGGAGACACACAGCACACCTGAGAAGGAGCTCTCACTGCGCACACAGAAAACCGAGCGGCTGGGACTGGGGAGGTGATAAAATGCACCGCCCACCTGGGAGAGTGCACTCGCAAAACACCTGGTCACCTGAGCTGCTCAGACCAGGGAAGGGCACAAAACGCAGGCCCAATCAAGTCTGTGCCTTTGTGCTGTACCCAAGAACCTGAAACTGAGCCACTTAGTCCTGGGAAATTCATGCAATCCAGGGCATGAAAGTTCCCTTGCAGAGCAACCTGGAGCCTGAGCAGTGTAGACCGGCAAAGCACACACACCATAAGCGGGGGCAAACCCAGTGTGGTCCATACACTGCGAGCACTCCCCACACACACCAGTGATATTTCTTTATAGTGTTCCTCCCTCCCCACAGCACAACTGAACAAGTGAGCCTAAATAAGTGACCACCTTTGCCCCCTTGTGTCAGGGTGGAAATTAGACACTGAAGAGAACTGTAAACGGAGGAAACCAAAATAAACAAAGAAGATAGAACCACTTTGGAAGTGACAGGTGCAACAGATTAAAACCCTGTAGTTAGCACTGACTACATTGGAAGGGGCCTATAGACCTTGAGAAGTATAAGATGGAACGAGGAACTATCTGAAACTGAACTGACCGCACACTGCCCTCAACAGCTCCATAGAAATTCCTAGATATATTTTACTATTATCATTTATTAATTTTTAAATTTCTTTTTATTTTTAAGCTCTTTATTACTCCTTTAATTTTCATTCTTATAACCTACTATTACCTTACAAAAAAACACCCTATTTTTAAGCAAATTTCATATATTATTTATAATTCTTCTGATCATGTTTTTTTTTTAATATTGTATTTTTGAAAGTCTAACATCTACTCTAGATTTTTAATCTTTGCTTTTTGGTATTTGTTATCAATTTTGTACCTTTAAGAAACCAATTGTCAGTACCCATTTTTACTTAGGAGTGTGATTACTGACTTGATTGCTCTCTCCCCCTTTTGACTCTCCTTTTTCTCCCCCAGATCTATATCTCCTTCCTCCCCCTTCTCTTCTGTACACAACTGTGTGAATCTCTTTGGGTGTTCTGGGCTCTGGAAAACACTTAGGGAACTGATTACTGGCTAGATCTCTCTCTCTCCTTTTGACTCCCCCTTTTCTCCTCCTGGATCTCCTCCTCTATCTCCTCCCTCCCCCTTCTCTTCTTTATGTAACTCCATGAACCTCTCTGAGTGTTCCAGACTGTGGAAAGCAAATAGGGAATTGATTACTGGTTAGAGTCCTCTCACCACTTTTGATTCCCCCTCTTCTCCTCCTGATCACCTCTATCTCCCTCCTTCTCTTCTCTTCTCCATGTAACTGTGAACTTCTCTGGGTATCTATCACTGTGGAGAATCTTTTCACCATTAACCTAGATGTTTTATAATTGGTGCTGTATGGATGGAGAAGTCTTGAAGCTACTGTAAGTATAAGACTGAAAGCCAGAAGCAGTAGGCTTAAATCCAAAACTTGAGAACACCAGAAAATTCCTGACTCCAAGGAACATTAGTTGACGAGAGCTCATCCAAAACCCTCCATACCTACACTGAAACCAAGCTCCACCTAAGAGCTAACAAGTTTCAGAGCAAGACATACCAAGCTAATTCTCCAACAACACAGGAACATAACAAGAAGAAGTAAAACTCTCACTGTTTGCAGATGGCATGATCCTCTACATAGAAAACCCTAAAGACACCACCTGAAAATTACTAGAGTTAATCACTGAATATAGTTGCAGGATATAAAATTAACACACAGAAAAGCCTTTGCATTCCTATACGCTAACAATTAGAAAACATAAAGAGAAATTAAGGAAACAATTCCATTCACCATTGCCACGAAAAGAATAAAATACTTAGGAATAAATCTACCTAAAGAAAGAAAAGACCTATATATAGAAAACTATATCTTGCCATTCCCTCCTGGCTTGAAGGGTTTCTATTGAAAGATCAGCTGTTATCCTTATGGGAATTCCCTTGTGTGTTATTTGTTGTTTTTCCCTTGCTGCTTTTAACCACTTGTAAAAGAATGAAACTAGAACACTTTCTAACACCATACACAAAAATAAACTCAAAATGGATTAAAGATCTCAACGTAAGACCAGAAACTATAAAACTCCTAGAGGAGAACATAGGCAAAACACTCTCTGACATACATCACAGCAGGATCTTCTATGACCCACCTCCCAGAATATTGGAAATAAAAGCAAAAATAAACAAATGGGACCTAATTAACCTTAACCATTCAGAAGGCTGTCTTTTCACCTTGCTAATAGTTTCCTTTGATGTGCAGAAGGCAAGAATATACAGTGGAGAAAAGACAATCTCTTTAACAAGTGGTGCTGGAAAAATTGGTCAACCACTTGTAAAAGAATGAAATGAGAACACTTTCTTTTTTTTCAGTTTTTTTAATTTTATTTTATTTTTAAACTTTACAAAATTGTATTAGTTTTGCCAAATATCAAAATGAATCCGCCACAGGTATACATGTGTTCCCCATCCTGAACCCTCCTCCCTCCTCCCTCCCCATACCATCCCTCTGGGTCGTCCCAGTCTAACACCATACACAAAAATAAACTCAAAATGGATTAAAGATCTAAGCATAAGACCAGAAACTATAAACTCCTAGAGGAAAACATAGGCAAAACACTCTCTGACATAAATCACAGCAGAATCCTCTATGACCCACCTCCCAGAGTAATGATAATAAAAGCAAAAATAAACAAATGGGACCTAATTAAACTCAAAAGCTTTTGCACAACGAAGGAAACTATAAGCAAAGTGAAAAGACAGACTTCAGAATGGGAGAAAACAATAGCAAACGAAGCAACTGACAGAGAATTAATCTCAAAAATATACAAGCAGCTCAATTCCAGAAAAATAAATAACTGAATCAAAAAAATGGGCCAAAGAACTAAACTGACATTTCTCCAAAAAAGACATATAGATGGCTAACAAACACATGAAAAGATGCTCAACATCATTCATTATCAGTTAAGTTCAGTTCTGTCACTCAGTCGTGTCCAACTCTTTGCAACCCCATGAATTGCAGCACTCCAGGCTTCCCTGTCCATCACCAACTCCTGGAGTTCACCCAAACCCATGTCCATCGAGTCAGTGATGCCATCCAGCCATCTCATCCTCTGTCATCCCCTTCTCCTCCTGCCCCCAATCCCTCTCAGTGTCAGAGTCTTTTCCAATGAGTCAACTCTTCACATGAGGTGGCCAAAGTACTGGAGTTTCAGCTTTAGCATCATTCCTTCCAACGAACACCCAGGACTGGTCTCCTTTAGAATGGACTGGTTGGATCTCCTTGCAGTCCAAGGGACTCTCAAGAGTCTTCTCCAATACTACAGTTCAAAAGCATCAATTCTTCGGCGCTCAGCTTTCTTCACAGTCCAACTCTCACACATCCATACATGACTACTGGAAAAACCATAGCCTTGACTAGATGGACCTTTGTTGGCAAAGTAATGTCTCTGCTTTTGAATATGCTATCTAGGTTGGTCATAACTTTCCTTCCAAGGAGTAAGCGTCTTTTAATTTCATGGCTGCAATCACCATCTGTAGTGATTTTGGAACCCCAAAAAATAAAATCTGACACTGTTTCCACTGTTTCCCCCTCTATGTCCCAAATGCAAATCAAAACCATAATGAGGTACTATCTCATGCCAGTCAGAATGGCTGCTATCCCAGGTCTACAAACAATAAATGCTGGAAAGGGTGAGAAGAAAAGGGAATCCTCTTACACTGTTGGTGAGAATGCAATCTAGTACAGCCGCTATGGAGAACAGCGTGGAGATTTCTTAAAAAACTGGAAATGGAACTGCCATATGACCTAGCAATCCCACTTCTGGGCATACACACTGAGGAAACTAAAATTGAAAGAGACATGTGTACCCCAATGTTCATCCCAGCACTGTTTACAAGCCAGGACATGGAAGCAACCTAGATGTTCATCAGAAGACGAATGGATAAGAAAACAGTGGTACATATACACAATGGAATATTACTCAGCCATTTAAAAGAATGCATTTGAATCAGTTCTAATGAGGTGGAGCCTATTATACAGAGTGAAGTAAGTCAGAAAGAAAAACACCAATATAGTATACTAACGCATATATATGGAATTTAGAAAGATGGTAACGATGACCCTATATGCGAGATACCAAAAGAGACACAAATGTAAAGAACAGACTGTTGGACTCTGGGAGAAGGTGAGGATGGGATGATTTGAGAGAATAACATTGAAACATGTATATTAACATACGTGAAATAGATTGCCAGTCCATGTTCTATGCATGAGACAGGGTGCTCAGGGCTGGTGCTCTGGGAGAACCCTGAGGGATGGGATGGGGAGGGAGTTGGGAGCAGGGTTAAAGATGGGGAACACATGTACACCCATGGCTGATTCATGTGAATGTATAGCAAACACCACTACAATATTATAAAGTAATTAGACTCCAATTAAAATAAATAAATTATAAAATAAAATAAAATAAAATAAACCAGGTTCCAGATAGCCTATTTCAGCACTCATTACTAGAATTATACATTCCACAGTGAGATGTACCACAGATTAAATATTTCTGTGCTGTTTGCAGAACAATATTCTCTCTTACGCTTTTCAAATGCCTTTTAGCCATAACAGTCATCCCTGTGACATAGTCAGCAGTAACAACTCTGTTCTCTCTCCAGCACTGTGTTTCCTAAGATTCTGGTTTTAATTAGCCCCACAAATTCAAATGAGCAGGCAGGTCCCCATTATGCCAACACTCAATACAAAAATATAACACTCAAGGAGTTATATTTTTCTCATGATACTTCAGATTTTCTTTTATCCCATGTGCCACAAAAACAAGTCATAAGCACTCTGGACTAAAATGTCTCCCATAAAATAGAATGCTGAAATTCAGGCAATGAATTCATGCTACTGAATCTCTCTCTGAGACACAGCTCTTCTATTCATCACCTTTTGCAAGTTAAATAGAATGAGCAGTCCCAGTGTTGGAAAGATCCCCTGGAGGACAGCATGGCAACCCCAGTCCAGTATTCTTGCCTGGAGAATCCCCATGGACAAAGGAGCCTGGTGGGCTATCATCCATGGTGTCGCAGAGTCGGACACAACTGGGCAACTAAGCATACACACAAGTAAGGATCAGATTCAGTATTCAGATACCAATCTTGTGGGTAAAGTGTCAAATCTAGGGCTTCTTCTAGCTTGTTTTCTGTCAGGTACCCTAGTCCTGATTTCAAAAAGCCTCTTGAGAAACAGAACTGTAGGATAGTATAGGTGGTTTCTAAAAAAGTGAAAGTCTTAGTTGCTCAGTCATGTCTGACTCTTTGTGATGCCATAGACTGTAGCCTGCCAGACTCCCCTGTCCTTAGGATTTTCCAGGTAAGACTATTGGAGTGGCTTACCATTTTCTCCCCCAGGTTTCTAAAAAGTCAGCACCAAATTGCCCTAATCTATCTATCCGTCTTCTCTCTTCCTTCATCTCTTGCTTTCCAGTATCACCACCCACAGACACTATACAGTAAAGGTAATATGTTCATATTCTTTCATTTTCAAAATGAGGTCCAGTTCATAAAGGTGGGTCTGATGGTTTCTATGATTTTACATACATGAATAGGGAAAATCTTTGAAAAGTGAAATATTTGCATATATGTGTCCTCTGATTAAACTTTTTAGGAAAGAAAATGATGACTCGCTTTTAGTGGGAAAGGGGAAGGAGGAGAGGGAATAGGGGAGGGAGTAGTATTACCGTTTAAATTGCTTTAGTTATGTTTTCTGAAAACGTAACATGTTATATCAAGTGCTAAGAAGGTGTAAAGGACAAAGTAAATGAGGTCTGTGCTCTTAAAAAAAGTACAATAAAACTGGAGTCACGATGGGGACACATTAAAAAGTCCCAAACCATATAATTCAAGTAGGCATTTAGCTAACTGAATGTGACATACAGATAGATACATGAGAGGGACTGGTTTCCTGGTATCAAAATATAGGAAATGCAAAGAGTTCAGAAACAGGCAAAGGCAGTGTGGAACCAAGGAGATGGCAAAGCATTTAAAACTAGTCGAATGCCTTTTCCTCCACCCCTTCCTTATTCTCATTCATAATGTTAGACATGATCACAAATAAATGTCTCATTTTTCAGTTTGATTAAAAAACTGGTAGGATGCCTTGAGTAAAAGAAACAAATCCTGAAGGAGAGTAAGCACACTAATGATCTCTTAAATATAAGACACAAGCTCAGATGTCACAGATACACACACCATAAAAGTCAGGGTGGTTCCATTAAATGGGGGCCTCTGGACATAACAGTTTGACAAACATTGTCTCAATTCAAACACATGACAAATCTATTAGGTCAGAGGAGGGGGTCAGTAGCCAGTTCCCAAAGGGAAGGACGGAAGCAAAGTGATGATGATGAATTTAGGTATATCTAGAGGTCCAGAAGGATGTGCCAGAAGGAATTTGCTTGCTTGCTAGCCCCAGGACACACTGAGGAGCTCTTGACTGACCAGGGTAAGAGGCCTGCCTCCTGGGAAGTCAGGGAGAAAAGGTAACCCCATTAACTTTCCAAGCAGGGACAGACGTGTATGTGAGACAGTGACGCCCAGGCTAGAACTAGTAACTCTTGGGAGCTCAGTGGGGGTCAGAGGAAAGAGATGATTTTGAGAGTCCCATGGTCATGTGGTTCCTCAGGGACACTGTGTCAAGCCTCTTGGGATCATGTGTTTGTAACAAAGAAGAAATCCAAAGGACTACGTCACTCCTGATGACAGAAGCACTGAGATCATGACAGCGTGAGGCAGTGGCGCTTGTAGACAGATTCAAGAGAAAGTATAGAGCTTCAGATCTACAACCTCACTCTCCCTTCCCTTCCCCCTCTTCATGGAGAGGGGCAGAGGAGAGGGATATTCTAGGAAGATGGTATCCTGCATTCACATCCTCAATTCTCTCTTCCTGATGACTCTTTGAAGACCAACTGAACAGTTAAAAATAACCCTAACAACATGCTGAACCTGGATAAGACCCATGATGACATCTGATGTACAGTCACTTGGGAAGAAGATTCAGCTGTAGAAGTTCATTGGTTATATTGCTGGCCAGTTAGTTGACCTAGAACCCTGGACTTTGTAAACAGGTTTGCCTCTCCAAGGCAGTATGGATAAAAGAAGACTCCCTCATTGCCTGGGAGGCTGATGGATGAGAGTGAGGGGGCGTTCAGTTTACCCAAGTGGGTTCCCTCCCAACTAGGAGAGAAACATCTGTGTGCAGCTCTGGGAGGGGTCAGCTCTTCCTGTCAATGTCATCAAGTTGAATACAATCCCTCACAATTCCTTCCTGATACTAAAGGGGCTTCACACCAGACTTGCATTAGAGTCCCAGTTTACCAAACTGCTGCCTACCTGCCTCCTAGCAGAGAAACACTCACCAATTTCCTGTCGTGTGCTGATGCAGCATTACCCAAGATATCACAGCCGTAACATCAGATAACCTTAGAAAGCTTTTGACATTAATAGTCTAAAAATGAGACCCCAAGTTGTTTAAAGGTGAATGACCTAAATAGGATGATTCTGACATATAGAAAATTCATAAAAAACAGAAAAAAAAATAGTAAAAGTTTTATTAGGTATAAATATGATTCAACTTATGCACAAAAAGTTTCAGGAACTGACAGATATGATATCTGAATTTTTAAAATCAATGTGCTCAGTTACTCAGTCATGGCCGACTCTTTGCGACCCCATGGACTGAAGCCCACTAGGCTCCTCTGACCATGGAATTTTCCAGCCAAGAACAATGGAGTGGGTTGCCCTTTCCTTCTCAAGGGTTTAAATAAATAAAGGAATATTTTAAAAGGAATAGTCCCCACTAAAATTCAAATTGGTTTTCTGAAAGATAAAAAAGGAACAATTCCATCATGCAGAGCAAAAATACAAGGAAATGGATGTAATGAATAAAATATAAAAAACACGGAGGAAAGATACAGGAAACCCAATATGATTACTAGGATCTCCAGGAAGAAAAGAGGAATAGTTAGAGGAGAAATAAATCATCAGTGGTATAATAGCAACAACTATCTTGAGCTACAGAATAACTTAAGACTCAAACAGCTTGCTGAGACCCAGGACAGATAATGAAATAATGACATATCTGGACCTATCCTGATTAAATTTCTGAACTACAAGTTTAAAAAAAAAACACCCTTAAAAGCTTCTAATGAAAGTAAAGTTTTCTTGTTAAAGGAAGACAAACACAGTAGCATCTAGCAACCCATGTGTGACTAGAAGCTAGAATACAATGCAGGAACATCTGCAAAAACTATAGATAAAAAACTGTCACCTGGAATCATAAGAGACAACTTATAAGAAACACAAAAAATGACTTCACACATGTACATCACCAGATGGTCAATACTGAAATAAGATTGATTATATTCTTTGCAGCTGAAAATGGAGAATCTATGCACAGTCAGCAAAAACAATACCAGGAGCTGATTGTGGCTGAAATCATGAAATTCTTATTGCCAAATTCAGACTTAAATTGAAGAAAGTAGGGAAAACCACTTAGCAGCAGCAGCAACAGGGAAAACCACTAGACCATTCAGGTATGACCTAAATAAAATCCTTTACGATTATACAGTGGAAGTGACAGATACATTCAAAAGATTAGATCTGATAGAGTGCCTGAAGAAATATGGACGGAGGTTTCTGACACTGTATAGGAGGTAGTGATCAAAACCATCTCCAAGAAAAAGAAATGCAAAAAGGCAAAATGGTTGTCTGAGGAGGCCTTACAAATAGCTGAGAAAAGAAGAGAAGCTAAAGGCAAAGGATTAAAGAGATATATCCATCTGAAAGCAGAAAAAATAGCAAGGAGAGATAAGAAAGCCTTCCACAGTGATCAACACAAAGAAACAGAGGGAAAAAATAGAATGGGAAAGACTAGAGATCTCTTCAAGAAAATTAGAGATACCAACGAAACATTTCATGCAAAGATTGGTACAATAAAGGACAGAAACAGTATGGACCTAACAGAAGCAGAATATATTAAGAAGAGGTGGCAAGAATACAGAAAAAAGATCTTCATGACCCAGATAATCACGATGGTGTGATCACTCACCTACAGCCAGACATCCTGGAATGCAAAGTCAAGTGGACCTTGGGAAGCATCACTATGAACAAAGCTAGTGGAGGTGATGGAATTCCAGTTGAGCTATTTCAAATCCAGAAAGATGATGCTGTGAAAAGGCTGCACTCAATATGCCAGCAAATTTGGAAAACTCAACAGTGGCCACAGGACTGGAAAAGGTCAGTTTTCATTCCAATCCCAAAGAAAGGTAATGCCAAAGAACGTTCAAACTACTGCACAATTGCACTCATCTCACACGCTAGCAAAGTAACGCTCAAAATTCTCCAAGCCACGCTTCAACAGTACGTGAACCATGAACTTCCAGATGTTCAAGCTGGATTTAGAAAAGGCAGAAGAATCAGAGATCAAATTGCCAACATCTGCTTGATCATAGAAAAAGTAAGAGAGTTTCAGAAAACCATCTACTTCTGCTGTATTGACTATGCCAAAGCCTTCGACTTTGTGGATCACAACAAACTGTGGAAAATTCTTCAAGAGATGGAAATACCAGACCACCTGACCTGCCTCCTGAGACATCTATATGAGTTCAAGAAGCAACATTTAAAACCAGACATGGAACAAAAGACTGGTTCCAAATTGGAAAAGGAGTACATCGAGGTTGAATATTGTCACCCTGCTTATTTAACTCATATGCAGAGTACATCATGCGAAATGTACTAATGTACTTCATCTGGGTTGGATGAAGCATAGGCTGGAATCAAGATTGCCAGGAGAAACATCAGTAACCTCAGATATGCAGATGAAAACACCCTTATAGCAAGAAGTGAAGAGGAACTAAAAAGCCTCTTGATGAAAGTGAAAGTGGAGAGTGAAAAAATTGGCTTAAAACTCAACATTCAAAAAACTAAGATCATGGCATTCTGGTCCCATCACTTCATGGCAAATAGATGGGGAAACAATGGCAACAGTGACAGACTTTATTTTCTTGGGCCCCAAAATCACTGCAGATGGTGACTGCAGCCATGAAATTAAAAGACGCTTGTTCCTTGGAAGAAAAGCTATGGCCAACCTAGACAGTGTATTAAAAAGCAGAGATATTACTTTGCCAGCAAAGGTCCATCTAGTCAAAGCTATGGTTTTTCCAATAGTCATGTATGGATGTGAGAAATGAACCATAAAAAAGCTGAGCACTCTTTAATTGATGCTTTTCTTTTTTTTTTTTTTTTTTTTTTTTTTTTTTTTTTTTTAATTTTATTTTATTTTTAAACTTTACATAACTGTATTAGATTTGCCAAATATCAAAATGAATCCGCCACAGGTATACATGTGTTCCCCATCCTGAACCCTCCTCCCCCCTCCCTCCCCATTCCATCCCTCTGGGTCGTCCCAGTGCACCAGCCCCAAGCATCCAGTATCGTGCATCGAACCTGGACTGGCAACTCATTTCATACATGATATTTTACAAGTTTCAATGCCATTCTCCCAAATCTTCCCACCCTCTCCCTCTCCCACTGAGTCCATAAGACTGTTCTATACATCAGTGTCTCTTTTGCTGTCTCGTACACAGGGTTATTGTTACCATCTTTCTAAATTCCATATATATGCGTTAGTATACTGTATTGGTGTTTTTCTTTCTGGCTTACTTCACTCTGTATAATAGGCTCCAGTTTCATCCACCTCATTAGAACTGATTCAAATGTATTCTTTTTAATGGCTGAATAATACTCCATTGTGTATATGTACCACAGCTTTCTTATCCATTCATCTGCTGATGGACATCTAGGTTGCTTCCATGTCCTGGCTATTATAAACAGTGCTGCAATGAACATTGGGGTACTCGTGTCTCTTTCCCTTCTGGTTTTCTCAGTGTGTATGCCCAGCAGTGGGATTGCTGGATCATAAGGCATGTCTATTTCCAGTTTTTTAAGGAATCTCCACACTGTTCTCCATAGTGGCTGTACTAGTTTGCATTCCCACCAACAGTGTAAGAGGGTTCCCTTTTCTCCACACCCTCTCCAGCATTTATTACTTGTAGACTTTTGGATCGTAGCCATTCTGACTGGTGTGAAATGGTACCTCATAGTGGTTTTGATTTGCATTTCTCTGATAATGAGTGATGTTGAGCATCTTTTCATGTGTTTGTTAGCCATCTGTATGTCTTCTTTGGAGAAATGTCTATTTAGTTCTTTGGCCCATTTTTTGATTGGGTCATTTATTTTTCTGGAGTTGAGCTGTAGGAGTTGCTTGTATATTCTCGAGATTAGGTATTTGTCAGTTGCTTCATTTGCTATTATCTTCTCCCATTCTGAAGGCTGTCTTTTCACCTTGCTAATAGTTTCCTTTGATGTGCAGAAGCTTTTAAGTTTAATTAGGTCCCATTTGTTTATTTTTGCTTTTATTTCCAATATTCTGGGAGGTGGGTCATAGAGGATCCTGCTGTGATGTATGTCAGAGAGTGTTTTGCCTATGTTCTCCTCTAGGAGTTTTATAGTTTCTGGTCTTACGTTTAGATCTTTAATCCATTTTGAGTTTATTTTTGTGTATGGTGTTAGAAAGTGTTCTAGTTTCATTCTTTTACAAGTGGTTGACCAGAGTTCCCAGCACCACTTGTTAAAGAGATTGTCTTTAATCCATTGTATATTCTTGCCTCCTTTGTCAAAGATAAGGTGTCCATATGTGCGTGGATTTATCTCTGGGCTTTCTATTTTGTTCCATTGATCTATAGTTCTGTCTTTGTGCCAGTACCATACTGTCTTGATAACTGTGGCTTTGTAGTAGAGCCTGAAGTCAGGTAGGTTGATTCCTCCAGTTCCATTCTTCTTTCTCAAGATCGCTTTGGCTATTCGAGGTTTTTTGTTTTTCCATACAAATTGTGAAATTATTTGTTCTAGCTCTGTGAAGAATGCTGTTGGTAGCTTGATAGGGATTGCATTAAATCTATAGATTGCTTTGGGTAGTATACTCATTTTCACTACATTGATTCTTCCAATCCATGAACATGGTATATTTCTCCATCTGTTAGTGTCCTCTTTGATTTCTTTCACCAGTGTTTTATAGTTTTCTATATATAGGTCTTTAGATTCTTTAGGTAGATATATTCCTAAGTACTTTATTCTTTCCGTTGCAATGGTGAATGGAATTGTTTCCTTAATTTCTCTTTCTGTTTTCTCATTATTAGTGTATAGGAATGCAAGGGATTTCTGTGTGTTGATTTTATATCCTGCAACTTTACTATAGTCATTGATTAGTTCTAGTAATTTTCTGGTGGAGTCTTTAGGGTTTTCTATGTAGAGGATCATGTCATCTGCAAACAGTGAGAGCTTTACTACTTCTTTTCCAATTTGGATTCCTTTTATTTCTTTTTCTGTTCTGATTGCTGTGGCCAAAACTTCCAAAACTATGTTGAATAGTAATGGTGAAAGTGGGCACCCTTGTCTTGTTCCTGACTTTAAAGGAAATGCTTTCAATTTTTCACCATTGAGGATAATGTTTGCTGTGGGTTTGTCATATATAGCTTTGATTATGTTGAGGTATGTTCCTTCTATTCCTGCTTTCTGGAGAGTTTTTATCATAAATGGATGTTGAATTTTGTCAAAGGCTTTCTCTGCATCTATTGAGATAATCATATGGTTTTTATTTTTCAATTTGTTAATGTGGTGTATTACATTGATTGATTTGCGGATATTGAAGAATCCTTGCATCCCTGGGATAAAGCCCACTTGGTCATGGTGTATGATCTTTTTAATGTGTTGTTGGATTCTGATTGCTAGAATTTTGTTAAGGATTTTTGCATCTATGTTCATCAGTGATATTGGCCTGTAGTTTTCTTTTTTTGTGGGATCTTTGCCAGGTTTTGGTATTAGGGTGATGGTGGCCTCATAGAATGAGTTTGGAAGTTTACCATCCTCTGCAATTTTCTGGAAGAGTTTGAGCAGGATAGGTGTTAGCTCTTCTCTAAATTTTTGGTAGAATTCAGCTGTGAAGCCGTCTGGACCTGGGCTTTTGTTTGCTGGAAGATTTTTGATTACAGTTTCAATTTCCGTGCTTGTGATGGGTCTGTTAAGATTTTCTATTTCTTCCTGGTCCAGTTTTGGAAAGTTGTACTTTTCTAAGAATTTGTCCATTTCTTCCTCGTTGTCTATTTTATTGGCATATAATTGTTGATAGTAGTCTCTTATGATCCTTTGTATTTCTGTGTTGTCTGTTGTGATCTCTCCATTTTCATTTCTAATTTTATTGATTTGATTTTTCTCCCTTTGTTTCTTGATGAGTCTGGCTAATGGTTTGTCAATTTTATTTATCCTTTCAAAGAACCAGCTTTTGGTTTTGTTGATTTTTGCTATGGTCTCTTTTGTTTCTTTTGCATTTATTTCTGCTCTAATTTTTAAGATTTCTTTCCTTCTACTAACCCTGGGGTTCTTCATTTCTTCCTTTTCTAGTTGCTTTAGGTGTAGAGTTAGGTTATTTATTTGAATTTTTTCTTGTTTCTTGAGGTGTGCCTGTATTGCTATGAACTTTCCCCTTAGGACTGCTTTTACCGTGTCCCACAGGTTTTGGGTTGTTGTGTTTTCATTTTCATTCGTTTCTATGCAAATTTTTATTTCTTTTTTGATTTCTTCTGTGATTTGTTGGTTATTCAGCAGTGTGTTGTTCAGCCTCCATGTGTTGGATTTTTTAATAGTTTTTCTCCTGTAATTGAGATCTAATCTTACTGCATTGTGGTCAGAAAAGTAATTGATGCTTTTCAACTGTGGTGTTGGAGAAGACTCTTGAGAGTCCCTTGGACAGCAAGGAGATCCAACCAGTCCATCCTAAAGGAGATCAGTCCTGGGTGTTCATTGGCAGGACTGATGTTGAAGCTGAAACTCCAATACTTTGGCCACCTGATGCGAAGAACTGATTCATTTGAAAAGATCCTGATGCTGGGAAAGATTGAAGGCGGGAGGAGAAGGAGATGACAGAGGATGAGATGGTTGGATGGCATCACTCACTCGATGCACATGAGTTTGAGCAATCTCCGGGAGTTGATGATGGACAGGGAAGTCTGGCATGACAAAGAGTTGGACACGCCTAAGCAACTTAACTGAACTGAAGAATCATATAATGACTTACATTTCACTTACATGAAAGACAAAAGAAGAGATATTTTAAGAGTTGCAAGGGTTGAGAAGGCAGTTTCTGAAAATTCACTCAAGGAATTATTCTAGCTAAATGTAAATTAAATCAAAACAAAATTTTCCTGAATAAAGTACAAGAAACACTGAACATTGTTTGTTCAGTGTATTGAATATTGAATCATATCATTTTCATAATTATGCCTAAATGAAAGAAGAGAATGATACTAGAAATTAATAAAAATATTCTGCTAGGGTTTTGAAATAGAAGAGACATTCTCTAATTGAAAAAATGAAGAACCAGGAACTAAAATTCCAACCTCTCTCACCAAAATCCGAGTGATATAGGGTGAAGTTGGGGAAAACTGGAGGATGTTCAGAAATACAAAAGTAAAGGACTTCTAAAGGTGCTGATGGAAATGGGACAGTGGACAAGTAAATGACCTGGGAAGGAGAAAGCAAAGTTCTGCTTCAATATGATATGTTGATAAACAAATGCAGATAAAATGTGCATGCTACTACACAAAACTGAGATTCCATTAAAAACAAGTGACACATTCAACTACATATAAATCAAAACCCTCTATGTGGAAAAAGAAACTCATAAAGACAAATAAATGTATAAAAGACTAACCACTTACATCACCAAAAGTCGTAATCCCCTTAATAAATAAATAGAAATTTTAAATCCATAGGAAAAGACTAATAATTCAATGACAAAACAGGTAAAAGGATATGGACAGAGAATTCCCTCAGAAGATACCCAAGAAACTGTTGACTATGGCTGCCTCCAGAGAAGGTAGCATGGTGGCTGGGAAGCCAGAGGGAAGGATGAATTAATTTTCATTGTATACACTTGTGTACCTTTCAAATTTGGAGCACTACACATTTATTTCTATATTAATACAGATTAAATATTGTGACCAAAAAACCCCAGATTTCCTCATGTCACAATCCTCTTGGGTGATATTCTTAGAGTTTTCATTACAAGCCTCAGGCCCCCTGCATCTTTATATATTGTCTTCCACTAGGACCTCAAACTCCTCTTCTGGACCCCCTAAGTTTAGTTACCCCTTGAACAAAGAGAGAGAGAGAGTGGAAACATAGAGGATCACAGGGCACCTCTTAAAGGTAAGATTTTTAAGTGACGTACATTGCTTCTGTCCACATTTTATTGTTCAGACCAGTGCGGTATCCCATCTTGATAAGAGTACTGGAAAATGTCATTTAGCTATTGACCCAGAAAGAGCAGACAGCTTGGATGAGAATCTACCCAGACTCTGCTCCAATTACCTATTTCCAAAAACTTGGTATTTTTTAAAGACTAGAAAGAAAATAAATAAAAGAATATGTTAATTTATAGCAGGCAAAGGCAAATGAAAAGAGTGACAACATATGTATCAGTTGGAGGGTTACTCTAAGACCTAAAGTATTAAATTGGACAGAGACAAATTTTGTGATGGTAAAATATGTAACCCGCAAAGTTGATAAAACTAGACTAAATCATTATGTAACAAGCAGAATAGCAATCAAGTACATTAAGAAAAACTCTCTAGGAAGATAGCAGAATGAAAAAAGCCTAAAAGCGTGGGAGGTATAGGAGTGGTAGGAGGCCATACCAAAAATCCTTATAAGAATATTTGAATAATATAAGTGTAAAGCTCAGTTTAATACATATATAAATATGTATATACAGAGACACACACACATTTATAAATGCACACAGATACACAAAGATTAGATAGACAGATAGATACCATACAAACAGTATCAACACACTCTTCTCTTCCATTATTGGAACATTAATAAAAAGTAATCATATACCTGGCCACAATAAAATGTAATTCTGTATGCTTGCTCAGTCATGTGTGATTCCTTGTGATCCCATGGACTGCAGCCCACCAGGCTCCTTAGTCCATGGAATTTTCCAGGCAGGAATACTGGAGTGGGTTGCCATTTCCTCCTCCAGGGGATCTTCTACTCAGGGATTGAACCCGTGTCTCTTGTGTCTCCTACATTGGCCCACAGATTCTTTACCACTAGCATCACCTGGGAAGCCCAAAATGTAATTAGAGCCTCTAATTTAAATATTATATAGTTCATATACCCTGACCACAATGCAATAAAAATAGAAATTAACAACTGAGAGATGACCCCATAACTTCACCACTTAAAAATGAAGGAAAACTCTGATAAACATTAAATTTCAGGGAGAATGTGAAGTTATAAATTTTCTAGAACTTTAACAAAAAGGAAAATACATCATATCAAAACCTATGGTCTATAACTAAAGCTGTATGGGGGAAAATTTATAGAGCTAAAAATATTTTGTTTAAAGTTCAGAGAAAGATTTAATATAAATGAACTAATTATTCAGCTATAAATCTAGAAAAACAACAGAATGAACGAAAAAGGAAGAAGGCATCATTTCTTTTTAGATTCCATATATAAGGGATGTCATACAATACTTCTCCTTCTCTGTCTGACTTCCTTCACTCAGTATGACAATCTGTAGGTCCATCCGTGCTGCTGTAAATGACATTATTTCATTCTTCTTAATGGTTGAGTAATATTTCATTGTATATGTGATATAAATGAACTTGCAAAACAGAAAGAGACTCACAGATTTAGAGAATGACCTTATGGTTGCCAGGGGGAAGGGATAGTTAGAGAGTTCGGGATGGACATGTACACACTGCTATATTTAAAATGGATAACCAATGAGGTCCTACCATATAGTACACGGAACTCTGCTCAGTGTTATGGGGCAACCTGCATGGGAGGGGCGTCTGGGGGAGAATGGATACATGTATATGTATGGCTGAGTCTCTTCCCTGTTCACCTGAAACTATCACAACATTGTAACCAAATATACCCCAATACAAAAGTTTAAAAAACATAAAAAGTTTTTTTTTTTTTAAAGGAAGAAGGTAGGTAGCAGAAATGAAATCTAAAATTGCCATGTCTTTTATAAATGCATCCAGAACTGCAGAAGAGGTGTGCATGCAGGTTACCCTTAGGCACTTGTTGAACACGAGGGAAAATGTGGCGAGGGGTGTACAGGTTACAAATATTGTGCTGGTGAGCCTTGAGTCAAAGACCACTGTTTTGTAACATTCTTGTGACCATGAGATTGGGACCCAGAATACATGAAAGTACAACTTCAGTTCTCAAAGGTCAGATTTTCACTAGATGAGATACAACCATCAGTCACAATGGTATTCAAAATTCTTAGCTACTGTGATTTAATGCGGAGAAGGCAATGGCACCCCACTCCAGTACTCTTGCCTGGAAAATCCCATGGACGGAGGAGCCTGGTAGGCTGCAGTCCATGGGGTCGCGAAGAGTCGGACACAACTGAACGACTTCACTTTCACTTTTCATTTTCATGCATTGGAGAAGGAAATGGAAACCCACTCCAGTGTTCTTGCCTGGAGAATCCTGGAGATGGGGGAGCCTGGTGGGCTGCCGTCTATGGGGTCACACAGAGTCGGACACGACTGAAGCGACTTAGCAGCAGCAGCAGTAGTGATTTAATGAATATGAGTCAAACACTCTCATCCCCTATAGGGACTGTTGGTAACCTGAGAGACAGGATCTCTCTGCTGTACTCCCATAGCAATTTGTATGCATCACTGTCACAGTGTTTATTGTACTGCCTCATGAGTTATCTGCTGGTGTATGCTTTTTCCTTTGAATCTCCTAGGCACAGGAATCATGTCTTTTTCTTCTTGGAGCCCCCATCCCTCCCCAAAAACTTGATCAAGAAATATTTGATGAACATCTGAATAAATGTACAGATACTAATCAAAGAGCCAAAGGGTGCAGAAAATCAAAAAGTCTCCTTTCATGCAGCGTGACCTGGATAATGAAAGCACCATAGGCCCATTAAGCTACAGATGACAGGTACTCAAGTGACAGAACAACAGCAGGGAAAGAACACATAGATCATGTAGGAAACCTAGGAACATTTGAACCAAGAGACAACGGGGTTTTTCAAGACTATTCAAAGAGTTCAGAAATGATTTATTTTTTTTAAACCACTGTCAGCCTCCAACTCACATAGTGCAATTTTAAGCTTCTGGAAAAATCACTAACAAGGCTGTTTGCTGACTAGGCTACCCTTGCAGAAATCATTAGTTTCTTTTGCTCCTGGGGACACAGATAAAATCTGAGTCAAAAGAAAAGAAAATAAAAACAAGGAGGAATTGTGAAGGTTGGGGTAAATGAATACTGGCTCACATGAGAGAGATGAAAAGATCCATTCACACATCACCCACACTATCCACATTCACACGGATTGAAAACTTGAGGGGAAAACTTGCCTTATTTAGTAGACAACTCTATTGCTACTCCACCTGTTCCATCCTATCCACAGTTCCCACTGAACTTGCTTCCTAGCAAAGTCTAAACATCCAAGACAGATGTGGCTTTACACGCCTATTATATCCACTTGGTTCTTGTCCAAGAACCCTGAATGGATGTGGCCGAGGGTGAGCCTTTTCTTCATTAACTTGCGGATGGGGGTACTTCTTTCTACAGGGTCACTAATCCTTACACCTGCTCCCCTGTAGCCAAGTACAACACCAGAAGCTGACAGGACTGGATGACTTATGAAGGCTTTGAGGCTGAGAAGGAAGCTTACATACTGTTCTTTTCTGAAGTTGGAGCTGGAGAAGTGGGGAGGAAACAGCTGAAGATGGCAGTTGTCTGTCGCCGGTGACAATTCTACATAGATACCCAACATGTTTAACCTGCACCTACATTCCTCCTTCTATGCCTGATAACTTCCATTCATCCTTTGGTGCTCAGCTAGCTTACATATCCCTATTCTAGGGAGTGGTCTTTCTGGACCACCTAGACTAGTCTCTTAGCACCATCTACTACTGTCATATCTCATTATAATTGCTGATTCATGCCTGTCTTCCCCTATAGTCCATAAGGCTGTAAGGGCTAGAGTGTGTCGGCCTCATTCACAGCTGAATTGCTTGATCCAAGTACAACGCCTGATGTAAACACTTAATAAATATTGAGTGAATGAATCAATCAACAAACAAATGAGTAGGGGTATGGCCTAGTTTAGGTAGGGCCAGTGGTCAAAAGAAAGAAAAGACTAGATAAGCATAGTACCCATGCAATAGGGGTGATTTTGTTAAAGCTGTTATAGGAATAAGAAAACCAAATCCCAAGGAAATTAAGTTATTCCAAAGGAAGAAAAGAAAGCAAATTAGCTACCTTGTCCTGAGCATCTTAAGTCTCAAGTCTCATTACTGAGACAGGCTCAGGAATAGGGAGGTTGAACTGGTCAGTATTTGAGGTCCTCCTTAGCTCTGAGAATGGGTGAACAGCCAGACTAAAGACTTGCTTTTTAATTGTATCCAATCAGTAGGGCTTTTTATACAGCAGTTTGATCTAGTGGGAAAAATACGGAGCTTGGAGCAAAAAGCCTTTATTTCACTGTCACCCTATTTGTAGGATAACACTGATGAGGCTTATAACCTATCTAGGCCCACTAAAATCACCTATAAAGCAAGAAAAATAAAAACATCATTTTCATTCTATTTTAAAGAGTAACTGACAGTCAGTGTCTAGCCCAGTCTGACTTACAGTATTCAGTTCAGTTCAGTCACTCAGTCGTATCCAACTCTTTGTGGCCCCATGAATTGCAGTATGCCAGGCCTCTCTGCTGATCAACAACTCCCGGAGTTCACTCAAACTCACGTCCATCGAGTCAGTGATGCCATCCAACCATCTCACCTTATGTCGTCCCCTTCTCCTCGTGCCCTCAATCTTTCCAGCATCAATGTCTTTTCAAATGAATCAGCTCTTCACATCAGGTGGCCAAAGTACTGGAGTTTCAGCTTCAACATCAATCCTGCCAATGAACACCCAGGACTGATCAGCTTTAGGATGGACTGGTTGGATCTCCTTGCACTCCAAGGGACTCTCAAGAGTCTTTGCCAACAACACAGTTCAAAAGCATTAATTCTTTGGTGCTCAGGCTTCTTTATAGTCCAACTCTCACATCCATACATGACTATTGGAAAAACCGTAGCCTTGACTAGAAGGACCTTTGTTGAAAAGTAATGTCTCTGTTTTCAATATCCTGTCTAGGTTGGTCATAGCTTTCCTTCCAAGGAGTAAGCGTCTTTTAAGTTCATGGCTACAGTCACCATCTGCAGTGATTTGGGAGCCCAAAAAGATAAAGTCAGCCACTGCTTCCACTGTTCCCCCATATATTTGCCATGAAGTGATGGGATCAGATACCATGATCTTACTTTTCTGAATGTTGAGCTTTAGGACAACTTTTTCACTCTCCTCTTTCACTTTCATCAAGAGGCTTTTTAGTTCTTCTTCACTTTCTGCCATAACGGTGGTGTCATCTGCATATCTGAGGCTATTGATATTTCTCCCGGCAATCTTGATTCCAGCTTGTGCTTCTTCCAGCCCAGCGTTTCTCATGATGTACTCTGCATATAAGTTAAACAAGCACGGTGACAATATACAGCCTTAACGTAATCCTTTTCCTATTTGGAACCAGTCTGTTGTTTCATGTCCAGTTCTAACTGTTGCTTCCTGACCTGCATACAGGTTTCTCAAGAGGCAGGTCAGGTGGTCTGGTATGCTCATCTCTTTCAGAATTTTCCACAATTTATTGTGATCCACACAGTCAAAGGCTTTGGCATAGTCAACAAAGCAGAAATAGATCTTTTTCTGGAACTCTCTTGCTTTTTTGATGATCCAGGGCATGTTGGCAATTTGATCTCTGGTTCCTCTGCTTTTTCTAAAACCAGCTTGAACATCTGGAAGTTCACCGTTCATGTATGGCTGAAGCCCGGCTTGGAGAATTTTAAGCGTTACTTTACTAGTGTGTGAGATGAGTACAATTGTGCGGTAGCTTGAGCATTCTTTGGCATTGCCTTTCTTTGGGATTGGAATGAAAACTGACCTTTTCCAGTCCTGTGGCCACTGCTGAGTTTTCCAAATTTGCTGGCATATTGAGTGCAGCACATTCATAGCATCATCTTTTAGGATTTGAAATACCTCAACTGGAATTCCATCACCTCCACTAACTTTGTTCATAGTAATGCTTCCTAAGGCCCACTTGACTTCACATTCCAGGATGTCTGGCTCTAGGTCAGTGATCACACCATCCTGATTATCTGGGTCATGAAGATCTTTTTCATACAGTTCTTCTGTGTATTCTTGCCACCTCTTCTTAATATCTTCTACTTCTGCTAAGTCTCTACCATTTCTATCCTTTATTGTGCCCATCTTTGCATGACATGTTCCCTTGGTATCTTTAATTTTCTTGAAGAGATCTCTAGTCTTTCCCATTCTGTTGTTTTCCTCTATTTCTTTGCATTGATCGCTGAGGAAGGCTTTCTTGTCTCTCCTTGATATTCTTTGGAACTCTGCATTCAAATGGGTATATCTTTCCTTTTCTCCTTTGCTTTTCACTTCTCTTCTTTTCACAGCTATTTGTAAGGCCTCCTCACACAGCCATTTTGTTTTTTGAGTTTCTTTTCCATGGGGATGGTCTTGATTCTTGTCTCCTGTACAATGTCATAAACATCTATCCATAGTTCATCAGGCACTCTGTCTATCAGATCTAATCACCTGAATCTATTTCTCACTTCCACTGTATAGTCATAAGGGATTTGATTTAGGTCACACCTGAATGGTCTAGTGATTTTCTCGACTTTCTTCAATTTCACTCTGATTTTGGCAATGATAAGTTCATGATCTGAGCCACAGTCACCTCCCAGTCTTGTTTTTGCTGAGTGTATAGAGCTTCTCCATCTTTGGCTGCAAAGAATATAATCTGATTTCAGTGTTGACCATCTGGTGATGTCCATGTGTAGAGTCTTCTCTTGTGTTGTTGGAAGAGGGTGTTTGCTATGACCAGTGCATTCTCTTGGCAGAACTCTATTAGCCTTTACCCTGCTTCATTCTGTACTCCAAGGCCAAATTTGCCTGTTTCTCTAGGTGTTTCTTGACTTCCTACTTTTGTATTTCGGTCCCATATAATGAAAAGGACATTTTTGGGGGTGTTACTTCTAGAAGGTCTTGTAGGTCTTCATAGAACTGTTCAACTTCAGCTTCTTTAGCGCTACTGGTCAGGACATAGACTTGGATTATCGTGATATTGAATGGTTTGCCTTGGAAACAAACAGAGATCATTCTGTCATTTTTGAGATTGCATCCAAGTACGGCATTTCAGACTCTTTTGTTTACTATGATGGGTACTCCATTTCTTCTAAGGGATTCCTGCCCACAGTAGTAGATATAATGGTCATCTGAGTTAAATTCACCCATTCCAGTCCATCTTATTTCACTGATTCCTAGAATGTCAATGTTCACTCTTGTCATCCCTGTTTGACCACTTCCAGTTTGCCTTGATTCATGGATCTAACATCCCAGGTTCCTATGCAATATTGCTCTTTACTGCATCGAACCCTGCTTCCATCACCAGTCCCATTCACAACTGGGTGTTGTTTTTGCTTTGGCTCCATCCCTTCATTCTTTCTGGAGTTATTTCTCCACTGATCTCCAGTAGCATATTGGGCACCTACCAACCTGGGGAGTTCATCTTTCAGTTTCCTATCTTTTTGCCTTTTCATACTGTTCATGGGGTTCTCAAGGCAAGAATACTGAAGTGGTTTGCCATTCCTTTCTCCAGTTGACCACATTCTGTCAGACCTCTGCACCATGACCTGGCCATCTTGGGTGGCCCCCCACGGCATGGCTTAGTTTCATTGAGTTAGACAAGGCCATGCTCCATGTGATCAGATTGGTTAGTTGTATGTGATTGTAGTTTCAGTCTGTCTGCCCTCTGATCCCCTCTCTCAGTGCCTACAATTTTACTTGGGTTTCTCTTACCTTGGATGTGGGGTCTCTCTTCACGGCTGCTCCAGTCTAGTGCAGCTGCTGCTCCTTACCTCGGAATGCTTTATTTTAAATGTGCTGTCTCCAGATTACTACCTGGGTAGTCTGGTCAGAACATCCCCATCTTGAGAGATGAATCATCATCAAGAACCACTCACACTTACCTTTTGTATTTGCTTTCTTTAAAATTTTTTAAAATTAATTAATTTATTTTAATTGGAGGATAATAACTTCACAATATTGTGATGGTTTCTGCCATACAGCAACATGAATGTAATGTGCAAAATTCTCCAAGACAGGCTTCAACAGTATGTGAACCATGAACTTCCAGATGTTCAAGCTGGATTTTGAAAAGACAGAGGAACCAGAGATCAAATTGGCAACATCCACTGAATCACTGAAAAAACAGGAGAGTTCCAGAAAAACATCTACTTCTACTTTACTGACTATGCCAACGCCTTTGACTGTGAGGATCACAACAAACTGTGGAAAATTCTTCAAGAGATGGGAATACCACACCACTTGGCCTGCATCCTGAGAAATCTGTATCCAGGTCAGGAAGCAACAGTTATAACTGGACATGGAACAACAGGCTGGTTCCAAATCAGGAAAGGAGTATGTCAAGGCTGTATACTGTCACCCTGCTTGTTTAACTTATATGCAGAGTACATCATGCAAAATGCCCAGCTGGATGAAGCAAAAGCTGGAATCAAGACTCCTGGAAAAAATATCAGTAATCTCAGATATGCAGATGACACCACCCTTATACCAAAGCAAAGAAGAACTAAAGAACCTCCTGATGAAAGTGAAAGAGGAGAGTGAAAAAGTTGGCTTAAAACTCAACATTCAGAAAACTAAGATCATGGCATCTGGTCCCATTACTTCATGGCAAATATATGGGGGAAGAAATGGAAACAGTGACAGACTTTATTTTGGGGGGCTCCAAAATCACTGCAGATGGTGATTCCAGCCATGAAATTAAAAGATGCTTGCTCCTTAGAAGAAAAGCTATGACCAACCTAGACAGGATATTGCAAAGCAGAGACTTTACTTTGCCAACAAAGGTCTGTCTCGTCAAGGCTATGGTTTTTCCAGTAGTCATGTATGGATGTGAGAGTTGGACTATAAAGCAAGCTGAGCACTGTAGAATTGATGCTTTTGAACTGTGGTGTTTGAGAAGACTCTTGAAAGTCCCTTGGACTACAAGGAGATCCAACCAGTCCATCCTAAAGGATATCAGTCCTGAACTTCATTGGAAGAACTGATGCTGAAGCTGAAACACCAATGTTTTAGCCACCTGATATGAAGAACTGACTCATTTGAAAAGACCCTGATGCTGGGAAAGATTGAAGGCAGGAGGAGAAGGGGACGACAGAGGATGAGATGGTTGGATGGCATCACCGACTCGATGGACATGAGTTTGAGCAAGCTCCAGGAGTTGGTGATGGACAGGGAAGCCTGGCAGGCTGCAGTCCATGGGTCGCAGAGTCAGACACAACTGAGTGACTGAACTGAACATGAATTGGCCATGGGTATACATGTGTCCCCCCCATCCTGAACCCCCTCCAACCTCCCTCCCCACCCTATCCCTCTGGGTTGTTCCAGAGCACTGGCTTTGGTTGCCCTGTTTCATGCATCGAACTTCCACTGGTCATCTATTTTACATATGGTAATATACATGTTTCAGTGCTATTCTCTCAAATCATCCCATACTCACCTTCTCCCACTGAGTCCAAAAGTCTATTTTTTAACATCTATGTCTCCTTTGCTGCCTTGCATGTAGGATCATCATTACTGTCTTTCTAAATTCCATATATATGTGTTAATATACAGTATTTGTCTTTCTCTTTCTGATGTACTTCACTCTGTATAATAGGCTCCAGTTTCATCTACCTCATTAGAACTGACTCAAATGTGTTCCTTTTTATAGCTGAGTAATGAATGATGCTAAAGCTGAAACTCCAGTACTTTGGCTACTTCATGCGAAGAGTTGACTCATTGGAAAAGACTCTGATCCTGGGAGGGATTGGGGGCAAGAGGAAAAGGGGACGACAGAGGATGAGATGGCTGGATGGCATCACTGACTCGATGAACGTGAGTTTGAGTGAACTCCAGGAGATGATGATGGACAGGGAGGCCTGGCATGCTGCGATTCATGGGGTCACAAAGAGTCGGACACAACTGAGCGACTGAACTGAACTGAATATTCCATTTCACACTTTCCTTTTGGCCCAACTCTCTACCAATAAACTATAGACTTTCTCTTCTCATTTATAAAACTTATCTCTAAATCTAAACATACAGAAATAAAATTTCATACTGCAGTTGACAACTTACATGAAAAGTATCAGCACTGTGGGAATTACAAACACCTAAAAATTTGCATTTCTACAATACATTACTTGAGAAGGCTTTAAATTATAAAGCAACCAACACTATTAGGATATTATGAGAGACTTTAAGATAGATTGAGTAATTCTTCTCTGAAGGCAGTACAATTGTGAAGTCTCCACTCTTGGGAGTTCACCTGTAGAGTTTTGAAGAAACTGTATTCCTTACAATTGAAGAATATTGAGATCTAAAACATTAATTAGTATATGAATCCTGTAACCTAGAACACTGAGCTGGAAATAACCCAAGAGAATGTTCATGCATGATTTGAGCTACTCTTTTTTTCCAGGGTGTGGCTGGAGGCGGGGTGTGAAAGGAAGTACAAGAATCAGTGACTAAAACTGAATTGAAACTTAAAATTCAACAGACTATTTGAGTTGTAAATGGCCTCTGAAATCACTTGGTCCAATCTTTCATTCCACACTGGAGGAAACTGAGACCTGAAGGAGGGAAGGCATTTTCACTTATTTAAGTACTGGGCAGTGGTAGAGATGTGGAGTAAAACCTGGTTTTCCTTATTCCCAATCCAGTTTCCATCCTACTATAGGAGTATATCCCAGAAATCATAATAAACAGATAATATGATAACAGACCAGATGAAAATATAAAAGAAGGAAAGGAAACACACAGAAATAAAAAAGAGCTGCTTAAGAAGCATTTTATAATTTACTATTGCATTATTCCATCCAGGCTGCTACAACAAAATACAGAGTTGATCCTCCTTTATCATCAAGTTCTACATCTGCAGATTCAGCCAACATTGAATCGAAACTTTTATAACAATTCATAAAGTTCCAAAAAGTAAAACTTGAATATGCCTCACACTAGCAACTATTTACATAGCATTTACATTGTATTAGGTGTTATAAGGAATCTAGAGATGATTTAAAGTGTACAGGAGGATGTGCATAGGTCATATGCAAATAATATACCATATTATATAACGGGCTTAATTTTGGTACAAAGGGATGACTGTACCATAGATTGGTGGCTTATAAACAACAGAAATGTATTTCTCACAGTCTGGAGGCTGGAAGACTGAGATCAGTATGCCAGCGGAGTCTAGTGGTGGACCTTTTCCAGGTCACAGACTTCTCCTTGGATCCTCACATGACAGAAGGTGCAGGGTAGCTCTCTGGGGCTTCCTTTAAGGGCACTAATCAACCTAACAGAAGAAGAAGATACTAAGAAGAGGTGACAAGAATGCACAGAAGAACTGTACAAAAAAGAGCTTCATGACCCAGATAATCACAATGGTGTGATCACTGACCTAGAGCCAGACATCCTGGAATGCAAAGTCAAGTGGGCCTTAGAAATCATCACTATGAACAAAGCTAGTGGAGGTGATGGAATTCCAGTTGAGCTATTCCAAATCCTGAAAGATGATGCTGTGAAAGTGCTGCACTCAATATGCCAGCAAATTTGGAAAACTCAGCAGTGGCCACAGGACTGGAAAAGGTCAGTTTTCATTCCAATCCCAAAGAAAGGCAATGCCAAAGAATGCTCAAACTACACACAATTGCACTCATCTCACACGCTAGTAAAGTAATGCTCAAAATTCTCCAAGCCAGGATTCAGCAATACATGAACCATGAACTTCCAGATGTTCAAACTGGTTTTACAAAAGGACAAGGAACCAGAGATCAAATTGCCAAAATTGGCTGGATCATGGAAAAAGGAAGAGAGTTACAGAAAAACATGTATTTCTGCTTTATTGACTGTGCCAAAGCCTTTGACTGTGTGGATCACAATAAATTGTGGAAAATTCTGAAAGAGATGAGCATACCAGACCACCTGACCTGCCTCTTGAGAAACCTATATGCAGGTCAGGAAGCAACAGTTAGAACTGGACATGGAACAACAGACTGGTTCCAAATAGGAAAAGGAGTACGTCAAGGTTGTATATTGTCACTCTGCTTATTTAACTTACATGCAGAGGAAATGATTAGAAATGCTGGGCTGGAAGAAGCACAAGCTGGAATCAAGATTGCCAGGAGAAATATCAATAGCCTCAGATATGCAGATGACACCACTCTTATGGCAGAAAGTGAAGAGGAACTGAAAAGCCTCTTGATGAAAGTGAAAGAGGAGAGTGAAAAAGTTGGCTTAAAGCTCAACATTCAGAAAACTAAGATCATGGCATCTGGTCCCATCACTTTATGGGAAATAGATGGGTAAACAGTGGAAACAGTGACAGATTTTATTTTGGGGGGCTCCAAAATCACTGCAGATGGTGATTGCAGCCATGAAATTAAAAGATGCTTACTCCTTGGAAGGAAAATTATGACTAACCTAGATAGCATATTCAAAAGCAGAGATATTACTTTGCCAACAAAGGTCCATCTAGTCAAGGCTATGGTTTTTCCTGTGGTCATGTATGGATGTGAGAGTTGGACTGTGAAGAAAGCTGAGTGCCAAAGAATTGATGCTTTTGAACTGTGGTGTTGGAGAAGGCTCTTGAGAGTCCCTTGGATTGCAAGAAGATCCAACCAGTCAATCCTAAAGGAGATGAGTCCTGGGTGTTCACTGGAAGAACTGATGCTGAAGCTGAAACTCTAATACTTTGGCCACCTCATGCAAAGAGTTGACTCATTGGAAAAGACCCTGATGCTGGAAGGGATTGGGGGCAGGAGGAAAAGGGAACAACAGAGGATGAGATGGCTGGATGGCATCACCAACTCGATGGACATGAGTTTCAGTGAACTCCGGGAGTTGGTGATGGACAGGGAGGTCTGGCATGCTGCAATTCATGGGGTGGCAAAGAGTCGGACATGACTGAGCTACTGAACTGAACTGAATCTCATTCTCAAGCGCTCTACCCTCATAACCTAATCCAGTCCCAAAGCCCCACCTCCTAATACTATCACGTTGGAAATTGGATTTTCAACAAATGAATTTTGAGGGGACATATGTATTAAGACCATAGTAATCACAGAATGAATACTGGCACCCTGGGTTTTGTAGGGGGTTCCTTGCTTGTTTATATGTATATTTTAAGTGAATCATATCTTTTATAATAGTATATAAAACATACATGTGAAATTTGAGGGACCCAGTAAATTGCAGCTAATTAGCCAAATCTAGTCCACTGCTGTTTTTGTAGATGAATTTTTATTGGAACATAATACACTCAATTCTATATTACCTCCAGCTGATTCTGTGCCCCAACAGGAGAGTTGGGTAGTTTTAACAGAAAATGTATGATCCACAGAGTTGAAATTATTCACTTTACTCTCTGGCCTTATACAGGCAAAGTATGCAAACCCCTAGTTTAAAGAATAGTAAGGAATCCTGGGAATTCCCCTGCAGTCCAGTGGTTAGGACTCCAGGCTTCCAATGCAGAGGGCATAGATTTGATACCTGGCTGGAGTCCTAAGACTCCACATGCTGCACAATGGGGCCAAATAAATAAATAAATAACAGCTTTAGAAAAAATAGTAATAAACATTAACAAAACACTAATAAGAATAGTAAAATGAGTGCCCAAGCACCCAAGTGAGCCTCCCCCTAAAACATTCTCCTCCCTCTATCCATGTATTGCTTTGTTTGATAAGCCAAGTATAAAGCAGAAACCTAGTTCTAAAAAATAGACAATGTTGACATTATTAGATGAAGAAATGCAAGAGAAGGTAAGCTGGAGGCAATATAACTCTGACTTCACTGAGTCAACAAGAGTCCTTTCTGGGATAATAATGAACAAGCTTATGAGTGAAACCTGGGAAACCAAAAGCTCAGCACACTTGGGACTGTGGTCTGATGTTGGAGGTCTGACAGGAATATACCTGGGGAAGCAGGTTGCTCTGTAGCTTTTGCTTTTAGGTAATATCTGGAGAGAGAACAGAACACCTCTGTGGGATGAAATGGTGTCATTGGCTGACCCAGGCAGAAGGCCCTGGACAGCAGAACAGAATATTCATCAACAAAGGGTAAATCCAAGAACACACCAAAACCTGGGTGAGGCTCACCTGGGCACTCTGTCCTCAGGTGAAAAAAAAAAGGGTACAAGGGTGGCAGCAGATCTTGAGTCAAACTGATACAGTTGGGAGCAATTACATCAGGGGCACAGCAGTCACCCTGGAGCCCTGCATACCATCTGCCTGGAATTCTCTTCACCCCCTTCTAGTGTCCCCTGTTTTCTCCAGCCCATGTTTTACTCTTGATTTTCTCTGTCATTGGATGGACAACCACCTTCAAAAGTTTCTTAAGAAAAGGTATGCCACAGGTAAAAGTTTTCAAGATCTAGAATTTATGAAATGTTTATATTTCTATCACCAAATCATTCAATTGATGTTTTGGCTGGTATAGAATTTAGGTTGGAAAACACCAAAACAAAGACACACACACACATATGCGTGTGTGCATATGACAAAGAGAGAGCTATTAATTCCTGCTTTATTTGGCTCACAATATGGAATTTTATGGAAGCAAAGAGGCCATACAGAACAAGCATGTATGTGGCCTATCTTAACACAGCCTCTCCCCCAACCCCCAGTCCACTTAAGGCAAAACTTGATGACACTCTCCTCACAAGTGGACTACCAGAGTAGAGAAAACAACTGGATTATTCCTTGCCACGGCCCTTTTATACTCCAGAATTACTCCACAATAGCAAAATAACATACACAATCTATGACATTCCATTTAAGAATGATTGCGAACACCAAGCTGTCTTGCTTCTTGAACCAGATTTAGCAGTGCAAGGCCATATACACAACCAGAACTGGAATTCCATGCAATTGAATATAAATAAATGACAACTCTCTCTATGTATTATTGTGTTAGTTTGGTAGGGCCACCATAATAAAGTACAACAGACAGGGTGGATTAAACAACAAACATTTTCTTACAATTCTGGAGGCTAGAAGTCTGAGGTCAACATGTCAGCAGGGTTGCTGTCTTCTGAGGACTCTCTCCTTGGCTTGCAGATGGCCCTCTGATCTCTGTATCTACATGTGGTCTTCCCTCTGTGCGGCCTTGTGTCCTAAATTCCTCTTCTTAGAAGCCATATTGGATTAGGGTTCATCCTAGTGACTTCATTTTTAACATAGTTACCTCTTGAAGGTCTGTGTCCAAATACAGTCATATTCTGAGGTACTGCGAGTCAGAACTTCAACATATGAATTTGGGGGGAACACAATTACACAGGGCTTCCCTGGTGGCTCAGACGGTAAAGAATCTATCTGCAATGCGGGAGACCTGGGTTCAGTCTCTGAGTTGGGAAGATCCCCTGGAGGAGGGCATGGCAACTCACTCCAGTATTCTTGCCTGGAGAATCCCCATGGACAGAGGAGCCATGGGGTCGCAAAGAGTCAGACATGACTGAGCAACTAAGCACAGCACAATTACACCAAACGATGACTGAATTCATTATATTCACCCTAGTCTAGGTTTTTTTACAAATATTTTTAAAATGTCTTGTGTCTGTCTTACAAACAATGATAACCTAGGGTAGCATATGAATTAGCTTTGCCGCAATAGGATTTAGTTATCTGTTGAGACATGTACTCTAAATATATATAAATTCATATTTGCATTACTTAGCACAATGCCTGTTGAATAATAATATCTGAGTCATTATTTATATGCAAAGTGAAAATAGTGATATATTTACTATGTAAATTTAACTATTGTAAAATGGAACTTAAAGTATTATGAATTTTCAATTATGTTCATAATTATAACAGAGATATAAAGAGAAGACTCTTTAATGACCTATGTATGGCATTTAAACTGATCATACTTCAAAAATTGAGTTCATGCTAATTCTAGATTGTTTTTGTATAATTTATAACAAAATTTTAATCATGACATGATAACAGTTCAATCTTTAATAGTACATCATTCTTTCATATACTTTCATCTTACAAATGGCAAGTTCACATTTGTGTGTGTAGGAGAATCCAGTCAGCTTCATTATTTCTGTTTTTCTTGACAGTAGTAAGTTCTTAAAATGTAAATCTGAAAATCTAATTTTTATCACTATACAAGAGCTCTCTTTATATCAAGCAGAATAAATATCATTGTTGCTGGTCAATGAGAAGTGAGAATTGAAAGAATATATATCACACATTCATACACACTTTAATACATTTTGGTCCTCTGGGAAAATACAGAATTTAATTTAAAGTGTTCAAATAGATGACAGTACAGCAAAAGGGCTTTCAAATATATAACCAACTGAACCAAATAACTTATATTAGGCCCTTGGTAGTAAATTGTTATTTCAGAACTGTTGGCATGGTAACAGCCTCATTAATTACATATATGAACTACCTGGTGCTATAGGCACAAAATTAAAGTGATGATGGATATTATCACCAAAAAATACAAGTTCACCCAGAGCATATAACCAAGTTATTAATAAGTTCTAACTTAGGCAAATTCCTTGGTGTCTGTCTTTAAATTCACTCTTTTAAACTATAAGAATTAGTCATTTCTCTAAATACCCAAAGAAATGGGTGATAGCTCAATAAAACCAGGCAATATACATGGGTTAGCATTCTGAATAGATATGTCAAATGAATCAAAATGCTTTAACAGCAATGTTGTTACCTTAGATACGGTTCATTTGATCTCTGTTTATTCACTGTGGTCAGAGGATCTAGATGTCACAAATAAATTGAATACTTGTTCTATTCAATAGAACTATTGTTATATTCTAAAGACTATGTTCCTTTGGTCAAGTGAGTAGGGGAAGTTCTTATTTCTTGGATTGAACACTGGGAAATGAGAATATCATGTATATGTTAGGCAATTTACCTTGCAGTTCTATATTCAAATATAATAAATTTCAATATACTGAACAAACAGCAATTTACAGGAATAAAACATTTAAATATTGAACAATGACAAACATTTCTGAGAAACTCTGGTCCAGTGTAAAGGCAGAATGAAAAAGTTCTTTGGGCAAGCATTTCAACATGTACAAGCCCCATTTCAGTGCACAAGAAGTTCATTTTGATAAGTGAACTCCTTAAGCGGCCAAAATGAACCAAGGTATCTGTTTTAGCTGAACTGTAATGAATTTGACAAAAATAATCATCAAGTTTTATCTAAGTATCCCTTTAGCATCATAAAAGACATGTCTATTCCCTATTAATAAAATAATATTATTTTACATCCTGTCCCATAATAACTATATCCTCAAGTCTCCAGTAACTTCTGTGGTGACAGTAATAATTGTCCCTTGTCCTTTTCATTGGTCAACCACCTGGTGTATGGCTGGGAACTAGTAGCCTGTTATCTCTGAGCTCAGACATGGCCCAGTGGTCCTCCCTGTTAACTTGGCCTCCCTTCAGTGGCATAGTTTACCACTCTCAGACCTGGCTGCATCTCTCACTGGATACCTGACCAAGTTAGTCTGCCCTGTTGTCCTCAACTACAAGATCATTTTGTCCCCTTGTGAGTCCCTTCGTAAGTTCCTCATCAAGCACTATGTCATATTCCATATTCCTCCTCTGGACAAGTGGGGACCTCTAGCATATGGAAGACCAGAAAACTCTGAGGAGCAAAACTTAGGCTTTCTTTCTGCTTGGCCATGCTGTGTTGCTTGTTTTATTCTGATGTGGCTGTTCTGTGGCCACGGGAGTACCTTGCAAAATCTCCCAGATTTCGAAAACAGAGCAAATGGTTTTCTCATTTAGGCTTTCCTCTCAACTCCAGGCTGGAGATGTGAATTCAAAACATAAGTAAAGTACCACCTGATTTCCATGTCTCCAATCGCTTCTTTTTTCCTGAATTCACTGGGGAGTAGGAGGGACGAGTACATCTATTAGGGGCCTTAATTCCAAGCAGTAGAAAACAGTTTTGCTTAATTTGAACAGAAAATTAATTTATTTCTGAATAATGAGTAGCTCACAGATTCTGGAAGGAATGAAGAGCAAAGCATAGAGGCATCGTGGCTAAGAGCACACCATGGAAGTGGGTTCTGGGAGACACTACTACCAGGCTGCTGGATCTACACATCACTGATGCTGAACAATGGATGTGGCTGTCACTACATCAATACTACGCTTGCCAGAATGGATTTTGCACAATCCCTGTCTTGTATCATTAATCTGCCACTTAAAGTCTGGCACAATGCGAGTGGGGTAGCCCTGGCTTCAAAGAACACTGAGGAAGCAAGTACTGTAACAGGCATTCTCAGCTTCTCTGCTGCGAAGAAAGCTCAGACAGGAGGCACTGCCCAAACATAGGAAAAGGATCTAGATGCTGAGCAGCAAGAGGCACACTAACTGACTACTACAGTGTGGGTTTTCTACTTCCCCTACCTTGTTAACACTTTTCTTTCCTAGGTGGTTTAATGACTAGGTAATAGAATGGCAGGATAGATGACCCCCATCTTCTGCAGGTACTACAATGGTATAATGGCTACTGGACACATGATTTGGAGGTTGGGTTGAGAGACATGATTAGTATTTCCAAAATACCCTCATTAAATTGGAAAATGGAGAAATTTAAATCACTGTTATATAAAGCTTTAATTTCATGCATTTTTATACCCTAAACACTGCACATTACACATAATAAGAAACTATTTTGAGATTCAGCATTTGAACATGTTTTAGAAATCTTAACTTAAATGCTTATCTAAAACATATATTACCTGACAATTCAGGTTTCAATTTTTCAAAATTAGCAATTATATTTCCTCATAGGTTTATAAATAGAGTAATAATTTCTAGTTTTGGAGGTTGGATTCCATCTTTAGAAACAATGCCTATTTTTTGTTTGTTTCTGCACATGATGTTTTGTCCTTGTTTAAAGCACAATAAAGAGCTGGCATGCAACTGTTCAAGTCAGTTAAGTCACTCAGTTGTGTTGGAATCTTTGGGACCCCATGAACTGCAGCATGCCAGGCCTCCCTGTCCATCACCAACTCCTGGAGTTCACTCAAACTCACCTCCATCGAGTTGGTGATGCCATCCAGCCATCTCATCCTCTGTCGTCCCCTTTTCCTCCTGCCCCCAATCCCTCCCAGCATCAGAGTCTTTTCCAATGCGTCAACTCTTCACATGAGGTGGCCAAAGTACTGGAGTTTCAGCTTTAGCATCATTTCTTCCAAAGAACACCCAGAGCTGATCTCCTTTAGAATGGACTGGTTGGATCTCCTTGCAGTCCAAGGGACTCAAGAGTCTTCTCCAACACCACACTTCAAAAGCATCAATTCTCCAGTGCTCAGCTTTCTTCACAGTCCAACTCTCACATCCATACATGACCACAGGAAAAACCATAGCCTTGACTAGATGGACCTTTGTTGGCAAAGTAATGTCTCTGCTTTTGAATATGCTATCTAGGTTGGTCATAACTTTCCTTCCAAGGAGTAAGTGTCTTTTAATTTCATGGCTGCAATCACCATCTGCAGTGATTTTGGAGCCCAGAAAAATAAAGTCTGACACTGTTTCCACTGTTTCCCCATTTATTTCCTATGAAGTGATGGGACCAGATGCCATGATCTTAGTTTTCTGAATGTTGAGTTTTAAGCCAACTTTTCACTCTCCTCTTTCACTTTCATCAAGAGGCTTTTTAGTTCCTCTTCACTTTCTGCCATAAGGGTGGTGTCATCTGCATATCTGAGGTTATTGATATTTTTCCCGGCAATCTTGATTCCAGCTTGTGCTTCTTCTAGCCCAGCGTTTCTCATGATGTACTCTGCATATAAGTTAAATAAGCAGGGTGACAATATACAGCCTTAACGTAATCCTTTTCCTATTTGGAACCAGTCTGTTGTTCCATGTCTAGTTCTAACTGTTGCTTCCTGACCTGCATATAGGTTTCTCAAGAGGCAGGTCAGGTGGTCTGGTATGCCCATCTCTGTCAGAACTTTCCACAGTTTATTGTGATCCACACATTCAAAGGCTTTGGCATAGTCAATGAAGCAGAAATAGATGTTTTCTGGAACTCTCTTGCTTTTTTGATGATCCAGCAGATGTTGGCAATTTGATCTCTGGTTCCTCTTCCTTTAGGACTATGTTAATTTTCTATTTTTATCCAAGATTTCAGCTGCATTGATTCAAACGGCTGAACATGAAAGGGTGAAGATGACTCCTCAGCAGAATATGTTTGGAGATAATCAACATACAGGTACATTTCCATACATGAGTCAACACTTTGAGAAAACTTCCTTTTGCCTTAGAGTAGTAGAAAACCCCCACTATTAACCAGGAACTCTTATAAAGTGTTATCCATATGCTTCTGAATCTCATAAAGACCTTGATGCATGCAGTAAGTGACAAGATGAGTCTCTATTTATTAAAAGCAAAGTCTTATGGTTTCAAATAACCAGGGGCAGGTTATGAAAAACATGACGAGATAAAAACAAGTGCTGATGTGGATCTAGAGAAATTGGAGCCTTGCACATTGTTGGTGGGAATGTAAAATTGTGCAACCTCTTTGCAAAACAGATGGGCAAGTTCTCAAAATCTCAGCTCTCAATTTCTCACTATAGAGTTACCATATGACCTAGCAATTCCACTCCTAAGTATATATCCAAAAGAATTGAAAACAGATACTAAAACACTTGCACACAAATACTCATAGTGGCACTATGAATTGACAATTGCCAAAAGGTAGAAAAAAGCAATCATCTAGCTGGTGAATGGATAAATCAAATGTGATCTAGCCATATGATGGAATATTATTTAACCATAAAAAGGAATGAAGGGAGGAGTGAACAAAATAGTGGAACAGGAGCTCCCCACCTGTAGTTACCCTCACAGAATTACTGATTAGCAACTATCCAGACAAGAACAAAATGAATTTAACAGCACATTAAAAGGATCACATACTATGATCAAGTAAATGTAATACACTACACTGACAGAATAAAGAATAAAAATCAACAGATCGTTTCAATGGATGCAGATAAAACATCTAACACAATTCAACATTCTTTCATGACAAAAACTCTTAATAAATTGGATATAGAAGGAATGTACCTCAACATAATAAATGCCATATATGACAAATTCACAGCTAACATCACACTTAATAGTACAGTACTGAAAACTTTTCCTCTAAGATCAGGAACAAGAAAATAGTGTGCACTATCACCACTCTTATTCAACATAGTACTAGAAGTCCTAGCCAGGATAATTAAGCAAGAAAACTAAAGCATTCAAATTGGAAAAGAAGAAGTAAACTTATGTCTCTTTGCAGATAATATGACCTTATATATACAGAAGTCCAAACAGTAAATCTTTAGGACTAATAAACAAATTCAGTAAAGTTGCAAGTTATAAAATTAATATAGAAAAGTCATTTGTACTTCTATACACTAACACATCTGAAAAACAAATTAACCCCATTAAAAAGAAAAAGAAAAAATCTCATTCATAATCACCTCAAAAACAACAAAATACTTTGCAATAAATTAAACTAAGGAGGTAAAATATCTGGATGCTGAAAATTATAAAATGTTAATGAAAGAAGTTGAAGAAAACCCAAATAAATGGAAAGATATCCTGTGTTCATGGATTGGAAGGATTAAAGTTACTAAAATGCCCATACTGCCCAAAACAATCTATGGATTCAATGCAATCCTTACCAAAACTCCAATGGAATTTTTCACATAAATAGAAAAAACAATTGTAAAATTCATATGGAGCCACAAAAGAAGCTAAATACCCAAAGCACTCTTAAGAAGAACAAAGCTGGAAGTAACACAATTCATCATTTCAAACTATATTTCAAAGATATAGAAATCAAACATTATAGTCCTGTCATAAAGACAAACACATAGATCAATGGAGTAGACTAGACAGTCAAGAAATAAACCCATGCATATATGGTAAACTAATCTTTAAAAAGCGTGCCATGAATACATTAAGTGAAAAGATCAGATCAGATCAGTCGTTCAGTCGTGTCCGACTCTTTGCGACCCCATGAATCGCAGCACGCCAGGCCTCCCTGTCCATCACCAACTCCCGGAGTTCACTGAGACTCACGTCCATCGAGTCAGTGATACCATCCAGCCATCTCATCCTCTGTCATCCCCTTCTCCTCCTGCCCCCAATCCCTCCCAGGATCAGAGTCTTTTCCAATGAGTCAACTCTTCGCATGAGGTGGCCAAAGTACTGGAGTTTCAGCTTTAGCATCATTCCTTCCAAAGAAATCCCAGGGCTGATCTCCTTCAGAATGGACTGGCTGGATCTCCTTGCAGTCCAAGGGACTCTCAAGAGTCTTCTCCAACACCACAGTTCAAAAGCATCAATTCTTCGGCGCTCAGCCTTCTTCACAGTCCAACTCTCACATCCATACATGACCACAGGAAAAACCATAGCCTTGACTAGACGAACCTTTGTTGGCAAAGTAATGTCTCTGCTTTTGAATATGCTATCGAGGTTGGTCATAACTTTCCTTCCAAGGAGTAAGTGTCTTTTAATTTCATGGCTGCAGTCACCATCTGCAGTGATTTTGGAGCCCAGAAAAATAAAGTCTGACACTGTTTTCACTCTTTCCCCATCTATTTCCTATGAAGTGATGGGACGAGATGCCATGATCTTCATTTTCTGAATGTTGAGCTTTAAGCCAACTTTTCCACTCTCCACTTTCACTTTCATCAAGAGGCTTTTTAGTTCCTCTTCACTTTCTGCCATAGGGGTGGTGTCATCTGCATATCTGAGGTTATTGATATTTCTCCCGGCAATCTTGATTCCAGCTTGTGTTTCTTCCAGTCCAGCGTTTCTCATGATGTAGTCTGCATATAAGTTAAATAAACAGGGTGACAATATACAGCCTTGATGTTCTCCTTTTCCTATTTGGAACCAGTCTGTTGTTCCATGTCCAGTTCTAACTGTTGCTTCCTGACCTGCATATAGGTTTCTCAAGAGGCAGATCAGGTGGTCTGGTATGCCCATCTCTTGAAAAATTTTCCAGTTTATTGTGATCCACACAAAGGCTTTGGCATAGTCAATAAAGCAGAAATAGATGTTTTTCTGGAACTCTCTTCCTTTTGCCATGATCCAGCCAATGTTGGCAATTTGATCTCTGGTTCCTCTGCCTTTTCTAAAACCAGCTTGAACATCAGGAAGTTCATGGTTCACATATTGCTGAAGCCTGGCTTGGAGAATTTTGAGCATTACTTTACTAGTGTGTGAGATGAGTGCAATTGTGTAGTAGTTTGAGCATTCTTTGGCATTGCCTTTCTTTGGGATTGGAATGAAAACTGACCTTTTCCAAAGATGGAGAAGCTCTATACAGTCAGCAAAAACAAGACCAGGAGCTGACTGTGGCTCAGACCATGAACTCCTTATAGCCAAATTCAGACTTAAATTGAAGAAAGTAGGGAAAACCACTAGACCATTCAGGTATGACCTAAATCAAATTCCATATGATTATACAGTGGAAGTGAGAAATAGATTTAAGGGCCTAGATCTGATAGATAGAGTGCCGGATGAACTATGGACAGAGGTTTATGACATTGTACAGGAGACAGGGATCAAGACCATCCCCATGGAAAAGAAATGCAAATAAGCAAAATGGCTGTCTGGGGAGGCCTTACAAATAGCTGTGAAAAGAAGAGAAGTGAAAAGCAAAGGAGAAAAGGAAAGATATAAACATCTGAATGCAGAGTTCCAAAGAATAGCAAGAAGAGATAAGAAAGCCTTCAGCGATCAATGCAAAGAAATAGAGGAAAACAACAGAATGGGAAAGACTAGAAATCTCTTCAAGAAAATCAGAGATACCAAAGGAACATTTCATGCAAAGATGGGCTCAATAAAGGACAGAAATGGTACGGACCTAACAGAAGCAGAAGATATTAAGAAGAGGTGGCAAGAATACACAGAAGAACTGTACAAAAAAGATCTTCACGACCCAGATAATCACGATGGTGTGATCACTGACCTAGAGCCAAACATCCTGGAATGTGAAGTCAAGTGGGCCTTAGAAAGCATCACTACGAACAAAGCTAGTGGAGGTGATAGAATTCCAGTTGAGCTATTCCAAATACTGAAAGTGAAAAGATAGTCTTTTAAATAAATGATGTTTGGAAAACTGTATATCCACATGCAAAAGGATAAAACTGAACACTCATAACACTCAGAAAAATTAACTTGAAATGAACTAAGGACTTAAATTTAAAACATGAACCTTTAGAACTCCTAGAAGAAATAAGGCTAAAATTTCCTTAACATGCTGCTGCTGCTGCTGCTCCTAAGTCGCTTCAGTCTTGTCCAACTCTGTGGGACCCCACAGACGGCAGCCCACCAGGCTCTCCCGTCCCTGGGATTCTCCAGGCAAGAACACTGGAGTGGGTTGCCATTTCCTTCTCCAATGCATGAAAGTGAAAAGTGAAAGGGAAGTCACTCAGTCGTGTCCGACTCCTAGTGACCCCATGGACTGCAGCCCACCAGGCCCCTCCGTCCATGGGATTTTCCAGGCAAAGTACTGGAGTGGGGTGCCATTGCCTCCTCCGTTCCTTAACATAAGTACTGATAAAGTTTTTTAGGATATGACATCAAAAGTACTGGCAACAGAAGCAAAAATAAACAGGTGAGACTACATCAAAAGAAAAAGTTTCCCTACAGCAAAGGAAACAATTAACAAAATGAAAAGGAAGCCTATGGAATGGAAGAAAATATTTTCAAACCATATATTTGATGAGGGGTTGATATCTAAAATATAAAAGAAACTCATAAAATATAAAAGAAACTCATTTTTTAGCAGCAAAAAAAAAAAGTAAAAGAGAAAGATTTCAATTTTTAAAATGAGCAAAGGACCTGAAGAGAGATTTTTTCTCAAGAAGACATACAAATTGTCATCAGGTCATCAAAATGTGCTCAACATCACTAATCATCAGGGAAATGCAAATCAACACCAAAATGAGATATCATCTCTCACCTGTCAGAATGGCCATAATCAAAAAGACAACAAAGAATAAATTTTGATGAGGACATGAAGAAAAGGCAATACTAGCACACTGTTGGTGGGACCATAAATTGGAGCAGCCACTGTGGAAAACAATATGGATGTTCCTCAAAAATTTAAAGAGAACTACCATATGATCCAGCAATTCTACTCCTGGGTATATATCCAAAGAAAATGAAAACACTAATTGGAAAAAATATCTGCACCCCAATGTAAATAGCAGCATTATTTACAATAGCCAAGATGTGGACGCAATCTAAGTGTTCATCAATAGATGAATGGATAAAGAAGATGTGATGTGTGTGTGTGTGTGTGTGTGTGTGTATTCCCATTGCTGTGTTAGTCGGTCAGTCCTATCCGACTCTTTGCAACCCCATGGACTACAGCCCACCAGGCTCCTCTGTCCATGGGACTCTCCAAGCAAGAATACTGGAATGGGTAGCCATTCCCTTCTCCAGGGGATCTTCCTGACCCAGGGATTGAATCCAGGTCTCCTGCATTGCAGGCAGATTCCTTACCATCTGAACCACCAGGGAAGCCCAATATGTATGTATGTGTGTATGTATCACACACATACACAGTGTAATACTACTCAGTCATAAAAATGAGTGAAATTTTTCCATTTGCAACAAGGATGGACCAAGAGGGCACTATGCTTAGTGAAGTAAGTTAGACAGAGGAAGACAATACTATAGGATTTCATTTAAATGTGGAATCTAAAAAATAAAAGAATATAATAAAACAGAAACAAACTCACAGATGCAGAGAACAAAGTTGCAGTTACTAGTGGAGAGGGTGTTTCAGGGAGGAACAAGTTACAGGAAGGGGATTAGGAGGTTAGAAATACTAGGTATAAAATAAATAAGATACAAGGATGTGTTAATGTACAGGACTGAAGCAATGACTGAAGCAGGGGGTATAGCCAACATTTTATAATAAGTTTAAATGGAGTATAATCTGTAAAAACTGAATCACTGTTGTTAATATGAAACAAATTGCTGTTGTTCAGTCACTAAGTCATGTCTGACTGTTTGTGATCCTTTTTACTGTAGCCCATCAGGCTCCTCTGTCCACGGGATTCTCCAGGCAAGAATACTAGAATGGGTTGCCATTTCCCCCTTCAGGGGATCTTCCCGACTCAGGGATCAAACCCACATCTCCCACATCTCCTGCATTGGCAGGCAGATTCTTTACCACTGAGCCACCAGGGAAGCCCCCTGAAACAAATACAACATTATAAATTAACTGTCAGTTCAGTTCAGTCGCTCAGTAGTGTCTGACTCTTTGCAACCCATGGGCTGAAGCATGACAGGCTTCCTTGTCCATCACCAACTCCCAGAGTTTGCTCAAACTCATGTCCAATGAGTCGGGGATGCCATCCAACCATCTCATCCTCTGTCATTAAATTAACTATATTAACTAAATTAACTATAGTTTGATTTAAAAAAAAAACAGGCTATTATCAAAAAGACAAGAGATAACAAACATTGGCAAGGATGCAGAGAAAAGGACACCCTTGTGTGGTATTGGTGGGAATGTAAACTGGTGTAGCCATTATGGAAAACAGTATGGAAGTCCCCTCAAAAATTAAAAATAGAACTACCACATGATTCAGCAATCTCATCTCTGGGTATATATTTAAACAAAATTAAATCAGTATCTGGAAGAGACACCTGAAGTCACATGTTCATTGTAGCACTATTCACCATAGCCAAAACAGGAAGCATCCTTAATGCCTCTCAGTGAATAAAAGTATTGGGTCTGTTACTGAATTTTATCATGTCACAACTAATACTGCCAGCAAAACATAAAGCATCACTTGGAAATTATTTTTAAAATGTGATTACAGGACTTCCCTGGTAGTCCAGTGGTAAAGAATCCAGTTGTCAATACAGGGGACATGGGGACAATCCCTGGTCTGGGTAGATTCCACATGCCACAGAGCAACTGCACCATAAGCTCTTGCACCACAACTACTGAGCCTGCACTCTGAAGCCCCTGAGCCACAACTACTTCCAGCTCACCTGCCTAGAGCCTATGCTTCCAAAATGACAAGCCCCCTCAATGAGAAGCCCATGCACCACAACTAGAGAGTGGCCCCTATCTGCCTCAACTAGAGAAAGCCCACACACAGCAATGAAGGCCCAGCACAGTCAAAAGGAAAGAAAGAAATGTGATTATACATACAGACACACATACACACACACCCTCTCATAAATAATGGAATATTATCCATTCATGAGAAAGAATGAAATTCTTGTCCCTTGTGATTAGATGAACCTGGAGGGCATCATGCTAAGTGCAATAAGTCAGAAAAAGACAAAAACTGTATGATCTCACTTATATGTGGAGTCTAAAAAAGCTAACTCATAAGAACTGGGAGTACAGTGGTGGTTCCTAGGCGCTAATGGATGGGGGAACAGAAGAGATGTTGGTGAAAGGGTATAAACTTCCAGTTGTAAGATGTATAAGTTCTGGGGATCTAATGTATAGCGTTGTGGTTAATAATAGTGAAAAAAAAGTGAAAGTGTTAGTCGCTCAGTCATATCTGACTCTTTGCAACCTGGTGGACTGTAGCTCACCAGGCTTCTCTGTCCATGGAATTCTCCAGGCAAGAATACTGGAGTGGGTTGCCATACCCTCCTCCAGGGGATTTTCCTGACCCAGGATCAAACCCTCCTCTCCCATATCTCCTGCATTGGCAGGTAGATTCTTTACCACTGAGCCACCAAGGAAGCCCAACATATTATATTATTCCATTAATATGAAATGTACAGAATAGACAAATCTACAGAGCTGGAAAATGCATTAGTGTTTGTCAGGAGCTGGCAGGACTGAAAACAGAGAATGACTACTAATTGGTACAGGGTTCCTTTTTTATGGTGATGAAAATGTGCTGGAATTAGATAGTAGCAATAGTCACACAACTCTATATGTAAACTAAAAACCAATGAATTGTATACTTTAAATGGATTGATTTGATGGTATGTCTATTATATCTCAATTTTAAAAATAGTATAAAGAGAAAGGAAAAGGGAGGAGGCCTCTGAATCTATTAAAGGAAATACTTTATCTGAGGGCACAGCAGGAGCTGGTTAATCAATCCTCTTTCCCCAAGGACTTCCCTGGTGGTTCAGTGGTCAGGACTCTGAGCTTCCACTGCAGGGAGAGTGGGTTCAATCCCTGGTAAGGGAACTAAGATCCCACATGCTGCACAGCCAAAAAATTTTTAATTAAATAATAGTACCAAATCCTCTCTTCCCCCACAATAAACATTGACCTGGTAGTTTAGATCTAAGACCAGTTCAACAGAATTGCAAGTCAATGCCCCTATAGAAAAGGATATTTTGATATCAAGAATGTTATAAAAATTGACTTTAGTGACTACTGAGAGGAGTTTAATGAGGACGACATGGATGGCTTTATATATGAAGGAGAGTTGCACAAAGAAGAAAGAAGGGTACCGAGTCAGAGAGTGATGGTTACACCAAAGAAAAACTCTAAGATTAGCCTTAACGTCCAGGCTTTCATTAGTGGTGAGGCAGTATTATGAGACATTAAAACTCTTGCTAATTGATCTGCCACATCATGGTTCTCAGTCCAGGCAGCTACAGTATTGCATACTTGTTGCCCTAGGGTAGGTTGTTAGAACAGAAATATAAAAGCAAAGAACTGACCAGTGCTGACCTGATTTTCCCAGTCGAAATTCTGAACTCAAGACAGAGACAATTGTTCTTAGAAGAAAGATTTTCTTTAGGTCACAAGAGCCTATGTCTTTGAGCCTCTGAAGACAAGGGCTTGGTCTAAGCAATGGGAAAAGAATAACGTTCACAATTAACTTCATCCTTCCCATCCAAATTTGTTTAAGATTTCATATGAGTGATGGGGGAGGCATTGAGTAGGGGAGAAATAGTCCAAGAAAAGTGCCAGACAGGCACTGATGAGGCCTTGTAGGCTGATCAGGACCAGGAGGTGATGGAGCTCCAGATAAATTTTGGAATAAAGATCAAGAAGACCCCATATCTCATGCCCTGGGAGGCAGAAAGACTCACAGAGACATCTTCAAACCCTCGTGGCTCCAGAGAGGAAAAAAATCGACGGATGTATGGGTCACCTGGCAGATGGGCCTCCCAGAATCCCCATCAATCCTGAGGGTGTGTGGGCAACAGTTCATACGTTCCCTGCAGTCCACAGTGTGGTGGATCTGGAAGGGCCTCAGAAGTTCAGTGACAGGCCACTCTCAGCACACACAACAGGAACCTGAGGCCCAGGAATGGGACTTGATGGGAATGAAACATCTCAACAAATGGCAGCATGATAGGGGAGGGGGGTGAAGATGGCTAAACAAAGAGGGAAATAAGTCCATTTCAGGGCAGAGAAGCCATCCTTGGGCCTGGTATCCTCCCCACTATGTGTCTTAGTCCAAGTCCTCTGGAAGGAAAACCAACACAAAGACTTTTCTTATAAGTGTGATCCCAGGAATCAAGGATGAGGTACAGGAGAATAACTCAGGGAAGGGGTGGAACTAAAATTAGAACTCATTAGTGAGTTGGCCACTGCAAAAGGCAAATGGCTGCTTGATCTAATGGAATATCTCAGGCTATGTGACATCCATCTTATTGGGGAAGAAATTGAAACATGCATGTCAACTAGCCACATGTCACAGTTTAGCCTCAGAGGTCATCAACTCCTCCCCATTTCCATGCTGTGCATGCACAGGCTCTGAGTAGTTTTTGAAGCACTTCACACTTCAGCATCGATAAGGCAAGAGGTGCTTACCTGGTGACAAATTGGTCTCCTCTTTGGTGGCTGAAATAAGAAGAGAATCTGAAGGGATGCATAACAAGTGTCAGATATATTGATACCTAAGCAAGCACATGAGACCTCAGTGCCATCGTGGAAAGAAGTTGGGAAAAGAATCCTGAACTATGTACTCATTAAACCTGTTACAAGATTGACCTTGAATCGGCAAAATTAAGGCCTCTTCTCTAGAGGTAAGGAAAGTTCAAAATAGAGAGGAACCTGAGTTATACCAAAATCGTTATACCACTTCAATGTCTGAGTATAGTGGCCTATAAAATTCATCTTGACTAACAATTCATTTAACATAGTCATTCAATAAATATTTATTGAGTGTCTACTGCCTGGAAGCCCCAGCAAACCCCAGCACAAGGCATCATAAAGATAAGTAAAATAGTGCCTGTTCTCAAGAGGCTCATGATCTAGTGGAGAGAAAGATAGGAGGAAGAGCTAACTATGTCAGTGACAAAGTCAAGTGCTCACCATGTCAAGGTTTCAGGGCCCTCATCTGTAAAATGAAGTTAGAATCACGAATTTCTAACTTCTCTTCCCTCTTTGATGTTTTGTGAACCTCTTTGTCACACAAAATCAGACAATGCCAATATAAAAGCTCTCATGTTTATTCCAAATCATCTTCCCCAGTTCCCTCTTGCAAGGGAAATTGTTTCAGAGAAAGCAGGATAGAAACAGTCATCATGCTCATTTGTTCAAAACAAAGCCCACATGGCATCAAAACAGCTAATTTTTTTAGCTAAAAAATTCCACCAGAAGTATTTTCTGACCTTACACAGGGAGAGAAAAAGAAAGCTTTTAAAACCAAATTCATAGTACATTATGTACATACTGTACATAAAATAGGGTTTTTCTGGTGGCTCAGTTGGTAAACAACCCATCTGTAATGCAGGACTTGTGGGTTCAATCCCTGGATCTGGTAGACCCCCCTGGAGAAAAGTATGGCAACCCACTTCAGTATTCCTGCCTGGAAAATACCATGGGTAGAGGAGCCTGGTGGGCTATAGTCCATGGGGTCACAAAGAGACATGACTGAAGCAACTGAGCACACACACGTACATAAAACACTGTCATAAGCAACTGTGAAGCATCTTTAACAGTTGAAAAGTCAACCAGCATGCTGGGTTACTAACTAAAGCGTTTATTAACTGCTTGCCTGATATTTCTTAACCATTGATTATCCAAATTAACTTCTACTCGTTTAAACATTCTCACTCCTGCTGTCCAGTTCCAGTTTGATCCTTTCTTTCCATAAATCCCACCTACACCAACTATCCTTTCATGGCTCTCCAAGTCATATTGTTTAGTGAATTTTTTTCATCTGTATGTGTGTATGAATGTACAGCATACTAAAATTTTTAATTAGAAAAAAATACCAATGACATTGTTTAAGTGAGTGGAAGCTGACATGCCACAGGACCAATCAAAAGTCTCCAAATTTAACGCCACTGTATAATTAAGACTCAAAATTTTAATAAAATATCCTAGGTAATATGAATTACTTTCCAAGCAAAAGTTTAATAGTGTGAAATAGTGGATCTGGGTAAAATTTCTGACACATACTCCTAACTTTTGAGGGTTAAGCAGATTAGATACTTTGACATGTACTGAATGATTTAATCAGCCATACTTTTACTAAAATGGTTTGAATAAATCCCTTAACAGAATTGAATGTATCTACTTTTACGGTATATCTTCAGTTTTCTCAATAAAAGGACCTTTATATTTCAGACTCTGCAACAAAAAGTGTTTCTAACATACTTTTCTTTCTTAAATATGTTATCTTTTCCTTAAATACAGAACAAAGGAAATTATATGTCTACCTTTACAACCTATAGAACATTTAGAACTAGCAACAAATATTTCTGTCTCATATGTTCTTTTTATAGTTCAGTGATTTCACAGAATCACTACATCATGGTATAAATGATGTATGAAATGAAAGTGGTCAATTTCCTCTGCATGGAAAATAGAGATGTTATTCTGTAACTTACCTCTAGACTGGACTATTTGCTATATTAAGGGTAGTTTCTCACTCTCAAATTGCTTTGATGCAGTAGTAGATAGGATCCTACTAGAGACCTGAGAGAATCTGATGTTAGGGTCCTGGTAGGTGGTGCTAGTGGTAAAGACCCTGCCTGCCTATGCAGGAGAGAGAGAGAAAGGTTCGATCACTGGGTCGGGAAGACCCCCTGGAAAAGGGCATGGCAACCCACTCCAGTATTCTTGCCTGGAGAATCCCAGGGACAGAGGAGCCTGGTGAGCTACAGTCGATAGGGGAGCAAACAGTCCAACATGACTGAAGTGACTTCGCACGCACACATGCAGAGAAAGCATAGAGATATCAATCTGTGGCACTAGGTCACTGGTCTAAATTTTAAACAGTTAGGCACCCTTCAGGTTGGAAGCTTCAAGGCTCATTGTTTAACTCAAATGTGCATGATGCTGCACTAATTTTAATAGTTGGTTAATTAATGAAGATGGCAATAGAAAAGCTGAAGGAAGTGTCAGTGCTTTGTTATAAATATGTTAAAACATCACTCGGCCCATAGTTTTAGACCTGACTTCCCCACGGGCTTGTGTCCACGTACATTCACACAGAAGTATGGACGATTTAATGCTTTTGGATGGTAATGATGAAATCTCTGGGATTGCACATCATTTTCACTGTCCAACCAAACTCCTAGCACACATAGACTCTTTTGAAAGAGACACTTTGTGAAATGTAAAACTCATGTAAGGAATTACAATAAATGTGGGAGGGAACCATAGTTCTGTTACTAAATACTGTTTTCTGACAAAATGTCAATACAAACTCATTAAGAAGCTTCTGTGTAATGTGTCCCTAAGTATACTCACATATTATATTTTCAGTGAATATAATTTACTTATTAAATTTACTACCTGCTGTACCAAGATGGCAAAGAATACATTTTTTTTCCCAGATAAATTAGTTAGTGATTAGAATCAACTGTCACATGAGAATCCAAGAGCTGAGAAACAGCAGAATTTAATGAGGTCATTGTAGAAAAGATTGCTGCTTAACTGTTCAAAATCATTTGTGTTTAAAAAGACTTTATACTAAAGAAAAATATTTATAACATTGTCAGCACCAGACTTGCCTTATTGCTTGAACAGAAGCTGAAGAGTTTGTTAAATCCATCTTGTGGTGAGAGAAACATTTAGGAGCCTGGGCACAGGGTGAGGGAGGGCAGAGAGAGGAGGAGAGGGGCAATGGCGGAGAGGCAGGAACTGACGAGTGGAAACAAAGGGGATGGTGTGGGCTGATGAAGATCAGCAACCCTACATTTCCACCTCTTGATCAGGCCTGCAGGAAAAATACAGAGTGGGTGGCTGGACCATTGCCATGTTCTGCCTTTTGAATTTAGTCTAAATTGAATCAAGTGGTGGGAAGGCACAGGAAGAACTCAGGACTGCTATTGCAGGAAAAACCAGCTTTCAAATAAATGAAGTAGTCAGAAATAAAAAGGCAGCTGTGGTTCCTGAGACACTTAAAACTCAGCATCTCAGGGAGGCTGAGGCAGAGGTGTAAGGCAAAGGAATACTGGGAAGTTTCTGATTAGAAGAAGAGGTTAAAAAGTGAAATGTTGTATAGCTCAAGACATTTTCACAGAGTCCAGAGGTGGAAAAAATATATATGTACATTAAGGAGTCACTTATTCTTGATTTAAAGGCTAATAATATATCTTTTAAAATATATTTTATTAACTAATGGTAAGTCTCTCAGTGGTTTTCTTTTCATAATAGTTTCTTTTCACAAAACAGCTGCCAAAATAGTACAACTTTCATATAAAGTTTAGGTACAAGATAAGTCCCACTCTACAACCCCATGGACTGTAGCCCACCAGGCTCCTCTGTACATGGAATTGTCCAGACAAGAATATTGGAGTGGGTTGCCATTCCCTTCTCCAGGCGATCTTCCCAACCGAAGGATTGAACCTGTGTGTCCTGCATTGCAGGTGGATTCTTTAGTGTCTGAGCCAGTAGGGAAGCCCACAAGATACTGCTGCTGCTGCTAAGTCGCTTCAGTCGTGTCCGACTCTGTGCGACCCCATAAATGGCAGCCCACCAGGCTTCCCCGTCCCTGGGATTCTCCAGGCAAGAACACTGGAGTGCCTTTTCCGCCCACAAGATGAGTATACCAAAATTAATGCTTTTATTTGGACTGCAAATAACCAATCAAAAAATATGAACTACTTGTTAATTGTTCGGTTCAGTTCAGTCACTCAGTCATGTCTGACTCTTTGCGACACCATGACTACAGCACACCAGACCTCTCTGTCCATCACCAACTCCCGGAGTTCACCCAAACTGTTGTCCACTGAGCAAGCGATGCCATCCAACCATCTCATCCTCTGTCATTCCCTTCTCCTCCTGCCCTCAATCCTTCCCAGCATCAGAGTCTTTTCCAATGAGTCAGCTCTTCGCATCAGGTGGCCAAAGTATTGGAGTTTCAGCTTCAGCATCAGTCCTTTCAATGAACACTCAGGACTGATCTCCTTTAGGATGGACTGATTGAATCTCCTTGCAGTCCAAGGGATTCTCAAGAGTCTTCTCCAACACCACAGTTCAAAGGCATCAATTCTTCAGTGCACAGCTTTCTTTATCATCCAACTCTCACATCCATACATGACTACTGGAAAAACCATAGCCTTGACTAGATGGACATTTGTTGGCAAAGTAATGTCTCTGCTTTTTAATATGCTGTCTAGGTTGGTCATAACTTTCCTTCCAAGGAGTAAGCATCTTTTAATTTCATGGCTGCAGTCACCATCTGCAGTGATTTTGGAGCCCCAAAAAGATAAAGTCAGCCACTGTTTTCACTGTTTCCTCATCTATTTGCCATGAAGTCATGGGACAGGATGCCATGATCTTTGTTTTCTGAATGTTGAGCTTTAAGCCAACTTTTCCACTCTCCTCTTTCACTTTCATCAAGAGGCTCTTTGGCTCTTCTTCACTTTCTGCCATAAGGGTGGTGTCATCTGCATATCTCAGGTTATTGATATTTCTCAGAACAATCTTGATTCCAGCTTGTGCTTCATCCGGCTCAGCATTTCTCATGATTTACTCTGCATGTAAGTTAAATAAGCAGAGTGACAATACACGGCCTTGATGTACTCCTTTTCCTATTTGAAACTAGTCTATTGTTCCATGTCCAGTTCTAACTGCTGCTTCCTGACATGCATATAGGTTTCTCAAGAGGTAGGCCAGGTGGTCTCGTATTTCCATCTCTTTCAGAATTTTCCACAGTTTATTGTGATCCACACAGTCAAAGGCTTTGGCATAGTCAGTAAAGCAGAAATAGATGTTTTTCTGGAACTCTCTTGCTTTTTGATGATCCAGCAGATGTTGGCAATTTGATCTCTGGTTCCTATGCCTTTTCTAAATTCAGCTTGAACATCTGGTAGTTCATGGTTCACGTATTGCTGAAGCCTGGCTTGGAGAATTTTGAGCATTACTTTACTAGTGTGTGAGATGAGTGCAATTGTGCAGTAGTTTGAGCATTCTTTGGCATTGCCTTTCTTTGGGATTGGAATGAAAACTGACCCTTTCCAGTCCTGTGGCTACTGCTGAGTTTTCCAAATTTGCTGGTATATTGAGTCCAGCACTTTCATAGCATCATCTTTTAGGACTTGAAGTAGCTCTGAAGATACTGGAATTGTATCACCTCCACTAGTTTTGTTTGTAGTGATAATTCCTAAGGCCTGCTGGACTTCACATTCCAGGATGTCTGGCTCTAGGTGAGTGATCAGACCATCATGATTATGTGGGTCATGAAGATCTTTTTGAATAGTTCTTCTGTGTATTCTTGCCACCTCTTATTAATATCTTTTGCTTCTGTTAGGTCCCTACCATTTCTGTCCTTTATTGTGCCCATCTTTGCATGAAATGTTCCCTTGGTATCTCTAACTTTCTTAAATAGATCTCTAGTCTTTCCCATTGTATTGTTTTCCTCTATTTCTTTGCACTGATCACTGAGGAAGGCTTTCTTATCTGTCCTTGCTATTCTTTGGAACTCCGCATTCAAGTGGATATATATTTCCTTTTCTCCTTTGCTTTTTGCTTCTCTTCTTTTCACAGCTATTTATAAGGCCTCATCAGATAACCATTTTGCTTTTTAGCATTTCTTTTCCATGGAGATGGTCTTGATCCCTGTTTCCTGTACAATGTCATGAGCTTCTGTCCGTAGTTCATCAGGCACTCGACCTATCAGATTTGGTCCCTTAAATCTATTTCCCACTTCCACTGTATAATCGTAAGGGATTTGATTTAGGTCACACCTGAGTGGTCTAGTGATTTTCCCTAATTTCTTCAATTTAAGTCTGAATTTGGCAATAAGGAGTTCATGATCTGAGCCACAGTCAGCTCCCGGTCTTGTTTTTGCTGACCGTATTCGACATCCATTTTGAGTGTTGGTTCTAAGATGTCTTGTAGGTCCTCACAGAACCATTCAACTTCAGCTTCTTCGTCGTTACTGGTCTGGGCATAGACTTGGATTACTGTGATATTGAGTGGTTTGCCTTGGAAATGAACAGAGACTATTCTGTCATTTTTGAGATTGCATCTGAGTACAGCATTTCAGACTCTTTTGTTGATTATGATGGCTACTCCATTTCTTCTAAGGGATTCTTGCCCACAGTAGTAGATATAATGTTCATCTGAGTTAAATTCACCCATTCCAGTCCATTTTAGTTCTCTGATTCCTAAAATGTTGATGTTCACTATTTCCATCTCCTTTTTGACCAGTTCCAATTTGCCTTGATTCACGGACCTAACATTCCAGGTTCCTATTCAATATTGCTCTTTACAGCATCAGACCTTACTTCTATCACCAGTCACATCCACAACTGGGTGTTGTTTTTGCTTTGGCTCCATCTCTTCTTTGTTTATGGAGTTATTTGTCCACTGATCTCCAGTAGCATATGGGGCACCTACAAACCTCGGGAGTTCATCTTTCAGTGACCTACCTTTTTGCCTTTCCATACTGTTCATGGGGTTCTCAAAGCAAGAATACTGAAGTGGCTTGCAATTCCCTTCTCCAGTGGACCACATGTTGATAACTGTATTTATATGAAATACATGTCAGTTATATGAAGACAAATAGAAAACAAGGTACAAACTACTATGTAGCAAATAAACTGCAAAGATACATTGTAAAGCACAGGACATTTTATGTAACTTTAAATGGAGTATATTTTTTAAATTTTGAAAAGCTGTGTTGTACATCTGAAATGAATATAATATTGTAACTAAATTATGCTTCAATTAAAAAAATAAAACTAGAAAACATTGCTGAGAAATATACATAATTTTCACAACAGAGTGATAAACTGTGTATCCAAATGAAAATAGTGGCTATTAGGAAGATGATAACAGTTTCCAAGAATTCCAACAAATTCCAATATGTAATTTATCATTTTTTCTAATAATAATATCAATGGAAAAAATACCAGCAGGGTTGCTTGGGAACTTTCCAATGTTAGTCTAAATTCTAACTGGAAGAAAAATCAAGCAAGAGGAAGTATGAAGTAGTAGAAGAACAAAAGAAAAAGGGGGGAGCTTACTTTGAAAAATGTTAAAAATCTATTATCAATCTGTAATATTTAAAATATTGGATTAATAACATAAATCAAATAAATATCAAGGAGAAAGATCAGAGAGCACATAGAAAATCCTAATATATTGTATGAAGAAAATGGAGAGCAAAAGAGGAAGAGGTGGATTATTCAATAAATGGTATTGTGGGAATTAACTATTTGGGAACAAATGAAACTAACTTTTCATCTTTACATCATGCCTTGAGCCAAAATAAAATCCATATGGATAAAATTATCAAAATTAGAAAAAAAAACCTGAAACCATAGACAGTATATGTGAATATTTAAATGTCTTGGAATGAAAAAGGATTGGCTAAGCATACAATCAATGAAAGAAATCACAAGGAAAAAAATACATAAATTTGCTTCCATAGAAATTTCAAAATTTAGGAATAAAAATTCGGGAAAATGTAAGATAAAGGGAAGAATGTTTTCTAAAACTATGGCATTAAAAGGGTTAACATTGTAAATATAGAGATAACTCAAACAAATTGAGATCCATTAATATTCCCTGAAATAGAACATGTGAGGAAAGAGTCAGCTTTGTTAGTAATTTAAACTACAGTTAAAATCAACATGGAAATGTCATTTTCAACCTATATAATTAGCAAGGATTTTTTAATGCAGTATCTATGGCTATACTGTTTTGTGGTAATAATTAGCCACTTGAAATATAGTTGCTGCAGTGTCAACAATATGTACCAAAAGCATTTATTTAATGAAAGCAAAAATAAACAAAATGGGACCTAATTAAACTTAAAAGCTTTTACACAACGAAGGAAACTATAAGCAAGGTGAAAAGACAGCCTTCAGAATGGGAGAAAATAATAGCAAATGAAGCAGCTGACAAAGAATTAATCTCAAAAATATACAAGCCGCTCCTGCAGCTCAATTCCAGAAAAATAAGCGACCCAATCAAAAAATGGGCCAAAGAACTAAACAGACATTTCTCCAAAGAAGACATACAGATGGCTAACAAACACATGAAAAGATGCTCAACATCACTCATTATCAGAGAAATGCAAATCAAAACCACAATGAGGTACTATCTCACGCCAGACAGAATGGCTGCTATCCAAAAGTTTACAAGTAATAAATGCTGGAAAGTGTGCGGAGAGAAAGGAACCCTCTCACGCTGCTGGTGGGAATGCAAACGAGTAGAGCCACTATGAAGAACAGTGTGGACATTCCTTAAAAAACTGGAAATAGAACTGCCATACGACCCAGAAATCCCACTGCTGGGCATACACACCGAGGAAACCAGAATTGAAGGAGACACGTGTACCCCAATGTTCATCATAGCACTGTTTACAATAGCCAGGACATGGAAGCAACCTAGGTGTCCATCGGCAGATGAATGGATAAGAAAGCTGTGGTACATATACACAAAGGAATATTACTCAACTATTAAAAAGAATGCATTTGAATCAGTTCTAATGAAGTGGATGAAACTGGAGCCTATTAAACAGAGTGAATTAAGTCAGAAAGAAAAACATCAATACAGTATATTAATGCATATATATGGAATTTAGAAAGATGGTAATGATGACCCTATATGTGACACAGCAAAAGAGACACAGATGTAAAGAACAGATTGTTGGACTCTGTGGGAGAAGGGGAGGGTGGGATGATTTGAGAGAACAGCATTGAAACATGTATATTATCATATGTGAAACAGATCATCAGTCCAGGTTTGATGCATGAGGCAGGGTGCTCAGGGCTGGTGCACTGGGATGACCCTGAGGATGGGATAGGGAAGGAGGTGGGAGGGAGGGTCAGGATAGAGAACACATGTACACTCATGGCTGATTCATGTGAATGTATGGCAAAAACCACCACAATATTGTAAAGTAATTAGTCTGCAATTAAAATTAATAAAATAAAAATAAAACGTGCTGTACCCTTTGACCCAATAATTCCATCTCTAGGGATTGATCTTAAGAAAGTAATCAGAGACAGAATAACTAGATAATTAGTACATAAAATACATATTAATAATAGTGAAAGATTAGAAAGGCAGAAGTATTCAATAACAGAATAATTATAATATGTTCATTTACTGACATGATGAAATATATATGATACAAAGTTTTGTTTTGTTTTGTTTTTATATGATACAAAGTTAAGTGAAAAACCAAGAAATAAAAGTGCATATGCATTAGTATCCCAAACATGTAAAGGGTATGTACACACACATACACATAAATAAAAGACTGAATGAAAATGCACGGGCATATTAACTGTTTCCTCTAGGTTTAAAAATTATCAGTTATTTTTTGCCATTCTGTATATGTATTGCAAAGTTTTAAGAATAAGCATATATTTGTTTTAATTAAAAATTAAATTGTATTTTTGAAAAAAAGTCTTGTCTTCCAGTTTGTTCAAACTGACACAAATCACAACTAGCCATTATAATAAGGAAATCTCTAGCAATGAAACCCTTAATGAGAAGCCATATGTTTGCTTGGGGAATATTTTGAAAAGTAAAAGTGTTAGTTGCTCAATTGTGTCTGACTCTTTGCAACTCCATGGACTGTAGCCTGCAGGCTCCTCTGTCCATGGAATTCTCCAGGCAAGAATACTTGAGTGGGTTGCCATTTCCTTCTCCAGGGGATCTTCCCATTCCAGGGATTGTACCCAGGCCTTCTACATTGCAGGCAGATTCTTTACCATCTGAGTCATCAGGGGAATATCTTGATTGTGTTTAAATGACCAACTAAAAGCAGTTTAGGATATTCAGTGGGGTCAGCTTTCATCATGAAAGTCAAGCTGAATTAACTAACCTTTTACCCTAGTCTAGGTATTGTTTGTGGAGAAGGCAGTGGCAACCCACTCCAGTACTCTTGCCTGGAAAAATCCCATGGATGGAGGAGCCTGGTAGGCTGCAGTCCATGGGGTTGCTGAGGGTCAGACATGACTGAGCGACTTCACTTTCACTTTTCACTTTCATGCACTGGAGAAGGAAATGGCAACCCACTCCAGTGTTCTTGCCTGGAGAATCCCAGGGACAGTGGAGCCTGGTGAGCTTCCGTCTATGGGGTCACACAGAGTCGGACATGACTGAAGCGACTTAGCAGCAGCAGCAGCAGCAGCAGCAACAGCAGGTATTGTTTGCCTGATGCTTGTTGGGTCAGGAACTTAACGAGCAAAGGAGACTAGGCCCAGAGAGCAGATGACTAACAGGTGCAACAGGCATGAGTTTTAATATCTCCCCACCCTGTTATTCAACATAGTGCTTTAAATGCCCACATGGTATTTAGTTGTAGAAATAACTAGCCTCATTTTCCACTCTGATTCGTAAGTAGTTAACTAAACATTTCAATTCATAACTGCTAAAGATCTACATCTCACTAGCTACTATTTGAAACAATATCTGGAATTACTGTTTGTAGTCAAAAGCATCTTCATTTTAACATTCAAAACTGAGCATCATGCAACACTAATTTTGCACTTGTGAACAGAAAAAAGCCACTCTACAAACTCAGGGTGGATTCACTGATTAACATTACAAACCTTGAGGAATCTTTCTTACCTGGAATTTTGCCCTGATACTATTTGTGAAAACAAGCATTAGAGAGGCCAAGTCTAGGTAATATCTGATTTCCTACTCTCACTTCATGCAAGAAAAAGTAAATTGTATACCAAAAAGAGAATTGGGCTGGCCATCATTCTCTGAGCCTCAGTTTCCTCATCTCTTCAGTTCTGACAATCCATGATTGCACTTCCATTAAAAGGCACTCTTGAAAATTAGAATCATACTTCCCTGAATTTCTTTCTGTCAATAAATCACTGAGGTGATATATACTACCTAACCATACTCATAAATAATATTGCTTTTAATGAAATTATGCCTTGTTTGAAATAGTTTATACTATCTGCCTTTCTTGTTACTTCCCTCAGTTCAGTTCAGTTCAGTCACTCAGTCATGTCCGACTCTTTGCGACCCCATGAATTGCAGAACACCAGGCCTCCCTGTCCATCACCAGCTCCAGGAGCTCACTCAAACTCATGTCCATCCAGTCAGTGATGCCATCCAGCCATCTCATCCTCTGTCGCCCCCTTCTCCTCCTACCCCCAATCCCTCCCAGCATTAGAGTATTTTCCAATGAGTCAACTCTTCACATGAGGTGGCCAAAGTACTGGAGTTTCAGCTTTAGCATCAGTCCTTCCAATGAACACCCAGGACTGATCTCCTTAAGAATGGACTGGTTGCGCATCTCCTTGCAGTCCAAGGGACTCTCAAGAGTCTTCTCATTCATCCAAAAAAACCTACTACATTATTAACCTTTACAAATCTGACTGTAACTCTCTTCAGATTCTCTTTCCCTCTCACACCATCTTGAAATAGCCAGTTTGCTGAAAATACTCTGTGTATATATATATAACCCAATACTGGGTAGTGAATGCAGTCATCATATAATTCCAGGCCAGGTGTAACCCAACACAGAGCCTTCCTCTCAAATTTGATCAGATTTCCCTTTATGAAATTAGCATTCTCTGTGTACTAAAAAAAATTAACTTATGAATTTAATTAAGGAAATTATTAGTCACTCAACACCAAAGGGATGTTGGTAAAAATATGATATTCAAATTTCATATTCTCAGTACCATTAAAACACTTACATTTGCTTTTCAACAAAATTGTCTCAAACCAGGAGTTTGTTTTTCAATGCATAAAATAGTGACCAAGTATAACTTAACCATGTAAAAAATAATAGCCCTGTTTTGGACACATGAATTTACCATTGGCTCACTTCTTTTCTTAATAGTTGGATTTTACCAGACTGCCACTATTTTTAACTATCATTCTTTTAAATAGTTCCATAGTACATTTTTCAAAAGTGCCATGTCTATATAACTCATGCCCTACAAAGATTGTCTCAGTAAAAATTGTCTTTCCTAGCAGAAGAAATTCAAATTATCATGTGAACTACACACAACTACATGACTCAACTTATTTTAAAACACACTTCATAGTATAATGACATGCACACCAGGTTTATTATCCAATAGGCTGGGGCTCCCAGGCCAGCTCCACTACATACAAGTTGCCTGTCCTAACTCAGTCTGGGTTCCCCTGTCTTCCAAACAAGGGTAATAGAACCTACCTGGAGGTAGTAACAAAGATCAAAGGATTGCTAACATTAAACGGATATTTAGGACTTTTACTTTACAACAGGCAAAACAAACAATTGAGCCATCTCTACCACTGAGGATAAGAAAAATGTAAAAATATTAAGAACATCTTTTTAAAGCACTGAAAAACTAATGATATAGTGAGAAATGGCCAGCAGCCAAAATCACGGGAACAAATAGAACCTGGAGAAGAATGCAAAGCCATCTTAACTCTAAGGGTATATACCTATCTCTTAGCTCTAAGGGTATATGCTGCGCTGTGTGAAAGTCACTCAGTCGTGTCCAACTCTTTGCAACCCCATTGACTATACAGTACATGGAATTCTCTAGGCCAGAATACTGGAGTGGGTAGCCTTTCCCTTCGCCAAGGGATCTTCCCAACCCAGGGATCGAACCCAGGTCTCCTGCATTGCCGGGCAGATTCTTTACCAATTGAGTCACCAGGGAAGTCCAAGAATACTAGAGTGGGTAGCCTATCCTTTCTCCAGTGGATCTTCCTGACCCAGGAATCGAACCAGGGTTTCCTGCATTAGAGGCAGATTCTTGACCAACTGAGCCATCAGGGGTGGCTGATTTACTGGACCCTGGAGTGGGTTACCATTACTGAATACTGGAGTGAGTTACCATTTCCTTCTCCAGGGGATCTTCCCAACCCAAGGATAGAACCTGGGTCTCCTGTACTGCAGACAGGCTCTTTACTGCCTGAGCCACCAGGGAAGCCCTCTAAGGGTATATACCTATCTCTGAGCTCTAAGAGTATATACCTCTCTAGGAGGAAAAGCTGAGGAATTCAGCTGTACTTTTGGTGATTTTGCAAGCCTAGAGAAATCAAAATCAAAACCCAGGGGCTACCAAAATCAGAAACTCTGATAAATCATCCCTTTAAGGATAAAACCCCAAAAGACTTCACTTCCAAAGTTAAAGTAAAACAAACACAAACAATCTTTAACATTGAAGTGCAACCCAGTTTTGCAACATCTGGGATGCCCAGGGAAACTCAACCTCAAGAATAGAAATAGAATGCATAATTTGAAACCAGTTGAGGGGAAAAAAATGGAATGAGATGATCAGTACAGTTGAAGTCAAGAAAAATCAAAGCTATGGTTTTTCCAGTAGTCATGTATGGATGTGAGAGTTGGACTATAAAGAAAGCTGAGCACTGAAGAATTAATGCTGTTGAGCTGTGGTGTTGGAGAGACTCTTGAGAGTCCCTTCAACTGCAAGGAGATCCAATCAGTCAATCCTAAAGGAAATCAGTCCTGAATATTCATTGGAAGGACTGATGCTGAAGCTGAAGCTCCAATAGTTTGGCCACCTGATGCAAAGAACTGACTCGTTGGAAAAGACCCTGATGTTGGGAAAGACGGAAGGCAGGAGAAGAAGAGGATGACAGAGGATGAGATGGTTGGATAGCATCACCAACTCAATGGACATGAGTTTGAGCAAGCTCCAGGAGTTGGTGATGGACAGGGAAGCCTGGCGTGCTGGAGTTCATGGGGCCGCGAAGAGTTGGACACAACTGAGTGACTGAACTGAATTGAAATCAAGAAAGAAAGAAAAACACAAAATACAGAACAGGCAAGACAAAAAGCTCACAATAAAACAATGGTAGTTACCATCAGTAAAAATGGACAAACTGCTCCAGTTATAAGAAGGGGATTATAAGACTGGATTTTTTTAAAAAAATAGCAGCACAGGCTATTTACAAGAAACAAATCTAAATCATAATGATCTAAAAGTTGGAAATACAAGGATAGAGAAGTATATTAAACACTAACAAAAGAAAGCTGGCATAGCTTTATTAATATCAGAAAATTTTTTCTTTAATGCAAAATCATTACAGAGATAAAGAGGATCACTACTTAATGATACAAGGTTTAAATAATCAGTAAGCATAAACAATTCCAAATTTGTATAGAACTACTAACATAAACTAAAAATTTGTTGTTGTCTAGTCACTAAGTTATGTCTGACTCTTTTACGACCCATGGACTATATAGCCTTCCTGGCTCCTCTGTTTACAGGCTTTTCCAGGCATGAATACTGAAGTGGGTTGCCATTTCCTTCTCCAGAGGATCTTCCCAACTCAGGGATTGATCCTTTGTCTGCTACATTGGTAGACAGATTCTTTACCACTGAGCCACCAGGGAAGCCCAAAACTAAAAATACATAAACCAAAATTGAATACAAAGAAAACTAGACAGATGTACAATCATACCAGAATATTTTAATGCATAACTGTGTTATTGACAGAATGATCCTCAACAATACATGGAAAAATATTAACAACCTCATAAATGAAACTGAACTAGTAAAAATGTTTAATTATTGAATAAAACAATTGGAAAATATATTTTCCAGTAAAATTGAAAATACATTCACTTCAAGAACTTATAGAATATTTATCAAAAATACTATATACCATGGGCCATAAAGCAAGTGTCAGTAGATTTTAGAGCAATGAAACCTTATAGAGTATGTTCTCTGACCAAAGGACAATTGAGTGAGAAATTAAAACAACAGAAAAATCCCTGAGTATTAAGAAATACACTTCTAAATAATCCATAGTCAAAGGATAAGAAATGATAATTTTTTTAATTTTTTGAACTAAGCTGTAATAAAAATACTACATATAAAGACTAATGATAAAGAGAATTATATAGCCTTGATAGCATGTGTTAGAAAAAGGATAATTAAAAAGAAATGAGGTTTAAATTAAAAGTAAAATAAATTCCCCCAAGAAAATAGAGGTGATGATATAAGAAAAGAGAAAACAGAAATAAAGAAGATCAAAAACCAAAAATTGGTTATTGATAAAACAATCAAAATGTATAGTCTTATGGTAAGAATGATTACAAGATAAAATATTAAATCTAAGCAATGAAAAGGGAACATGACTACAAATAGGACATGAGAAAAAAGACTTTATTAAGAATAACTCTACCAATAAGTCTGAAAGTGTAAACGAAAAATGGGGAAGCTCCTAAAAAATTTCAACTTATCAAAATGGCTTCAAGAAGAAACAGAACATATCAACATCTGTGTAACTATTACATGTGCACACACACACACACGCACACACACGCACAGTGATACAGATGAACTTCATTGTCACTTTTCAAGTTCTGTCACTCATTGGAGGAAGAAAACTTTCAGTCTTTAACAAATGTTCCAGAAGATGTAAAAAGAGACTACACCTCCAATTCATTTTATGAAGTTAACATAACTTGAATACCTAAACTTGAAAAGATGACATTAAAAAGGAAAATTATAAGCCAGTATCACTAATGGGTATAGATATAAAGCCATAAACAAAATAGCAGCAAACCAAATCCAAAAAATAAATTAAGAGGATTATCCATTTTGCTCGGGTCAGATTTATTTCAGGAATTCAAGATCTAAACATTTATATACATGGAAGGAGTACATGAACAGAAGGGTCTCTCGGGGCATCTAGGTACTGGCAATATTGTTATTTATTTGATTGCTAGTTACACATGTATTTTATTTACAAATACTCAAATTTGTGTATACTTATGTTATTGGCTGTAAATTTTATATTTTATAAAAAGATTTATAAAATAACCAAAATATGCTATGCTATGCTATGCTAAGTCACTTCAGTCGTGCCCGACTCTGTGCGACCCCATAGACGGCAGCCCACCAGGCTCCCCCGTCCCTGGGATTCTCCAGGCAAGAACACTGGAGTGGGTTGCCATTTCCTTCTCCAGTGCATGAAAAGAGAAAAGTGAAATTGAAGTCGCTCAGTCGTGTCCGACTCTTAGCGACCCCATGGACTGCAGCCTAACCAGGCTCCTCCGTCCATGGGATTTTCCAGGCAAGAGTACTGGAGTGGGGTGCCATTGCCTTCTCCAACCAAAATATATTTATAGTCAATTATTTCTATAGCATTTTCTAGCAAAAGTAGATAGGATGGTAGATTATCCCTAGTTTCATCTATAACAGGCATTTGCATTAGGTAGGTATTGAAAGTATCATTGTTCTAAACCACTAGTGCTATAGAAAGCTATTTTCAATATTTTTTCAATGAAAAACTTTATTTCTATTCAAGTTCAACTCACCTGTGTTTTCACCAGGACTTCCTTCCCAGAGTAAGAATGTGAGTTTGTAATCTAGCTCTACCTCCTTGCTTTAGGATCACTGGCTGAACAAGTTACTTAGCCTCTTTGAACTTGTTTCCTCTTCCTTCTGCGGGTAATAATTGTCTTCTGATGCTGGAGAGGATTAAATCAGATACCTCATGTAGAGTGCTAGCATGCAGTAAACACTTAATACTTGGTAATTATAATTGTTGTTGTTTTTATTATTATATAATTATAATGGTCTTATTCTGCATCCAGTTTACGTAAGAGCAGTCAGCGGGTCCTGCTTTGCATTCTAGCCTCCACTACTTCACATTTGGTGAACTTAAACGAGTTCTTAAACCTCTCAGAGCCTCAATTTCATCACGTGTTAAATGAGGATAAGTATACCTCTAGATCATGGCATCCGATCCCATCACTTCATGGCAAATAGATGGGGAAACAGTGGAAACAGTGGCTGACTTTATTTTTCTGGGCTCCAAAATCACTGTGGATGGTGATTACAGCCATGAAATTAAAAGACACTTGCTCCTTGGAAGGAAAGCTATGACCAACCTAGACAGCATATTAAAAAGCAGAGACATTACTTTGCCAACAAAGGTCCATCTAGTCAAGGCTATGGTTTTTCCAGTAGTCATGTATGGATGTGAGAGTTGGACTATAAACAAAGCTGAGTCCTGAAGAATTGATGCTTTTGAACTGTGTTGTTGGCAAAGACTCTTGAGAGTCCCTTGGACTGCAAGGAGATCCAACCAGTTCATCCTGAAGGAGACCAGCCCTGGGTGTTCATTGCAGGGACTGATGTTGAAGCTGAAACTCCAATACTTTGGCCACCTGATGCAAAGACCTGACTCATATGAAAAGACGCTGATGCTGGGAGGGATTGGGGGCAGGAGGAGAAGGGAACAAAAGAGGATGAGATGGTTGGATGACGTCACCAACACAATGGACATGGGTTTGGGTGGACTCTGGGAGTTGGTGATGGACAGGGAGGCCTGGCATGCTGCAGTTCATGGGGTCTCAAAGATTCAGACACGACTGAGTGACTGAACTGAACTGAACTGATACCTCTTTGGGGCTTCCTAGGTGGGGCTAGTGGTAAAAAAACCTATCTGCCTAACACAGGAGACATAAGAGATGCAGCTTCAAACTGTGGGTCAGGAAGGTCCCCTGGATTTGGCATAGCAACTCACTCCAGCATTCTTGTCTGGAGAATCCCATGGACAGAAGAGCCTGGCAGGCTACAGTCCATAGCATTGAAATTAGTAGGAACCAACTTAGCACACACACACATACTTCTTTAGATATAGGACTCAAATGACGAAAAAGTACAGCAAATCTCAGTTGTCTGAAACATACCCCAAGGCACAGTTCTATCACTGCTGAGGAGGCCCCCAAGGGGCCACAATAGAATCTCAGAGAGCAAGTTACCATCTCAAATTTCCTAAATGTTTTCCCATTGAGCCATTGTTCCTTGAGCATTCTCAAGATGTCACAGCTACAGCTGTTCATCTATTTCTCGTCAAATATCATGTCACTATTCCCCAGTCCAAGCTTTCATTTTGTTGATGGATGTTAGTATGCTAATAGAAATTATAGAAAATTGTACACATTCTGAAATTAATCTAATTATAATCTATGAACAGTCATCTATCACTTGACTCAGACTCTGATATTAATTCTATGACCTTGATAAGTTATTAGCTATGTGGCATTTAGCAAGTTACCTCTCTGGCCCTGTTTCCACATCTGTGAAAGAGAGGTGGTAATATTGAAAATTTATTGAGGTCTACTAATACTAGGCACTAAAGTAGGTGCTTAACATATATTAGCACTTTTAATACACATACATCATTAAAGGTTAGTAGTAGTATTGCTGTTGTTTCCATTTTACATATGAGAAAATTGAAACTCTGAGAGGTTAATTGCCTAAGGTTATGTTGTAGAAACATCAAGATTCAAGTCCAGGTCTCTCTATTGCCAAAACCCAATCTACTATACTTCATTGCTTCTCAATTAATGGAATATCTTTCATGTGATAGGCAATCTACATTCATCATCCTTATAAACTTGAAGATCAAAGGAGATATTCCTTATAAAACGCTTGGCACAGGGCCTAACACAGACACACACAACAAAGTAAAAAGCCTGTAGCCTTCCAACTTTTTTCTAGTGTTTTCAAAAAACAAAACAAACAAACAAGACACTATTCTTTTGATTGAATAATGGGGGCTGTTCTTCCCGCATATCTAACATTAGGTGCTATACAGCAATATATGTAGTGATATTGTTACAAAAATATCTATAAACACATTTTCCATGGAAAAGGATTCAAATGGACTCATTTTTAAACTGAGCAAAAAATGATACTCAGTGTTTTTATGTCATAGCAAAATTTCATGAACTCATAAGGTCAGTCATTCTGGGTGCTTCAGAGGATCCCTGAAATTGTATGCAGAGTGTGTATGTTTGATCACCAACTCTTTTTTTCTGGAAATAGGATTCTTAACTTGCATAAGATTTGTACATATTATGATCCCAAATGCTTCAGCAAAACCATCATTAAATATCTTCAGTGTTTCTGAAGCCTAGGTATTTTTAAGCGCCTCCTCTTCACTCATTGATGATGAAGGGATCCCTGCCCTAGGGTCAATCATGTGATGCTGGACACTGGAAACATGAAATCTATAGCATTTTATCAGTCACTTTACTTACAGCCCAGGAGAGGAGGACATTGCCTGCCAGGCAGGGCCACACAAGGTTTGTACTTGTCAACACAAGGAACGTGCAATGGTTGTGGAAAGCAGGATTTGCAGCATCAAGAGTGTAGGTTGCCCTTGGTCACCATGAAAGGATGCAATTGGCTTGTTTGAATGATTTCACAGGCTGGCAGGGAACTGAAACCCATGCTGAGGAATAAGCAGTAACTACATTTAGTCCCTGTAATAAGGAAGGTTTTAACTTATTCACAGGAGCAGAGTGGACAGGGGAACTTGCAATTAGGCCAGTCAAGGCCCTCCTGATTTTATCAGATATCATGTCCAACTCTTTGTGACCCCATGGGTTGTAGCCTGCCAAGCTCCTCTGTCCATGGGATTCTCCAGGCAAGAATACTGGAGTGGGTTGCCGTATCCTCCTCAAAGGGATCTTCTCGACCCAGGGATCGAACCCCCATCTCTCACATCTCCTGCCTTGGCAGGTGGGTCCTTTTACCACTAGCGCCACCTGGGAAGCCCCATCAGAAGTCAAGGCAGAACAGGTGGCTCGGTGGTAACGAATCTGCCTGCCAATGCAGGAAACAGAGATTCAATTCCTGGGTCAGGAAGATTCCCTGGAGAAGGAAATGGCAACCTACTCCAGCATTTTTGCCTGGGAAATCCCATAGCCAGAAGAGCCTGGCGGGCTACAGTCTAAGGAATTGCAAAGAGTCGGACACTGTATCTGATAAAATAGCCCATGGGATCGCAAAGAGTCGGACATGACTTAGTGACTAAACAACCACCACAACAGGTTGGTATGATTTATCAAAGGTCTTAAAAATACACATCATCTTTTACCTTGTAGCTCCTCCTGTAAAAATTTATTCTCATGGAAATAATCATAACTGCGCAAAATAGGATTGTTTCTAATAGAAAAAATTTAGAAATAATGTAAACATCTTTCAAAGGGAAATCAATAGATATCAATACCTGTTGGAATGGTTATCATCAAGACATCAAGAGATCACAAGCATCAGCAAGGATGTGAAGAAAAGGGAACCCTTGTGCACTGTTAGTAGGGATTTAAATAGATGCAACAACTATATAGAAAACAGTATGGAGGGTTCCTTAAAAATCTAAAAATAGAACTACCATCTGGTCCAGCTATACTACTTCTGGCTGTATCCAAAGGAAATGAAAACAGCATACTGAAAACTTATCTACACTGTCACATTTATCGCAGCATTATTCACTATAGCCAAGACATGAAAACAACCTGTGTCCATCAACAGATGAATGAATAAAGAAGATGGCACATGCACAGACACGCATCCACACACATCCAAATGGAATATATATCATTCAGGCATGGAAGAACAAATCCTGCCATGTGCAACAACATGGACCAACCTTGAGGGCATTAATTATGCTATGTGAGGTAAGTCAAACAGAGAAAAGTACTGTATGATCTCACTTGCATGTGTAATATATAAAAGCTAAACTCCTAGAAACAGAGAGCCGGAGGTTGGGAAAACTGGGGAGATGTTGGTCAAAGGGTTCAAATTTGCAGTTAACAGATGAACATGTTCTAGAGATCTAATGCACAGCACAGTCAATACTGCATTATACACTTCAAAGTTGCTGAAAGAGTATATCTTAAATGCTCACACCACAAAAATGAAATGTTAATTGTGTGAGATGACAGAAGTGTTAGCTAACACTACATTGATATACTTATTGCAACGTATTAGTGTGTCAAATGAACACACTGTATACCTTGAAAGTGAAAGTGTAAATCGCTCAGTCATGAACGACTCCTTGAACACCTTAAACTTGTACAATGTTATAGGTCAACTAGATCTCAACAACAAAAATGAATGTTGAACTGGTCGTCAACTGTTGAATTGGGCCTGCGAGATAGAAGCTATGCTGAGATTAATAAAAGTCTGCAGGCTTACCATTACAGATCACTTTCATCTAACAACTTCTATTCTGGCTCTACTTGTCACCTTTATGTATTTCAGCAATGCTCCTTCTGTCAGAGAGATGCAAAATCACTGGCTTTAAAGATGGACAAAGGGGCCATGAGTCAAAGAATCTAGGTGGCCTCTAGAAGCTGGAAAAGGCAAGGAAATAAACTCTTTCCCAGAGCCTCCAGAAAAAAATGCAGCATTCTGGACATCTGAAATTTAGCCCAATGAGACCCATTTCAGATTTTTAACTTACAGAACTATACTATAAATGTGTCTGTTTAAGATGCTAAGTTTGTGGTAATTCAATACAGCAGCAGTAGAAAACTAAAACAGTGAAGAATTCTATCACTTTCCCAACACCCTCCCTCCTCCAACCCCCCTTTCCCTGCCTTGATGATTCATAACCTCATTTAAATGTTGGTAACTTAGGGAGACAGATAAGGGGATGGCAAACGTCACAGCTTCTGTTTTAATAGATTTCCTCTGTGAAGATGCAAGGACTAAGAAAACATATTTTTAATCTTTTGCTCACTTAAAATTAACTAGAAAAATATTGTGACAGATGGTGTCCTTCATGCTGCCTTAGCATTTTGGCATGTTCCATTTAATACATCTCTTATGTTCCCAAGTCAGAGCAGAAAATCCAATTACTGCAAGGGCATTCTAGTGTTTTTGACAACTTCACTTTGGTACATTTTAGCTGAAATGCAAGTAAATATAGTGACCAGTTACAGGTGAGAACCAGGAAAGCTGGAAGGTGATGTACTTTTAGCAAATAGATAGACACTTCATGTCAAAGGCTGTGAACCATTGCTGAAAAGAGGGAGGTAAGAGGAGGGTAGCAGTGCATGTATTTGAGTCCCCAGGCTTAAGCAGACTCATTTCCCCAGAGCACATTCCACAAACTATAACAAGTATGTGAATTCTGCAGCAGGTTAACATTCCTGTTGCTGCTGCTGCTGCTAAGTCGCTTCAGTCGTGTCTGACTCTGCGACCCCATAGACGGCAGCCCACAAGGCTCCCCCGTCCCTGGGATTCTCCAGGCAAGAACACTGGAGTGGGTTGCCATTTCTTTCTCCAGTGCATGAAAGTGAAAAGTGAAAGTGAAGTCTCTCAGTCGTGTCCGACTCTTCGCGACCCCATGACGGCAGCCTACCAGGCTCCTCCATCCATGGATTTTCCAGGCAAGAGTACTGGAGTGGGTTAACATTCCTAGTACACATCAAACAATCAATTATGTCACTGCAGTTATCTTTTCCAATGTCTGGCTTTATAGTGACCCGCTTTGGAAGCAGGACAGGGGATTATCACTTGCTTGTTAAAAAAAATTCAAAAGACATTTAAGAAATCCATCTACAAGAACTACAAAACAGTTTTCTGCTTTGATCTGAATTGGCAAGTCATTACTGAGATCTGTTTTGTCAAAATGTATAACCCAAGAATGTTGGAGCTACTAGAGAGCTTACAGATCATTTGTCCAAACTCTCTCTTCTCCCTGGGTGAGGAAATTGAGAGGAATCTTGCCAAAGATCACTCAGCTAGAAAAAAGGTAGAACTGGGACTTGAGCCGGGACCCATCAATTGCTGACTTTTCTCTCCCTGTTTAGGAAAAATATAATCATACTTTTAAAGTTCTCTAAGAAGGAAGAAAGCTTTCCTTAATCTCTCCATCTAATGCAACTACAGGATTTTTATTTTTTATATTATATTCTATAAACAAATTTTACATAATTGTAACTGAAATGTACAGGGGAATTCAGGAAAATGTTTGTGTCAAAATGCACATTCAAAAATCAATAGCTTCCCCATACAAATGTAAAAAAAAAAATGAAATCAGAAAAAAACATTCAAAGGAAATATGGGTGAATAGCTATGTCATCGGAGAAGGCGATGGCACCCCACTCCAATACTCTTGCCTGGAAAATCCCATGGATGGAGGAGCCTGGTGGGCTGCAGTCCATGGAGTCCCTGAGGGTCGGACACGACTGAGCACCTTCACTTTCACTTTTCACTTTCATGCATTGGAGAAGGAAATGGCAACCACTCCAGTGTTCTTGCCTGGAGAATCCCAGGGACGGAGGAGCCTGGTGGGCTGCCATCTATGGGGTCACACAGAGTCAGACACGACTGAAGTGACTTAGCAGCAGCTATGTAATATTGGAAGGAAAGGCCTCTTTCTAAGCATGACAGCAAGTGTAAAAAATCATGAAGGAGAATAGCATTAGATTTTACTATATAAAAATATAATTTACTTATTTAAGGGTAAGTACAAAAATAAAACCAGTTCAATAAATATAAAAACGTGAAACTAAGATTACAAATGATAACTGTATCAGCCTGATATCTGGTATATTTTATTTTGAATTTTAAGGAATCAGAAAGCCTTAATTCACAAGGGTAAGTACTAGTGACATAAGTTAACAACTTTTTGTTGTTGTTTTACAGCCTTCTTTGCCAATCCAGGATATTTTTCTATTATACTGACCCAAAAGCTAGAATAAAGAGTGGTAGACAATTTTTTGAAGATGACTCATTGGTAATACCCAATAATAACTCATTATTTCCAATTGCTTATAGTTTACTTTGAAGGAAGTCAATGAATAGGTCCTCAGTCTACATTTTCATTGTTAAAACAGAAAAGAGTTTTTTCAATAACAGACTCTCAAAAACGTCATTAAGTAAAATTTCACATTCCTCAGTGGTTGTCTTTATCAAATAGTTCTTCAAAGTTTAAAAGTAACTGAATTTATTTATTTGGATTTTTGCATATTGAATAAAAATTGCCATCCGTTTCAACACTGACGCTTCATTTGCAGTTATAAACACAGTAATTCTTCAATCCTACATTGCTAAATTGAAGTTGTTCTGCTCATTTAGAAGTTTCACAAAAAAATACAAGCTGGAACAACCATTTCATATTTGACAGATTCAACTAATGGAGTTACTTGTCAGAGGGGCAGAGTTTGGGTTTTCTGTTTGGGGTTTTTGTTTGCACCTAATATGAAACATTCATGTCTTTGACTCAATACAGTCAACAAACTTCAGTGTGAAAATAAACTGTGGAACCCACCTATTAGAAATAACTGACAAATGTTAAATGAAAGGCGATGGCTTAATTAAAATAACAAATTACGTGTCATCATTTTACATAGTTCTGAGAGGTACTCACAATGTATTTGACAGGGGAAACCCTTGTGAGGAAGAAGAGAGAAGGAGCTGGAGGAGGTAGGGAGGGCCTCTCAGCACGATGAAGGTCTGTCCTTCTGAAGGAAGGAGGGAAAGTTAGGAAGAATCTCAGAATGCAGTGCAGTTCTAGGAAAAGTCAGAACAAGTCAATGAGGAGGCCTCAAGCCAAAGCCTTCCAAAACAGGAATCCCACATCTTCTAGGAATGGACTTGCCTCAGTATTCTGGCCATCCTCAGTCACTGACTGAGAGCAGCCATGGGAAACATGAACTTGGCATAAACTTAGCAATGGATTCAGAGCACAGCAGCTGGAGCTGTCAGTTCTCTCTGCAGCAGATCTCAGAAGTGCATTTCCATGAATGCCAAGTGGTGGCATGTAAGGACAGAGAGGTAAGGGGGCCAGATCATATCAGTCCATGGAGGCTATCAGAAGGACTTTGGCTTTTAGTCTCAATGACATTGGGAACTGTTGGAAATTTCTGAGCAGGGGAGTTATGTGATTTACATTAACCAGGAATGTTCTATTGTATTGAGAACAGGTAAAGGGAATGAAGGGGGAAAACAGATAGATACATCAAAGATAGGTTTCATTAATTTAGGTGAGAGAGGACAGTGACTTTGACTATGGCTTTAACAAACGGGGTGGTGAGAAGTGGGTGAAAATTACAGTCAACAGAATTTGTTTATGGACTTGATGTGGAATGGGAGCAAGAGGAGTCAAGGATGGGGTCTCCATCAATACAGATGGAGAAGACTATGGGAGGAGGAAGTTTGAGAAGGGGTTATGAGGCTTTCTGCCTGGACAGGTTAAATTAGAGATGTCTGAGTAGGGAAGCCAACTTAAGTGTTTGGGAGAGATCCAGGCTGGAGATAGAAATTTGGAAGTTATAATTGTTATAGATGGTACCTAATGTTATAAAACTGGATAGACTCACTAAGGGAATTTAGATAGGTAAGAGAAGGTGACTAAGGACTGAACCCTGGGGCACTCAACATTAACAGACCAGTCAACAAAATTCTGTAAAGCAATTATCCTTCAATTAAAAAATAAATAAATTTTTAAAAGAGAGACCAGTCAGATAAGGAGGAACCAGCAAAGTATGCTGAGAAAGAGCAACCAGTGAAGCTGGCAGAATCTTGGTGACCCAGAAGGCAAAACAAGAAAATATTCCACATGCATCCAACCATATCCGATACTGCAACAAGACAAACAACATGAGAATTGAACATTTGACCATGGTTTTCACAACACTGGTGATCTTGACAGGAGCAATTTCAGTGAAGGTAACAGTTGGAGTGAAGTGAAGTGAAAGTGAAGTTTCTCAGTCATGCCCAACTCTTTGAGACCCCATAGACTGTAGCCTACTAGGCTCCTCTGGCCAAGGGATTTTCCAGCAAGAATGCTGGAGTGGGTTGCCATTTCCTTCTCTAAGCAGTCAGAGTACAAGGGATTTAAAAGAAAATGTGTCTCTTTTGCTGTCTTGTACACAGGGTTATTGTTACCATCTTTCTAAATTCCATATATATGTGTTAGTATACTGTATTGGTGTTTTTCTTTCTGGCTTACTTCACTCTGTATAATAGGCTCCAGTTTCATCCACCTCATTAGAACTGATTCAAATGTATTCTTTTTAATGGCTGAGTAATACTCCATTGTGTATATGTACCACTGCTTTCTTATCCATTCATCTGCTGATGGACATCTAGGTTGCTTCCATGTCCTGGCTATTATAAACAGTGCTGCGATGAACATTGGGGTACACGTGTCTCTTTCCCTTCTGGTTTCCTCAGTGTGTATGCCCAGCAGTGGGATTGCTGGATCATAAGGCAGTTCTATTTCCAGTTTTTTAAGGAATCTCCACACTGTTCTCCATAGTGGCTGTACTAGTTTGCATTCCCACCAACAGTGGAAGAGGGTTCCCTTTTCTCCACGCCCTCTCCAGCATTTATTACTTGTAGACTTTTGGATCGCAGCCATTCTGACTGGTGTGAAATGGTACCTCATAGTGGTTTTGATTTGCATTTCTCTGATAATGAGTGATGTTGAGCATCTTTTCATGTGTTTGTTAGCCATCTGTATGTCTTCTTTGGAGAAATGTCTATTTAGTTCTTTGGCCCATTTTTTGATTGGGTCATTTATTTTTCTGGAGTTGAGCTGTAGGAGTTGCTTGTATATTCTCGAGATTAGTTGTTTGTCAGTTGCTTCATTTGCTATTATATTCTCCCATTCTGAAGGCTGTCTTTTCACCTTGCTAATAGACACTGATGTATAGAACAGTCTTATGGACTCTGTGAGAGAGGGAGAGGGTGGGAAGATTTGGGAGAATGGCATTGAAACATGTAAAACATCATGTATGAAACAAGTTGCCAGTCCAGGTTCAATGCACGATACTGGATGCTTGGGGCTAGTGCACTGGAACGACCCAGAGGGATGGTATGGGGAGGGAGGAGGGAGGAGGGTTCAGGGTGGGGAACACATGTATACCTGTGGCGGATTCATTTTGATATTTGGCAAAACTAATACAATTATGTAAGTTAAATTAAATTAATTTCCCTTAAAAAAAAAAAAAGAAAATGTGAAGAGAGGAATTAGAAATAATATAGAAAACTGCTTTGAGGTGTTTCTGTTGAAATGGTGGCAAAGAAATGTCCTGGTAGCTGAAGGGTGAGATGGAGTCAGAAAAGGCATCTTTCCCATATACTCTGAGAGAATGTTCTCTAAGTGGTGCTTGACACCAGAGGTCAGAAAACTGCCTGTATAGAGCTTCCCAAGTGGTGCAGTGGTAAAGGATCTGCCTGCAATGCAGGAGACACAGAAGATGGGGGTTCAATTCCTCCTGGGTCAGGAAGATCCCCTGGAGAAGAAATGGCAACCTACCCCATTCTCTTGCCAAGAGAATTCCATGGACAGAGGAGCCTGGTGGCCTATAGTCCATAGGTTCACAAAGAGTCAGACACGACCAAGCTAGTAAGCATGACATAGAGCCAGAGAAAAACTATTTTCAGCTGGGTGAGCCATATTCTCTGTGTCATGACTACTCAGCCCTGCCATTGCAGTGCACACAGAAGTGAAGGCACATGCCTGTGTGCACATAAAACTTTATTTGAGAAATCAGCTAGCAGGCCATATTTGGCCCATGAGCTACATCTTGCTGTCCCCTTCTTCTACAATCTAGCTCCGGCAATTGTTTATAGTGACCAATCTGCAAACATGTATTGACTACCACACGGCATGCACTTTTCTAATTATTATGAATATGGTGGTGAATGAGAAAGAGGCTCTGCTTCCAAGAACTTCCACCCACCCTAGATCTAAGGGTCCAAGGTCAGGCGTCAGCCCTCACCTTCTAAGCCCCCTCCTTACTCCTCCAGTTCCCTGCTCCCAGGGCACAGCCAATCTGAGTCATGTGGGCCCATTCAGAGGCTACTTTTACCTCCACCAGGCTCCTTACCCCTTCATGTCCCCCTTTCCTAAAAGAAGCAATTTCCAATCCTCACAAAGCAGCAACTCTGATGTGACAACACTGCAACATCCTTTGCATTTTTTAAGGAAATTATGAAAATGTGGCATTTGTCTGCCTCTTCCAGCTTCAGAGATCCCCCTCACGTGGTGTGGGCACTGGCATCTGTCACTGTACAAATGTGACAGTCCAGCTCATCGTCTCTTCTGGCTGACCTGCCAGAGCACCTCATTTATCTCCCATGGCAGCAGGTGTGGCTGTCGATGAAATCTGGGTGCTTTGTGTACTGCGCGAGCAGTCTTCCTGAAACGTCTCTGCAAGGTCACTCCACGTGGGCAAGAGTAAAAATGTGAGGTTCCTTCCAGAATCAGTTTAAACTGGACAGTGCAGGTTTCAGGACCAGTTGCCACTGGTCTCTCATCCCATCTTCCATAATCTGTGAGTTCCCAGTTATGTCCCCTGAGAGCAAATGAAGCTATGGATGCAAAAACTCTCTGAAAACATCTGAGTTCCTTATAAGATCAAGGTCAGAATCCAGGATATAGCTACACATTTTTTAGAGAAAATTATTCTAATCTAAAAACAACAACAAAAGAGCAGGTTGTCACACAATTAAGAGAAATGTGAAGTTGAATCTCAGCTCTGATCACTGTGTGAGCATGGGCAAGTCCCTTGGACCTTGATTCTCCAATTCTTCACTTGTCAAAATGGGGACAGAGTTGCCTCCACTAAATAAGGTAACCTTTGCCAATTGCAAGGCCCCAAAAAGACAATCAGGAGATGTTTGTAGTATCTGACAAACAGCTAAGGAGACTCTGGTATATCAGCTGGTTCATGTGACAGCCACCTGCTGAAACAAGTCACTACTCCAGCTGCTGGTTCCAGAACCATGCCAGCATTGCTCCAGTTCTCACCTCACACACTCCTGTCTTCCCCTTACCTCCAGTTCCAAGTTCAAGTTTCATGTGAGCACATCTGATTGGCCAAGTTGGCTGACAGTTAAGAGCCTGCCTGCAATGTGGGAGACCCAGGTTTGATCCCTGGGTTGGGAAGATCCCCTGGAGAAGGAAGTGGTAACCCACTCCAGTATTCTTGCCTGGAAATCCCATGGACAGAGGAACCTGGCAGGCTACAATCCATGGGGTAGCAGAGAGTCAGACATGACTGAGCAACTTCACTTTCTTTTCTTCTTTCAAATCACATCCAGAAGCTGAGCCACAGGACAGGATCCAGCCTCTGCAGTACAGGAAAACATATGCCAAGGAGGCTGGAATGACTGAGAAATGAGCCAGTCCACAATTCCTGCACATTCTATGAGGTAAGCTAAATTTTAGCCTTCATGGCATTTGCCCTTGTGTCATGCCTATGAATATGTCAGTTATATTACAAGGCTAAAAGGACTTTCCAGATGACCTCAAGGTGGTGACATTGCCCTGGACTGTTTAGGTGGGCCCAAGGTAATCCTTAAAAGCAGAAGAGGAAGTAGAAAGATGTGACAGAGAGATTTAAAGTATAAGAAGAACTCGAGTCATCCCCATTGTCACTGACTGGAAGATGGAGGAGACCAGGCAGAAAGAGTAAGAAGGAACTGACTTCTTGCCAACAACCTGAATGAGCTTCAAAGCTGATTCTCCCTACCCAAGAGCCTCAACTAAGAGCTCAGGCCAGCCACCAAATTGATTTTGCCCTGTGATACCCAGAACAGAAGGTCTAGATGGGACTACCTAAGCTTCTGAACCTATAGAATTGTGAATAATGAATGGATGTTGCTTTAAGCTGCAAACTTTGCTGTAATTTGTTATGGCAACAATAGAAAACTGATACATTTTCCATTCCAAGTTTGACCCCTTAGTATCACCTTCTGCTTCTCTTTCTTCATCACCTTCACATAATAAATTCACCATTAAGTTATTTCAATGCTCCCAGAGAATGGGTCTCACATTCATCCTTTCCTATAGCCATTCCTAATTGCCCTGAGTCAAAAATTTTCCTCGGGGTTTTAGCACAGCCTCTTAACTGCTTATCCTCTACCTGGCCCTCCCAATACTTGTCAAACTGCTCCACATCCATCCACAGTAACAAAGTACTGATGTTGCACATTTCTGAATTATTTCTATATTTACAACAAAATTTTGTTTCTTTTTTAATTAAAAGAAATAAGATAACATCACTATCAGGAAAAAATCAAAACAAAACAAAAATCTGTCCGTTTATTCACTCAGCAAACATTTACTGAGTGTCTATTAAGTGATAAGCACTAGAAAACCTGTGAAAGAGACTGGCAAGATCTTCATCAAGTCTACTTCCTCTAATCCTAGGCACACAGACTGCATTTGGCATCCTCCCTTGTAGCTCAGTGTGGCTATATGACCGCATTCCAGACAGTGGAATGTGAGCAGAAGAGCCATGTGTCACTTTCAGGCCTGGCCCTCGACATCTATCTTTACTCAAGCTAATTTCCTTGCTCTTTCTCCTTTGGCCATGTTGATCCTCAAGAGCACAGCAATGCTGAAGGCATGTGTTAAAGATCATGGGATAACAAGAAACAACAAACGCGAGTTCTTAAATCAACATTTGGAGTGAAGTCACCCCTCAACCAGAAGTAAAACTTTGGGTTGTGTGTGAGCAAAAAATAAACGTCTTGTATATTCCTACCTGAACAGACAGAACAGGTCCTTTTCTAATTCTATGCATTTGTTCATATTGTTCTAGTCCCCTAGAAATTTATTCCTTACCTTTTTATCCTGGATGATTCCTACTAATCATTCAAAATCTGGTTCAAACATTACCTCTTAACTGGTATCTTTCTTTTTCTTCCCCAGGTAGTTAACTTGGTCTGATTGTACCTATCTTTCTAGTAGCTCGTACACATTACACTATATACCATAATGTGTTATATAATATAGTGATCATCTCAGAACTATGTTTTCTTCCTCACTGAATATCAGTGCCTGGTATATATATTAGGCGATCAATAAATCCTTGTTAATTGAATTTTTTTACTGTAAGTCCTTATGTATGATGTGTGCCATTAATCACCATGTTTCATATAACCAACTCCTTCCTATTCCATATAGTATATTAGATGCATTAACAGCATATCTAGTACCGTGACACTATGTGCATGTTTAGTTGCTAAGTCATGTCCCACTCTTTGTGATCCCATTGACTATAGTCAGTCAGGCTCCTCTGTCCATGGAATTTTCCAGGCAAGAAAACTGGAGTGGGTTGCCATTTCCTTCTCCAATGGATCTTCCCAACCCAGGGGTTGAACCCACATGTCTTGCATCTCCTGCATTGCAGGTGGATGCTTTACCACTTCCCACTGTGACTCTACATCTCTTCAAGTGTGTAACCTAATTTAATCTCCACATATCAGTTCAACCTTACCCCTGACTCTGGGACAAATCCTGGTCCAGGAATGAAGGTCTAAGAGTGCCTGTTCATTCAGCTGCTGGTTCCACTGTGACCTTGATGCCCCAACCTCTCATCATCTATATTCTTTGCCTCATAACAATGTCTCTCAAAGGCTAGGCATTCTGACTTTACCTTGAACCTCAGTAGATTAAATGTATGCCTTATACCCCAGTCCTCTTGTAATTAAGTGTCTGATACTTGCCATAGCTCTACAAAAAATTGCTTCTAATTGGACTTCCACCAATTTCCCACCACATTTTTTCCTTGGATATGTAACCCATGTACAAACTTCCATTTGAGCCCTACTGGTAAAGAATGTGCCTGCAATGTGGGAGACCTGGGTTCGATCCCTGGGTTGGGAAGATTCCCCTGAAGAAGGGACAGGCTACCCACTCCAGTATTCTGACCTGGAGAATTCCATGGACCGTATAGTCCATGGGGTCACAAAGAGTCGGACACAACTGAGTGACTTTCACTTTCACAAAGAATACTAGTGCTCCATCTGTCTTTTCTCACTTGGAAAGATCTTCCATAATTAAGATCTGTTTTCCAGATGTCTGTAGGTACAGGCAAGTCATATATAAATGAGGCGGGTACATTACACAACAACAGGAATTGGTGGGAATTTATTCAGTCATACCACTGCTTGACTGTTCACTGGATTCAAGTAGGTTGCCTGTTACAGTGAATGGATAATTAGTGATTCATAAGGTTCTTCAAGATAGTCTGCACTTGAACAGTATTAATATTTTTAATAGTATGATATTTTTCTATTTGATTTTCATATGAATTGGTTACTATTTGTATTATGATACTCCCCATTAGCAGACTTTCAAAAGTAAGATAGTCAGCCCATATCCACACAGATGCAAAGGGACAACTGTTCTGTACCATTTTACATAAGGGACTTAAGCATCCATGGATTTTGGTATCTGTAGGGGTCCTGGAACAAATCCCCCATAGATACCAAGGGAAAACTGTAATTCTTTTCTGGTGTGTTTGTTATGAAAGCGAGTAATTCACAGCTCCTAATGCCCAATAAATATCTAATGAAGAAATAAATAACAAAATAACTGAATTTGTTGGATGGAGCAAATGTGGCAAGGTTGCGACTTCCAAAAGAAATCTTTTGGCCTCTTAGTGGCCTCTAAGCAATATGAAGCACAATCATTGATTACAAAGTATTTGTATTTCTTATCCTCAAATGCATTTTAAACACACACACACACACACACACACACACACACACTCTCACACACACTCCTCAGACACAGAGGTGTGAATACATGAATGAGTAGTTCTTAACCATTGATGGTTTTTTCCCACTGGAAGATTTTGGGTGTTAGCACTAGCTGGGAACCCATCAGTATGAAGTTATGGAATATTAAGCCAGGAGGCCTGGAAAGTTAAGTCATGGAATTAATAAACATGAATAGAATACTAAGTTCCTAGCCTGACCTTTGTCCTGGTCAGTGTGAAACTAGTAAATATGAAAATAGACTAGGAGAAGTACTTATAATGGAGACAGAAACAGAGAGACCAAGAAAATTAAGAGGAGGGAGATTAGACAAATCTTCATGAAACCCAAGAAAGAAAAGAGAAAATAAGTGTTACAGAGCTTTGGATCCTGGGGACAAAGTCAAAGCTATCAAAAAAGATTTCATGCCCAAAAGATATCTTAAAAGCAATGATGGGTTTTAAAGTTGCTTTATAAATATTTAATATAAAGTTGCCATGATTATGATTATTAAATGAATAAACACCATAGGATCACAGATTTTAAGAACTAGTAAGCTTCTTAGAGATTACATAAAATTGCAACCCTTACCACCCCCATCTCTGCCAGCACTCCAAAAAACCTTCACCTGATGCTACTGTTTTCTCTTTTCCCTGGGATGTAACACCTTCTAATATAATAAAAATATTCATTATGTTTATTATTTGTTGTTCGCCTTCCCACTTGCGATGAGAATGGACATCCCATGAGAACAGAGATCTTGGCCTGTTTTTGTCCCCTGAGATGGCCCATGCACCCACAACAGTACCTGACACAGAGAAGCTACTAAATAAATATTTATTGAATAAATCAACTAACAGCCTCCCCCCTTCTACAGTTGAGGAAACCAAGTTTCCAACAACTTCATTGCCTTTCTTGAAGTCACACAACTTGTCAGCAACAGAAGTATGGCTAGAGGCCACGTCTACATCGCTTTGACACTTTGGTTCTAAATAAAGGGCGAAAATCAGTTTAAGTGACCCCCATGTTTCCCCTTCTTCTCATTCCCCTCCCAGACTAATTTTACCATTGACAGATAATAGAACTCAAAGGCTGCTTTCCTCCTCAGCAGCCCCTATACATCATGAAGCCTTGGGTAGCGCTGCTGCTGCTAAGTCACTTCAGTCGTGTCTGACTCTGTGCGACCCCATAGACGGCAGCCCACCAGGCTCCCCCATCTCTGGGATTCTCCAGGCAAGAACACTGGAGTGGGTTGCCATTTCCTTCTACCATGCATCAAATAAGAAAAATGCATTTATATGGTGCAAAATGGAAAGCCTCCTAAGTGACATTTTCAGAAAAATGTACTCTTTTCCTTTGAAGTACCCCAAGTAGCGTGTCATTATGCAAGCTGCCTTATCCAGCTACAGTCAGTCCCTGTCTCCGGGGTCTGGTAGCAAAGCAACTTGATGGCTGGGCAACTTTCTAAATACATTTGTTTGCTTTGCTGAGCTGCACTCAGATCCCCTAAAGAATCTGTGGCTTTATTTCAAGGTGAAGAACAAAAGAGTTTGTTTGACATTTTTGCTACTGATTTGTAGAAAAGTATCGCATAAACCATAGAGCTGGGAACATCCCCTAATCCAATTGTCAACAGGGATAATATCACAAATTCTCTTTGGTAAACCAATTTCCTGACTCTTCCAAGTATAATTAGCTCTGGGTCTTCTATCGGGGTTGAGCTTTCTAATTGTAGCAATTCTAAATACATCAAAATGCACTCACACCTGGGGTTTATCGCCCTACCTGAGTTGCTTTTGCATCTGTTATACAGATATCAAGCCACATATTTCCTGCACACATTAGGCAAAAGGGAAGTGATATTTTTAGAACAGAAGCAATAGAAATAATTCAGCTCCGATTTCTCCTTTGCATCTGACTTAGCAGTGTAATCTCTGGGCACAAGAAGTAATCGCATCTTCCAAAATCCTGCTATTAGTGTGTGTTGGGGAAGGATGGTTTGGGGAATTGGGGAAGGATAAAAAGCACATAAGAGAAGCTCTACGAAATGATAGAGTGGGGCACAGGCAAAACCCTTTCTGATGGCCTCAATCCAGAAGCTCGTTCCAGAATATATGTGACATTGGCATGTGTTTTTAATGCTACAGGGTGACAGAAAACACCCACCCTTGAAACCACACTGGCTATGTGCCTGCCAGTGAGTAAAGGGAGAACAAATGCTATTCCAGTATGTGAACACCATCTTAGGGAACTTATCTTTTAATTATGCCAGATTCCCTTTGAAAATGGGAGAGAAAGGACTTTCCTCCATGCTGATGTGCCTGAGCTAGTGGGCTAGGCCTGACCACAGACAGACTATCTGACACAACAGCTTCATGAATGGCCTAAGAAAGTCCCATCTGCAGCCTTGGAAATACAAGCTTTCATCTTCCCTCAGAATTCTCAGGCCCTATTCATCCTCCTACCCAAAACAATAGTCCAGACCTGACAATCATCACCCACCTGTGTATGGTGCTTACACCTGAGAAGCTCATCCATACACCATTGCTGCTGCTGCTAAGTCACTTCAGTCATGTCTGACTCTGTGCAACCCCACAGACGGCAGCCCACCAGGCTCCCATCCCTGGGATTCACCAGGCAAGAACACTGGAGTGGGTTGCCATTTCCTTCTCCATTAGTTCAGTTCAATTCAGTTCAGTCACTCACTTGTATCTGATTCTTCTTGACGTCATGGACTGTAGCACTCCAGGCTTCCCTGTCCGTCACCAACTCCCAAAGCTTGCTCAAACTCATGTCCATCAAGTCGGGGATGCCATCCAATCATCTCATCCTCTGCCCTCCCCTTCTCCTCCTGCCTTCAATCTTTCCTAGCATCAGGGTCTTTTCCAATGAGTCAGTTCTTCACATCAGGAGGCCAAAATATTGGAGTTACAGTTACAGCATCAGTCCTTCCAATGAATATTCAGGACTGATTTCCTTTAGGGTTGACTGGTTTGATCTCCTTGCAGTCCAAAGGACTCTTAACCACCACATGAGGTTGTATAATTTCTGAATGGAAATTCTTCTGTTTAATAAAATTATCTCTTAAAAAAAAAAAAAGAGTCTTCTCCAACACCACAGTTCAAAAGCAAACTAACATCATTAGTTCACTTGATCCATAAAAATCATCTTCAAAATACTCCAAATCTGATCACATCCACTGCTGCTACATGGTCCAGGTCACCATGGTCTCCCCCTTTAATTATTGCAAGAGCATCCTAATGAGTTTCAAAACATCTGCCCCTACCCCTTAGATGGTGTCACTCTTCTACTCAAAACCATCCTATGGCCTCCCATTTCACTGTGACCCACAAAGCCTCTGTGACCATCCTCATTCCCACCCCAGTACTCCTTGACTTCATCTCCAATTCCTGTCCATCTCATGCCCTTCACTCCAATGATTTATTTGCTATCTTTTGATCATGTGAGATATGTTCCTCTTTTTAAACCTCTGTTCTATTGTTTGTGGCATAAATGATTGATTCTGTTCCTATGTGAGAAATCCTACAACTTCCTCCTTAACTTCAATGATTCACTAGACAGAATCACAATTCAAGAGCAGGTTATGGCTAAGATTTATCATGGAAGATACACAGCAAAAGCAGCAGGAAAAATATATGCATTAACAGAGTCCGGAGGGGTCCAGCATAGACTTCTGATGTCCTTCTTCATCCAAGGCCACAGAATGGGCTTTTTCCTCTGGCAGAAAACTGCAAGGACAAGTGTGGACTGTCTCTGCCAAGGGAAACCCATTTGAGTCTCAGTATCTGTGGCTTTCATAGGAGGTTGGTCACGTAGGCACATCTCGCTAGCAATCAGTCATGGCAACTGAAACTTAGGGTCAAAACAATGCAACCAGGTGTACATCATCAATCTTATTGTTTGTGCAAAGCAATCCTGACAAGCTACTATGGAATGGTCTATTTCTCCCAGGTGTACACAACAAAATAATCAATCCATCAGTGATATAAAAACATTCTGAGAGCTATGTTCCCAGGGGCTGGCCAAGAGTAAATCCAAGACTCTTAGAGATATTCAAGGAGTGAGCAACCAGACCTGCTGTGTTAACACTTCCTTCACACTCTCTAATCTTGCCATGCTTCCCTGTACTGAAATATATTTCCCTGCCCCTGATAAGCTTAAATACCATAATTAAGTTTAGAGAGAAGACAGTATTTCAAGAATTATGAGAATAACTGTTGGCCACATAACATGAGCAAAAAGTAAATGTTTGTGCTTGTCAGAGACTGATGTATTAGGGCTGTTTGTTGCTGCAGTAGAAACTGACTAATGCATCACTCCTTCTGTATGAAATGTTCTTTCTCCAGATATGCCTTGGCTTATTCCCTCATTTCCTTCATCTTTATTCAAATCTCATATTCTCCATAAGGCCTAAGACTGATCACATTGTTTAATATTATAATCATCTCCCAACCCAATCTTGCAAATTTCTGATTGCTTTTAACCTGTTCTATTTTTCTCTTAGCACTTATCATCTCCTAGTATACCATATAATTTACTCAATCATTATGTCTCCTCTCCCCACCACCTTCTCCCTACCACTCCCACCCTCACTAAGCTCCAAGAAGGCAGGAGTATTTGTATACTTTGTTCATTAATTTATTCAAAGAACCAAGAATAGTGCCTAGGACATAGTCGGTGCTCAATAAATACTTAATATTTACTGAATAAGGTACGTAGAGCATGTCAGGGATTATTATCTCCATTTTTTTCTTCTAATTTTACTGAAAATAGTTGACATAGAGGAGTGGATAGGTTCAAGTTATACAGCATACTGATTTGACTTATATACATCATGAAACGGTGACTATAATAAGTTTATTGAACATCCATCATCTCATTCTGCTGCTGCTGCTAAGTCACTTCAGTCGTGTCCAATTCTGTGCAACCCCATAGACGGCAGCCCACCAGGCTCCCCCATCCCTGGGATTCTCCAGGCAAGAACACTGGAGTGGGTTGCCATTTCCTTCTCCAATGCATGAAAGTGAAAAGTGAAAGTGAAGTCGCTCAGTTGTGTCTGACCCTCAGCGACCCCATGGACTGCAGCCTTCCAGGCTCCTCCATCCATGGGATTTTCCAGGCAAGAGTACTGGAGGGGGGTGCCATTGCCTTCTCCATAGACACACAATTAAATAGAAAAAAAATTTTTTTGCTTGTAATGAGAACTTATTCTCTTAACAATTTTCATATATAGCATACAGCTGTCTTAACTATCTGTATCATGTTGTACATTACATCCCTAGTACTTATTTATCTTATAACTGGAAGTATGAATCTATTAAATGCCATCATCCAATTTCTCCTCTCCCCACCCCACCTCTTGTAACCACAAATCTGATCTCTTTTTCTATGAGTTTCTTTGTTTTTGAAGTATAATTGACCTACAATTCTATGTTAGTTGCTAGTATGCAACATAATGATTCAGTACTTCCTTTTTTTTTTAAAAAAACAATTTTAAAACAATCATCACGATAAGTCTAGTTACCATCTGTCATCACACAAAGATATTCCATAGTTATTGACTATATTCCCCACACTGTACATTTATATAACCCATGACATTTATTTAGCAACTGGAAGCTTCTACCTCTTAATCTCCCTCACCTATTTCTCTCCTTCCCCACTCTCCCCTCTGGCAACCACCTGTTAGTTCTTTGTTTCTATGACTCTTTGTTTAATTACCTTTGATCATTTGTTTTGTTTACTAGGTTCCACATATAAATGAAATCATACAGTATTTGTCTTTCTCTGTCTGATTTATTTCCCTTAGCAGAATACCCTCTAGATTCATTCATGTTGTCACAAATGACATCATTTCATCCTTGTTTATGGCTGCATAGTAGTCCATTGTATGTATGTATGTGTGTGTTTATAACATCATCTTTATTTATCCCCATTTTTAAGATAAGTTAATTGAGGCATGGAGAAGTCATATAACTCAAGCAAGTCATTTATTAAGTGCATAGAGCTGAGTCTAAAATTATCCAGTAGAATAAATAAACTGTGAAAACAAAAAGGACAAATTCAAAGTAATATATTAAACAGGATATAATTTTAACATCTAAGGAAATTATATGGTTCTATAATTATGAAAGATAGCAAGATTCTATCAAGTTCAAAAATCTTTAAATGAAAAAGACATTTACACCTTAGTAATACCTTCAGTTCAAAGATCTTTAGAGCTAGAAGGAAAATACACGTAATGATAATAATGTTAATACTTATAGAACACATACTATGAGCCAGGGACTATTCAAAGAATTTTAGATATATTAGAACATTTAATCCTCATGACAAACCTATAATATAATTTCTGGTATTATCCATATTTTACAGATTAGGAAACTGAGGCAGCAAGATTTGAAGATCCTTGTCCAAGATTACACAGCTAATAAGTAGTAGAACCAGGATGTGAAGCTAGGTAATCTGATGCTAGAATCCATGCTTAGGTACTAAGCACTATAACATGTCTTAAGAAGCACAGAAATGTAAGTGATTGATTTGGGTAGACAGTGATGAATTTCTTTGAAAAACCAAAAATTAAGTAATGTGATTTAGGAGACCTAGAAACGCTGGGCTGGAAGAAGCACAAGCTGGAATTAAGATTGCAGGGAGAAATCTCAATAACCTCAGATATGCAAATAACACCACCCTTATAAGGCAGAAAGTGAAGAGGAACTAAAAAGCCTCTTGATGAAAGTGAAAGAGGAGAGTCAAAAAGTTGGCTTAACGCTCAACATTCAGAAAACTAAGATCATGGCATCTGATCCCATCACTTCATGGGAAATAGATGGGGAAACAGTAGAAACAGTGGCAGACTTTATTTTTCTGGGCTCCAAAATCACTGCAGATGGTGACTGAAGCCATGAAATTAAAAGACGCTTACTCCTTGGAAGGAAAGTTATGACCAACCTAGATAGCATATTCAAAAGCAGAGACATTACTTTGCCAACAAAGGTCCATCTAGTCAAGGCTATGGTTTTTCCAGTAGTCATGTATGGATGTGAGAGTTGGACTGTGAAGAAAGCTGAGCACCGAAGAATTGATGCTTTTGAACTGTGTGCTCTTGGAGAAGACTCTTGAGAGTCCCTTGGACTGCAAGGAGATCCAGCCAGTCCATTCTGAAGGAGATCAGCCCTGGGATTTCTTTGGAAGGAGTGATGCTAAAGCTGAAACTCCAGTACTTTGGCCACCTCATGCGAAGAGTTGACTCATTGGAAAAGACTCTGATGCTGGGAGGGATTGGGGGCAGGAGGAAAAGGGGACGACAGAGGATGAGATGGCTAGATGGCATCACCAACTCGATGGACGTGAATTTGAGTGAACTCCGGAAGTTGGTGATGGACAGGGAGGCCTGGTGTGCTGCAATTCATGAGGTCGCAGAGAGTCAGACATGACTGAGCAACTGAACTGAACTGAACTGAACTGATTCCGTTTTAAGTAGAGTCATTTGAGGCCTAAATGAACTCAGAATGATAGCAAGGGTGGTTCAAAGACCTGCAGCTCCAGTTTTCATACCTGGCTAACATCTCTGCTTATCAGTAACCAAAGGAATTTGGAGGCATCACTATTTTCTTCAGTGACTACAGATCTTTTAAGTGTGAGAAGATTTAGAATGAAGAAAATAAAGGTTTGGGAGAATTGAATTATGTAATATTTTTGTACCTATTTGGTTTGTATGTACTTGCTATTTTAAGAGAACTTAGCCTTGTAAATTCAATATACAATGTGGAATTGAATAACTGATTATACTTATGATTTTAATTGAAATTTCACTGCATTCTTTAATAATATTGGAACATCTAAGGGAACTTTTTGTTCACAATATATATAAATTCAACTTATTATGAATTATTTAATACTTAAGAGGTTTTGTTTATCAGACTATTAAAAGATTTAAGAAAGGAAAATGTATATAATATATTAAATATATAAATGCAGTTTAAAAATATTTGAAGGTGTTTAATTAACTAAGTTGGCAAATGGTACTATACATTATTTAAAAGTCTTATGAAGAACTATTAAAATCTATTAGATTTATAAAGAAAACAAGATTTGTATGCAGAACTCAAAAATGAGGAAAAACTTAGCTTTGGAAATTTATAACTTTAATCAATTAAATATCAATATTTAAAACCCAAATGAAAATCTCTGAATAGTTTGCCTCAAGAAGACCAAAACTCACTTCCAAACACCTAGGTTCTCTGAACTGGTTCCAGTGTCCTCAAGCCAGATTCTCAAAAATCACACATCACAGCTGTACATTTTTATGAGATAGGAAAGGAAAACTTTCTTTTCTCCCCAAGCTATTTCCTTACAAAATTAAAATGGATGAAATTTCCCCCACCAGGAAAACTGATTGTAACTAGTCTGTTCTTCAATACCAGGCCAGACTGAGCAGATTTATCCTATGAAACAAGTTGGCATTTTTAGGAAAACCTCTGAGATGTTTCTAGCAACTTCCATGAAATGCAAGAAGCTTCAAGGCTAAGGAAGATATATTTATGTTTCTCTCTGCATCCTTTCCTGAACCTGTCTATGTTGCCAATACATTATCTTCATGATTTAGCTAAATGAAACATTTGCAAATGGTGTAATAGATCCCAGTTTTGTGGTGCATTTTCCTCTAGGTCTGAAGTTATTCAAACAGTGTTCCTCGGCTATGGTAATTTGTATCTTCAACAATCAGCACTTTGGACCTCAGGGGTACTGATTTGTTTGAATCTTTGGATTGTTTTTAATGCCACAACCCCAGGAGGGTGGTTTGTGGCAGAGAAACCTACTTCCATTAAAACTAGGTATTAATTCACTAAAATAATTTTCTTTTAGGCTGCCATTGATGGAAAAGTTTTTCTAAGTCTTTTCTAATTGAATCATATATCTGAAGAACAACCTTCTGAAGGCCATGAAGGATGCTCCCTAAGTAAAGGATATGCCATCCTTCAACCATGAATCTTATAAATCAGCATATACCCAGATATCTAATGTATAATGGATGTGGAAGGTTATTTAAATTCAGAAAGGTATAACTATGTTGTACACATCATAAGATAAATTTATTGTGAATCTGTACATGAGGGTACAGAATTTGATATTTAATAGAATTTGTAACTCAATTTGAAGCCAAAAGTATATGTTTGGTGTGAGATGAAATTCAACAACTAAAGAAAATTGAAAGATGCGCCATTGAAAGACCCAGTCCTGAAACTCTGTCTTTAACTCCTCTTAGATAAGCCATTTACCTCTTTGAGTTTCAGATTCTCCATCTAGTAAAAGGGTGCATGTGTGCTAAGTCACTTTGGTCATGTCCAACTCTGTGTGACCCTATGGACTGTAGCCTACCAGGCTCCTCTGTCCATGGGATTCTCCAAGCAAGAATACTGGAGTGTGTTGCCATGCCCTTCTCCAGGGGATCTTCCCAACCAGGGATCGAACTCATGTCTCTTACGTCTCCTGCATTGGCAAACAGGTTCTTTACCGCTAGCACCACCTTGGAAGTGAGAAAAAGGGTGCAGGGTTCTCTAATCTGCCTACCTCCCAAGGCCACGTTCTCTCTGCACTTTATACATAAATTATGGCTTTCCCTTCTATGTAAAATATTGTGCAGTGTTGATGGAGGTGTTCATATAAAACCGAAGCAGGCTAACTGGCCAAATGCATGATATACACATCATTAATGTTTCCACTGATAGTGTTTAAATCTGTCAAGAATTTATTGGCCCTAACCTAACTTCCTTCAGTGATTCTGTTGTCCAGGGGCATTAAGTCCATTATGATGGATTAAATCTTTCACTGACAATTCTGGTATTAGATCACAGAATGACAACATGATGAAAAATAGTAGATTATGTACGGGATGCCATTATCACTTTTCTGGACAAGGGAAATGAAAATTATCAATTTTCAGTTCTATTTTTACCTCACCAGTCTTCTTTAAACTATCTTTCTGAACTGCTCTGAATAGGAGAGAAAGGTATGAATAATATTCAGATATGACATAGCCCACAATTTTGCAGGACTCAAAGTAACAATAACCCTGTGTACGAGACAGCAAAAGAGACACTGATGTATAGATCAGTCTTATGGACTCTGTAGGAGAGGGAGAGGGTGGGGAGATTTGGGAGACTGGCATTGAAACATATATAATATCAGGTATGAAACAAGTCGCCAGTCCAGGTTCAATGCACGATACTGGATGCTTGGGGCTGGTGCACTGGGACGACCCAGAGGGAGGGTATGGGGAGGGAGGAGGGAGGAGGGTTCAGGATGGGGAACACAGGTATACCTGTGGTGGATTCATTTCGATATTTGGCAAAACTAATACAATATTGTAAAGTTTAAAAATAAAATAAAATTAAAAAAAAAAAAGAATTGCTAGCACACAAAAAGCAATTACATAGGGTTTACAAAAATGTCTTCAGTTCAGTTCAATTCAGTTGTTCAGTCGTGTCCAACTCTTTGAAACATCATGAATCACAGAACGCCAGGCCTCCCTGTCCATCACCAACTCCCGGAATTTACTCAAACTCATGTCCATCGAGTCAGTGATGCCATCCAGCCATCTCATCCTCTGTTGTCCCCTTTTCCTCCTGCCCCCAATCCCTCCCAGCATCAGGATCTTTTCCAATGAGTCAACTCTTAGTATCAGGTGGCCAAAATATTGGAGTTTCAGCTTCAGCATTAGTCCCTCCAATGTACACCCAGGACTGAACTCCTTTAGGATGGACTGGTTGGATCTCCTTGCAGTCCAAGGGACTCTCAAGAGTCTTCTCCAACACCACAGCTCAAAAGCATCAATTCTTCCACGCTAGCTTTCTTCACAGTCCAACTCTCACATCCATACATGACTACTGGAAAAACCATAGTCTTATCTAGATGGACCTTTGTTGGCAAAGTAATATCTTGCTTTTCAACATGCTATCTAGGTTGGTCATAACTTTCCTTCCAAGGAGTAAGCGTCTTTTAATTTCATGGCTTCAGTCACCATCTGCAGTGATTTTAGAGCCCCCAAAAATAAAGTCTGACACTGTTTCCACTGTTTTCCCATCTATCTGCCATGAAGTGATGGGACCAGATGCCATGATCTTAGTTTTCTGAATGGTAACCTCTAAGCCAATTTTTCACTCCTCTTTCACTTTCATCAAGAGGCTTTTTAGTTCCTCTTCACTTTCTGCCATAAGGGTAGTACCATCTGCATATCTGAGGTTATTGATATTTCTCCCGGCAATCTTGATTCCAGCTTGTGCTTCTTCCAGCCCAGCGTTTCTCATCATGTACTCTGCATATAAGTTAAATAAGCAGGGTGACAATATACAGCCTTGACATACTCCTTTTCCTGTTTGGAACCAATCTGTTGTTCCATGTCCAGTTCTAACTGTTGCTTCCTGACCTGCCTACAGATTTTTCCAGAGGCAGGTCAGGTGGTCTGGTATTCCCATCTCTTTCAGAATTTTCCACAGTTTATTGTGGTTCAGACAGTCAAAGGCTTTGGCATAGTCAATAAAGCAGAAATAAATGTTTTTCTGGAACTCTCTTGCTTTTTGATGATCCAGCGGATGTTGGCAATTTGATCTCTGGTTCCTCTGCCTTTTCTAAAATCAGCTTGAACATCTGGAAGTTCACAGGTCACATATTGCTGAAGCCTGGCTTGGAGAATTCTGAGCATTACTTTACTAGCGTGTGAGATGAGTGCAATTGTGCGGGAGTATGAGCATTCTTTGGCATTGCCTTTCTTTGGGATTGGAATGAAAACTGACCTTTTCCGGTCCTGTGGCCACTGCTGAATTTTCCAAATTTGCTGGCATATTGAGTGCAGCACTTTCACAGCATCATCTTTCAGGATTTGCAATAGCTCAACTGGAATTCCATCGCCTCCACTAGCTTTGTTCATAGTGATGCTTTCTAAGGCCCACTTGACTTCACATTAGTCTTCATTAAAGACACTACTATTATTATTTCCCCTGTTACTTTCTAATTGCACACGTTATTATTCTTGACAAATTCAAAAGCTTAAGACTCAATTATGGAGAATGCTTATTGACTGCAGTTCTGTCCTTATTAACTGTTCCTGGAAGAAACACAAGCTGGAATCGAGATTGCCGGGAGAAATATCAATAACCTCAGATATGCAGATGACACCACCCTTATGGCAGAAAGTGAAGAGGAACTAAAAAGCCTCTTGATGAAAGTGAAAGTTCAGAGTGAAAAAGTTGGCTTAAAGCTCAACATTCAGAAAACGAAGATCATGGCATCCGGTCCCACCACTTTACGGGAAATAGATGGGGAAACAGTGGAAACAGTGTCAGACTTTATTTTTCTGGGCTCCAAAATCACTGCAGATGGTGACTGAAGCCATGAAATTAAAAGACGCTTACTCCTTGGAAGGAAAGTTATGACCAACCCAGATAGCATATTCAAAAGCAGAGACATTACTTTGCCAACAAAGGTTCGTCTAGTCAAGGCTATGGTTTTTCCTGTGGTCATGTATGGATGTGAGAGTTGGACTGTGAAGAAGGCTGAGCACCGAAGAATTGATGCTTTTGAACTGTGGTGTTGGAGAAGACTCTTGAGAGTCCCTTGGACTGCAAGGAGATCCAGCCAGTCCATTCTAAAGGAGATCAGCCCTGGGATTTCTTGGAAGGAATGATGCTAAAGCTGAAACTCCAGTACTTTGGTCACCTCATGCGAAGAGTTGACTCATTGGAAAAGACTCTGATGCTGGGAGGGATTGGGGGCAGGAGGAGAAGGGGACGACAGAGGATGAGATGGCTGGATGGCATCACTGACTCGATGGACGTGAGTCTCAGTGAACTCTGAGAGTTGGTGATGGACAGGGAGGCCTGGTGTGCTGTGATTCATGGGGTCGCAAAGAGTCGGACATGACTGAGCAACTGATCTGATCTGATCTGATCTGATTATAAAGAATTAACAAATCTCTCAGGTTCTCCCTCTAATTCATGAGGAATAGTTCTAGATGAATTAGAATTTGAACTATTGGATTATTGTCCTCTTGGAAATACATTCTCTTAAGATGATTTTAAAGTCATAAACTGGCAATCTTCCTGTATTCTGAATTACAACCAATGTATTTCTTTTATTTTTCTATCTGACTTCTAGCACTGTGATTGAAATGAAAGCTGGTTATGACTTATATATACTGTCAGCCAGTCTGTTGGGACAAAAAGTAGAGAATCAGTAAAATTGGTTTACACTGTATGTCCTTAAATTTTTGTTTCCACATGTGTGAAACATCACTGTGAAATAAGTGAAAGGGACAAAGGAATAGTAAGAGGAATAACGCAGAAATCTTAGTGGACTACATGTTGGAGCAGGAGACAAGGTCACAGCTCCTAAGACTTGCACTTGTTTTCACATCTCACCTTTACCATGAACTTCCACTTGGACATCATAACCTTGGTTCCTTTTTCTATTCATTGAGAAGTTAATATTACAAAGGTCTCTCTAGTTCTGTAAGTTTGTGGTTATGTACATTTTAATAAAAGCAATGGTGGTATTGCTACAAGAAAGTGTTCTTGTCCTTTGTATTCCAAGTTTCCAGTTTGTAGTTTCTCTCTAGAACAGATCTATGTCTTGCAGTCGATGTTTCTTTAATAATTTCTCAATTTCTCCCAAGGTCACCACAGGATCTCTATCACACATTCTTGAAGAATGAACTCAGTTTAATAATAGTCAAAAATAAGAAGCACATTAGACTAAGGCCCCCATAAGGGCATCCAGTTTTTCCTCTTGTACTTTTAAACTAAGATCATGGTATCTGGTCCCATCACTTCATGGCAAATAGATGGGGAAACAGTGGAAACAGTGGCTGACTTTATTTTTCTGGGCTCCAAAATCACTGCAGATGGTGATTGCAGCCATGAAATTAAAAGACGCTTGCTCCTTGGAAGGAAAGTTATGACCAATCTAGATAGCATATTCAAAAGCAGAGACATTACTTTGCCAACAAAGGTCCATCTAGTCAAGGCTATGGTTTTTCCAATGGTCATGTATGGATGTGAGAATTGGACTATAAAGGAAGCTGAGTGCAGAAGAATTGATGCTTTTGAACTGTGGTGTTGGAGAAGACTCTTGAGAGTCCCTTGGACTGGAAGGAGATCCAACCAGTCCATCCTAAAGGAGATCAGTCTTGGGTGTTCATTGGTAGGACTGATGAAGCTGAAACTCCAATACTTTGGCCACCTGATGTGAAGAGAGGACTCATTTGAAAAGACCCTGATGCTGGGAAAGATTGAGGGCAGGAGGAGAAGGGGAAGACAGAGATTGACATGGTTAGATGGCATCACCATCTCAATGGACATGAGTTTGGGTTAACTCCGGGAGTTGGTGATGGACAGGGAGGCCTGGCGTGCTGCGGTTCATGGGGCTGCAAAGAGTCGGACATGACTGAGCGACTGAACTGAACTGAACTGAATGCTGGCATATATAAATCATACCAATAGTTCTTATAGAAGAGAAAGAATTTCTCTTTCTCACGTTACACAACATAGAAAATGGAGAGTTATTAAGTTCCCTCATACACATACATACACACTCACATCTCTTGCTCTAATTACCCAGATATTTCGAGAGCAAGGTGAACAGAACAGACCCATTTATGTTAAACATGCTGTCACAGACCAGAAAAATGTTGGAGAGGAGATTCAAATACTTAGGTGAGAAGAGGACTAAACTGCAAGGTCTCAGACAGAAGTGAACAGCACGGTGGATGAAGAACGAGAAATTTAGTTCAAGTCCTAGGTCTGCCTCTTACTTAGTATGTGAAGCTCTTCACCACGCTAAGTCTGAGTTTAAAAAGAAGCTGGTAATTCTGTTACCTTCAGAGAATCATTCTCATAGACTGAATGAAATAAATGTCTGTGAGAGCACTATGGACTGTCAAAGTGTCACACAGTATGAATCCAACCCTGCAAATCTAAGAGCCTATGAAAAGTCCTTTGTTTCTTGACGACAAAATAGCTAAACTTTCCTCCCCTTAACACTGAGCAATGTGGCTCATTGTAGAAGACCTCAATTCTATGTCCCAAATCATTCCTCACTATGTATCCTTAGATGTCCTAAATCTGAAACCGGAAGCCTGGCAACACTTCCATTCCACTTCTCCCTTAACCACTAAGAGAAATCCAGAATCAAACCAGAAACCTAGCTAGAAGAGACAGAATAGGTAAAGTGAATTCTAAGCCGTCACTTTAAAGGCATGTGAATCAGATCTATGGAATGATAAGTTTAAGTGAGCAACCTTTTTAGATGTGCCCAGAGTCTGCTGAAACAAAATTGATCTTTAAAGTTAGATCAGCAGAAGCACAGGGAAGGCTGACATAAATGTCCTTCTAAGAGGGAGGCCAAGGGAGTTTCAAATAACAGAAGAGAAAGTAGGAGATGTGACTATGCAAGAGAGAGGTTCAAGTGATACAAGAAAGGGACCAAGAATGCAGACACCTCCTAGAATGTGAAAAAGGCAAGGAAACAGATTTATCTCTAAGGCTTACAGAGCCTTGCCAACACTGTGCTTTTAGCCCAGTGAAACCCATGTTAGACTTCTGACCTCCAGAACCGTTAAAATAATCCCATGATGCTTTAAGCCTGGAAGTTTATGGTAATTTGTTATAACTGCAGTAGGAAACCAGCAATTCAGTATGACTACATCCTCTTCACTCTTGAGTCTTGAATGCTGGCTTTTCATTACTGATTCCTTTGACCACGATCTTCCCAAGGCCCTAGAGCAAAGGCAGCAAACTGCAATACACATACACTTCTGCTCAGCTAGGTCTGCTTACTACTGAGGCTACTCAGTTGTCTTTGGAAATACCAGAGGTTGGGAACTGGAAACCAAGACATCTTTTATCTTTCTGACACTGTGAGAATAATTTCACTCAAAATATTTGAAATACACCCTAGTAAATTGTTTTCACAGTATAAATAACAGCAAGAACTGAAATTCAATATATTCAGTTCTGTTGGTTTTATGAAGGGTGCTGTCCCCCTTGAGTTCATATGTGAGAACAGCTGACTCATGTAACATTTCTTAGTAATAACCATGATGCCATCTTACAGCTATTACACAGTTTACATATGTATAGCAATCTACAGTTTATAAAGATATTTCTTCATCCTCACTATATCCTAGCTGGGGGAAAACATTACTCCTATTTTATAGACAAGGAAACAGAGGCTCAAAGTTTCCCAATATCTCAAACGCTAAGGAAGTCACAGAGCAAGGACTCCAAACCTGGTCTTCTAACTATATCATGCATAAGAATCACAATCCAAAAAGACAAGTGGGCTGTTCCCAGTGTTTCTACTGGCAGAATTAAGAAAAACAACAACCTTGCTTCTTTATCAAAGTTATAACATTTTATTAATAAACACACACTTTCCTCTTTGTTGTCTTCACAACTCAGAACTACTTCATTTGAGAGGCACTGTGATGTCCTTGAGACCTGATCATGCCTCTTTTCATCTGAATGATCATAAGACATCCAAAATGTAACTTTGTGCCTAGGTTTCAGTTTTCTAAAAGGACTATAATGTGTGGATAATAATCCCACTTTCAGATGAAGGAATAACTCAAGAGGTTATTTCCCTAAGTCCACACAACTAATAACTAGAATATGTAAGACATAAAAGCAGATCTTTTGAATTCATGTATGCATTCACTGAACAAATGGTTATTAAGTGTCTTTATCAGGCTAGGTCCTGAAAATATAAAGATTAAAAGGACAAAGATGAAAAGCTCCTGGTAGAGCTTACGGTCTGATGAAAAGAGACATAAAGGTACACAGGTAATTATAATGGTGTGTGATAAGTGACATGGGCAAGGTGCTACCTGGGAGATTTCTCAGAAATGACATATAAATTGAGGTATGAAGAATAAGTAGGAATTTTCCAGGCAAAGTGGGAGGGGGAAAGGAGAGTCTTCCTGACAGAAGATGTATGTACCTTGCATGCAAAGCCTCAACATGCTGCACTATGTATAGCCATGTCTCTGAGCACTGTACCTTCTGGCCTTGTAACTTACACAAGTGGTCCTAGCCACAGTTTACCATGGCAACCAAGGTATTCCAATGAGCCCATGACTTTCAAAAATGGCTAAATTTGTATAGCATGCAGATCAGTTCACTGACTCTAAAGGTTATGTATTCTATTCCTTAAATATTGTTGTTTTGGGAAGTGGGATACCAGCTGGCCTTCACATTTTAAAGAGATAGTACATTTAAAAACCATCACCAAGTATTATTTTTGACATCAAGGCAGACCATGAGAGTTATACCAAGAGAGAGCAGCTCCTGACATGCTCGACAGGAAAGGCAATTGAGACTGCTATTCAAGACCACCTGAGCTATTTGATATCAAACAAGATGTAATTTATAAAGGTACCTGGAAAAGTTAAAAGACAGAACTCAATAATTTCCATTTTTCACATGAAGAACACATTTCTCTGCTTTAGACACTTTCCCATCAGATCCAAGACAAAGAATAAATCAACGAAAATACTTTTTTGAAAGGTTTAATGTATCATTCTAGTAGAGGCTTTCTTTCACTATGATAAGATTATCCTATTTTCAGATGGTACACACCCCCAAATATCTGCACTATATCTCTGAATTACAGAAGTATTTTTACTTCCTATGTAACTGACTTTATTGGAAAACAGCAAATTTTACATTCCACAGTAACAACAACAAAAAAATGCCCACCAGAATTAGAGCCAAGCAGCACTGATGTGTTCACTTAATTATTCAATCTAATTTCTTGAAAATGAAATGAATTTTTGATTAAAATATCCTTTTCCATCAGTGAACCCTTTAACAGGCTATATTTGACTTTAGAACACATGCGATCTGAATTGAATATTGAATATCTGTTTAATCTTAGATCAACTGTGAAGTCTTCAAAGCCACTCCTCTGTGTCTCCTTTTTTGAATACAAAAGAGATCTTTTCTTCCCTGTATCTTTCCTGGGTTTATGTGCACAGGCTGACAGTACAATCCCTCATTTACCAAGTGCCAGGACAATCCTCCGGGCTTCACAGGTGGTGCTAGTAGTAAAGAACCCATCTGCCAATGCAGGAGATATGGGTTGGATCCCTGGGTCAGAAGACTCCCTGGAAAAGTGAATGGCAACCCACTCTAGTATTCTTGCCTGGAGAATTCCATGCACAGAGAAGCTTGGTGGGCTACAGTTCATGGGCTGCAGAGTGGGACACGACTGAGTGACTTAACACTAACTTTCTACAACTCAAGTTGATTTCTACTTTGAAACTTCCTTTTCCCCAGTTAGTAGAAATTTAATCTCAGTCAGTTCATGGATCCATTTCATTTACCCCCATGTCATATCTAAGATTTGTAGGGACTTCTATTTCCCTTCTGCCATAGTGGGGAATCCTGCTAGATTTACAAATATGATCCCCTAAACATTATGTTTGTTCTAGGAATCTTCTATTCCTGTAATAATCAGGCTTTTGGAAACCAGAGCCAGGGAGCTTCCTTTGTTAGTGTGGTCCAACAACCATGTAAAATCCTTCCCCTGGGGCAGCTGACTCATTCATTCACCAAATATTTACTAAGGTTCCACTACATTCCAAACACCATTCCAGCAGTGAACAAAACAGAAGAAGAAAAAAAAAAATCCCTGCTCTTTCAGGGACAGACAGAAACTATGCATGTGACACTAAAAGGCAGTTTTTCAGTTGCAGATAGGGAGCAGAGGAGGGACTAGGAAAGAATGGTTTGATTTTGGACTTTTAGATGAGCTGGAAGTCTTTGCTCTCAAAGGGACATTACAATAGGAATCTTAAGGAAGCGAGGGGGTATGCCTATGTAAATAACTGGTGGAAGTGTGTTCCAGGCTCAGCAAGCAGCTAAGTCAAGCCCCTATGACAGGAATAACAAGAAGAGTAAATGATGTCAGGAATGTAGCAGAGGGCCAGGTTGGGGGCAGCCAGCAACACAGAGCGGAGCCAGATAGGAAATGATGAATATTCTCGCGGCCACCATTTTTGAAAAAAGGAAAAAAATGGGTGAAATTAATTTTAATAATCTATTTTATTTGATCTACTATATTCAAAATATTTCAACATATAAGCAATTTAAAATTATGAAAGAGCTTTTTATACTAAAACGTTAAAATCCTTGGTGTATTTCATACTTATGGCACAACTGAACTTGGACCAGCCATATTTCAAGTGCCTAATAGCTACGTATGGCTTGCAACTACCATATTGGACAGTGTACTTCTAGTCACTAGAATGAGGGGAAGGGCAATGAGGGGAACTACCAGGAAAATATCAATTAATATATCATTGACATCATCCCATCATACATACTACTTTCTATTTCCTATAATAACACTTTCTATTCCTTTATATGGCACCCCACTCCAGTACTCTTGCCTGGAAAATCCCATGGACGGAGGAGCCTGGTGCGCTGCAGTCCATGGGGTTGCTAGGAGTTAGACACGACTGAGCGACTTCACTTTCACTTTTCATTTTCATGCATTGGAGAAGGAAATGGCAACCCACTCCAGTGTTCTTGCCTGGAGAATCCCAGGGATGGGGGAGCCTAGTGGGCTGCTGTCTATGGGGTCACACAGAGTCAGACATGACTGAAGTGACTTAGCAGCAGCAGCATTCCTTTATAACGCTAGTTTAGGGGAACAGAAGTACTATTGATATATTAGAGGGAGTATTTCCTTAAAGCCTTTTCTTTTGATTACAAAAGCCACTGTTGTTGTTTAGTCGCTAAGTCATGTCCGACTCTGTGATCCCATGGACTGTAGCCCACCAGGCTCCTCTGTCCGTGGGATTTCCCAGGCAAGAATACTGGAGTCGGTTGCCATTCCCTTGTCCAGGAGATCTTCCCTAAGGACTGAATCAGCATATCCTGTACTGGCAGGCAGATTCTTTACTGCTGAGCCACCTGGGAAGCCCCATAAAAGTCACACATACCACTAAAAATTCAATACAGAAATGAACAGTGGAAAGTGACATTCCTCAAACTAGGTGAGGGTTACAGATCGAATGAGGGTCAGGTAGCCTATGGCACATACTATGTGCTCCAGCTGTTTGACATGTTGATGTGCTGCTTTAGGGTGACTATTCCAATTCACTTTTTCTAAAGTAAAATTTGAGAGTGCCCAGGATCTATGGACAGTCTTTGGGATTGTATAAATTGCCATTATCAAGAGATATCTACCTATGTAACTTCAAACTGGTATGGCAGAGTATTACCTAGAGATTGAGGCTGTATTTGTTTCTTCCCTACTGCATGTCTAATACACTCAGCACAGTTCAGGTAATAGATGCTTAGGGTAGCCATGCTGAGAGGCAGGAGGTGCATAGGATGATCAGGGTATTTTACCTTGGAGCCATATTGCCCAGCGAGTGCCCTGGATCTGAAACTGACAATCGAATGCCAGTATAATCCCATTCTTTTCCTTTATGTGTGTATGTGAAAGTCACTCAGTCGTGTCCAACTCTTTGCAACCCCATGGACTATAGCCCACCAAGCTCCTTTGTCCATGAAATTCTCCAGACTAGAGCACTGGAGTAGGCAGCTGTTCCCTTCTTGAGGGGATTTTCCCAACCCAAGGATAGAACCCATGTCTTCTGCATTACAGGCAGATTCTTTACCATCTGAGCCACCAGGGAAGCCCAAGAATACTGGAGTGAGTAGCCTATCCCTTCTCCAGCAGATCTTCCTGACCCAGGAATCAAACCGGGGTTTCCTGCATTGCAGACGGATGTAACCTTCTTCTATTAATAGCTCCTTGAATCTTCCACAGCCAGTCTTCTACACTCAATCATAGTTCCACTAGAATTTCAATTCCACAGGACAGGGATCTTTATTTGCTTTATTCTCTGTTGTAACCCCAAAGCTTAGGGCAGTGCCTCACACATAGCTGGTGCTGAAAAAAATATATTGAGTGAATGCATGAAGCAGGTAGCATTAGACTTGAATTCCATCATTTTCCCACTTCCAAACCTGCAAACCTCTGCACACTGCATCCTTTTTATCATCAATGTTTCATATTTATCTTTTAAAAAACAACTCTTGGCTTCATCGATATTCTCAATTATTTTTTAATCTCTATTTTATTTATCTCCTGTCTGAATTTTATTATTTCCTTCCTTTTGATGACTTTGGGCTTTGTTTGTTGTTTTCCTAATTCCTTTAGGTGATGGGTTAGGTTGTTACCTGAGATTTTTCCTGTTTCTGGAGGAAGGCCTAGAGCTATAAAATTCCATCTTAGAACTACTTTTGCTGCATCTCATAGATTTTGGAGTGTTGGGTTTTCATTTTCATTTATCTTAAGGTATTTTCTGATTTCCTCTTTGATTTCTTCATTGACTCACTTGTTTTTCTAGTAGCATCTTGTTTAGTCCTTTTCATATTTTTCTTCCTATAGTTGATTTCTACTTTCATACCATTGTGGTTGGAAAAAATGCTTGCTATAATTTCTATCCTCTTAAATTTGTTGAGACTTTTTAATTCAGTGAGCTTTTTATTATCAATGGTTTGAATTATTTACTGATAAACTGTTTAGTTCTTTTTCATTATTTTTTTTTTCATGGGCTTTCCCTTGCTTTCAATTGAGAGTAGTTCCTCTGCTTTTTCAAAAATCTTGCTTAATTTGCTCTGCCTCTATGAATGCAGGGTAAATAGTACCTTTTGTGCTCTTGGAGAGGGTGTTCTTATGTGGGCATGTCCCTATGCAGACTGCCTGTGCCCATTTTCTTTCACAGAATGGCTGGTTTGACGTGGATGCCAGTCACATTTCTCCCCATGGTATGCTGTCAGCTCTCACCTTGGCAGAGGGGAGGGGAGGGCTGGAGAAGGAGAAGCTGGAGTGGGCTCAGGGGGTGAGGCGGGATGTCCTCTCTGCTTAGTGGCTGTCCCCACCCTACCGGAGCAGGGTCTGATCCCAAGTTGCTGGAGGGGGAAGAATTGGGCTCCACCTAGCTCTATTGTATTTAAGTGTCTGTTTCTCCCTCTCCCTGCCCTGGGACCTTTGCCCCAGAGGAAGGGAGTGCTAAAGCAAGCAGGCCCTTGTGCAGACAGAGGTCCAGTGCACTCCCTGGGTAGGCTCCTGCATCTCAGCTCAGATGCAGCCTTGGTGGTGAGCCCCCTTTGTCTCTCAGGGCTTATCACTGCTGCCACCGCCACTTCCCGCACCCTGTCGTGGAACCACTAGCAGGGATGATGGAAACCTGTGTGGACTCGCAGCTTGTGTTGCAGGATTAGCTGTGGTGGAGTAGCCACCATCAGGGATCTGAGGGGGCCTGTGGGGCACTGCCTGTGTATGTGCCAACAATGGATACCCAGCCCAGGCTTCTGTTAGTCACAGCGTTTTTCCACCCAGCCAAGGGGGCTTATCCCCTCCATGCAGAACCACGGGACTGGGGGGCCCGGGTGCCGACCTGACCAGCTCACTCCCCATAGTGGGCATTTACCTGTGTCACCTCCTTCTGCCTTTGAGTCACCTACCAGGGGCACTGGTCCCAAAGTGATGGCTTTTCTACCTTCCTACCCAATGACATATGCATCTTTCTTACAGCCTTGGTTGTTCAGGCGTCCTTCCAGTCTCAAGTTAATTTTCAGTGAGAAGTATTCCATATGGAGATGTATTTTTTATGTGCTCTTGTGGGGAGGTGAGCTCTGTGTCCTCTTACATTACTCCACCATCTTGATAACAACATCGTCACTCCTAGTGTTCATCTGTGTTGCTTCTACTCCCTTAATGCCTATTCTGCAACTAAATAGTAGCATACTCTGACCTTGATACTTGTAAACTGGAGTTAACAATAGCAACCAAATTTGTGAGAAATTGCTGACAGAATTCATGCAAAACAATTAGCACAATATGGGTACATACAAGTGCTCAATAAAGATTTATAATTTTGACTATTAGTAATGGTAATAGATATATCAAATGGAACCTTTCTTACAGTATGAGATGCATCTAGATGATACATGTCACTAACCTAACACCTAGCACTTACTAAGTGCTCAACAGATATTACTAATATTATTTTATTATTATATTATTCTCTCAACAGACGTGTGAAGTAGGTAGGGGTAGGTAATGCCATCTTAGAGAAGTGGAACCTGAGACTTAAAAAGGTAAAGTGACTTGCCAAAGGCCATATAGGTAGTAGGTGATAAAGCCTGGATATAAGCCCAGATCTTAAGACTTTTGGGTCAATGCCATTATGATTATTGAGTGTGTGACTGTGTCATAGGTTATATCAGGTCAGTTTTTTTTATAAATAGTTTTGTTGGAACATAGCTATTCCCATTTGTTTACATTTTGGCTACAACAACACTGTTGAGTAATTGTGACAGAGATCCTATAACTCAGAAAGTCTGAAATAGTTATCATCTGGCTCTTTACAGAGAAACGGTAGACTTTTGGCCTAGTCCAAAGGCTATTTAATGATATGAGGACTAATATTTTCTCTATTGGAAGGATTGATGCCGAAGCTGAAACTCCAATACTTGGGCCACCTGATATGAAGAACTGACTCATTGGAAAAGACCCTGATGCTAGGAAAGATTGAATGCAGGAGCAGAAGGGGACGACAGAGGATGAGATGGTTGAATGGCATCACCAACTCGAAGGACATGAGTTTGAGCAAGCTCCGGGAGTGGTGATGGACAGGGAAGCCTGGCAGGCTACAGTCAATGGGGTCGCAAAGCATATAACACGAATAAGGAACTGAACTGATTCTCTCTATACATATTCATTTTGTAAATTACCAATTATAAAATGAAGCATTAGAAACAGATTGTCACCTAAACTCAGTCTCTTCCCAAAAGCAGAGGTGTCAGAACATGCCTTGTGGCCAGTGCTCCTTGCTGCTGAGCAGAAAGGGATGAAATGTAAAAGGCAGCAGCTCTTAGGAGAGATTTTACTGCCATGGACCTCTCAAGCCTTCGAATACCAGGTGACTTCAGGTGCCCTCTGACCACAGGCAAAAGAGCCACCTGCCATCAACCTTCTCAGACACACCTTCAGACTAAAAGCTACATCACTTTCCCCCTTTTTCCTTTTATTCCCCTTTAAAGCTATAGTAGTTATCAGCCCAATTTGCTTGATCCCAGGAACCTGGGGAAATTTGAGTCTGTGTAACCTCAGCTGGCACCACTAATCAACTGGCTCCAGCAACAGGGCATGAAACAAATGGTACTGTAGTTTGTGGTAATGATGCTGGTTGCTCAGTCCTAGATGCACAGAGATATTTTTGATTACCGGCCTAGAGCTGTGTTCCATCTGGAGGTCAAGACGTTACAATTTCATTAAACATTTTGAACCCCAAATGACCACACTGTTCGCATCAAAGAAGAGTCTTCCTTAATTAGTTTATACCAGAGTTGGCCCTTTCTTTTAAACAGGTGGTATGGAGACAGCATCTCATCAATCAAATCTTTTCCCTGGTAACTTCATCAGCATCCCTAGACAGCAACTTATGATGAGTTATCTGCCATGTAAGTTACTAAGAACTGTAACAAACGTTATTTTGATAAACTCACTGACTCCGAACACCCAGATGTGAGTGTTTGAAGTTTTAACATGTCATCAATGACTACCCGCCCCCCCCACCCACCCCCCACCATGCCTCGGTGCTAGAGAAGGTTGAATAGCATAATCCTTGTCACTGTTACCAAACTTTAGTTTGGGCAAGTTCCTGTGATTGAGCTGTGCACACGGCTATCTTTATCACTCTAACACAGGAAGTAGATTATGTAAGGAACATATGAGGGGATGTCTCTCCTCCTAAATATATCACTATAAAGGGAAGTTAATTAATTGGTAGTGGAGATGAGGAGGCCAGTTACTACTAAGTGAAGGGACATATTGATGTTTAAATGCAGTTGAAATTGAAATGTTTACACTGGCTTACACTCTATGTAGGGATTGGAACACGAGGTTGGAGAGATACAGACCAAATTCTATAGAAAGGTCATTTCTAAAAACATAAGAAAAAGAAATTCAGCTCTAAGGAAAGGATGATATCTAGTCCTCAAAGGAATCATTTTTAAAGAATGCAATACACTAAGGTATTTTATTTCTGAAATATTATTTATAACCCAGACATTGCAACACAGAGGAAACAACTGAAGTGTATTTTATGCTAATTACCCTAGCAATATTCAAGCCTTTATCATATTTATTTTATCATATTTCTTGGGGGTTAAATCCTGTTTCAGCTTCTTTCTACCTAAATGAGGTCAAACCAGAATAGCATTCAAGAGTTCATCCATAGTTTCTTTAACCAACTCAGATCAAGCACCCTCTCGTTTTTCTTATGTGTACACAAAGATTAACTGAAGAAGCAGTAGTATTGTGCTTTCTTTGGCAAGGATGTGTGCTAAGAGAGTTGATGTTTTAGTCACAATTAAAGTAATTTTTTGGAAGAAAATACACAACCCACTTAAAGAAACCTACATGTCACTATGGAAGCTGTGTGGAAATGCAACAGGCATTTGGTGTTCTTTCTAGCAGTCCAGGATAGGAACCCCTTCCAATGTATGGAATCCCTACCTCAAATTTTGACGGGAGGTAGGGTCCACATCTCCCTTGTTGTTGTTGTTTAGTTGCTCAGTCATGTCCAGCTCTTTGCGACCCCATATACTAGAGCCCGGCAGGCTCCTCTGTCCATGGTATTCTCCAGACAAGAGTAGTGAAGTGGGTTGCCATTTCCTTCTCCAGGGGATCTTCCTGACTCAGGGATCAAACCCACGTCTCCTATTGGCAGGCGGAACCTTTACCACTGAGCCACCAGGGAAGCCCCACTTCTCCCTTACAGATGATGAAAATCCCAGGTCCTTGCTGCTAGAGTACTGACTTCTGCTCTGCTACTGCTGCTAAGTTGCTTCAGTCGTGTCCAACTCTGTGCGACCCCATAGACGGCAGCCCACCAGGCCCCGCCGTCCCTGGGATTCTCCAGGCAAGAACACTGGAGTGGGTTGCCATTTCCTCCTCCAATGCATGAAAGTGAAAAGTGAAAGTGAAGCCGCTCAGTCGTGTCCGACTCTTAGCGACCCCATGGACTGCAGCCAACCAGGCTCCTCTGTCCATGGGATTTTCCAGGCAAGAGTACTGGAGTGGGGTGCCATTGCCTTCTCCAGGGATGAGGGATAGCAGGGTGCAAAAGTGAGAAAGGATGTGTCTTAAAGTGTTATTTGCATAGCAAACATAACACTTACTTTGATCATATAATTACATGTGGTGACTTTGAGGGAGATTGGTGCCCAAAGCCACTCCTGGGAACTGCCAGTAGAAAAGGCTTGGCTGGCACAGGGCATTAAATGTTATTTTCCTTCTTTCATTCCTTAATATTTAATGTGCATATCTAGTTGGAGAACTAGATCCTAGGAGAATAGGTTTTCAGAGCTTGTAGGAAACTATTGTTCATTAGTGACCTAGTCTACTGAATAAATAATCTTGAGTTACAAAAATTCCAGTGTATTTAAAGAACATAATGTATACACTCCACATGTTTTTCTCCGATATGCTTAATGATGATACAAGTCCTATTTATAGCGCTTAGTTATTAAATTAATATGTGGCCAATGTCTTCCAATCAGAAAGCTGTCTTTTCAAGTATCATCCAATGTAAACTCATTCAGTAAGTTCCTTCCATTAGTTGGCTGTTGCTATAGCAAAATGGAAATTAAAACTTGAGAATTCTAAATCCGTTATCTGCCAGACGGGTAGGATGCAGACAAAATATCTTTCCATTATGATGATGATTTTTTTTATAACTTGGCTCTCCATTTCTCTTCCTCTCCCCCTCACTCCATGTGACTCCCAGCTCCACTCCACTCCTCACAGTGAGATGATCCACTTTAAACACCCCAAATTCAATCATCCATATTTTACCACCCTCCTGGTTCTGTACAGACACGTCTGTGCATATATCTCATACACAGGATTTTTTCTGTTGGCTATGTTTTACAAAGATAAGATTGTGTTATACATCATCTTCAGCATCTTGCTATTTTAATTTTGTGTGGAAATCCCTTCAATTTTTTTCTTAATGGCTGCATTATATTCTCTGATTTAGATATACCAAATTTTATCCAGCCATCTGCCTATTGAAAGATGTCTATTTTTCTTCCACTTTTTTACATGATCAAAAAATTCAAAATAAGTACATGTATGAAAGTGAAAATAAGTACATATATACATACAATATTTTGCTGTTCAGTTGCTCAGTTGTGTCTTTGCGACCCCATGGACTGCAGCATGACAGGCTTCCCTGTCTTTCACTCTCTCCCAGAGTTTGCTCAGACTCATGTCCACTGAGTCAATGATGCCATCCAATCATCTCATCTCTGTTGCCCCCTTCTCCACCTGCCCCCAATCTTTCAATATACATGTACAATATACAGTGTATATACATAAACATACACACACACACACACACACAAATATATATATATATTCATAGATAAGGACCTTTCCATTAAACATAAAAAGACAGCTGTTTCAGGAGCTTCATGCATCCCAGTTCCATGGGGACAGAAGCTCCTATGCTAGAGATCATTCTGGGCCTCACCTTATGTACCTCTTCATCTGACTATTCATCTGTATCCTTTATAATAAACTGGTAAACAACTCTGGAAGAGTGCAGGAATGTGAGATAGCAGATACCACTGATGGCAGGGTTGTAGATGCTTCTAAAACGCAGAAGGATTGGTTGAAAGTTTGAGTGAGAAGCCCTTACTCTGCTGACAAGAGGTACACTGTGTAGAAGTTGATCCACAGAAACTCTGCATTTAAAAGACCAGTCAGAACTAAGGGTGAAAACATTGAAAGAAGAGGAGATTAAGGAAAAGATAGCATCCTGAGCAGAGATACCCACAATGGCTCTTCATGAACAACTAACACTGTATACATGAGGAACAACTCATATGGGAAAGAATCAATTAAAGAGAAAAACACATGGAAAAGGAAGAGGAAAAAAATAACAGAAAATACAGGAAACAATATGAAATTATACAACAAAAACAAAATTAGGTTACTAGAAGAGCTATCAAAAATAGCCTTCAGTTCAGTTCAGTTCAGTTGCTCAGTCGTGTCCGACTCTTTGCGACCCCATGAATCACAGCACGCCAGGCCTTCCTGTCCATCACTAACTCCCGTTCACTCAGACTCACGTCCATCGAGTCAGTGATGCCATCCAGCCATCTCATCCTCTGTCGTCCCCTTCTCCTCCTGCCCCCAATCCCTCCCAGCATCAGAGTCTTTTCCAATGAGTCAACTCTCCACATGAGGTGGCCAAAGTGCTGAAGTTTCAGCTTTAGCATCATTCCTTCCAAAGAAATCCCAGGGCTGATCTCCTTCAGAATGGAATGGTTGGATCTCCTTGCAGTCCAAGAGACTCAAGAGTCTTCTCCAACACCACAGTTCAAAAGCATCAATTCTTCGGCACTCAGCCTTCTTCACAGTCCAACTCTCACATCCATACATGACCACAGGAAAAACCATAGCCTTGACTAGACAGACCTTTGTTGGCAAAGTAATGTCTCTGCTTTTGAATATGCTATCTAGGTTGGTCATAACTTTCCTTCCAAGGAGTAAGCGTCTTTTAATTTCATGGCTGCAGTCACCATCTGCAGTGATTTTGGAGCCCCCAAAAATAAAGCCTGACACTGTTTCTACTGTTTCCCCATTTCCCATGAAGTGATGAGACCAGATGCCATGATCTTCATTTTCTGAATGTTGAGATTTAAGCCAACTTTTTCACTCTCCTCTTTCACCTTCATCAACAGGCTTTTTAGTTCCTCTTCACTTTCTGCCATAAGGGTGGTGTCATCTGCATATCTGAGCTTATTGATATTTCTCCCGGCAATCTTGATTCCAGCTTGTGTTTCTTCCAGTCCAGCGTTTCTCATGATGTACTCTGCATATAAGTTAAATAAGCAGGGTGACAATATACAGCCTTGATGTACTCCTTTTCCTATTTGGAACCAGTCTGTTGTTCCATGTCCAGTTCTAACTGTTGCTTCCTGACCTGCCTACAGATTTTTCCAGAGGCAGGTCAGGTGGTCTGGTATTCCCATCTCTTTCAGAATTTTCCACAGTTTATTGTGATCCACACAGTCAAAGGCTTTGGCATAGTCAATAAAACAGAAATAGATGTTTTTCTGGAACTCTCTTGCTTTTTCCATGATCCAGCGGATGTTGGCAATTTGATCTCTGGTTCCTCTGCCTTCTCTAAAACCAGCTTGAACATCAGGAAGTTCACGGTTCACATATTGCTGAAGCCTGGCTTGGAGAATTTTGAGCATTACTTTACTAGCATGTGAGATGAGTGGAATTGTGCAGTAGTTTGAGCATTCTTTGGCATTGCCTTTCTTTGGGATTGGAATGAAAACTGACCTTTTCCAGTCCTGTGGCCACTGCTGAGTTTTCCAAATTTGCTGGCATATTGAGTGCAGCACTTTCACAGCATCATCTTTCAGGATTTGAAATCGCTCAACTGGAATTCCATCACCTCCACTAGCTTTGTTCGTAGTGATGCTTTCTAAGGCCCACTTGACTTCACATTCCAGGACACTTAGGGAACTGATTACTGACTAGATTGGTCTCTCCCCTTCTGACACTCCCTCTTCTTCTCCTGGTCACCTCTATCTCCCTCCTGCCTCTTCTCTTCTCCATGTAACTGTGAACTTCTCTGGGTGTCCCTCACTGTGGAGAATCTTTTCACCATTAACCTAGATGTTTTATCATCAGTGCTATATGAATGGAGAAGTCTTGAGGCTACTGCAAGAATAAGACTGAAAGCCAGAGGCATAAGGCTTAAATCCGAAACATGAGAACACCAGAAAACTCCTGACTCCGGGGAACATTAATGACAAGAGCTCATCCAAAACCTTCCATACCTACACTGAAGCCAAGCTCTGCCCAAGAGCCAACAAGTTCCAGAGCAAAACATACCATGCTAATTTTCCAGAAATGCAGGAACATAGCCCTGGGCATTAAACTACAGGCTGCTCAAAGTCACACCAAACCGACAGACACCTCAAAACCCACCACTGGACACTTCATTGCACTCCAGGGAGAAGAGATCCAATTCCACCCACCGGAACACTGACACAAGCTTCCCTAGCCAGGAAAACTTGACAAACCACTAGTCCAACCCCATCCACAGGGAGCAACCTCCACAATAAAGAGAAACCACAAACTTCCAGCATACAGAAAGGCCACCCCAAATACAGCAATCTAAACAAAATGAAAAGGCACAGAAATATTTAGCAGGTAAAGGAACGTGATAAATGCCCACTAAACCAAACTAAAGTGGAGGACATAGGGAGTCTACCTGAAAAAGAAATCAGAATAATGACAGTAAAGATGATCCAAAATCTTGAAAACAAAATGGAGTTTAGATAAAAAGCCGGAGATAAGGATTGAGAAGATGCAAGAAATGTTTAACAAGGACCTAGAAGAAATAAAAGAGTCAATCAATAATAAATAATGCAATAAATGAGATCAAAAGCACTCTGGAGGGAACCAATAGTAGAATAACAGGGGCAGAAGATAGAATTAGTGAGGTGGAAGATAGAATGGTGGAAATAAATGAAGCAGAGAGGAAAAAAGAAAAAAGAATTAAAAGAAATGAGGACAAACTCAGAGACCTCTGGGACAATGTCAGATGTCCCAAATTCGAATTATAGGAGTCTCAGAAGAAGAAGACAAAAAGAAAGGCCATGAGAAAATACTTGAGGAGGTAATAGTTGAAAACTTCCCTAAAATTGGGAAGAAAATAGCCACCCAAGTCCAAGAAACTGAGAGAGTCCCAAACAGGATAAACCCAAGGCAAAACACCCCAAGACACATGTTAATCAAATTAACAAAGATCAAACACAAACAGAAAATATTAAAAGCAGCAAGGGAAAAGCAACAAATAAGACACAAGGGGATTCCCATAAGGATAACAGCTGATCTTTCAATAGAAACTCTTCAGGCCAGAAGGGAATGGCAGGACATACTTAAAGTCATGAAAGAGAAAAACCTACAACCCAGATTACTATACCCAGCAAGGATCTCATTCAAATATGAAGGAAAAATCAGAAACTTTACAGACAAGCAAAAGCTGAGAGAATTCAGCACCAGCAAATCAGCTCTTCAACAAATACTAAAGGAACTTATCTAGACAGGAAATGCAAAAAGGTTTACAACTCGAACCCAAAACATGGCAAAGCCTTTGACTGTGTGGATCACAATAAACTGTGGAAAATTCTGAAAGAGATGGGAATATCAGACAACCTGACCTGCCTCTTGAGAAACCTTTATGCAGGTCAGGAAGCAGCAGTTAGAACTGGACATAGAACAACAGACTGGTTCCAAATAGGAAAAAGAGTACGTCAAGGCTGTATATTGTCACCATGCTTACTTAACTTGTACGCAGAGAACATCATGAGAAATGCTGATATGGATGAAGCACAAGCTGGAATCAAGATTGCCAGGAGAAATATCAATAAGCTCAGATATGCAGATGATGCCACCCTTATGGCAGAAAGTGAAGAAGAGCCAAAGAGCCTCTTGATGAAAGTGAAAGAGGAGAGTGAAAAAGTTGGCTTAAAGCTCAACATTCAGAAAACTAAGATCATGCCATCCAGTCCCATCACTTCATGGCAAATACATGGGGAAAGAGTGGAAACAGTGGCTGACTGTATTTTGGGGGGGGCTCCAAAATCACTGCAGATCGTGATTGCAGCCATAAAATTAAAAGACTCTTACTCCTTGGAAGGAAAGTTATGACCAACCTAGACAGTATATACAAAAGCAGAGACATTACTTTGCCAGCAAAGGTCCATCTAGTCAAGGCTCTAGTTTTTCGTGTAGTCATGTATGGATGTGAGAGTTGAACTATAAACAAAGCTGAGTGCAGAAGAATTGATGCTTTTGAACTATGGTGTTAGAGAAGACTCTTGAGAGTCCCTTGGACTGCAAGGAGATCCAACCAGTCCATCCTAAAGGAGATCACTAGTGGGTGTTCATTGGAAGAACTGATGTTAAAGCTGAAACTGAAATACTTTGGCCACCTGATGCGAAAAGCTGACTCATCTGAAAAGACCCTGATGCTGGGAAAGATTGAAGGCAGGAGGAGAAGGGGACGACAGAGGATGAGATGGTTTTATGGCATCACCAATTCAATGGACATGAGTTTGGGTGAACTCTGGGAGTTGGAGATGGACAGGGAGGCCTGGCGTGCTACGGTTCATGGGGTCACAAAGAGTCAGACATGACTCAGCTACTGAACTGAACTGAACAAAACAACAAAGTCAATGGCAATGGGATCATACTTATCAATAATTACCTTAAATGTAAATGGGTTAAATGCCCCAACCAAAAGACAAAGATTGGCTAAATGGATACAAAAACAAGACCCCTATATATGCTGCCTGCAAGAGGCCCACCTCAAAACAAGGGACACATACAGACTGAAAATGAAGGGCTGAAAAATGATATTTCACACAAATAGAGACTAAAAGAAAGCAGGAGTAGCAATACTCATATCAGATAAAACAGACTTCGAAATAAAGGCTGTGAAAAGAGACAAAGAAGGACACTACATAATGATCAAAGGATCAATCCAAGAAGAAGATATAACAATTATAAATATATATGCACCCAACATAGGAGCACCACAATATGTAAGGCAAATGCTAACAAGTATGAAAGGGGAAATTAACAGTAACACAATAATATACCCCACTCACACCTATGGGTAGATCAACTAACCAGAAAATTAGCAAGGAAACACAAACTTTAAATGATGCAATGAGCCAGTTAGACTTAATTGATATCTATAGGATATTTCACCCCAAAACAATGAATTTCAACTTTTTCTCAAGTGCACATGGAACATTCTCCAGGATAGAGCACATCCTGGGCCATAAATTTAGCCTTGGTAAATTCAAAAAAATGAAATCATTCCAAGCATCTTTTCTGATCACAATGCAGTAAGATTAAATGTCAACTACTGGGAAAAAAACTTAAAAATACAAACATATGGAGACTAAACAACACATTTCTGAATAACCAACAAGTCACAGAAGAAATCAAAAATAAATCAAAATATGCATCGAAACGAATGAAAATGAAAACACAACAACCCAAAACCTATGGGGTTCAGTAAAAACAGTGCTAAGGAGAAGGTTCACGACAATACAAGCTTACCTTAAGAAACAAGAGAAAAATCAAATAAATAACCTAACTGGACACCTAAAGCAACTAGAAAAAGAAGAAATGCAGAACACCGGGGTTAGGAGAAGGAAAAAAATAATAAAAATTAGGGCAGAAATAAATGAAAGAGAAACAGAGGAGACTATAGCAAAAATCAACAAAACTAAAAGCATGTTCTTTGAGAAGATAAATAAAATTGACAAACCATTAGCCAGACTCATCAAGAAACAAAGGGAGAAAAATAAATCAACAAAATTAGAAATGAAAATGGAGAAATCACAATAGACAACACAGAAATACAAAAGATCGATCATAAGAGACTACTATCAGCAACGATATGCCAATAAAATGGACAATGTGGAAGAAATGGACAAATTCTTAGAAAAGTATAACCTTCCAGGAAGGTTATATAAACTGAACCAGGAAGAAATAGAAAATCTTAACAGACCCATGACAAGCACGGTAATTGAAACTGTAATCAGAAATCTTCCAGCAAACAAAAGCCCAGGACTAGACAGCTTCACAGCTGAATTCTACCAAAAATTTAGAGAAGAGCTAAAATCTATGCTACTCAAACTCTTCCAAAAAATTGCAGAGGAAAGTAAACTTCCAAACTCATTCTATGAGGCCACCATCACCCTAATACCAAAATCAGACAAAGATGCCACAAAAAAAAAAAAAAAAAGAAAACTCAAGCCAATATCACTGATGAACATAGATGCAAAAATCCTCCACTAAATTATAGCAAACAGAATCCAACAACATATTAAAAAGATCATATACATCATGATCAAGTGGGCTTTATCCAAGGGATGCAAGGATTCTTCAATATCTGCAAATCAATCAATGTGATACACCACATTAACAAATTGAAGGACAAAAAACATATGATTATCTCAAAAGATGCACAGAAAGCCTTTGACAAAATTCAACATCCATTTATGATTTAAAAAAAAAAAAAACCTCCATAAAGCAGGCATAGAAGAAACATACCTTGACATAATAAAAGCCATATATGATAAACCCACAGCAAACATTATCTTCAATGGTGAAAAATTCAAAGCATTTCCCCTAAAGTCAGGAACAAAACAAGGATGCCCTCTCTCACCACTACTATTCAACATAGTTTTCTAGGAAGTTTTAGCCACAGCAATCAGAGAAGAAAAAGGAATAAAAGAATGCAGATTGGAAAAAAAGAAGTAAAACTCTCACTGTTTGCAGATGACATGATCCTCTACATAGAAAACCCTAAAGACTCCACCAGAAACATACTAGAGCTAATCGATGAATACAGTAAAGTTGCAGGATATAAAATTAACACACAGAAATCCTTTGCATTCCTATACACTAAGGAGAAGGGGACGACAGAGGATGAGATGGCTGGATGGCATCACTGACTCGATGGACGTGAGTCTGAGTAAACTCTGGGAGTTGGTAATGGACAGGGAGGCCTGGCGTGCTGTGATTCATGGGGTCGCAAAGAGTCAGACACGACTGAGCGACTGAACTGAACAATGAGAAAACAGAGAAATTAAGGAAACAATTCCATTCACCATTGCAACAAAAAGAATAAAATACTTTGGAATATATCTACCTAAAGAAACAAAAGACCTATATATAGAAAGCTACAAAACACTGATGAAAGAAATCAAAAAGGACACAAATAGATGGAGAAATATACCATGCTCATGGATTGGAATAATCAATACATTGAAAATGAGCATACTACCCAAAGCAATCTATAGATTCAATGCAATCCCTATCAAGCTACCAACAGTATTTTTCACAGAATTAGAACAAATAATTTCACAATTTGTATGGAAATACAAAAAACCTCGAATAGCCAAAGCGATCTTGAGAAAGAAGAATGGAACTGGAGAAATCAACCTGCCTAACTTCAGGCTCTACTACAAAGCCACAGTCATCAAGACAGTATGGTACCAGCACAAAGACAGAAATATAGATCAATGGAACAAAATAGAAAGCCCAGAGATAAATCCACGCACCTATGGACACCTTATCTTTGACAAAGGAGGCAAGAATATACAATGGAGAAAAGACAATCTCTTTAACAAGTGGTGCTGGGAAAACTGGTCAACCACTTGTAAAAGAATGAAACTAGAACCCTGTCTAACACCATACACAAAAATAAACTCAAAATGGATTAAAGATCTAAATGTAAGACCAGAAACTATAAAACTCCTAGAGGAAAACATAGGCAAAAACACTCTCTGACATAAATCAGAGCAGGATCCTCTATGACCCACCTCCCAGAGTAATGGAAAGAAAAGCAAAAATAAACAAATGTGACCTAATTAAACTTAAAAGCTTCTGCACAACAAAGGAAACTATAAGCAAAGTGAAAAGACAGCCTTCAGAATGGGAGAAAATAATAGCAAATGAAGCAAGTGACAAAGAATTAACCTCAAAAATATACAAGCAGCTCATGCAGCTCGATACCAGAAAAATGAACGACCCAGTCAAAAAAATGGGCCAAAGAACTAAACAGACATTTCTCCAAAGAAGACATACAGATGGCTAACAAACACATGAAAAGATGCTCAACATCACTCATTATCAGAGAAATGCAAATCAAAACCACAATGAGGTACCATCTCAGGCCAGTCAGAATGGGTGTTATCCAAAAGTCTATAAATAATAAATGCTGGAGAGGGCACGGAGAAAAGGCAACTCTCTCAACCCTCTTACACTGTTGGTGGGAATGCAGTCTAGTACAGCCATTATGGAGAACAGTGTGGAGATTCCTTAAACCTGGAAATAGAACGGCCATACAACCCAGCAATCTCACTGCTGGGCATACACATCGAGGAAACCAGATTTGAAAGATACACGTATACCCCAATGTTCATTGCAACACTGTTTACAATAGCTAGGACATGGATGCAACCTAGATGTCCATCGGCAGATGAATGGATCAGAAAGTCATGGTACATATACACAATGGAATAATACTCAGCTATTAAAAAGAATGCATTTGAATCAGTTCTAATGAGGTGGATGAAATAGGCTGGAGCCTATTTTACAGAGTAAAGTCAAAAAGAAAAACACCAAGACAGTATAATAATGCATATATAATGGAATTTAGAAAGATGGTAACAATGACCCTATATGCAAGACAGCAAAAGAGACACAGATGTAAAGAGCATACTTTTGGACTTTGTGGGAGAAGGAGAGGGTGGGATGATGTGAGAGAATAGCATTGAAACATGTATATTGTCATATGTGAAATAGATCGCCAGTCCATATTCAATGCACGAAGCAGGGTGCTCAGGGCTGGTGCACTGGAACAACCCTGAGGGATGGGATGGGAGGGAAGTGGGAGGAGGGTTCAGGATGGGGGACACATGTACACCCATGGCTGATCCATGTGAATGTATGGCAAAAACCCCTACAATGTTGTAAAGGAATTAGCCTCCAATTAAAATAAATTAATTAATTTACAAAAATAATATTTGGGGGATAGCTACTGAGAGAAGACACATCTGTCTGTTAAGAGAATATGATGATGCAATAGTGATAGGTGCCATAAGCAGTAAGAGAAAAAAGATAATTTTTAAATCCATGAGGATCAGAGAGTCACCTAAGGAAGGACATATAACATACTACATTATTTAGTCATTAAAAGTTCTATGATAATAGTTGGATTCCCCAGCTGGCATTATAGTACCCACATGCCAATGCAGGTGATGTAAGAGATGCAGGCTCAATCCCTGGGTCTGGAAGTTCCCCTGGAGGAATACATGACAACCCACTTCAGTATTCTTGCCTGGAGAATCCCATGGACAGAGGATCTTGGAGGGCTATGGTCCAAAGGGTCACAAAGAGTCAAACATGACAAGCAACTTAGCACACAGCACACACATGATAATAGTAATAATATAAAGAGTGAATATGGAATTAAATTGTAATATAACCATATAGGAAGAATGGGATCGGAGCTAGGAAGTTTGCAAGCTATGTAAGAAAGCCTAGCTCCCTTTGTTAATATTTGGAAGTGATATATATGAAAATAATTATAAAGAAATAGGGATATTACATGTTATTTATAATATACAGAGGTACATACAATAAGAAACAGTTAAAAAGAGTTTAACTGCATCTAGGAAATGGCAATGGGGACTGGGAAACACAGGATAGTTAATTGCTATTTTTATGGAATTTATAGAACTATTTAATTTTTAGACTATAAATATATATTATATAGAAATATGTATTATATAATATAGAATTCATTTACTATATATTATATTATATATTCATATAATATAAATAGATCATTTATTAGTATTTAATTAATTCATTTTAATTATATAAATATATTAATATAATTCTATTTCATTATCATTTTATGTACTTATATATTATAAATTAATATATGTATATTATATAAATGCATGTATTATATGCGTGTGCTCAGTCACACAGTTTGACTCTTTGCGACCCCATGGACTGTAGCCCACCAGGCTCCTCTGTCCATGGGATTTCCCAGGCAAGAATACTGGAGTGGGTTGCCATTTCCTCCTCCAGGGGATCTTCTCAACCCAGGGACTGAATCCACGTGTCCTGCATTGCAGGCAGTTTCTTTACCGCAGAGTCACCAGGAAAGCCCCATGTATTATATACATATATATATTATATAAAATTGTTATAAAAATAAAAGTAAAATTTTAAAATGATATTGAAAAACAAAACCAAAATTTTAGCAGTAGGTATACCCATATGGTGAGATTATGTGTTTTTCCATTTTCTTCATTATGCTTCTCCAGATTATGAATTTTTTCTTCAGTGAATCCAGATTACTATTATAAACAGATTGTTTAAAAATATTGAGAAAAATCCCTGAGGTAACTCACGAATTGTGATTAAGATTATGACCAAGATGTGTATTCTCTAAAAATAAAGAAATATCTTCAATGTGTGAGTTTTTTTGGCTGCAAGTAACAAAATTCTAACCAACAATGGCTTATCCGAGGAAGACATGTACTGTTTACTGAATAAGAAATCTGGTGAAAGCCAGTCCCAGGGTCTGTCTGAGTGCTCAAAGACAGGATGCATAAATCAAGCACTTTGTATCATTCTCTTCCACCATCCACAACCTTGTTGCCTCTTGGACACAATATATCTCCTGCAGCTCCAGACAGTCACAGGACAAGATTCAAAGCAAAATAGGAGGAAAGAGGTAGAAGGGATCCTTTTCTAAAGTCGCCATAAATTATGGAAAAAAAATCTTCGCACATGGCCCCTCATAATCTAGATGGCCAAAAATCATGTCACATGTAACCTATCACTAGACCAGTCAATGGGAATGGTATTCCATGATTAATTTAGACTGGTTATGTTGTCCAGGGTACTATTAGCAAAGAAAAAAATGAAGGAAATGACTGTTGGAAAGGCAGTCAAGAGTGTCTGCCACAGGAAGGTATGGAATTGATTAATATACTACTTTAGACATTCTCACTAAAATATTTAACCAACATATATCCAAAAGAAACTTATGATTCCATTGTACCAAAAGACACATAACAATATTTTAGTACAGTACGTTCTGTAGAAATAACTGAATATTTAAAAAGCATTGACTAAACAACTGGTAACTATAAAGCATTGTGCTAGGCACTTCAGTGGGCATAAAGACAAATAAGAATTGCCCTATACAATATAGCCACTCCAGAAGAGACACAAGAGATCCAGTGATGGTCCTGAACCCTGCCTGCACATTAGAATCATTTGGGAAGCTTGTAAAATGCTCATTCCAGGGCCATACCCTGGCCAAACCAAATCCAATCTCTGTGGGCAAAGCTAGGCAAAGGCAAAAAATCCAGGGAAATTGTAATATACAGCTAAGATTGAGAACAACAGCCCTTGACGAGTAAAGAAGCAAAACTGTCTACCTAGTTTATACCCTTTTCCTCTTCTTCATGAGGGGTCATCACACACAACTCAGAAGCTCTACCCCTAGAAACACCCCAAGATTTGTCCACATCTATTTTCTAGACTTTTGATCAAAGTCTAGCCTTTTATCAAAATGACCGTGTCCTGCCACATGTGACATCATCACAGTAACCGATCTGCTTCATTAACTCACACTTTGCATTATATGATTTTCCACCAGACTTCTGGAAACCTTAGCTTAATGGTAGGGCTTGGGGCTACCACTTTCTTGAGGGAAAGAGTTATGGGAACTGACTTACAGCGTTTATTGTAAAAAGATTCTGCCTGCTCTGTCAATGGGTCTGTCCTGTCTGGCTTTTCTCCACTTGGCAAAATTGTGCCCATCTTTCGAGGTATTGTTCAGATAAATTGTGTGCTTCCTTCTTGAACCCCAGGCATGATTTCCCATACCTTCCTCTCTGCTGCCCTAGCAGTAAATTCCCACCACTCACAGTGCACAACTGTAACCACTACATTATTTCTTTCTACCCACAGTGAGTTTTGTAGAACAAGGATCTTCTCTTCTTGCTCCTTGATCCTCACTCCAGTACTTTTGAGCAAATCTCTTTTGAAATCTAACTTAGTTTTAAATCTCACCCTCCACAAACTCTGAGGTTTGAAATCAGCTCTCCAACTTGCCTAAATGCTGTTGTACTTTAGAATTCTCTGCTGATATAACAAATTTCTTTCCTCAAATTTTCTTTGGGATTCTTTCTTTCATAATTTTTTTTTAATCCTCAGATTTTAATACTCCAGCTTGCTTGCACAACATAAAAGGCAATGGGGAAAGAGGGGGAGGTAAATTTTGCAAAGTCTTGATAATTTTTTAATCTGACTAATGGATACATGAGGCTCACTACATATAACACTGTTATTTGTCTATAAATTTACACATATAAACATATATAATAGGTATAATATTCAAGTATATCATGAATAATATATAAATTTAAAACTATAAATATGCAAAAAATGTAAATCTATAGCATAAATAAAATATATCTTAAAATAAAATTATATATAGCACTTAATAGTAAAAACAATTTTTGTTCCTAGACACTTATACTTGTTTTCTAGTGCATTAATAGCAATTTATCAGTATATACACTGTCATATGACTTTGTTTTAATAACTATATTATCTTTGGGGCTTAATTATTTCCTGCTAACTGAGTGAGGCTTAGAGGAATTCTTATCTATCATTTTTGCTGGATTTTAGAGTTTTTTTCCTTCTTGGTGTCTTATTACCTCTAAATTACTTCTTAATCTCATAAGACATTATAAACCTACTTTCTCTGTCATTGTTTTTAGTAATATTGAGGAGATACAAAATTTTTATGAAACTTACATAAAATGCTTTTGCACAACAAAGGAAACTATAAGCAAGGTGGAAAGATAGCCTTCAGAATGGGAAAAAATAATAGCAAATGAAGCAACTGACAAAGAATTAATCTAAAAAATACACAAGCAGCTCATGCAGCTCAATACCAGAAAAATGAACAACCCAATCAAAAAATGGGCCAAAGAACTAAACAGACATTTCTCCAAAGAAGACATACAGATGGCTAACAAACACATGAAAAGATGCTCAACATCACTCAATATCAGAGAAATACAAATCAAAACCACAATGAGAAAAAAAAAAAACCACAATGAGGTACCATCTCACACCAGTCAGAATGGCAGTAATCAAAAAGTCTACAAACAATAAATGCTGGAGAGGGTGTGGAGAAAAGGGAACTCTCTTACATTGTTGGTGGAAATGCAAACTAGTACAGCCATTATTGGAGACTATTGGAGAAGGAAACGGCAACCCACTCCAGTATTCTTGCCTGGAAAGTCCCATGGATGGAAGAGTGTGGTAGGCTATAGTCCATGGGGTCGCAAAGAGTCGGACATGACTGAGCGACTTCACTTTCTTTCACTTTCACTATGGAGAACAGTGTGGAGATTCCTTAAAAAACCGGAAATAGAATTGCCATATGACCCAGCGATCCCACTGCTGGGCATACACACCGAGGAAACCAGAATTGAAAGAGACATGTGTACCCCAGTGTTCATCACAGCACTGTTCACAATAGCCAGGACATGGAAGCAACCTAGGTGTCCATCGGCAGATGAATGGATAAGAAAGCTGTGGTACATACACACAATGGAATATTACTCAGCTATTAAAAAGAATGCATTTGAATCAGTTCTAATGAGGTAGATGAAACTGGAGCCTCTTATACAGGGTGAGGTAAGTCAGAAAGAAAAACACCAGTGCAGTATATTAATACATATATATGGAATTTAGAAAGATGGTAACAACGACCCTATATGCAAGACAGCAAAAGAGACACAGATATAAAGAACAGACTTTTGCACTCTGTGCGAGAAGGCGAGGGTGGGATGATTTGAGAGAATAGCATTAAAACATGTATATTACCATATGTGAAATGGATGACCAGTCCAAGTTCAATGGATGAAACAGGGTACTCAGACCCAGTGCACTGGGACAACCCAGCAGGATGGGATGGGGAGGGCAGTGGGAGGGGGTTCAGGATTGGGGGACACATGTACATCCGTGGCTGATTCATGTCAATGTATGGCAAAAACCACCACAATATTGTAAAGTAATTAACCTCCAATTAAAATAAATTAATTATTTTTTTAAAAAAAGATAGAAAACTTAACTGGTAACAGCAAAAAAAAAAAAAGAAGAAGAATGATTCAATGAACACTACTCACACCACCTGCTTTAAGTATCACTGATACTGATGTTCCCTGCTCTTATCTCCCTCCTCTGGCCAAAGATTGTCCCACCCTGAATGTTGTGTTCATCATTCTGTGGACTTCTCTGTTGATTAGCCATGTTTGTCTCCTAAACAATATGTTGTTTAATTTTGTATGTTTTAAATTTGCTGTGAATAGATCTATACTGTATGCACTCTTCAACAGCTTGCCTTACTTGCTTAAATGATGCTATTGCTAAATGAGTACCTTTACTTCTTCAATGCACACACTCTATAATAAAGTTCTAATTCATCTCAATTTTATATAAATATATATACACAAATGCAAAATGCTATTATTATTTTTATACTTGCTTTAAAAATGTTCATTTAGATTTACCCACATTTTCTACATTTGTCATTCCTTATTCACTCATGTATTTCCACATCTCCAATGGGGATTACTTTTCTTTTGTGTGAATTTTACCCTGTATTGTAAATATGAACATAGAGAGTTTCCTGTTTATATTACTCTGGAACCTTTAATTTGCCTTTATTCTCTTTATATGCTTTGAAAATGTCTCAGCTATTAGCTCTTCAAATACTGTCCTGTGATCAGTCTTTGACATTAATTTTAAATATATTCAAGCTTCTCATTGTATCCTCTATCTCCGACCATCTGTTCTGTATTTTCCATCCTTTTTGTGTGTTTCACTTTGGATTATTTATTTTGAATTACTGTCTAATTCACTCACAAATTCTCTCTTAAACTTTCAAACCCCTACTTTGTAGAACCTGATTTCACTTGCTGTGTTTTTTTCTATTCTAGGCTTTCTATTTGGTTCTCTTTCAAAACTATGTCACTTTTTATTTTGATACTTTCTAGTCCTCTTCAGAGATTTTTAATTTGGTCTCATCTGGAAGGTCCCCTGGAGAAGGAAATGGCAACAACCCACTCCAGTATTCTTGCCTGGGAAAACCTATGGACAGAGGAGCCTGGTGGGCAACAGTCCATGGGGTCACTAAGAGTCAGACACAACTGAGCAACTAATACTTTCACTAAGTTTTAATCATATGAATCTATGTAGTGAAAACCCATCTTGAAATATAAGACAGGAATTCTATTTGTATATTTTGTTCTTTCTGCTGTTTCATGTTCATATCATCTTGTTTCCTATTGTGTGTAGTTATATTTCATTGAGTATTGAACACTTTATTTCAAAAATTATAAGTAGATGTTAATTTCTTTAGGAAAATGATAACTTCCTCAAGAGAAGTTTTTGTTTCTTCCAGGTGCCTTCCATTGCTTGTAAACCTGGGATCACCTTAACCCAATTTGAGATTTGGGGGGCAAATCTCACAGAACGGACTGCCATCTGTGCAAGGGTCCTTCTTCTTCCCATTTACCATTACTTTTAGGATGCTTCTTTCCATGTTCTCAGTCTAAAGAAGGGGTAATCAAACTGCAGCCCACAGGTCAAACGTGGCTGACAAGCCAATTCCAATGCAAAGCCTGCTTTTGCGTGATCCATGGTGAAAAACACTTTTTACATTTTGGAAGGGTTATGAAAAACAATCAAAGGACAAGATGAATTGGAGACCATGGCCTGCAAAGATATAATTATCTGGCTCTCTGCAGAGAAAGTTTGCCAACCCTGGTCTAATGCACCCTTTGTTAGATTCTGTACCCCAAACCTTTTTCCCCTAGACCTGAAAGGCTTTTAAAAAGAGACTTAGCATCTTAGTTACCTATTCCAAATCACTGGCAAACTCTCCCAGGGAGAAAGGAGGTCTTGAATGACAGGACACTTCCCTGTTTCCCTGTCTTCCCCCATATCTTTGCCAGGTAATTATTATGATTTTAAACTCCTTTATGCTTTTAAAAAGATAATTTTAAGAGGTGGATTAAATGTAAACATTGTGTTGAAAAAAAAAATGTAGGTATGAATTACCCAGTCCACCATTACCCTAAAGGAAAGTCAATAATTTTTTCAGCTCTATCTTCCAATTTGTTAATTAACTATATTAATTTAATTTTACAGGTAATCATTAAATGTATTGAGTTTTAAACTTCAATTGTACCTTTATTACTATAAATTATTTCATTGTTTTTCAAAGCTTCTTGATAACCTTTATAATCTTATGCTCATAATTTTAAACTTTTATCTAATATATTTAAATATAATAAATATGCTTTTAAATTTGGTATCTGATAATTCCAACATCTAAAGTTTTTTTGTTTCTGAATCTTCTACCATTTCAGGTGAATTTTGTTCATAGTTCCTTAATTTTTAGCATGTTTTGAGTATTTTTTTTCTGTGATCTCACATTTCTTTGAATTTTAATCTATGTGAATTCTTTGAATACTAGAAATATGGTAGAATATATGCCCCGAATGACCCTTCCACTGAAAGTAACTAATAATGCTGGATGGACTATATATATATATATATATATATATATATATGTGTGTGTGTGTGTGTGTATGTATAATATATACATATATATACATATACTATATATAATATACACATATATGTATACATATTTTATATATGTGTATATGTATATAGATTTTTTATGTATTTAAATGTATCAGTTATGTATTTAAATGACTTCCCTATAGCTCAAACGGTAAAGAATCTGCCTGCAATGCAGGAGACCAGGGTTCAATCCCTGTGTCAGGAAGATCCTCTGGAGAAGGGAATGGCAATCCACTCCAGTATTCTTGCCTGGAAAATCCCATGGACAGAGAAGCCTGGAGGGCTACAGTCCATGGGGTCTCAAAAAGTAGGACACAACTGAGCAACTAACACACACATAAATGTATCAGTGAGCAGGAAAGTAAGTAAAGAATATACAAGGTGAGAATGAGAACTTAGAAAGGCAAATCTATATGAAAGTCAATCAGTGAACACTTAGTTGTTCATTGCTCAATCTACATAAATGTGGCAGCCCTAGATAAAAAGGTAAGATGTCCTGTCACAAGTCATATGAATAGAATATTGAAATCTTAATTTCAGTCTTGAAGTTCAGGCAAGTCTTCAAAGAACAATTGCAACAATAATAAAAATTATGTACATATTTTACAAGAGGCTAAATATTGCCATTAATTATCAAGTGATAGTTAATGACTGCCCCATAATGGCATAGCCTATGTGGATAAGATTGATGAAGTTCACTCAAATCCAGTTCTCTTTCCCAGGTGCATAGAAGAATGCATTTCTCATTCATCTTGCATTAAAGGGGGAGACATGTGAATGAAATATGTTTTAGTGAATGAAATATGAGAAGTGATGTTTGTCATTTCAGGGCTCAAGCATTTAAAAGCCTCTGCACAATCCTCCAGCTCTCTACTTCTGCCTCATTTTGGAGGACATATTGAAGTGACGGAGCCAGAAAATGGTCAGCTTGATTCCTAAGTCACTTCATGGAGTAAACCTACCCAGGAGAGTCATCTGACTTATGTTATACTGCACGTGCAAGAAATAAAGCTGTTGATGTGAATTCATTATGTTTTCAGGGCTAATTTGTTACTGTAGCATAGCCTAGCATTTTATCAATGGATTCCACCCTCCAAGAGCCAAAACCACAGATATTTACCCTGGAACATTACAGGCATTATGTTAATAACAGCAGCAGAAGCAGCGGTTACAACTAGCTTTTGTTTTTGTCAAACCTCATGCTAAGTGCTTTGCATGCTTTGCTTCTTCCATCTCCACCACCACCCTATGACATAGGTACTATTAATATCCCTCTTTAAACTTATGAGGAACCTAGATCTTAGATAAAAGGAACTTCTCCACAATCCCAGAGTGTAGAAGTTGTTCTGGACAACCATAAATCCCATGCTTATTCTTTCTTTCATCCAAGAAGTATTTATTCAGGTCTTACCCGGTGCTGGGCACTTGACCGCAGCATCTATTGAGCATAGGAAACGAGACAGATACTCTCACTTACCTCACAGAGGAACCTGTCTAATTACATACAGCACATAAAATCACACACAAATGCTCACATACACACAAGCATATGTTTTCACACATAGTAACACACAGGTTTTTTTCTTGGATTACCTCACTTACGCATAGACCAAAGATACAGCTATTCTTTTGCACTCATCAGACAAGTGCCAGGCACTGGGAATTCAAAGTCAATAGTCATGGTCCCAGTTCTTAAAAGAGATTACCTTTTAGAAAAAAATCAATCAAATCATCTTCCTCTTGGAAGAATGGTTAAGTGGGAGCTATGAAAAAATCCAGGGGACGAGATGGTTGGATGGAATCACTGACTCCATGAGCATGAGTTTGAGCAAGCTCCAGGAGATGGTGAAGGACAGGGAAGCCTGGCGTGCAGCAGTCCATGGGGTCACAAAGAGTCGGAAATGACTGAGTGACTGAACAACAACAACAACAATGAAAAAATCAACAAGATGAACTCAAATTTTTATTACACTTATAAGTATCACCTCAAACTTTGTCCAACATATACTTAAGACTCATATACCCTCTGTGAAATCAACAGAATTCTGGATATTTTAATAAACCCTAATAAACGCAAACCGACAGTTATAGCTCATTCCTCCTAGAATGGAGATATTCTCACCCTTAGACAACTTCTTCAGTGTTTGCAAGGAATCTCAGGCCCAGGTCATAAAAATACTATTACTACTAACCATGATGTGCTAAGCAATTAATAATAGTAACAATGTGCTAGGCAATTACATAAACAATGTACATTGTTTATTACATGTACATTTATAACAATGTACATTAATAAAGATACATAATATAATAACAATGGTAATAATGTACTGGGTTTCCCTGGTGGTGCAGTGGTAAAGGATCGACCTGTAAATGCAGGAGATGCAGATTTGATCCCTGGGCTGGGAAAGATCCCCTGGAGTAGAAAATGGCAACTCACTTCAGTATCCTTGTATGGAAAATCCCATGGACAGAGGAGTCTGGTGGGCTACACTCCATGGGGTCGAAAAGGGTCTGACACAACTGAGCAACTGAGCACACACAATAATGTACTAAGAAACTAATTAAGATATAGATCACACATATATATATTCATTTCATTCTCATATCAATCCTATGAGGGAATTGCTTGCAATTATTCCTTATTTTAGAGATTAGAAAACTAAAGAGCAGAGGTTAAAGGGTTTTTCAGAGATGACATAGCTTGTATCCCCCAACACCCATATACACCTGCTTTTTTCCCATCTGTATAGTTTAAAAAAACCTGACATGTAAATAAATGGGAGTTAAATTATTTAAACTGACCTGGAAATTCAGATCATATTCGAAAATATTACCAGGCAATACATTAAGCCCATCTTCTTTCAAAGAATCCAGTCTGTTCCACAACCTAATAAATATATGATCTTCATCCCACCTAACGACAATACAGGAGACACGGATCAAGACTATCCCCAAGAAAAAGAAATGCAAAAAAGCCAAATGGTTGTCTGAGGAGGCCTTACAAATAGCTATGAATAGAAGAGAAGTGAAAAGCAAAGGAGAAAAGGAAAGATATACCCATTTGAATGCAGAGTTTCAAAGAATAGCAAGGAGAGAAGATAAAGCCTTCCTCAGCGATCAATGCAAAGAAATAGAGGAAAACAACAGAATAAGAAAGACTAGAGATCTCTTCAAGAAAATTAGATACCAAGGGAACATTTCATGCAAAGATGGGCTCAATAAAGGACAGAAATGGTAGGGACCTAACAGAAGCAGAAGATATTAAGAAGAGGTGGCAAGAATATACAGAAGAACCATACAAAAAAAAGATCTTCACAACCCACATAATCACGATGGTGTAACCACTCACCTAGAGGCAGACATCCTGGAATGTGAAGTCAAGTGGGCCATAGGAAGCATCACTATAAACAAAGCTAGTGGAGGCGATGGAATTCCAGTTGAGCTATGTCAAAATTCTAAAAGGTGATGCTGTGAAGGTGCTGCACTCAATATGTCAGCAAATTTGGAAAATGCAGCAGTGACCACAGGACTGGAAAAGGTCAATTTTCATTCCAATCCCAAAGAAAGGCAATGCTAAAGAATGCTCAAACTACCGCACAATTGCACTCATCTCACACACTAGTAAAGTAATGCTGAAAATTCTCCAAGCCAGGCTTCAGCAATACGTGAACCATAAACTTCCAGATGTTCAAGCTGGTTTTAGAAAAGACAGAGGAACCAGAGATCAAACTGCCAACATCTGTTGGATCATCAAAAAAGCAAGAGAGTTCCAGAAAAAGATCTATTTCTGCTTTGTTGACTATGCCAAAGCCTTTGACTGTGTGGATCACAATAAACTGTGGAAAATTCTGAAAGAGATGGGAATACCAGACCACCTGACCTGCCTCTTGAGAAATCTGTATGTAGGTCAGGAAGCAACAGTTAGAACTGGATATGGAACAACAGACTGGTTCCAAATAGGAAAAGGAATATGTCAAGGCTGTATCAGAGAAGGCAACAGCACCCCACTCCAGTACTCTTGCCTGGAAAATCCCATGGATGGAGGAGCCTGGTGTGCTGCAGTCCATGGGGTCGCTAAGAGTCAGACATGACTGAGCGACTTCCCTTTCACTTTTCACTTTCATGCATTAGAGAAGGAAATGGCAACCCACTCCAGTGTTCTTGCCTGGAGAATCCCAGGTATGGGGGAGCCTGGTGGGCTGCCATCTATGGAGTCACACAGAATCAGACGTGACTGAAGCGACTTAGCAGCAGCAGCAGCAGCAGCAAGGCTGTATATTGTCACCCTGCTTATTTAACTTATATGCAGAGTACATCATGAGAAACGCTGGGCTGGAGGAGCACAAGCTGGAATCAAGATTGCCGGGAGAAATATCAATAACCTCAGATATGCAGATGACACCACCCTAATGGCAGAAAGTGAAGAAGAACTAAAGAGCCTCTTGATGAAGGTGGAAGAGGAGAGTGAAAAAGTTGGCTTAAAGCTCAACCTTCAGAAAACTAAGATCATGCCATCCGGTCCCCTCACTTCATGACAAATAGATGGGAAAACAGACTTTATTTTGGGGGGGCTCCAAAATCACTGCAGATGGTGACTGAAGCCATGAAATTAAAAGACGCTTACTCCTTGGAAGGAAAGTTATAACCAACCTAGATAGCATATTAAAAAGCAGAGACATTACTTTGTCAACAAAGGTCTGTCTAGTCAAAGCTATGTTTTTTCCTGTAGTCATGTATGGATGTGAGAGTTGGACTCTAAACAAAGCTGAGCACTGAAGAATTGATGCTTTTGAACTGTGGTGTTGGAGAAGACTCTTGCAAGTCCCTTGGACTGCCAGGAGATCCAACCAGTCCATCCTAAAGGAGATCAGTCCTGGGTATTCATTGGAAGGAATGATGTTGAAGCTGAAACTTCAATACTGTGGCCACCTGATGCAAAGAGTTGACTCACTGGAAAAGACTCTGATGCTGGGAAAGATTGAGGGCAGGAGGAGAAAGGGATTACAGAGGATGAGATGGTTGGATGGCATCACGGACTCAATGGACATGGGTTTGGGTGGAATCCGGGAGTTGGTGATGGACAGGGAGGCCTGGCGTCCTGCGGTTCATGGGGTCACAAAGAGTCAGACACGTCTGAGCAACTGAACTGAACTGAACTGGATTCTGTTTGCCAGGAGTTTATCTTTTAGTACACCTATAGTGTCTGACATCCTTTATGCAACTCTTCAGCAGTTTTTATATCAATTCACAGTGTATTATCAGCAATTTATCACAAATATTGAGTACAAATATTAGGAAAACATTAGTTGTGACCATGAATTAATGGGAAAATTCTTTATCAACAATGGCATCTGTTGCATTTCCTCTGTGAGTTAAAGTGTTGAAAGTTTTATGATCTTCATTTTAGTGTCACAGTAAAGTAGGAATAAAGCTTTGGGTTTTGTTATCCTTATGCTTAGCATGACAATAAGTATCAATTGGCCTTCATCAAGTACTACATTTCTATATTTCTAGAGTAGTAATAGGTTGTGGTAGCAAATACACTTCAAAATTTCAGGAGCTTATCAAAACACAAGTTAATTTTTTGTTCATGTAATAGTGCAAATTTGGTCTATCTGTTTTAGAAGCACCTTTCCTTCATGCAATCATGCAAGGACCCAGGTTCCTTTTAATCTGTGGCTGTCATCCTCTAAGATCTTACTACTTCTATCCAGTCAATGAGATAGAGAAAGAGGAAAGAAATGGCCCATTTGTTTCATAAAACCTTGATCCCAAAGTGATATACATCATTTTCACTCCCATTCCACTGTAAGAATTAGTCACTGGCCACAATTAGAGGCAATGGAGTTTGGAAAATATAGTCTTCAGCTGGCCAGTCATGGCCCAGCAACACCAGAGGGGACATGAATTATGTTGTGCAGTATGGCAGTTAATCTCCAGAGAGAGCTCAAAATGAACCATGCCTCACACTATTCATGTCTTTGACTAGCCCCCTCCCACACTGAACTTGGGTTGCCCTGCATCTTGCTTTAATCAACAGAACACAGCAGAAGTGACCCTTGGCCTTTTCTGGAACAAAACCTTAAGAAGGCCTTGCAGCTTCTGCTTCTGTGCCCCTTGATGTGCTGAACCACCAGGTGAAATATTAATAAACTCTGATAACGAGACCATGTGGAAAGGCCACCTGAAACAGGAATGAGCCAGGTGTCCCATTATCCTCTGCAAGCCCAGCCTGCAGCCATCCCCCTCAAGGAGCCAAACTGTGTAAGTGAAGATCTCTTGTATGTTTTAGCCCCAACCATCATCTGACTGTGGATGTGTGACAGATCCCAAGAAAGTCTAACAGAAGAATCACCAGGCAGAGCCAATCAATCTATAGAATCATGAGAGATAATAAGATGGCTGCTATGTGAAGCCACTAAGTTTGAGGTGGTTTGTTATCCAGCAATAGATAACTGAAGACACAGCTAGCCCTCTTTGCTAAAGTTTCCAAACAAATGACCATCTCTTACTTTAAAGTTTTTTCCTGACAAAGATCAGAAACCTAGGTAAAAAAAAATAAAGACTAAAACTGTAATACCAACAAGGCACTAAAATGTCCACAGTATCAAAAAAAAAAAAAAAGGAAGAGATATCACTTTTCTGACAAAGGTCTTTACAGTCAAAGCTATGGCCTTTTCAGTAGTCATGTACAGATGTCAGAGTTGGACCATAAAGAAAGCTGAGCACTGAAGAATGGATGCTTTTGAACTGTGGTGCTGGAGAAGACTTCTGAGGGTCCCTTGGACTGCAAGGAGATCAAGCCAGTCAATCCTAAAGGAAATCAGTCCTGAATATTCATTGGAAGGACTGATGCTGAAGCTGAAGCTCCAATACTTTGTGGAAAAGACCCTGATGCTGGGAAAGATTGAGGGCAGGAGAAGGGGATGACAGAGGATGGTATGGTTGGATGGCATCACCGACTCGATGGACATGAGTTTGAGCAAGCTCCAGGAGTTGATGAAGGACAAGGAAGCCTGGTGTGCTGCAGTCCGTGGGATTACAAAGAGTCAAACATGTCTTAGCAGTTGAACAACAACAACAATCTAAATGGCTGCATGACAATGTTCTTTGCAGAGTCAAGCAATTTTCTTTGAGAATGCAGGGACTTGCTGGCTTTGTTCTAATGCTACTTCATAAGTAGCTATTTAGACTTCTTACGTGTAAGCTCAGCTAAGGGTAAAAGCAGCAGGGAAGAAAAAGGAGAGAGAAAATAGGATAAGGAGAAGAAAAGGGGAGATGGAAAGGAGAGAGTTAATGAGTTGCCAAGCAAACCTCATGAGGAAGAAATGTAAAAAAGAAAACCATAGAAGAAAAAACTACGTATCAAGTCAAGATCAAAGAAATTTAATGGCATAGGATATAGTTCAAAACGGGAGAGTGAAAGAAAGAGGAATAGTGTATTTATCTTAGGGTGGTCTAATTTATAATAATATGAACTGAGTATATGTATTTCACTGCAGTGTGGAATAGGGCTTCCCTTAAAGCTCAGTTGGTAAAGAATCTGCCTGCAGTGCAGCAGACTCGGGTTCGACCCCTGGGTTGGGAAAATCCCCTGGAGAAGGAAATGGCAACCCACTCCAGTATCCTTGCCTGGAAAATCTCATGGACAGAGGAGCCTGGTGGGCTGCAGTCCATGGTGTAGCAAAGAGTCGGGCACGACTAAGCAACTAACACTTACTTAATGTGGAAGAATTTCCCATAATAATAGCCAGTTTTGAAAGAATTTTCCCTTGAAACTCTTCCAAATCTATTTAGCATTTCTCTGTACCCTACTGCATGTTTGGCATACACTTGAAATAGTAGCAGCCTCAGTTCAAGTTCAAGGATTGACATATTCCATGCATTGAAATCCCACATACCAGGATGAACCCTATATGAAGAGTCCTAACCGAATGACATTATCTTGATGAATTATCAAGGTAGGTCAAATGTCTGGACTTTAATTTTGTAGGCTCTGAAATCTGATTTTATCTTTTATTAGCCCATTTGAAATGGAATGAGTTCATCTCTGAAGGGCAAAGTCACATTAAACAAATTCACAGATACTTATAAAACCAGAGGCCAGTGTGTTAAATTGTAATGACTCATATTTATCAATAGAACATCTTTTGCTAAGCTTCTACCACTAACGACACAAACAGCCCTTGTAAGAACATATTCTTTTGTTGATGTCTTACTATGAGGCTACTCAAGTCCTGCCCACCCATGAATTACTGTTTTACCTTAAGGTGACTTTGCATGCCATATCTCCTTTATTCAAAGACACCTATCATTGAAATGTACTACCGATTTAATAAGAGCACAAGGCAAATAAAAGAAATGCTCTGTTGAATGTACACTTTAACTTGATTGCATGTGGCATGCAGGCATTAGGGATACATTATTTGTACTTCACCCTGGGTAGAGAATCATGGGTTACATTTCCTGAGTACACACTATGCACCAAACATTTTGCTAGGCTCTAAGGCTACAATGGCAACCCACTCCAGTACTCTTGCCTGGAAAATCCCATGGACGGAGGAGCCTGGTGGGCTGCAGTCCATGGGGTCGCGAAGAGTCGGACACGACTGAGCGACTTCACTTTCACTTTTCACTTTCATGCATTGGAGAAGGAAATGACAACCCACTCCAGTGTTCTTGCCTGGAGAATCCCAGGGACGGGGGAGCCTGGTGGGCTGCCGTCTATGGGGTCGCACAGAGTCGGACACGACTGAAGCGACTTAGCAGTAGCAGCAGCAAGGCTACAATAGTGAGCAAAAACATATATGATGTCTGCCCTCATGGAGCTTGTATTCTAGTGGAAGAGTTAGATATCACATCAATTACAATACAGAATGAGAAAGTGTAGTAAATGCCATTAAGGAAGCCAATGGGGTGTTATGAAAGACAAATTGAATAGATCAAAGAATGGCAAGTTAAGCTATGGCCTAGAAGTTAGGTAAAAGCCAGCAGATAATGAACTTTCCCAAAAGATGGGCTCCACAAAACCCCTGAGACAGGAAAGAATTTGTCGTGTTGAAGGAACTAAGAGGCAGCCGGTCTAGATGGAGCCAAATGGACACCAGGGAGTGGTATAGGAGATAAATGGGTTTTGGAGAAACTTGGGCTTTTAGGGACCATGAGTGAGATCAGGTCCCATTGGAGAATTTTGAGAAGCATGGGAACAGGATCTGACTGAAGTTGTTGAAGGATCCCTTTGGCTACTATATGCAGGACAGACTGAAGGGGAGCAGGTGGGGAAAAGGGAGTTTGGCGAGTGGCAACCATGCATGACAGGATAATGGCTCAGACAAGACGGCAAAGGGAAGGTTGGGATGTGGGATGGAGGTCAGATACTTTTAGGAAATAGAATTGACAAGGCAATATCCACTCAATTGACGCTACTGATCAATACCTTCTCAAACGTATCAACTAGTGGCTTCAGTCCACATGCTTTCAGCTTTAAAAATAGCAGGCATTCAAGAAATATGTATTGAGTTGAACATCTTGAACATTAGAATCTACTCTTGAATCCATACCATATGTAGTGAAAGAAATAGCAACAGGCCCTCCTCACGTATCTAGGATTAGTACTTCGGTCCAAAGGTAGAGGGTGGTGAGAAGAGAAGGCCCTGGAGTAGAGAGAGGGGCCTGTCTGGGAGTCCCTCTGCCTAGTCATGTCCTGATTTTGTGTTCTGATTTGAGCGGAAGAAGGGAATAGGATGCCTCAGCAGTGCCCCTTTCCAAAGAGCCAAACACATCCTTCTGAGCACAGACTGTGTTTCTCAGGGCATCATCACACTGGGATACCAAGTAGATTTTTTAGAGGTCTCAAGTTGTCAAACTCTTTCATCCTCACCATGTATTTGTTTGCAGACAGCAATTAGCAAGACTTTCAACCCCACCCCCGCCCCCATTCCCCTTTATCATTTTCCCAGAAAGCCCACATCAGACAGCCCCAAGAGAGCTAGAACCCATGAAAGCCAACTATCAATGCCTGTAGCTTGTTGGGGACCTTTGTGGGGGACACCTGTGGGGACCCTCTGTCTACCTTCTTTAGGCACAGAGCTCAAATCCCTTCCTTTCCTGTTTGAAATCTTTTCCTATTATTTTAGACTTTTCCTTCCTAAACCAATTGTATAATGCTTAGGGTCTTTATGTTCTGAGCATCCACATTTTTTCTGCCTCTTCCAGTTCTCTTTTTAATTTCTCAAATATCTCCAGTAGGTGGGCGTGAAAAGAAAATGACAAACATACCTTCCCTAAAAATGCGACAATAGAGACAGGCAGTTGAATTGAAAACACTTTGGAAACTAAGCCCTACACAAACACATGGGGTGTTGCTGGTGATGATTATGATGGCAATGTGGTCCTGATATCAATGCTATTTTGAAAAAACTTTTTATTTTATATTGCTATTGATCAAATAAATTACCATGGCTGATGGCAAAGCCCCAACTTTTCTTTCTGCAATGCCCATTACCTCCTTATTAAGGCTTTGAGAACAAACAAAACAATACAACCACTGAGCCAACAATTCCTTAAGCAAATCAGGGGAAATATAGTGCTAGTGCTATATGCCACTCAAGCTGTTTCCAATCACATGGTTACTGGACAGTCTGTCAGCTGCCTCCAAATCTGAGAATTGAGGATGCTTGACTCTTGCAACTGACCTTGACAAATTCCATCCACTCACTCCTAGGAACAATGTTCTCTACAAGCCACAAGTGAATAGAATTATAGAGCGGAACTACTAAATCATATGTTTACATCAAACCAGGTTGAGAAGGCATTCATTTGTTTCATAACATGTTTTCCTATTTCAACTAAAAAGGCACTTTCTTAATAGCCCTCTCTTCGAGGTGTTATCAAAGTGAAGACTTTTCCAAGAAGCCAAGTCCAAGAAGGAGAGAGGTGAAGCGCACATTCCAGGGAGGCTGTTAGATCCCCTGTGCTGCCCTCCTCACATGAGCACCTCACCAAATCTAAGCCTCTCCTCTTGATGAAAAACCATCAAGTACTCTCTGTTTTTCTATAAGATCATTTGAAGGAATGCAAAATTGGAGTGGGATTTGTTCTTCAAGGATGAGAACATTTCCTTTGTGGTTTCAGTGAATGCAATGCCAAGTGTGAATCAGGCAAGATCTAGGAGAGCCATAAGACTTTGATAAATGTGTTGAAATAACGTAAAGGAATCTCACAGAAACACATTTATGGTTCCTTTTCTGGACAGGAAAAACTGGACCATTTGACATTCCAATTCAAAATCATTCAGTGAACCCCAGGCTAGGTCCAATGCACTCCACTGGGCCCAGGATTCTGCTCTAATTTGCAGAGCCCAGGACAAAATGAAAATACAGGGTCTCTCATTCAAAAATCATTATGAGTTTTAAGACGGTGACAGCAGAGCATTAAACCAAATGAGAGACTCCCCTAAGCGCAGGGCCCTGTGTGATTGCAAAGGTTGCATTCCCTGGTTGGGGCTCCTTAATAACACAGGGCTGCTGCTGCTGCTAAGTCGCTTCAGTCATGTTCGACTCTGTGCAACCCCATAGCTGGCAGCCTACCAGGCTCCCCCGTCCCTGGGATTCTCCAGGCAAGAACACTAGACACCACTCTTTCCCTCTAGGAATTTAGAGTCTAGGAGAGAAGACAAAGAATAAACAGGAGATTATATGGACACTACTATAGACCGAATGTTTGTTTTCCCCTCAAAGTCATATGTTGAAACCTAACCCCAATGTGATACTATTTGGAGGTGGGGCTTTTGAGAAGCAATGAGGTCATTAGGGTAGACTTCTCCTGAACTGGATTAGCGTCTTTACAAAAGAGACTCCTGAGAGCTCCCTTGTTCCTTCTTATATGTGAAGACACAGCAAGAAAACAGCCCTCTATGAACAAGGAAGGGGGCCCTCACCAAGGCCATGGTATCTGCCATCACCTTGACCTTGTACTTCCCAGCCTTTTTAACTGTGAGAAATAAATGTTTATTGGTTAATCCACAAAGTGTATGGTATTTTTGTTATAGCAGCACAGATGAACCTAGACAGAGGCATTCATTCATTCATTCAACAAACATTTATTGAGCATCTACTATGTACCAAGTATTGGGATAGGTGCCTGGGATATAATCATAAATATCTAGACTTGGTCCTACAGTTCATTGAGAAAATTTAGCAAGTACTCATAATGAAGTATGGGATTAGCTATGACTGGAGCACTCAGAAAGAATATCTAGTCCAGTGAGGACAGGAGTCAGATAGGAAATTAAGGAAGGCTTCCTGCAAGGGTTGGGGAGGGAAGTTGTAAGACATGTTTTTCAATTTAGACTTTATTCTAAGGACAATGGAAAGACATTGAAATTTTCCAATAGAGGTGGGACACAATGATTGTAAAACCACTCTGGCTACTGTGCGGATTGAAGGCAAGGAAAGCACAGTTTATTTGAGGACTAATACTATGAAAGAGAAAAAAAAATGTACATTTCTGTCTTCCTGTTAATGGTTAATGAGCAAAAGTGGCCTTACTTATCTGCTAAGGAAAGAAGCCACACCAAGGTTTAATTTGTTTTGTTGTAAGCCAAACTTGGCCACAAATAATGGAAATAAGTTTGTGTGTGTGTGTGTGTGTGTGTGTAGTGTGTGTGTACATGCACATATGATAAACCTTAGGATATTATCAAAATTCATCATTAACTTTTCCAAAACATGCATTTCGCCAGATTTGTAAGTATTACAATGCACATATTGAAATAAACATAGTACCCAGATAGGTTGTAGACTAGATCAAGTCATTTTTCAGCCAGGGAGCAGATATCTTATTTTTGTTTCCACTGGTACACTCTTTGCAGATAATAGATGTTCAACAAACGCTTGCTAACCAATATTCATCTGCTTGGTATTTCAGAGCATTGCTCCATATGATTTAACATAAGACTACATGGTCATGCTCACAAGCTGTTTCTCCATATTAGTTATCTGACATAGTCAAAGAACGTTTGCTATAGTATCTGAATGTTTTAAAAGAAGTTCTTGATGGGAATCTCCTTTTCAATCAGTGACAGATGTGCTTTGGGCCATATTATATATTAATAGTCTATCTGAAGAGATACATGGTTTGCAATGTGACTAGTCCAGACTGGGATGGGGTGAAGAGACAATGGTAGTCGCTCAGTCATGTCTGACTCTTTGCGACCCCATGGGTTGTGGCCTGTCAAGCTCCTCCTCTGTCCATGAGATTTTCCAGACAAGAATACTGGAGTGGGTTGCCATTTCCTTCTCCAGGGGATCTTCCTGACCCAGGGATCAAACTCGGGTCTCCTGCATTGAAGGCAGACTCTACCATCTGAGCCACAGGGAAGCCTGAGGGAGTACAGTAACATATCTCTAGGAACTTGGACATGGGGAAAATAAGGTTCCCCTCTGAGTGTTCAACTTTAAAATCAATACAGAGTGAATCAGAGCAGGGATATGCTGTCACTTTTAAGACACAGAAAGTCTCCCAAACCTGCAAGACTAGACAATAAACAGGTTGAACCCCTTGATATGACTAAAGAGAGGACATGTCCTTTAGAAAATGGCTTGGTTCCCTACAGAAGCAGAAGACATTAAAGAGTAGCTAAGGCAAACATTAGCAGTATCATCCAAACTCTGCCATAAGCCAAAAGTTTTTAACCCCATTCCTAGAGTGAAGATGAATGCCTGAAAGTATAATATAGTTATAAACTATATTATAACATAAATATAATATATATTAAGGTTATATATTTAATGGTGAAGGATCCGCCTGCCAATGCAGGAGACACAAAAGACTCAAGTTTGATCCCTGGCTCAGAAAGATTCCCCTGGAGGAGGAAATGGCAACCCACTCCAGTATTCCTACCTGGAAAATTCCATAGACAGAGAAGCCTGGTGGGCTACAGTCCATGGGGTCGCAAAGAGTTGGACATTATTGAGCACACACACACACACGTAACTCATTCACTAGGTTTTGGTTCAATTCTCACAATATAACCTTCTTATTATGGTTTTGCTTCCCATGGAGACCAGCCTTTAGGCACCATTCTCAACCTTGGTTGTACACTGGAATAAGCTAGGTAACATTAAAAAAAACACACACAGATGCCTGAGTTCTACCTCAAAGATTCTAATTTAATTGATCTGCAAAATGGTCTGGGCATAAAGATTTTAAAAGCTCCTCAGGGGACTCTAATATGCAACAAGTGTGTGAATCACTGACTTATTGGAAGAGAATATGTAGTTTATATTCTCAGACTTACAGGACTCTAGGTCCTGTCAAAGTGGAAGGTATGTGTTCCAATCCACAAACTCAAGTTTGGTAAAAACTAATTACCTCTATTTTTTCCATATCTATAATTAATTGCTATTTTGAGTCCCAGGTGGTGGAAATTTAAACTTGCCCCCCTCCCTTTCTTCTGAGTTGTCAAAATTGGTGAGAAGACATTGGCATGATCACACCCTGTCCTTGGTCTCATTTTGCCATACTAACAGCCACTGAGCTGTTTTCATTTTTATCCGGTCTTTGATCATCTGTCAACACAGGTCGCTACCACATCTTCCTGCCAAACCCTGACCACGGAGTTCTCCAGGTTTACCAGTTCTCTATGCCATATCTGTGTAGTCCTCAGGTACTTAAGAAGAATCCTGCTGCTGCCGTACTACCTAGGATATTCTGAGGCTTTCCTCAAGCCTGTGCACTTACCTCACCATTCACACATTTCTACCTGGAGGCCCCTCTGCTTCACTGGACTTGATCTGGGAAAGAGGAGCAGGAAGCACAGGTCTCGTCTGTTCTCCAATTCCCCCAAACTGTTGAAAATTATGACTGTGCTCATCCACCACTGGGACTCAACCTAAAAAGGCAGGCAGAAGACCACCCACTAAAACCCAAGCTGTCTTTGATTTCCCATTGACTTCCTCTCCCTCAGTCTGAAGACTCCTCAGCCAGAGCAGACAGTTTCTGCTCTCATCAAAGGCAAATCAAGCACTCAGTGTTCCTGCTCCAGCTCTTTTTTCCCACCCACCACCACTCCCAGAGCTCGGCTTCTGAAACTCAACAGCCAAGAACTGACTTCTTCAATTTAGTCTGTCACCTTTTTCCTCAGGCAAAGAATGGCACAGCTGTAGCAGACGAACTGAAGAGGAGAGGGGTTGTTGAAAATAAGAAGAGGTTAATTTTTCAAAAATATTACCTTGCCATAACATTAACAATTCTCATTTTAAAATAGGAAATTGGGATTTAAATCACAAATTGGATTTTCACATCAGTGTACCTCCAGTGATTCTTAGTCTTCTTTGCATCATTCATGGGGCTCTTTAGGAATCTATGACAACTATAGACATTCCTCCAAGAAAAATACAGTAGACATATTTGCATATAATTTTCAGGTGCCCTGAGGTCATATGAATCCTGAGACTCCAAATTAAGAACTCCTGACCTAAAGGAAAAGAACGTGTTGGCCATGCCAGTGCACATCATCACCCCTGTGGAAGCTATTTCTCAGTGTACATTTATAACTGCTTGTTGTGCCTTTATATAGCAGTTTTATGAACTTGACCACTATGAATCCAACACTGAGACCTGAAACTGCTCTCAGTGAGCTAGCCAAGCATGTCTCTGTGCTAGCAAGATTGACAGATGGCACTGGACTGAAGCCAAACCCTGGGAGGCCTCCTGTGTTAGAGCAACAGGCTTGCCTCCAGCACACAGAATTCCCCTGTCACTTGAATTTTTTCATGAATAAGGCATCTTATCCACACAGCAAAACAACCTATCAGTAAGAATGTATAGGGCACTGCTATGTGTCATGGGCTTCCTCGATGGCTCAGCAGGTAAAGAATCCGCCTGCAATGCAGGAGATGCGGGTTCAATCCCTGGGTTGAGAAGATTCCTGGAGGAGGGGATGGCAACCCACTCCAGTATTCTTGCCTGGAGAACTCCATGGACAGAGGAGCCCAGAGGGCTAAAGTCCATGGGGTTGCACAGAGTCAGACGTGACTGAAGCGCCTGAGCACATACACACACATGTGCCAAAGACCCTGCTGGAGAACGCAATAGTCATGGCCCTCTAGGAACTTACAGTATAGTACAGTAAAAAAAAAAAAAAAGTACAGACCAGCTAGGACAGAGCTTGGCAAATTACAGTCCACAGGCTATATATAGCCCAACACTGCCTGTTTTTGTAATAAAGCTTTATTGACATATAGCCACACCCATTCATTCCTATATTGTCTGTGACTGCCTTTGTGCTATAATGGCAGAGCTGAATAGCTGCAACAGAGATTCTATAAACCTGCAAAGCTTCAAATATTTGCTCTCTGGCCTTTTAAAGAAAAAGGACGCTGACCTTGTCTCTAGGGTCAGGCTTCTCCATGTTTCATGTGCCTGTGAATCACCTGGGCATCTTGCTGAAATGCAGATTCTGACTTGTTGAGTCTGGGGTTGAAACCAGAGATTGTGCCTTTCTGATAGACTCTCAGGTGATGCCAATGCAGCTGGCCCAGGGACCACCCCTTAGGTAGTGAAGGTCTAGAATTCTGAACTGCTGGGTTTATTCACTGAGTGTTCCTCTGTGTCTCAGGAAGGTTCTAAAAGGTATTTTTCCCATCTTTACAATAGGGCAACACATTGCTCTTGCACACTTGTTAATATACACAGTGTTTATTTAGAACCTTGCACAGTGCCTGGTGTACAGTTCTCTTCATAAATGGTAGCTAGTGCAGTAGAAAGCTCTGCTTTTTCTACCTTTTCCTAATGGAAAAGGTCCCAGGAAACTCTCACATTTGAAAGAACAAATTGCTGCAGAAATATTACGTAATTTTATTCTTTTTCATAGGTCCAGGCTCTGTTGGGCGGCGGGAGGAGGCGGGGGGGGGGGGGTGATTAATTTCTATTGTCTAGTTTTCTAGACATTTCCCTAAAGGGTTGAGGGTCTTACCGATCTATTTTAAGCTTTCCACTGTAAGCTCAACTCAGGCCTGATTCATGGAAGATAAAAATGTTATTCCTAGATTAGACTTTCCTTTTCTTCTTTTTTTTATTTCTTTTTTAAAATTTATTATTATTTTTTTTTACTTTACAATATTGTATTGGTTTTGCCATACATTGACATGAATCCACCATAGGTGTACATGTGCTCCCCATCCTGAACACCCCCCCACCTCCCTCCCCATCCCATCCCTCTGGGTCATCCAAATGCACCAGCCCCAAGCACCCTATATTATGCATCGAACCTGGACTGGCGATCTGTTTCATATATGATAATATACATGTTTCAATGCCATTCTCCCAAACCATCCCACCCTCGCCCGAGATCTCCCACAGAGTCCAAAAGACTGTTCTATACATCTGTGTCTCTTTTGCTGTCTCGCATACAGGCTTATCATTACCATCTTTCTAAATTCCATATATATGCATTAGTATACTGTATTTTCCTTTTCAATCCCCCTTTCCATTCCTTGAGAACACAGTAAAGAATCCTATAGCCCATATATAGCCTATATCATACAAGGCACTGATATGTGTAGAATCCTGTACTCTGAACAGTCATGCGAAAACATACACTGCACCCTGAGTTCAGTGTCTTACATTGTTTTCTCTCAAATGTTTACGGCAACAGAGGACAAAGAAAAAAAACTGCCTTCATTTATTCTGAGAGGTTTTTCGGTTGAAACGATGCCTCAAGTCATCTTTGTGGCTTCTGATACTTTTAAGTGTTTAAAAGTGTGAATGGGGACAAAAAATACCTGGAAGTGTTGAGTTACTTAAATGATATGACTTTCCAATGGACCTTGAAGGAATATACCTTTACAATACTGAACTATCCGGGGAAGGCATGTCTGAAGCTGTCCTTGGATAAATGTTAGTTCCAAATACCTCAGAAAAATGTGTTGGACATATAGCGTCCTTGTGTACAGCAATTACAGGCCTCAAAATGATACTGGTCTTATCCCCCAGCTATAGTAAACTAAAGCCTTCCTCAATTCACTGGATTAAAAAAAATAATTATGAAAAACTAACCCAGACTAGCCAAGCCACTTCCTGACTGCACTGGTTACTTCCTGATTTTCTCTCACCTCCACAACAACCTTTTTCTACTCTATTCTGTGGTTCTCTGGCTGGGACTCTGCACACCACATTTTCAAGACTCTCACGACAGCTGGCTCCCTAACAGTTTTGCTGAAGGGTGGATAGAAGGAGACTAGAAGTAAGGAGGAGGGGAAGACAGACTCCCTTAGTACTTGTGCTTACCCTTGGCATGGCTTCAGCATGGGAGATCAGCTTTGTTTTGCTCTAGCATCCTGCTCCTTTGGGAACTCCAGCATCTCCGTTATCTGATTGCTATATTAAATCCCTGCTATTTGAAACACTCAGAGTGGACTGGTTTTCCTGATTAGACCTAACTCAAAGTTATCAGGTCCAAGACCAGTAAACCAATAAAGAAAGAATCCCCTGCAAGCAGCAGGATTCTCAGCCACCTTAGCCTCTCTCTGACTTCTTCCGAGTGGGAGAGGAGTCTGTGATCAAATGGTAAGCTAGTAATAGCATGCTGTATATAGGCTTATGTTCTAACACTTAATGACTCTATCAAGTTCTCCATGGTAGAGTTTGCAGATATCAAATTTGCAAGTCTGGATGGATTGCTGTATGATCAGGCCACCCAAGATGGCTATTCTCTTGCTCTCTGTACATCCTCAGCTGGACCAGCCTCTGCTTCACCTACAACCCACTCCCATGACAGACCTTCCCTCTTAGTTATAGAGGCTGATCAGTAAATGCCTATGTACTCGCTACTGGCCCCAGCCAGTGATTGATCTAGTCTTTTGATCAGAAATATCTCCACTGTGATGGTTTATCAAAGTGGCAGTGAGGGGTGCACCCCTCTACTGCTTTCCCTGGCAGCCAATGAGCACCAACCTGACGTCAATTCCCCCCATAACAGGTAACCTCCCTCCCCACCCCATCCCTAAGGAAGTGTCCTCCTGCCCGCCTCTGCTGCCCATGGTGGGTTGTCACTCTGGGACCTTGCTTCAAACAAGTAATTTGATCTCTATTCATGAAACCATTGATGTCTCTGTCACTGACTCCAGGCTCTTTGGTTTAGAGGCTGGCAAACACAAAGCTTACAAGTCAGGCCTGCGGGGTACAACCCAACAGTTGCTCAGCCACTAAGTTAAAGGGAAAGATGCTGAAAGTCACTCACTTGTGAGAAATACTTGTCAGCTGGGGTACAAAAATTCAAGATAACTATTTACCACACCCACAAAATCTCCAAAGCACAATGTTTGTTTCCGTTTTAACCTACAAATTTGATGGCCACAGTTTCAGGAAAAAGAAGTCAATATGACATTCTGAGTACATGTCTGTGATACCACCAGGAACGACAGCACAGTATTTACCTCCAGTTTCTCCCTGATAGAAGCTTGGTGTATCTTCTTGCATCTGTAGCTGCTGATTGATTTTGTAAGCAGAGAGGGTAGGGGGAGTCCTCAGAGAAAGAGAACCAGGCATGGCTCTCTCAACAGAAAAGAAGTCATTTGGGGCCTGACCATTTTGTGATCTGAGCTTGGCCACCACAATGCTTGCCCTTGAACAGGTTTCAGGAATAATGATTTTAAGAGAACGGAAGGAGGAACTTAAACGGAAAGAGAAGAAATAATAGCAAAGATAACAAATCAGTTGTCAAGACTCCCAGTTCTATTTTAGGGGGTAAAGACTAGCCTAAAGCAATGTCTGGAGCTGTCTAGAAGAATTTAAATACCCCTCTGGTGCTCAACTAGATCAAGTGGAATCTAAGGAATGAACATGGTGACCTTTTCTGACCCTCTGACTTCAATCAACTAAAGCTTGGACTCTGCCTACTGGCCAAGTCCCTTCATGCATATGTATATAACCCGTAACTTAAGACTTGTCCAATTTTGCTGTTTGGGGAGACACTGCTTTGGGAAAGATCCCCAGTGCTCTCCTTAGCTGCTGCAAGTAATAACAAATCTTTCTTTCTCCCTATCTTTGACTTGGGTGTGTCTTGTGTCTCAATGCCCACCAAGAGGTGAACTCAGTTTGGGGTTAACAATTTCTCTGGAATGAGTGTGGAGAGATCACCCTTGGTAAGCACAGAACCTTCAAGACTAATTAGAGTAACCATGCTGGCCACCTTCTGGAGGAACACATTATCTCCTAGCAGGAAGACTCAGGATACTTCCTGTACTCAGTAGTGAAGAGTCCGCAGAAAGGTGAAGGCTGGCCACAAATGCTACTTATTGCTCCAAGGAGAACTACAAGGGGAAATCATTCCCATATATGATGAATTAGAGTCAGCCAGGGAAAAATCTGGGTGCAGTTTCCCAAGCAGAACTTGAAGGTATGTGGGGGGAAGGAGTGAAACTTGTGAGACAGGGTAAGGAGATGAGTGCAGGAAGACTGCTTTTACATTACAGAACACATCAACAGGTAGGTTAAGAACCATATAAATTAAAATTCTGGCCCTAAGTGGCAAAGAGAGCAAGAAAATTATCTAGCCTTCAGGCTCAGCTGCACAGCACTTGGGAAGCCTGGGGAGAATACCACCCACACGCCAGAGCACTGTTTTGTGTGTGGGAATTTCCATCCTAAGGCCCTGGATGAAAAACAGAACCAGAAAGAACTTGGGAAAATACTTTCCATTCCATTCACTAAAGACAAACTAAGAAGAGGGATGGATAAAAAAAGATTTTTAATCTCAGCTTTAGTGACAAGGGCCTTGGTCTTATCTCAAATCATGTTGAAGCAAACAAAGAAAGGATAGGCAGAGAAGAGAATGTGCCCTGTCCTCCTTCCTCCACTCAAACAGGTTGAACATGTGGCTCCCTAGAGTTCTTTTAAAATATAATAGGATTCTGAGAAAACAATGCAGGGTGCTGCTCAGCTCAATAAATGATGAACGCTTTGAGTGCCTTTGGCCCTGCGCCACAGACCGAGAGGCCCAGGAGGAGCTAGGAAGGGGGCGGGGGTAGGGTGGGGGGCAAGCACTATACTGATTTGTGAGCAATAATCAGTCTGGGTTACAGCCCACCCAGCCATCTACCACTTTCATGATTCTCAAGCTTCTCAATTGCTGTGAGATGTGAAACTAGCTCATCACCCCAGTCACTACCTAAGACACATCTCACCTCCCCTTTTCTGTACTTGGGCGTTGGCACTCATTACTTTCCTTAGTTGTTCTGTGTGCTGAGGGCCAGAGCTTACATTCACCACTTTAGGGATGGACTGGAGAACATGGGGCACTCAAAGCTGGGAGGACAAAGGGATGGCCTTCCTCCTTACACCATTCCCACAGCGACCTGGCCCACACAGACTCTGCAAGCACTGTTCCTTAGGGTAGCCTCAGGGAGTTATTTACATTTAAATACAATGAATTAAAATTAAAACGTCGTTACTAAGTTGCACCAGCAACATTTCTTCTGTTCAAAAGTCACACATGCCTCTGCGTGTGTGTGTGTGTGTGTGTGTGTGTGTGTGCACGCGCGCACATGTGCTCAGTTGTGCCCAATTCTTTTTGCAACCTCCTGGGCTGTAGCCCTCCAGGCTCCTCTATCCATGGAATTCTCCAGGCAAGGATACTGGAGTGGGTTGCCATGCCTTTCTCCAGGGGATCTTCCCAATCCAGGGATCCAACCGGTGTCTCCTGCAGAGGTAGGTGGGTTATTTACCCGCTGAGCCACCTGGGAAGACCCACATGTGCCTAATCCCTACCATGAGGGACAACACAGGCAGAAGATGCCCATCACTGCAGAAAGTTCTTTTGCAATTTCAAATCCCAGCCCCGCCACTTTCTAATTGTGTGTGTTTGGGCAAATTAGTTGAGCTCTCTGAGCCTCAGTCTTCTTGTCTGTGAAGTGGGATGCCTGGATAATGTACCTCACGGATAAGAGCCCAGTGACATCATGAAGGTGAAGTGCTCAGCAGAATATCTGGCACATAATCATTATGATGGCTTCCATTGCAGCTCAGTAAAGAATCTGCCTGCAGTGCAGGAGACTCAGGTTCAATCCCTGGGTTGGGAAGGTTCCCTGGAGAAGGAAATGCCAACCCACTCCAGTATCCTTGCCTGGAAAATCTCATGGACAGAGGAGCCTGGTGGGCTGCAGTCTATGGGGTCGCAGAGAGTTGTGCAGGACTGAGCAACTAACACTTACTTACTTACTTACTCATTATGATTAATCCAAGTCAACAACAACAACAAAATAATCCTGTCTGCCTCACTGACATGCTCTTTAGAGTCCTGCACAGGGCGACACTGAGCCAGTGGTTACAGAATGCCCTCCTGGACCAGACAGCTGGGGAAGAAATAGAACTGCCCTTTTCTACCCAGCAGAGCAGATTGCCTCCCATGCTTCTTTTTTCCCAGAGAAAGAATTGCAGAGGCTTCTGGTGAGCTGACTTTCACTTTGAGAAATGCCAGATTATTTCAATTTCATAAGAATGAGCTTTGAAACCATGAGCAAAGCAGAAAACCAGCCAGGTTTAAGATAAGCTTGGGAATTCTTAAGTACCAGATAAATTACCTCAGATAAAAACTGGCCAGGGGAAGAGGTAATCTCCTGGGAATGATGAGCTTAAAAGCATTTGTATTCAAGCACTGACGTTTTCCACTTTTCCGGAATGCTTTTAATTATCATTATTCCCAGGGCATTTGCAAGAGAAAGCCTAAAGCAGATTTCCTGAGCTGACAGCAGTCATTATTGGCAATCCTGGCTGCATCAGCTGGGGTTGGAGTCCTCAGCTGGTCACATTCTGGTCACATTCTGTGATACTGGCTTCAAGCTCTGTGACTTCCCCGACCCTCTCCTCACTCTAACTAGGTCCCTAAAGTTCCTCCCACTGCTAGCCCTAGCCCATCATTCAGACTATGGCACCCACTGTCCCTCAGGCCACATCTCTCTTCAATCCCAGCCCCATTTCTCTGCTCCCCTTAACAGCACAGCCTTTTCTCTTCAGTTCAGTTCAGTCACTCAGTCATGTACGACTCTTTGCAACCCCATGGAATGCAGCAGGCCAGGCTTCCCTGTCCATCACCAACTCCCAGAGCTTACTCAAACTCATGTCCATCGAGTCAGGGATGCCATCTAACCATCTCATCCTCTGTTGTACCCTTCTCGTGCCTTCAATCTTTCCTAGCATCAGGGTCTTTTCCAATGAGTCAGTTCTTCACATCAGGTGGCCAAAGTATTGAAGCTTCAGCTTCAGCATCAGTCCTTCCTTCGATCCACTTCAATCAGCCTTCTGTCCCCATCTCTCCACCGAGACCATTTCTGGAGCAGTGATTTTCTTCCATATTGCCAAGTCAAACACCAGTTTCTGATTCTCACTGTACTTGATCCTGAAATCAAGCAGGTCCCTATGGGGCTCACAGGCATGGAGGCCTTTTTGTTCTCCATTTCTTGTAGGCAAGACTCCAACCTCCGTGACCTTCCCTGAGTTCCAAAGGGCAGACTTGAACAGTTGCTCATCAAAGGATGAGCAGCCAAGAAACCACCTGAGGCAGGATTAAAGGGATCAGAGTAGCTCATGAAGAAGATTAACTGAGACCACATTAGAGGAGGGCAGGCCCTGCACACACCCTAATCTTGTCAGAGACCCCATCTTTGAACCTTGCCATAAAACTACTCACCAAATCCTCCTGGGTGGGGACACAAAGTTTTTCAAGGCAGAAGTCTGGTGTCTCCCCCTTTGCCTGGCAAAGTAATACAGCTATCCTTTCCTACTTTACCCAAAACTCTCTCTCCAAGATTTGATTCAGCTACCATACACAGAGGCTGAGCTTTCACCATCAACGCCTCATCAACTGTCAACACAGTTAGCCACAAGCTTCTTTTTGACCCTGTTTTGGTGACTTCTTCAACTGGAGCTCCTGGCTTCCCTGCAACCTCCCTGGCTCACCTCCATTTGTCACATGCTGGTCAGCAGAAATTTGGCTCAAAGTTAGCTTAAATTATGTTACACCACCCCCACCTCCACCCACCCCCTGCTTGAAGCCTTCACAAATCTTACTCCTCTACTTAGAATGCAATCCCATCTCCTTACCTAGGCTGGCAGGGCCCTCTGTGATGGATCCCTATCTCCCTCCCCAGTTTTCTGATACCACTTTCTTCCTTGTCTGATCACTTTCAGCCACATTGGCCTTTCCTTCATTCCACAAGTGCCAAGCTCATTCCTACGTCACAACTTGTGTCCTAACTTTACTCCCTCTCTGGAGGGCTCTTCCCCCTGACCTTTACATGGCCAGGTCCATCTTGTCATTCATTTTGTTGGCCAAAATACCCCTTTTCCCAAAAGGCAAAAATTTGACCTGATCTGACTATGCTATTTATAGTGTCTATTGCACTCATTGTGAATGTTCATAGCTTTTGCTGCAGAAATATTAATGCATTTGATTACAGGATGCTGTCATTAACTTTGATGAAGGCATTACACAAAATACATGACCTTTCTAGTATTCTGAAAATTTTTGAATTCCACTCACATCTGGACTCAAGAGTTCTGGGCAAGGGGTTACAGATCTGTTTAACTTCCTATTTTACACTTGAAGAAATCTGTTCCAGAAAAGAAATGAACTGTCCAAGGTATCATAGCTAGGTGGAGAAGTCAGATCTCCTATTTCCTATATAGATGCTATTTCCACTATACTATGTTACCATGATACAGATACTAGCACATACCTGGGGTTTCTTACAAGGGAAATTTGTCTTGCATCATTTGACAAACAGAAAAGCAGGCCCACCGTGGCGAACTCCCTTAATCTCCACAGTTCCCTTAACATACTGAAACAGTGTAGAGTAAAGTTAGAGTTCCAAGTGCTGTTTCAGAGATGGAGAAGAGAGAAGGGGGAATGTTGGGGTGTAGAGAAAATACTATTATTTTCTCTCTTCATCCTATTGAGATCTATATTGGTGTGGATAGATCAGAATGTTGAAGAAAATCATAAATTGTGTAACGGGAACAAAGAGGGGCACTGCCACTCATTCTCCCTTGATGACAGGCAATGTCACCACAAATCTGTCTGGAACAGTATTCAAGAACTAGGTGGATTTTAGCACCACCATGAGTCGAGTCATCCTCTCCTAGCTGGCTGTCTCTCTGTATCAGTTGCTCACTGAGCAGAAGACCCTACCTAGGCTTTCCTCTCCTTATCACACTGCTTTCATTCTCTAAATTTAAGTTCAGACCTCATCCTTATGAAGCTTCCATATCTGGACCTATTGTGACTCGTTCAGCAATCAAGAAAGAGAACCATGAGCCAACAATGGTCAGGGATGAAACAGACTGGAGCCATGGACAGCAAAAATAGTCTTCCCAACAATGGCCACACTGCCGAGACTTCTGAGCAAAGAATGGATTCAAAGGTACAAAGATCCAGCACAAGATTTTGTCATGGGATGAGATGAGCAACAGAATCAATTAAGGCATTCTGCTGATGATCGTAACAGTGACAGCACTGTTGACTGAGCATCTGATGCCTGTGGGGTCCCATGGCGAACACTTTGCACATAGCACATAATTTCACCCTTCCAACCAAGGTATCAGAGCTTTTCAGGAAAACAGAGCTACTCTGCATTTTAAATGGGAAAGTTGAATACAGAGAATTAGAAGCTTTGCAGTCTGTGGAAGGGCTAGGGGAATGAGCAGTGAAGGCTACTTTCCAGAAATTCAAAAGTACAGAGACAGTAAGGAGAGTGCTGTGATGATCTCAGCTGCTACAGCACTTGGGTGGGAGAGTCTCAGAAGGATCCTAAATCCAAGGGAAGCAGTTGATAATCCAGCTTCTCTTTCTCTTTTGCTTTTAAAATGCACTCAAGTCCCTCTCACACAACGGCTGTAACCCAGGCTAATGCTGGAAACGTATTCTATGACATGTTAGTCCAAGTTTAAACTCTGTGAGCCAGGGAAAATTTAGAAAGAGCTGAAGATGATGCTAGTTGATAACAAATAATCCATCCCACCTATAATATAGGCTTCCTGATCCTTAAGGACAGTTGGGAAAACTGAGTAAATTTCAAAGGTCACACACATAGAAAGAAATAGAGCTAAGACCAGGCTACTCCAACTTTCTCAAGCTGTCTTTTCCAAAGAAAAAACTTGTCAATGAATCATGTTTACTAATAAATAACTGGATGTGAGAGGCTAAGGGGACCCCAAAGGGAAACAAATTTAAATTCACACCCTCAAGGATATTGGAGTTTGTGGAGGAAGAAGACTGAAAAGGCAAAGCAGGATGCAAGTTTAAAGGAGTAACAGATTATCTGTGAATGTGTGGGTTTTCCTAAACAGGCAAACACAGGGTCCCAAATGCCCGAGACAGTCCTGGTACATACCTACTGTCCCACAATCCCATTTAGTTTGGCATTTGCCTGGTATTTTTTTAATGAGGCATTAATATTAATGGTTTCATTGAAATCAGCTAGGGTGTGTTTGGTACCTTGTTCTTTGAGGATCCAAGTTCTGCCATGGTTTCCTGTAGAAGAGTGAGAGAGGCATGTGTAGGGCACAGAGTGCTCACCTTAACGCACTGCTGAACCTAAAAGGTACCGAAAAAGAAGACCGTCTATGCTGAGGCATGACGAACACTTTCCTTTCAAGGACATACTGAAGCACAATCACTGCTGAAATGAAGTGCTCTCTGATATGAAGAGCTAGCAATAGTTACCTCCTCTGGCTTCAGGTAGAAGAGGGGATTATTTGTCTCTGTTGCTCTAGCTATATATTGATACTTGATGTACCAGCCAATTGAGCTGTGACCAAGGCCTTGACTTGCAAGTTACACAATGCAGGATATGTTTGATGTATGTAAATAGGCAACAGGGACAGCAGCCTCATTGCAGAGTATGCAGCGTATTTGATTGTCCTTGCTACAGTGACTCTGTGATTTATTGTAAAGGATAAATGTACAACTAGTTATTTTATTGTTAGGCAATCCTTTTTTATTTTAGAAGAACCCTTTGGGGCAACAATAAACTCAAAATATTTAAGTGCATATTTAATGAAAAATTAAGTACCAAATTTCCATTTTTGAAGAATATTGACAATGAATGGGAAACTTGCACAAAATATTTGCCCGCATTTATTCTCCACCATGGGAGCCAAAGTGGTATCACTGTGCCCACAAGACAACCAGAAGAAACAAATATGCTGAAGAAACGTTCGAAGCTCCTTCAAAAGTGAGTATTTTAAGAAGAATCTGTACAAAGAAAACATGCAGCTGCAGAAGGCAGGGTTAGATATCACTCTGCAAAATGTGATTTTCATTTACATCAAGTGACTACTCTTAGTTAATTTAACTCATTTTCCATGACACATTTCCTAATATTTTGAGAAAAAGGAAAGCTACGACTGTTAATGTATTAGTTCCATTATCAGGAGAACTTGCCAAAGAGTTAAAAGATGCTAGCTGCATCTGGACCATCAGATGCTTTAAACAGAATATTCACTAATCATCTGATTTCTTTCTTCCAATTCATGGAGTCAAAGTAAAGCTATGAAAGTTAATTCTGGGGAAACACCTGACTCTGTTTTGAATTGGATTGTAAATTCAATTAAAAGCTTCAACAATGAAGAGAAAATATTTGGTTTTGAGTGGGAATACAAATACAAAGCATTGGTGAGGCACAGTGTCACTCACTGCAAAAACGTTATTTTTACTAATTTAAGAAGAAACCTATGGGGCAGAAGTGTACTCTGATTTATTTGTGGTGCACACATAATTCCTATCTACACTCAAAGATGTCAAAATAGAAGCTATAGTTGTCAGAAGGTACAAATATTTTTACACATACGCAGGTACAGAAGGCAACTACAACACTGTCATCAAGAAGACAATTTAAACCTAGATGGAAAGAGAATTTGAAAAAGCACAAATAGATGTACTTGAATGGCCAAAAAGTTCATTAGGGTTTTTTTGTACGATGTTACGGAAAAACCTGAACAAACTTTTTTGCTAACCCAGTATATGTATAACTGAATCACTTTGCTGTACACCTGAAACTAACACTGTGTTGTAATTCAGCCAAACTCCAATAATTTTTTTAAAAAAGGAAGCTAATTTGAATCCTCCAATTTACCCTATTATATTGGTACATGCTTTCCCACTTTGATGACCATCAACTATTAAATTTTAGACATTTTTGATTCTTGGAAGAACCACATTTTAAATCAACCTCAGTATTCTATAAATTTGAACTTGTAAATTAGTTATGTAAATTTTGGTTCCATTTTGTTCAAAATCATTTAATAATCTTAACTGGGTCTTTAATGAGTAGATTGATAAAAATGTTACCTCTTGAAGCTTTTAGTAATTTCTATCTATTGAAAATGAAATTTGAAAAAGACACTAAAATATATTTCTACAAAGGCAAGTAAGTGACTGAAATAAATCAATGATAGAGCATATGGTGTGCAAATTTTTTATTTTTATATTCTATAATTGTGTTTTGGATTATTCCTATTTGTGAAAAGAGACTTTCAAGGAGTTCCTTTTATAATTGGACAAATATACATTCTGTACCATAATGGAATGAAATTGAGAAGGCCTATGATTTTGCACCATTTAAAATTGGCAAAGATTTGTTAAAATCATAAATTCAGACAACATATTTGATACGTTTTGTCTCATAAAGTATTTGTTGAAGAAAGCATCTCCAAGAAAAAAAGGTCAGTACCTGTGCAAATTTCAGATTACAGACTGCTTTCCTAAAATATTTCAAAGACTGTGTAAAGGATATAGAACCTATAATAATGAGTGAAAGAAAAAGAGATGAAAGAGAGAGGAAGAAAGGGAATGAATGGAGAATTTGAAGATGAAATCCAGGAGACCAATACATAATGGAAGAGGAAAGTGGAAGAAAGTATAAGAGTATTGATTTCCTTTGTGCAGAGAGTTAATACAATTAAAATTTGAAATGTAGTATTAAAATACATAATTATTTACTCTCTTAATATTTTCAACTTTGTTTATTAAATTTAGTGAGATTTTTTTATAGACTATGGCTAAAACTGATTGAAATATTTTACATGACTAAAATACTTATTGAAATTAAGCTAGTCTTGTTTTTACTATATTACTTTTATTAGATTAAAAAGCAATATAATCATTTTTGACAAAGAACAGAAATAATTTAATTCAATTTTAACAAAAAAATAAAATATTTACACAATTAAATATGAAAAAATTGGTATTGAGATTATCTTCCTTTAGGCAGAATCCCATCTGAATTTACTAGATACCTGAATACTCATTGACTTTTCTCAATTAAAAATATTATGGCTCATAAGAAAAGAGGGCTGCAGAACCTTCCCTCCATTCGCTGTCTCTGGCCTTCTTTGCTCAACTGATTCAGTCTTCTCTCCCTATAACTCTTTTTCATAAGACAAAAAAAACCTGGCAACAAATGTTCCTACATTTTACATCTTATAGCTTCAACCAATAGGTGGCTGTCTAACTTCTAAATCCAAGAGAATGGATTCTTTGGTGAAGATTTGGTCCGGTGTTTTGGACCACGTGACAGAGCACGTCATTGTGCAGCCATGTGGAGGACTGAGAGAGAGGGGTCCCAGCACAGGTGTGCTGGACAAGCAGTTTTCAGGTGTCCATGATGTTGCAGACCGTGGCACCTGTATCTCAGATACAGGGAAAGCAGCAGGAGGAGCTGGTTTGGGACTAATAAGGAGATTATGTACTTTTCTGCCCAATTGTTTATTATTAAATTTTTCAAATATACAAAAAAAATTCATACTGGTACAGTGAGCACCTCTGTATAGCAACCATCTGGATTCAACAACTATTATCATTTTGTCATATTTGCTTTTTTGTCTCTATGCATATTTTGAGTGCATGTGTGTGAACTTTTTCTAAACTATTTAAAAGTAAGTCACAGATATTATGATGCTTTCCCCCTCAATACACCAGTATAGCTCTTCTGAGAGTAAGGTTGTTTTCTTATGAATTCACAATCCTAGAAATGTAATTTTAATAACATTAAAAATTAATAATAATCCCCTAATATCATATTTAATCCACATCCAAATTTACCCAATTTTACAAAAGTCTTGTATAGCTGGTTCTTTAAACCAGGATCCAATCAAGTATGAATTTATTTTTAGATAAATATTTTAAAATTTCTGTTCAGAGTACTAGACGTTCAGCAGACAGTTCAAAGTACAAGTCTGAAGCTCAAAAGGCAGTCTATAGTTAGAAAGAACATTAGAGAATGATAAGGTTCTGTAAGAAATGGGAGAGAAGAGATGAGAAGCTTCCAAATGGAGTATCAGTGAATCGAAGGAAGAAAAGAAATGAATCAGATCTGAGAAAAAATCCACTAACTTGACAAGCCAAATCCTTAGAAGAGCCGTTCTGACAACAGAGGAAGTCAGATTATAAGGGGTTAAGTGTAAGTGAGTTATGAAGAATTCAAACTATAAGTATAGTTCTCTCTCCAGAAGTTTCAAGTTGAAAGGAAGTAAAGAGGATAAATGAACCAAAAGTTCCCATTTTCTTCATCACCATGAGCCGTTTTCATTTTTCTCCTCCATAACCAGCATCACTATCTTGGAGGCAATTTTTGAAAGTTACTGTTTATCAAATCGTATTTAATGACAATTACAGTCATCAGATCAGATCAGTCGCTCAGTCGTGTCCGACTCTTTGCAACCCCCTGAACTGCAGCACGCCAGGCCTCCCTGTCCCTCACCAACTCCCAGAGTTCACTGAGACTCACATCCATCAAGTCAGTGATGCCATCCAGCCATCTCATCCTCTGTCATCCCCTTCTCCTCCTGCCCCCAATCCCTCCCAGCATCAGTCTTTTCCAATGAGTCAACACTTCGCATGAGGTGGCCAAAGTACTGGAGTTTCAGCTTTAGCATCATTCCTTCCAAAGAAATCCCAGGGCTGATCTCCTTCAGAATGGACTGGTTGGATCTCCTTGCAGTCCAAGGGACTCTCAAGAGTCTTCTCCAACACCACAGGTCAAAAGCATCAATTCTTCGGTGCTTAGCCTTCTTCGCAGTTCAACTCTTGACCACAGGAAAAACCATAGCCTTGACTAGACGAACCTTTGTTGGCAAAGTAATGTCTCTGCTTTTGAATATGCTATCTAGGTTAGTCATAACTTTCCTTCCAAGGAGTAAGCGTCTTTTAATTTCATGGCTGCAGTCACCATCTGTAGTGATGTTGGAGCCCAGAAAAATAAAGTCTGACACTGTTTCCACTGTTTCCCCATCTATTTCCCATGAAGTGGTGGGACCGGATGCCATGATCTTCATTTTCTGAATGTTGAGCTTTCAGCCAACTTTTTCACTCTCCACTTTCACTTTCATCAAGAGGCTTTTCAGTTCCTCTTCACTTTCTGCCATAAGGGTGGTGTCATCTGCATATCTGAGGTTATTGATATTTCTCCCAGCAATCTTGATTCCAGCTTGTGTTTCTTCCAGTCCAGTGTTTCTCATGATGTACTCTTCATATAAGTTAAATAAACAAGGTGACAATATACAGCCTTGATGTATTCCTTTTCCTATTTGGAACCAGTCTGTTGTTCCATGTCCAGTTCTAACTGTTGCTTCCTGACCTGCATACAAATTTCTCAAGAGGCAGATCAGGTGGTCTGGTATTCCCATCTCTTTCAGAATTTTCCACAGTTTATTGTGATCCACACAGTCAAAGGCTTTGGCATAGTCAATAAAGCAGAAATAGATGTTTTTCTGGAACTCTCTTGCTTTTTCCATGATCCAGCAGATGTTGGCAATTTGATCTCTGGTTCCTCTGCCTTTTTTTTTTTTTTTTAATTTTATTTTTAAACTTTACATAACTGTATTAGTTTTGCCAAATGTCAAAATGAATCCGCCACAGGTATACATGTGTTCCCCATCCTGAACCCTCCTCCCTCCTCCCTCCCCATTCCATCCCTCTGGGTCGTCCCAGTGCACCAGCCCCAAGCATCCAGTATCGTGCATCGAACCTGGACTGGCAACTCGTTTCATACATGATATTTTGCAAGTTTCAATGCCATTCTCCCAAATCTTCCCACCCTCTCCCTCTCTCACAGAGTCCATAAGACTGTTCTATACATCAGTGTCTCTTTTGCTGTCTCGTACACAGGGTTATTGTTACCATCTTTCTAAATTCCATATATATGTGTTAGTATACTGTATTGGTGTTTTTCTTTCTGGCTTACTTCACTCTGTATAATAGGCTCCAGTTTCATCCACCTCATTAGAACTGATTCAAATGTATTCTTTTTAATGGCTGAATAATACTCCATTGTGTATATGTACCACAGCTTTCTTATCCATTCATCTGCTGATGGACATCTAGGTTGCTTCCATGTCCTGGCTATTATAAACAGTGCTGCAATGAACATTGGGGTACACGTGTCTCTTTCCCTTCTGGTTTCCTCAGTGTGTATGCCCAGCAGTGGGATTGCTGGATCATAAGGCAGGTCTATTTCCAGTTTTTTAAGGAATCTCCACACTGTTCTCCATAGTGGCTGTACTAGTTTGTATTCCCACCAACAGTGGAAGAGGGTTCCCTTTTCTCCACACCCTCTCCAGCATTTATTACTTGTAGACTTTTGGATCGCAGCCATTCTGACTGGTGTGAAATGGTACCTCATAGTGGTTTTGATTTGCATTTCTCTGATAATGAGTGATGTTGAGCATCTTTTCATGTGTTTGTTAGCCATCTGTATGTCTTCTTTGGAGAAATGTCTATTTAGTTCTTTGGCCCATTTTTTGATTGGGTCATTTATTTTTCTGGAGTTGAGCTGTAGGAGTTGCTTGTATATTCTCGAGATTAGTTGTTTGTCAGTTGCTTCATTTGCTATTATCTTCTCCCATTCTGAAGGCTGTCTTTTCACCTTGCTAATAGTTTCCTTTGATGTGCAGAAGCTTTTAAGGTTAATTAGGTCCCATTTTTTTATTTTTGCTTTTATTTCCAATATTCTGGGAGGTGGGTCATAGAGGATCCTGCTGTGATGTATGTCAGAGAGTGTTTTGCCTATGTTCTCCTCTAGGAGTTTTATAGTTTCTGGTCTTACGTTTAGATCTTTAATCCATTTTGAGTTTATTTTTGTGTATGGTGTTAGAAAGTGTTCTAGTTTCATTCTTTTACAAGTGGTTGACCAGATTTCCCAGTACCACTTGTTAAAGAGATTGTCTTTTCTCCATTGTATATTCTTGCCTCCTTTGTCAAAGATAAGGTGTCCATAGGTGTGTGGATTTATCTCTGGGCTTTCTATTTTGTTCCATTGATCTATATTTCTGTCTTTGTGCCAGTACCATGCTGTCTTGATAACTGTGGCTTTGTAGTAGAGCCTGAAGTCAGGTAGGTTGATTCCTCCAGTTCCATTCTTCTTTCTCAAGATCGCTTTGGCTATTCGAGGTTTTTTGTATTTCCATACAAATTGTGAAATTATTTGTTCTAGCTCTGTGAAGAATGCTGTTGGTAGCTTGATAGGGATTGCATTGAATCTATCCTCTGCCTTTTCTAAAACCAGCTTGAACATCAGGAAGTTCACGGTTCACATATTGATGAAGCCTGGCTTGGAGAATTTTGAGCATTACTTTACTAGCATGTGAGATGAGTGCAATTTTGCGGTAGTTTGAGCATTCTTCGGCATTGCCTTTCTTTGGGATTGGAGTGAAAACTGACCTTTTCCAGTCCTGTGGCCACTGCTGAGTTTTCCAAATTTGCTGGCATATTGAGTGCAGCACTTTCACAGCATCATCTTTCAGGATTTGGAATAGCTCAACTGGAATTCCATCACCTCCACTAGCTTTGTTCGTAGTGATGCTTAATCTAGGCTTGTTGACCATTAGAGCATCTCATAATCACAGATCAGAGCTCCCTTAAAGGGACAGAGCTGGTAGACAGTGTAGTGAGCATTGCCAAAAGTGAAGGGCCATCTTAATCTCCAGAACACAAGGGAAAGAAGAGAGGGACAATGCAGTGTTGAGGTACAGAGGGTGCTTGGGGAGACATGTGTTGTAAGCTGTGAGCAGGAGGAAAAAGAATTTGAGGGGACACTTCTTGGAAGACCTCAAGCTAAGTTATGTAAAGAGGGTGAGGAAGGGAGGAGTACACTGAAGACTTGAAACATATGGAAAGGATTGGAATAGCTGTTGTGCTGACCATGAGAGAGTACAAGTACAGCTTAGCAAGGCTGCCCATTCCAGTTCAACCAGCATTCAGTGAGCATTCAATATACTGCAGGCACACTCACAGGCAGTGGGGTGACAAAGACACACAACCCAGATTTCACCTCCTTTCTAATAAGAATTAGTACCCTCTTAACTTGGTTTTCATGACAACAGACTGCTGCTTTTCCTCCTGCCTCTTACCCTCCTCAATCCCTTTTCAGGGCCCCTTTCTTCTGTAACTCCCTTAAAATGTAGGGCTTAAACATTGATGGATATTGGGTTTCCATCCAAGGCCACGTTCTCTTCTCAATTTACATGTCATCTTCGGGTGATCACATGCACTCTCCCTGCTTCAAGCAGAAGCTGTCTATTGTTAACTGCTAAACCTCTACCTTCAGCCTACTTTCAAGAGCCAGACTCATATTATGAAGGGAAACAAATGGATATTTAAAATCAAAACTAACTATGGTGATGTTCCTTCTGGGGGATATCATTCAAATCAGTGGTGAAAACAGTCATATTCCTCCTCCTCCACACAAAGATGTGGTGGGTGGGGAGGGGGATGAGGAGGGCTGGGGAGAACCTAGAAGATACATACCACTGTGGAAAGAGCACATTATGAATCGTTGAATATGTAAAGATGTCCTGAAGAAAGGAACTATAAAGAAATTTTGCATAATATAATGGGAGGCTTGTTTTGTTTGGGTTTGGTTAGTTTGCTTCTGTTGCTAGGAGGCACTGAGACAGGGAAAGTAGAGAAGGCAAAGTAACTTGGGAGAAGGTTGCAGCTCAGGTTGGCAGGCTGGCCAAGGGCTTCTGAAGAACAAGGATGATGGTTATTCATTTTTAAACTGTACACCACTGCTGCCATCCAAACCCCTGGCACCTCCGCAAATCGTGAGTCCAACCTGCTGCATACCCAGTGGCCTTGTGTGACTGGGCTTTTGGTTGGGGAATTGTGACAATTAAGAAAAGTAGCTTAGTTCAACAGCTGGGAAAGTGTGGCACAGAACCAGGACAGGAGGATAGATGACCCGTCAACTGAACTAATTCAGCAGAGACCAGAATTGAGGTCTAGAGGCAATGAGGAACAACATTAATCACCCCCTCTAGACTCTGTAGAGACTTCAGGAAGGAGCAGAACGCCCACTACATGTGGAGGGGGTGGGGCGTGTTGAATCATTTGCATGTAAATTTCAAAGGCCAGTCTGTCTCAGCAGACTGTGGTTAGACACAAATCCAACTGACTGCAGGACCTCCCTACTTAGACTGCCACAGGACATCAGCTGTGGCATGGCCACAACCCATCCGGGATCACACACACCCTGCCACATACCCACACAATCACATATAAACACACACAGTCTGCTCCACCTGCAGCTTTAGTGAACAACAGGTACCTCCATTTACCCAAGTTCCCATGTCACTCTTCCTTGCCCCTCTCCCCTGACACCCCATCAATCACTAAGTTTTACTGTTTTGACTTCCTTAATATCTATCAAATTCTGCCTTCCCTCCCCCAATTCCCTTGGTTTAGGCCCCCTGGGTCTCCAGCCAAGGCCACACTGAGCTCATGGCTCCCATTCTCAGCCTCCCACAGCCCTTTCTTCACACAGTAGCCTAACTGCTCATTCCATAACATTATCAACAGTCACTCATAGTCCTTGGGATAAAATAAAGTCCATCTTGTGTAGGTCCTCTGTGATCTGGTCCCTCCTGGTCTCTCTACCTTCACGTGCTCCCACTTTCACTTGGACTCCCCACTGAAGCCACACAGAACTACTTTCAGTTCCAAGACTGCTTCATGCTCCCTCCTTTCACCCTTTGGGTTTTGCACATTTTTTAATTAATTAATTTATTTTAATTGGAGGCTAATTACTTTACAATATTGTGGTGGTTTTTGCCATACATTGACATGAATCCGCCATGGGTGTACATGTGTTCCCCATCCAGACCCTTCCTCCCACCTCTCTCCCCACTCCATCCCTCAGGGTCATCCCAGTGCACCAGCCTTGAGCACCCTGTCTCATGCATTGAACCTGGACTGGCAATCTATTTCACATATGATAATATATACATGTTTCAATGCTATTCTCTCAAATCATCCCACCCTTGCCTTCTCGCACAGAGTCCAAAAGACTGTTCTTTACATCTGTGTCTCTTTTGCTGTCTCACATATAGGGTCATCATTACTATCTTTCTAAATTCCACATATATGTGTTAATATACTATATTGGTGTTTTTCCTTCTGACTTACTTCACTCTGCATAATAGGTTCCAGTTTCATCCACCTCCTTAGAACTGATTCAAATGCTTTCTTTTTAATAGCTGAGTGATATTCCATTGTGTATATGGACCACAACTGTCTTATCCATTCGTCTGCTGATGGACATCTAGGTTGCTTCCATGTCCTGGCTATTATAAACAGTGCTGCGATGAACACTGGGGTACACGTGTCTCTTTCAATTCTGGTTTCCTCAGTGTGTATGCCCAGCAGTGGGATTGCTGGGTCATATGGCAGTTCTAGTTCCAGATTTTAAGGAATCTCCACACTGTTCTCTATAGTGGCTGTACTAGATTGCATTCCCACCAACAGTGTAAGAGGGTTCCCTTTTCTCCACACCCTCTCCAGCATTTATTGCTTGTAGACTTTTTGATAGCAGCCATTCTGACCGGTGTGAGATGGTACCTCATTGTGGTTTTGATTTGCATTTCTCTGATAATGAGTGATGCTGAACATCTTTTCATGTGTTTGTTAGCCATCTGTATGTCTTCTTTGGAGAAATGTCTGTTTAGTTCTTTGGCCCATTTTTTGATTGGGTCATTTATTTTTCTGGTATTGAGCTGCATGAGCTGCTTGTATATTTTTGAGATTAATTCTTTGTCAGTTGCTTCATTTGCACATTTTGATTCCTCCTTCTGGAGCATTTTACCCACACAGTCCACTCCTTCAGCTGGCTAACTCCAAATCAAATGTGTAGGTTTCAGCCTAGATGCCACTTCTTCCGAAGACTTCCCTGACCATCCCCTTCAACTACTCTGGGTTCTGTGACTGTCCTAAGGTTTTCTTAGCAACAGGTGCTTCCCTTAACATATCCCTTACTGTTCCCTACTTTAATCGCCTATTTATCTGCCTGTCTCTCCCCACCAGGTTCTAAGTTCCTAAAGGGCTTGGATCACATCTGCCTATCTGGTTCACAACTGTACCCCTACCATCTAGCACAAAGCTTGCCTTAAAGAAGCCAATAAACAAATAATGAATGAATGCGTAACATGCATAAAGCATTTTTAAATTTATGAAGTACCTTATCTCACTTAATTTTCACCACTGTGTTAGAAAGATACTAGCCACCTTGAAAGGAAGTTCCATGTTATTTTTATATTCAAGTTTGACATAGACTATATCTGTAAATATTTTATTCATTTATTTGATTTATATAATACCTGATATACTAACAAATCAAATTTTTAGACAATTCTAGAGGAAATGTGACTTATATAAACCTTTCAAAAGTCGTGTAATAATAACTAACTGCTAACAAAGTGTCCAAAAGGAGAGGATACCCGTTAGATGCCCTTTAGTGAATATAGGACACTCTGTTGTGCATAGCAGAATATTTTTGCATTCATAAATGTTTCGCTAAAGTCCCAGAAAACACTTAATACTCTTAAGTGGATTAAACCTGCCTCCTGTGATCTGATTTATACAGTAAATGTGCCAAGTAAAACCTTTCTCTGCAGAGAGATCAGATTGTAAACTTCAGTTGAACTCTGATAAAATTATCATAAATTCCAAACTAGTGGAGCTAAATTAATGAGATTTTCCTTTAAGCTCTTCTCATGAAACGGCCAGCCAATCTTTGTTGAACATTTTCAATGTATCAAAAATGTTGTAAAATTCATACTGTTTAATATAGTAGCTACTAGACACAAGTGCAGACCACTTGAGAGGTAGCTAGGGTGAATGAGAAATTGACATTTAAATTTTACATCATTTTAAGCAATTTAAATTTAAAAGCCAAAGCAATATAATTTTTATGCTGATAATAGGTTAAAATGAAAATATTTTGGATATGCTGGGTTAAATAAAATTATTAAATTATTCTTGCCTATTTATTTTTACTTTTTAATGTAGCTACTACAACATTTTAAATTTCATATGTAATTCACATTATATTTCTATTGGATTTCACAGTTTTAAAGCACACACTCTCTATCTAGTTCAACTCAGACAGGAAAAAGAAATGCACAATTTATGTAAAATTATACTTATGTTATAAAATTAATAAAATTAAAATGTTATGCTTCTTATCCCTGATAGTGAGTTAAACTCTTTGGACTAGATGATTTCCAAATGCCTAGAGAATGTTAAATGCCTTCCCAGCTCATGATAACACCAGGTTATAAAGCATGTTCTAGGAGGGGATAACTAACACTTAGCTAATTATACTATCACATAACTTATCCAGATTTGTCTTTTTTTTAAGGAACAAAAGTTGTTTTATTTTTGTAGATGTTACTTTGATTTTTTTTTTTTTTTGGTCATCTTGTGTGTCTGTTAATGAAATCTTAACTTCGGTGCATGAGATGATGTACAGGGATACTACTCTGGTTGGTTAGAATGGAGGCAGAGTGCAATCACTGATCCCCCTGTGACACAACCCATGACCCTAACACTGCAATCATGCCTCTACACCTACACCTACACCTACACCTACAGACACCTCTCAGCCACCTCTGGCTTCTCTTTCTAGGCCCCTGTGATAAAAAAGAATGTGAACAACACCAATCTAGGACACAGCCTAGAACTGGGAGAGAAACAAAAAGAACCCCTGAGGACTCAAACATGGTCAACATTCAGACGCTCTGTTCCCACGCTTCCCTCCTCTCCGTGCTCTCTGTGACCTTATGCAATCTGTTCATTCCCTCTGCTGGTACACACAGCTCTAACGTGCTCAGTCATAGTTTCCCAGTGCACAGAATACCAGCTGTAGGAAACTAAGAAAGGGGTCTGTGGAGCTAGGGAGATGGGGAGTGCAGAGGGACTCTGCAGGGAAAGAGAAGATGAAGGAAGGAAGAGATGATTGCAACTGGTAGGTCCGAGTAATGAAAACAAGATAGAGAACTTCCCAAAGCAGGGACCAGGATTCGTACAGCGTGACAGGCTGGGGTTAATGAGTAAAGGGATGAGCTGTCCCATACACCTTACTAATTTCTGAGGACAGCACTGGGTCAGGACACAATGAAATCACTGATGCTCATTTTCACCCTTACGCTTTAAAGAAAAGACTAATATGGTTTATTCTGTTCAGTGTAGAAGGCAGAGGACCATCCAGTTCATTTAAGCAATCTATCCAAAAGACCAGCTAAAATAAACCAAGCTTTGGTAATTAAAAGGTAGCATCCAGCCACCTGAATAATTCACATATGTGAAACAGCTCATCTCCCACCAAACTTTGACAAATGAGGTGTTTGAGGAAGGAAAGAAGCCTCCATGAATTACCACATATAACTAATATATATCTCCAAACAGTCAACACATTCTTGAAGGTGCTCTGCACCTATGGACTATAAACTTGGCACATGAACAGAAGGCTCATTCCTGTAATTCATCCCATATGGCTATAAGCCGAGTCTGTGTTCTGACAAGTGTTTCCTGAATCAAAGCAGCTGTCTGGGATCTAGATCCAGACCGCTGTATCACTATGGAATTCTGTAATACAACAGACACCTTTCAAGGCTAATGGGGGTACTGGTGGTGAGGGAAGGCGAGGGGGGCAATCACGGGAGGCCCAAGAGGGACACCATTTGGGAACAGAAAAGTGCACCCAGGAAAGTAGTAACAGCTTCTTTGCCAAGAAGAAATCATCCTGGGTCCTTGCCTTCAGCCCTGCCAGACCATCACAACTGTTGGGGTAGAAGGAATGTGTTTGAGAAACATAATATCCTTCCAACAGTGCTTATCATTCTTTCCCAGTGGGAGTGTGCTGAACATGTAGGCGATTATTATGTGACCACTGATACGACCCAGATCAGAAGTGACTAGTAAGAGACCTTGGCACTTCTCTTTTGCTACAGTTATACTTCAGAAGCTCTCAGGTGGTGTGATAGGAACAGAAAAGAATGCATTTGGTAGAAGAGTACTGGCGCATAAGGAGCCGCAACAATTGGTCTCGCTCGTCAAGCTGCTCTCCTTTTGGTTATGACCAGCACACACAGTAGCCTCAGAAAAGTGCTATTATATGACCACAGTGGTTGCAATTATTTTCCTTGCATATTGATTTTCCTCATATATATTAACATATAGTGAAATAACTCTTGCGGTATATTTTAAGAATACACACAAGAGTCAAGGTGAACCATTTCTTATGGTAGGCAAATCATTAGATGAAGAAACAGGAGATGTGTTGTGCATCTTCGGGTGAGTCAGTTTGCCAGTAATCCTCTTCAAGAAAATGAGGAGAATGACTCTAAGTGTCACAGCTATGGCGCTGAGAACACCTGGGATATGGTGCACAGAATCTCTCAAGACAAGCATTGGGCAGAAAACGTGTGCCATCATCTGGATCATGCAGTCTCAGCCTCTAACACTACCATTCCTACATGGTCTTGGCTTATGGTGTCTAGGACAGAATGTCCTTGCTGACTGATGGCAGCAGGCTCTCTGGATGTCTAGATGCGGCTGGTAGCATGCCAACTTTTAATGGACTGTCCAATTGTTCTCATGAATTTTATGAAAATATTAAGAATATCTTGTTGTAATACCTTCTGCATTCCCCTTCCCTGGGAGGCCCCTCAGTTACCTCATTTGGGGACAGTCTTACTTCCCTGTGACTCACATTGTAACCATTAATTCAGACGAGACAAGGACAAACTGCTGTGGGGATCTTTTGCCTCCATCCTTGGTTCATCCTCAAATGGTCACCAAGCACCACTCATATACGAAGAGACTTCATGTTGCCATTTATACATTTCAACTCTTTACTCCCTTCCCAAATTGAGCAATTTCACTGTATGATAGAAAATGACAACAGTCTAAATGCTACTCTCTAGCTTCCACATGACATCAATTTATGCGAACATTTATATACAATGGAAAGTTCATTTTAATGACAATAAATTGGAGAAATCCTTTATTTTCCTCTTAGGTTGATTAACACCAGCAATTTCCCAAACACTTAGCAGTGCTCAAGAGAAATTCAATCCAAGTGGCCAAAATTCATCTGTGAGCTTTGAGTTTCCTGTGGACTGATACAGCCTGTTCTTATGTATAAACATGTACATGTGCTTGTTTATATCCAAATATCCTGAACATAATAGATATGTATGGTATGTGTGCTGTGCTGTGCTAAGTCACTTCAGTCACGTCTGACTCTGCCACCCTATGGATTGTAGCCCATCATGCTCCTTCGTCCATGGGTTCTCCAGGCAAGAATACTGGAGTGGGTTGCCATGCCCTCCTCCAGGGCATCTTTCCCACCCAGGGATCAAACCCTCGTCTCGTGCGTTGGCAGGTAGATTCTTTACCAGTAGCACTACCTGGGAAGTCCCAAGTATGGTATAGTTGGCATTAATCAAATAATGAATGAGAATCTCATACTGAATAAATTAGCTCCCAGGAGGGGATTCATTAATTGAGCAATCCCCTAAACCATTTCACTCCACTAAGTTTCTATGTCATAATTATTAATATTAAATTAATTGTTAATGTGCATGCATGCATGCTAAGTTGCTTCAGTCGTGTCCAACTCTTTGTGACCCTGTGGACTGTAGCCTGCCAGGCTCCTCTGTCCATGGGATTCTCCAGGCAAGAATATTGGAGTGGGTTGTCATGCCCTCCTCCAGGGGATCTTCCTCACCCAGGGATTGAACCCATGTCTGTTAGGTCTCCTGCATTGGCAGGCAGGCTGTTTACCACTAGAGCCACCTGGGAAGCCCTAATTATTAATACATATGTTTAAAGGTTTCACAATTTACAAAATTTATTTCCATTTTTAAAATGAGGAAATCAAGGTACAGAGAATCAGCAAGTAATGTCTTCCATTTGTTAATTTTTTTCTAATATACTTTATACCTGAAGCAGTGCTCACTGCTATTGCCAATAACTTAGTATCCCACAGCATGGAGTGACATCAGTCCATTTTGTATTCTTGTTTAATTTCAAAACAACCTGCTGACAGAAGGAAAAGAGAAGAGATTTTCAGTTCCTCACCCACCATAGTCAATTAATAAGCCTTACTGGAATATGGTTCTCTTTATAATCTTAATAATAAAACAAAGCTCTCTTTGTAATGTTACTAATATTAATACAATAACCATAACCAAATACTGCATTGGTATGAATTGTGCAACTCCATAGCAATGTTCCTGCAATGTTGTATTGCTGTGTCTTCACACAGTGAAGCTACTTCCTCCTACAGCTTCTCTTTCCAAACAACAGAAAGCATACACAAGTAGTCCTTAGTAGAAGCGTGATGACATTGGCAAGGCTCTGCATTACCACTAAGTGACACCCTTCCTTGTCTTAAGGTAACCCATAATTCCTGTTCTGAACCATCCTTCCATCAAAGTGGAACAGGATGTGATATTAGTCATTTTAGGGGAGAGTAGGGATGCTCCTTGAGCTCTTTTGTAGCTCAGTTAGTACAGAATCTGTCTGCAATGCAGGAGACCCATGTTTGATTCCTGGGTTGCGAAAATTCCCTGGAGAAGGAAATGGCAACCCACTCCAGTATTCTTGCCTGGAGAATCCCATGGACAGAGGAGCCTGGCAGACTACAGTCCATGTGGTCACAAGGGTCAGACGCGACTTAGCGACTAAAGCACCACCAGGGACACCCAAGGCTTCCCAGGCTGCGCTAGTGGTATAGAACCTGCCTGCCAATGCAGGAGACATAAGAGATGTGGGTTCAGTCCCTGGGTTGGGAAGATCTCCCGGAGAAGGAAACGGCAACCCACTCCAGTATTCTTGCCCGGAGCATCCCACAGACAGTGGAGCCTGGTGGGCTACAGTCCATGGGGGCTCAAAGAGTCAGACATGACTGAAGCAACTGAGCATGCATGTGCACACACAGGGACACTCCAGAAAGACCCTTTCACCCACTGGCTTATGGGGTGAAAGGGCCTTTTCACGCTCCCCAATGCAGGTATAAGCTAGAATTCATGGCATACTGGCCAGCTCCCTAAAAATGTCACCACTGTTAACATTTCTCTGTAACGGGCTAAGGAAAGGGAAAGTAAAAATTAGCATATCATCTATTTTCCTGCCTCTGGTCTGTGCATGCTTGGATGCTTCACTGACCTAAATTTTGCTTATCAGTCAATGCTATGCTCCTCTCGGGGCAAAATATAGCCACAAGAATTTTCACAGGAAGAGGTTCAGAGTAGAGATACAAATTTAGAGCTAGAAAGAATCTTAAAGAGGTTCTAATTCAACCCCTTGGCTTTAGAGATGAGAAAATGTGAGGCTCCAAGATGGAGGGTAGCTTGCCCTGGCATGCAGACAATGGACAGCACTAAGGTGTCCCAGACCTGCTCTTCTACCCTACCTATCTGACTAATGTTTCAGCTCAGAGTTTCCCTGGAGCTTCATCACTAATGGGCCCTCAGGGAAGTGCTGCACATCTATCCAAAGGACAAACTGGGAAGTCAGCCCCAGTCTAAAAACACCACTACTAACTAACAGAGCCCGACTCTCCTGTCTGAACCCAGAGACCAAGAAAGTCAGGGTTACTGGTGCCTGAGTACATATGTCCAGGACACTGTCATCCTCTTTCTTATCAAAGTCTGAGATTTCCCTCCGGTTTAGGTGACGGGATACTGCCATTTGTTCATTTCTAACTCCCTTTTTTCTGACAAATGGTCTCTCCCCTCTCTTGAACCCATCTTCTTCACTTCTACCAAAACGATATTTATGTTTTCCAGTACCTTTTTCTAATGAATTCTGTTGTATTGTCATCCCCAAATCTACCTTTCCTAATGTCCTCAACTGCATTTCTATGCCTTCCATGGGATTTTTTTCATTTTGTTTGGAAAAAAACTATGTCCATTATTAAGCAAGAAAATGGAAAATACAGAGAAGCAAAAATAATTCCACCGCCTCTAGAATCATCACAGCTAACATTTGCAAAGTTTCAGAGGATAATTTGAATCATTGTAAGGCTTTCTTCCTCGGAGAAGGCGATGGCAACCCACTCCAGTACTTTTGCCTGGAAAATCCCATGGACGGAGGAGCCTGGAAGGCTGCAGTCCATGGGGTCGCTAAGAGTCGGACACGACTGAGCGACTTCACTTTCACTTTTCACTTTCATGCATTGGAGAAGGAAATGGCAACCCACTCCAGTGTTCTTGCCTGGAGAATCCCAGGGACGGGAAAGCCTGGTGGGCTGCCGTCTATGGGGTCGCATAGAGTCGGACACGACTGAAGCGACTTAGCAGTAGCAGCAGAAGGCTTTCTTCCAGTTAACAATGGCAGGGCCATTAGATCAATGTATCCTATTCTACTGAAAAATTATACTTAACCAATCATCTTTCCGATACCTGACAGCACCAAGTCTATTTCTACCTCAGGACCTTTGCACCAGCTGTCCCCTCTGCCTGGAATACTTTTCCAAAGCCTTCTCATGCTGGTTCCTTCTCGTTATTTCAGGTTTCTGCTCCTTCAGAGGAGCCTTTCTTACCAACTTTCTCACATTAGAACTGTCATTTTCAATCAGATCATCCTCTTCTATTCTCAGTATAACACTTATCACCACCTGATATTTTCTTTTTTAAAAATTTTATTTCGTTAGTTATATTTTATTTTTGGCTGTGCTGAGTCATCATTGCTTTGTACAGGCTTTCTTGAGTTGCTGTGTGCAGGCCTCTCATTGCAGTGGCTACTCTTGCTGTGGAGCACAGGCTCTAGGTACGCGGGCTTCAGTAGTTCTGGTGCAAGGGCTCAGCAGTTGTGGTGTGCGGGCTCCAGGACGTGCGGGCTTCAGCAGTTGCAGCACACAAGCGCAGTAGCTGTGGCTCCTAGGCTCTAGAGCATGGGCTCAGTAGTTGCGGTGCATAGTTTTAGTTGTTCTATGGCATGTGGAATCTTCCCGGGCCAGGGATGGAACCCGTGTCTCCGGCATTGGCAGGTGGATTCCAATCTGCTGCGCCACCAGGGGAAGTCCTCTTCTTTATTTCTTTACTTCTTTATTGTCTGTCTACTTAACTAAGCTCCATGAAGATAGAAATGATGTCTGTCTGGTTCACCATTAGATACCTCAGCACCTAGCATGGTACCTGACATATATTAGGCAGTCGTAATGGTTTGAAAAAATAAATAAATGAGTCATAAGAAGACAAGTTCTTTTGGTTGCACTGGGTGATCCATGCTTTCTTAGGTTCTCTCTCATAACCAGTAGCACTGGAGTGCCTGTGAACTCCCTGGCATTGAAAAGTGATAACAGGCCTATGCAGGGTTAAGCTTAAGACTTAATGTGCATTATCAGTGAGAATGTCATTGGTTCATTCTCTTACTTTAAATTAGTCATAGCATTAAAAACACCTTAAATTCACTGAATACCACACAATATAGGCAACTTGAATAAACACAAATAGTGAAGTTTGTCTTTAGCAGTACATCTATGTTTAACTGAGGCTCTTTGAATAAGCAATGTTTCTCATAAGTAGTTACCATTTCTATACCTTTTAATCAAGACTTAACTATGATAGTATGCTGTCAACATGAAACTGTACTCCTACAAATCTACTACAAGCCTAAATATTAGTAGCCAAACCAACCCTGATCTCTAGCACACTAGATCTCTAGCACACATGCTTTCTCTCTTCCCAGAAAGCATGACCTTTTGATATGCAAAGTTGACTTGTCTAAATCCTATCTAATTTGAGAGAAAGAGTAATTTGACCTTTGAGGCCTATATTCATTTTACCTTTGAGCCCAATATTCAAATTGATTGTAAATATGCAAAAAGTAATAAAAATCAGAACTTTCCTTGAAGGAAACAAAGTGCTCTACCCATTGTGGGGGTATTTGCTAGTCATGTCTATTCTAACTTTTAGGGGAGAAATGGCCAGTATTGACAGGCAATCACTGAAGACACTGATTTTACAGGCAAGAGTCCTGGGTCACATCTAAGATTCACCACTTACTAGGTGAACTTGGGCATAAGGTTTTAACCTCTTTAAAACTCAGACTGCTCATCTGTAAAATAGGTAATAATAGTTCCTACCTCTGAAATGGGTTATAAAGATTAACCAACATACACTGCACTCTGGAATGTACCTACTACATAGCACACATTCAACAAAGAATAGCTAATATGACTCTCTCTCTCTCTTTATATATGTGTGTGTGTGTGTGTGTGTGTGTGTGTGTATTTAAATTCTTTACCAAATGCAAATGCTTATAAGACACAGTATGAAATGGAGCTTCCCAGGTGGCACTAGTGGTAAAGAACCCACCTACCAATGCAGGAGATGCAAGAGATACAGGTTTGAACCCTGAGTCAGAAAGATCCCCTGGAGAAGGCAATGGCAACCCACTCCCATATTCTTGCCTGGAGAATCCATGGACAGAGGAGCCTGGTGGACTACAGTCCATGGGGTTGCAGAGAGTTGGACACGACCAAAGTGACTTGACATGTAGACACATGTATGACTGAGTCCCTTCTCTGTTCACCTGAAATTAGTATGAAATAGCTGGGAATCTTCTAAGACACAGGACAAATCAGCCATGGTGACATTTCTCAAGGAGTTCAAAGCTGGGTACAAGGGATGAACTGCAAACACAAATAAGTAGAATCTGGGAAATTTATAGTTAAATGCTCCAAGAACTGAAATTGTAAAGGTCAGGTTCTGCCAATTGAAGGTGACAAAAACTCAAACCAAACCAGCTTAAGCATAAGGGTGATATATTGGTTCTCAGAATCAAAAATGAGTCTTGGGGACTTGGACTGCCATTGATCACCCACTTTTGCTTGATTCCATTTGATTTTAATGCAAGAAGAATCCTTCCTTGTTATATGAATTATGGCTACAATTGATCTCCAGTTTTAACCCTTCCAACTTACCTCTGAGCCAATCAAGGTGACTAGGAGGATGGAGTATTATGATTGGCTTGGTTTCAATTATCAACCCACCTGTACACTGCAATGAGTGGAAAAATATTTCCCAAAGGAAGGTGGAATATGATACTGGAAAAATATAAAGAACACATTTCCAAACAGGAGACAAGTGAGGAGGTGGAGAAATAATATGCCAAATGGTGCAGCTGCTACAGAAAACAATACAAAGTTTCCTTAAAAAGAATTAAAAATGGAACTACCAAAAAAACCTACTCCTGGGTATTTAGCCAAAAGAATTGAAATCAGGATCTCAAAGAGACACATGTACTCCCATTTGCATGGTAGTTCTATTCACAATAGCCAAGATGTAAAAGCATGGAAACAAATGTCCATCAACAGAGGAATGGGTAAAGAAAACTTGGTATATGCATATAGAAAATTATTCAGCCTTTAAAAAGGATGATCCTTCAGAATATCTAAGTGAAATAAGCCAGTCATAGAAAGACAATGTTTTATGGTTCTACTTCCATAAGGTATCAACCTCTTATTTATTTTTTTTTATTGAAGGATAATTGCTTTATAGAAAATTGCTGTTTTCTGTCAAACCTATGAGGTATCTTCTATGAGGTGAACAAATATCGACTAAAACAGTCATCTGATAATACTATCATATTCACTTCAGTTCAGTCGTTCAGTTGTGTCTGACTCTTTGCAACCCCATGGCCATGCCAAGCCGCCCTCACCATCAACAACTCCCAGAATTTACTCAAACTCATGTCAATTGAGACGGTGATGCCATACAACCATGTCATTCTTGGTCGTCCCCTTCTCCTCCTGCCTTCAATCTTCTGGGTCTTTTCAAATGAGTCAGTACTTCACATCAGGTGGCCAAAGTATTGGAGTTTCAGCTTCAGCATCAGTCCTTCCAATGAACACTCAGGACTCATTCCCTTTAGAATTGACTGGTTGGATCTCCTTGCAGTCCAAGAGACTCTCAAGAGTCTTCTCCAATAGCACAGTTCAAAAGCATCAATTCTTCGCCACTCAGCTTTCTTTATGGTCCAACTCTCACATCCATACATGACCACTGGAAAAACCATAGCTTTGACTAGATGGACCTTTGTTGGCAAAGTAATGTCTCTGCTTTTTAATATGCTGTCTAGGTTGGTCATAGCATTTCTTCCAAGGAGCAAGCGTCTTTTAATTTCATGGCTGCAATCACCATCTGCAGTGATTTGGGAACCCCCCAAAATAAAGTCTGTCACTGTTTCCACTGTTTCCCCATCTATTTGCCATGAAGTGATGGGACCAGATGCCATGATCTTAGTTATCTGAATATTGAGTTTTAAGCCAACATTTTCACTTTCCTCTCTGTCTTTCATCAAGAGGCTCTTTAGTTCTTCTCAGCTTTCTGCCATAAGGGTGGTGTCATCTGCATATCTGAGGTTATTGATACTTCTCCTGGAGATCTTCATTCCAGCTTGTGCTCCATCCAGCCCGGCGTTTCTCATGATGTACTCTGCATGTAAGTTAAATAAGCAGGGTGACAATATATAGCCTTGATGTACTCCTTTCCCTATTTGGAACCAGTCCATTGTTCCATGTCCAGTTCTAACTGTTGCTTCCTGACCTGCATACAGATTTCTCAAAAGGCAGGTCAGGTGGTCTGGTATTCTCATCTCTTTCAGAATTTTCCACAGTTTGTTGTGGTTCACATGGTCAAAGTCTTCAGCATAGTCAATAAAGTAGAAGTAGATGTTTTCCTGGAACTCTCGTGCATTTTTGATGATCCATCGGATATTGTCAATTTGATCTCTGGTTCCTCTGCCTTTTCTAAATCCAGCTTGAACATCTGGAAGTTCATGGATCATATACTGTTGAAGCCTGGCTTGGAGAATTTTGAGCATTACTTTACTAGCGTGTGAGATGAGTGCCATTGTGCGGTAGTTTGAGCATTCTTTGGCATTGCCTTTCTTTGGGATTGGAATGAAAACTGACCTTATCCAGTCCTGTGGCCACTGCTGAGTTTTTCAAATTTGCTGGCATACATCATGTCAAATAATCCTGTAATATTAGTATGTATATATTTTAAATTATTAAATCATTGGGAAAATTCTTAATATAAAAACAAGGTCTATTTCTTTTTTTTTTTTTTCCTTTTTCTTTTTTTTTTTATTTTATTTTTAAACTTTACATAACTGTATTAGATTTGCCAAATATCAAAATGAATCCGCCACATGTATACATGTGTTCCCCATCCTGAACCCTCTTCCCTCCTCCCTCCCCATTCCATCCCTCTGGGTCGTCCCAGTGCACCAGCCCCAAGCATCCAGTATCATGCATCGAACCTGGACTGGCAACTCATTTCATACATGATATTTTACATGTTTCAATGCCATTCTCCCAAATCTTCCCACCCTCTCCCTCTCCCACAGAGTCCATAAGACTGTTCTATACATCAGTGTCTCTTTTGCTGTCTCGTACACAGGGTTATTGTTACCATCTTTCTAAATTCCATATATATGCGTTAGTATACTGTATTGGTGTTTTTCTTTCTGGCTTACTTCACTCTGTATAATAGGCTCCAGTTTCATCCACCTCATTAGAACTGATTCAAATGTATTCTTTTTAATGGCTGAATAATACTCCATTGTGTGTATGTACCACAGCTTTCTTATCCATTCATCTGCTGATGGACATCTAGGTTGCTTCCATGTCCTGGCTATTATAAACAGTGCTGCGATGAACATTGGGGTACTCGTGTCTCTTTCCCTTCTGGTTTTCTCAGTGTGTATGCCCAGCAGTGGGATTGCTGGATCATAAGGCATCTTTTTCTAGCTTTCTTGTCTATTCTTTATCTGGCAGGAATCAGAGAGAAAGTCAGAATTTTTTAAAATATCCTAGTTATAATGGACTCAGTCTCTATCAGATTTTTAGTGACTCAGAAGTCCTATGTAGTCAATGGGTTAATTTAAATGTAGAAATAGATTACATTTTTCTCAAGACATAACCAAAATCAGAATAAGCAGTTAATTCTCTCCAAAATCAGTCATGATATTGCCAGCTGATCATGAAAACTATTGTTGAGAAATATTTAAGTCTGGGAGGTGGAACAAACTTCACAAGTCCATGAAATAAGAAAAAAGTCCCATAACGCCAGAGGTATTGCTGGAATTTGATAGAATTCACTATAGATCTGACAAAGGTTAATGGAAGCATCCAATAAAGATGACATGGATAAGCATTCACATTTGGATAAGGGAGGGAAGGGACTGTTTGCATTCCCAATATCCATTGTCCCTTTCTTCTTAAGACCCCAATTTTTCAGCTGCTCAAGTAAGAAAACTACATTTCCAAGACCTCTTTGCAGTTTGGATTGGTGGAGTTCAAGACAAGTAGAAATCTGGTATGGTACTTCCAAGAACAATGGAGGTGACAGCCTTCTTACTCCTTATTCCCTTTGTCTGGCACAGGGACTCTGGATGCAATGGATGAGACTGTGAGAAGGATGCAATCTGGGTCTCTTGGCTGAGCAACAAATTAAGAGAAGCTTGGGCCCTTGATACCATGGAGCTGCCATCCTAGCCTTGAACTCCTCTCCAGACTGAAATAAATCAATGTCTTGTTGAAGGCACTAATTTTTACATATTTGTTACTCACAGCCAAGTCTAATCGTAATTGATGCAAAAGATGTCCTTAATCATTGCACCTTATTTCATTTGAATTAAGAATGCTAATGGCCTTTTCTTTGTGAATACATAGCCTGATATCATACTAAAACCAGAGACAAATGCCTTTGAGCCATTAAACATTTTTCCTAAGTTAAATGCTACCATTGCATGAATCATAAACCTAAATTAATATAAATGTTTTTATGAAGAATGTTTTCATTTTTCTTTTAATGTGAAAATACAAAGATAATATAAAAATGAACCTAATATTTATGTCAGTTCTTTATAGATTCATTGTATAACTGAATAGTTTAACACTCTTGAGAGTCCCTTGGACAGCAAGGAGATCAAACCAGTCAATCCTAAAGGAAATAAACCCTGAATATTAATTGGAAGGACCGATGCTGAAGCTGAAGCTCCAATACTTTGGCCACCTGATGCAAAGAGCCAACTCACTGGAAAAGATCCTAATGCTGGGAAAGATTGAAGGCAGGAGGAGAAGGGAATAACAGAGGATGAGAAGGTTGGGTGTCATCACCAACTCAATGGACATGAGTTTGAACAAACTCTGGGAGATGGTGAAGGACAGGGAAGCCTGGTGTGCTGCAATCTATGGGGTTGCAAAGAGTTGGACATGACTGAGCAACTGAACAATGATTCTAGATGAGTCAGCTCCCAACAAGCTAGCTTTAAGAGGTGAATCAATCTAACTGTTCTGTCAATGTTTATACATTTTATGTTAATGTTGGAAGGCTCTCAATGGAAATGCGTGTGTACATGCTCACTTGCTCAGTTGTGTCCAACTCTTTGTGACCCCACGGATTCTAGCCCGCCAGGCTCCTCTGTCCATGGGACTAGCCTGACAAGAAGACTGGAGTGGGCTGTCATTTCCTCCTCTGGAGGATCTTCCTGACCCAGGGATCAAACCCACATCTCCTGTGGCTCCTGCACTGCAGGCATATTCTTTACCACTGAGCATCAGGGAAGCCTCGTGTCATATTTTAAATTATACATATAAGCAATATCATATGATATTTGTCTTTTTCTGACTTCACTTAATAGATAATCTCTAGGTACAACCATGTTGCAGCATATGGCATTATTTCATTCTTTTTTATACCTCTGTAATATTCCATTATATATATATACAATATCTTCTTTGTCCATTCCTCTGTTGATGGGCACTTAGGTTGCTTCCATGTCTGGGCTATTATAAATAGTGTTGCAATGAACACTGGAGTGCATGTATCTTTTTGAATCAGAGTTTTCATCTTTTCTGGATATATGCCCAGGAATGGGATTGCTGCATCATATGGCCACTCTACCTTTAGTTTTTTTATTTTTTAATTAATTTATTTATTTTAATTGGAGGCTAATTACTTTACAATATTGTGGTGGTTTTTGCCATACATCAACATGAATCACCCACGGGTGCACATGTGTCCCCCCATCCTGAACCCCCCTTCCACCTCCCTCCCCACCCTATCCCTCTGGGTTCTCCCAGAGCACTGGCTTTGAGTGCCCTGCTTCATGCATCAAACTTGCACTGGTCATCTATTTTACATATGGTAATGTACATGCTTCAAGGCTATTCACTCAAATCATCCCACCCTCACTTTCTCCCACATAGTCCAAAAGTCTGTTCTTTACATCTGTGTCTCTTTTGCTGTCTTGCATATAGGGTCTTTGTTACCATCTTTATAAATTATATATATATATATATATATATATATGCATTAATATACTGTATTGGTGTTTCTCTTTATGACTTACTTCACTCTGTATAAGAGGCTCTAGTTTCATCCACCTCGTTAGAACTGATTCAAATGCATTCTTTTTAATAGCTGAGTAATATTCCATCGTGTACATGTACCACAACTTCCTTATCCATTTGTCTATCGATGGACATGCAGATTGCTTCCATGTCCTAACTATTGTAAACAGTGCTACAGGGAACACTGGGGTACATGTGTCTCTCTCAATTCTGGTTTCCTCTGTGTGTATGCCCAGCAGTGGGATTGCTGGGTCGTATAGCAGTTATAGTTCTAGTTTTTTAAGGAATCTCCACACTGTTCTCCATAGTGGCTGTACTAGTTTGCATTCCCACCAGCAGTGTAAGAGGGTTCCCTTTTCTCCATACCCTCTCCAGCATTTCTTATTTAGAGACATTTTAAGAATAGCCATTCTGACCAGTGTCAGGTGGTACCTCATTGTAGCTTTGATTTTCATTTCTGTAATAGTTAGCAATATGGAGTATCTTTTCATGAGCTTGTGGGCCATCCAAATGTCTTCTTTGGAGAAATGTCTATTTAGTTAGATCTTCTGCCCATTTTTTGATTGGGTTATTTGTTTTTCTATTATTGAGTTATATGAGTGAACAGGCTCAGATTTTTAAAGGACCATTCTGGTAATAACATTAGGATAAACTGAATAATAGGGGAAAAGCAGAGAGACCATTAATAGTCTATTGTAGTCATCCAGGAAAAAAACAATGGCGGCTTGAACCAGGGTAGTAGAAATGGAGGTGGCAAAAAATGGTGAGATTCTGTACATACATATTGAAGGTAGAGTCAATAGAATTTTTTGAATGATTGGATTTGGCATATGAGAGAGAGAATTCAAGAAATAATCCTTAAGTTTTAGACTTGAGTGACTGGAAAGATGGAGTTGCTCTCAGTGGAGAAAAGGAAGGCTGTTGGAAGAACTGGAAATAGGCATTTCAGGTCTGGACAAGTTAAATTTCAGATTTCTACTATTCAACCATTCGGAAATATTAATAGAAAATTGAGTCTGGAGTTTAAGAGCTGCAGGCATTCCTTCAGCCAATGCATTTTGTTATGGCAGCCCTAGCAAATTAATCCTGCAGACTACCTGTCTATCCTTCTTTATTTTTTTTTATTTATTGCTTTTTTTTCATCTGTGTCTATCCCTCCTGTTGGAGATACTGGCTCATCTGATGTTTTCAAGCTTACTAGAAAATTGTTACTAAATTAGGGGGTCGATAAATTCTGGATCGAGGTTGCCTTCTGCTGTTCAGTGGAGAAGAGGTGGGATGCTGAGGTCCAAAGAACCAGTCTGTGTTTTTCTTACTAATTTTTTCCAACTTTGTCAAGTGTCCATTGGTTATCTGTTTCATTATTTCTATAGTTGTGCTTGGCAGAGAGGAGCAGGAAGAAACCATCTTGTCCAGAATAAAATCCAATCATTTACTTAGCAAAATAATGTGTATACAGAAAAATAATTTTTAGCATATGTATGTCACAAATGCATGGAACATACTTTACTAAAAACTAATTTACTTAAAATTCAAATCTAACTAGGCATCTTGTGTTTTTATTTGTTAAAACTGAAACTCTATCTAAGGCTACAAAAACTAGAGCTCCTGGCTGCTTAATAACATTGTTATTCAAATGTGTTATTTTCTTCAATTTTTAATGTGAAATTTTCTTTATTCCAAATGGCAAAAGGAAACTAATTTCCATACAAGTAGATTTAAAAATAATGTTTTCTTTTTCCTTTAAAAAAAATGAAACCTGAAAAATAGAAAACTGCTTGTGTCCTTTTAGGTATCCATCAGTGAGTTCAGTGTGGGTAACAGGATAAGCAGATGTACATACGGCTTCCAACTGAAAAGTGAAAATGAATTAAAGAATATGAAGGCTGAAACTTGCCATCAGCATGTAGATTACCTTGTAAAGAGATGTTGTATATAATTAGTCAGTTAATTTCATGTGATAAAGCAATCTTATTGATTAGAGGATCAGTTAGGGTATACTAATGAATGTCACCTTGTCACTATCATCCTAAAAACCTAGATGTGCACATATTTGGGACAAAACAAACTAAACTTATAGTTCAGATTCCAACCTGGATAGAGATCAAGAGCTATAGACTTTTCCCAAAGACAATGGCTCATGAGGTTATGACATAATGACTGATCAAAAATGCCTGAAAATATCATCCTTCTCTTTTATAAATGTCAGAGAGCACTTGACAGAAAAAGCGTTTTACTTTTGTAAGATGGAGAATTATCATTTAAAAATTCATCCTTTATCTAGAGTTAGGAAGCAATTCACCTTTAAAACAAATTTCCTTTCTGAGGAAAAAAAATCTTGCAATAGCCCCTTTAAATTATGCAAATATAAAGCAAACACTCCATCACTGTTCTTAAATGAGGACTGAAGATTGCCATAGAGTGGTGGAGGTGGACTTGACAATGGCTTAGGGTTTCCACAATCTCATTGAGTGATGGTATTAATAGATACTAGCCCTCTGAGTGACTTCATTTTCACTTTTCACTTTCATGCATTGGAGAAGGAAATGGCAACCCACTCCAGTGTTCTTGCCTGGAGAATCCTAGGGACGGCGGAGCCTGATGGGCTGCCATCTATTGGGTTGCACAGAGTCGGACACAACTGAAGCAGCTTAGCAGCAGCAGCAGCAGCCCTCTTATTCCCATACATATTGATTTGCACCCATAAGTTTGTGTAGGAACCAAGGATCATTATGGCAGAAGATGGAGTCGAATTTCTACCTCCCACCACATTGCAGTTCAAAAACAGTAAAACCAATATGATGTCTGAAGTGGCCTCAACTGAGGCCAGATGGCAGAAGACAAAAGGGATTCCTGGGAGAGAGAAGAAAGTCTCGACTAGTGACCCAAATGTGACACTGGAAGCCAAGCTAGTTCTGGTTGGGTGGTGGTTGACATATCAGTGCTTACTGACTTAACTTATTAGTGTTAGAATTGTACATTAGGAAAAAAAAACTGAGGGGTGTGTGTATATGTCCATGAGAGATTCCCACAAGTTTTATCTTTTGAGGCACATGCCAGTTAAGATTAGAAAACCCAGGGGTGACCTTAAGACCAGGAGGAGGAGCATAGTATCTTGTATTCCAGGGTTCCAATGGTGTGGTAGAGACAACAGCAGCACCAGTGGTGGGAACCAGGGCTGAGTTTCTGTCAAGATCCTAGACCTTCAGTGTGGAAGAACAGTGGCAATCAGAACATTTCACAGTTCCTTTGCTTAATGTTCAGCAACAAATAAGGATATTCAGCATTAACCCTTTAAACTTGGAACCCCTGGGAACCTAGGGACTTGCAAGGGAGACAAGCCCCAGGTAAGGATATAGAAAGATCAGACTGCTTGAGTGTTTATATGGTTAGGAATTCAGGGTCATTATAATCTCAGGATAAAATAGAAAAGAAAAGAGCACTTAGCTGGGAGCCACAGACAGGTGAGGTCTGGGATCTATAATTGTTCTGGATATCTTAATTTTTGCAGGATAGGGCCCTTTATTCCGTGGCCCTCTCTATTCCATTCTCCCACCTGGCATATTATGCATGCTATGTCACTTTACTCATGTCCAACTCTTGGACTGTAGCCAACCAGGCTCTTCTGTCCATCGGATTCTCCAGGCAAGAACACTGGAGTGGGTTGCCATGCCCTCCTCCAGGGGATCTTCCCAACCCAGGGATTGAACCCACACATCTTACATCTGCATTTACCACTACTGCCACCTGGGAAGCTGGGCAGTGCTTATTTCCCTCATGAAGATATCCTATAGTTGGTTTTGCTACACAAAAGGGTAATTTAAATGATAAAAAGAATCTTAGAGGAAGGTTGACATACAAAAAGAGATACAAATATATTCAGATTCTTTGTATAAAAGGAGAAGATTGAGAAGGGGTAGGTCCAAAATCTATAAAATTGCAATATCGATAAAGTAAGCCTAGACTGGTGAAAAAAATCACAGAACAGCAGAATTACAGGACGACATTACGCTCCCTACCTTCATTCCATCCTAAAACTTTAAAGTGGCAATTTTAGAAAACACAGAGTTTCCTCCATTTAACAAGTAGTACATCCAGCAGAGAGTGGCAATTCTGCACTGTGGTGTTTTGTTTTGTTTTTTAATTCCTGTTGATGACATAACTCTATCCCAAAAGAGATTCCTTAATTTGCAGATTCCTTCCAAGCTTAGTAGGAGTTTGGTGATTGATTAGTGGTGACTTCTACAGTTGGGCATCAGCATGAGCAGCAGTAATGGTACCAATTTTCACCATCCTTGACCAAAGCCTTAGGTCAGATTCAGCATGGAATGTCTCAAGTGCTTAGGAATCTGTATAATTTCAAATGTGTTTTTTTCATATATGATCATTTTTAAATGCACTGGGATTACATTTAATGAACCATTGAAGGGGACTAAAAAGATGTTGGAACAATAGATTTACAAGGAAAATTTTGCCTATACAGAGCTACTTTAAAATAATTTAAAAAATACCTTCCTCAGAGATTTTTTTTTAAAGATATAAAAAGCAAAGTCTGGTTTTTTTCTTGACATTCCATTGAAGAAATCTCCTAAGGAGTTCTCTGGGATATAAAAATCAGAAGACTAAGTAGGAGAATATATCATGCAAAGATGGGCACGATAAAGGACAGAAATGGTATGGACTTAACAGAAGCAGAAGATATTAAGAAAAGATGGCAAGAATACACAGAAGAACTATACAAAAAAGATCTTAATGACCCAGATAACCATGATGGTGTGATCACTCACCGACAGCCAGACATCCTACAGTCTGAAATCAAGTGAGCGTTAGGAAGCATCACTACAAAGAAAGCTAGTAGAGGTGATGGGAATTCCAGCTGAGCTATTTCAAGTCCTAAAAGATGATGCTGTAAAAGTGCTGCACTCAATATACCAGCAAATTTGGAAAACTCAGCAGTGACCACAGGACTGGAAAAGGTCAGTTTTCATTCCAATCCCAAAGAAAGGCAATGCCAAAGAATGTTCAAACTACTGCACAACTGCCCTCATCTCACATGCTAGCAAAGTAATGCTCAAAATTCTCAAAGCAAGGCTTCAAGAATACATGAACCAAGAACTTCCAGATGTTCAAGCTGGATTTAGAAACGGCAGAGGAACCAGAGATCAAATTGCCAACATCTGTTGGATCATCGAAAAGGCAAGAGAGTTCCAGAAAAACATCTACTTCTGCTTTATTGACTATGCCAAAGCCTTTGACTGTGTGAATCACAACAAACTGTGGAAAATTCTTATAGAGATGGGAATACCAGACCACGTTACCTGCCTCTTGAGAACTCCGTATGCAGGTCAAGAAGTAACAGTTAGAACTGGACATGGAACAACAGACTGATTCCAAATTGGGAAAGAATACCTCAAGGCTGTATATTGTCACCCTGCTTATTTAACTTATATGCAGAGTACATCATGAGAAATGCTGGGCTGGATGAAGCACATGCTGGAATGCAGATTGCCGGGAAAAATATCAATAACCTCAAATATGCAGATGACACCACTCTTATGGCAGAAAGCAAAGAAGAACTGAAGAGCTTCTTGATGAAAGTGAAAGAGGAGAGTGAAAAAGTTGGCTTAAAACTCAACATTCGAAAAATAAAGATCATGGCATCTGGTCCCATCACTTCATACAAATAGATGGGGAAACAATGACAGACGTTATTTTTTGTGGCTCCAAAATCACTGCAGATAAGGTTTACTGCAGCCATGAAATTAAAAGATGCTTGCTCCTTGGAAGAAACGCTATGACGAACCTGGACAGCATATTAAAAAGCAATGACGAACCTGGACAGCATATTAAAAAGCAGAGACATTACTTTGCCAATAAAGGTCTGTCTAGTCAAAGCTATGTTTTTTCCAGTGGTCATGTATGGATGTGAGAGTTGGACTATAAAGAAAGCTGAGTGCCGAAGAATTGATGCTTTTGAACTGTTGTGTTAGAGAAGACTTTTGAGAGTTCCTTCGACTGCAAGGAGATCCAAGCAATCCATCCTAAAGGAAATCAGTCCTGAAAATTCATTGGAAGGACTGATGCTGAAGCTGAAACTCCAATACTTTGGCTACCTGATGCGAAGAACTGACTCACTGGAAAAGACCCTGATGCTGGGAAAGATTGAAGGAAGGAGGAGAAGGGGACAAAAGAGGATGAGACGGTTGGATGGCATCACCGACTCAATGGACATGAGTTTGAGCAAGCTCCACGAATGAGTGATGGACAGGGAGGCCTGGTGTGCTGCAGTGCATGGAGTCACAGAAAGACAAAGAGTTGGACATGACTGAGCAACTGAAATGAAGTAAGCAAAAGTGGCTCATGATGGTTATGCTGATGTCACACTGAAAAGTTACTCTCTGATGAGTCCACAGGTCTGTATATGAGACTTAAAATAAGTCTCATTTTCATAAGTGAGGAAAGAGGCTTCATGCATAGATCCAGTACAGTGTTGAGCAAACAGGGGTCATTCTAGGTTCACGATCTTTAATCAGTAAGCTTTTTTTTTTTTCCTGGTTAGGACCAATTGTCATAAAAGCCAGAATTTTATTTTGATCATGATGCAGTAAGAAACTGTCCTGTTCCTTTCCAAAGTGCCAATTTGGTGAGATAAACCCATCTCTTCTCCATCAAATATAAACAGGCTCATTGTGACAAGATTTTCTCCAACACAAAGTGCTTTCTAATTCAAAGCAAAGTACAGGACTCCTTTGATGCTCTTTCAATTTGAGTCAAATAGCTTTGAGTGCAGAGTGTGTGGGTGAAGTAGTATCCATGAGGCTGACTTGTGTCCAAGATAAGTTGGTTCAGTGCCTGGGTTCCCTGAGCTAGCTACAGCCATGAGGATTTGCCTAGCCAGATTCACCCTACCCAAAAGTCAGAAATATTTTTTTTTCCTCTTATTCCTCAATAAGTGTCTTTCCCTTGAAATACTTTGCATTCCTTTCTGCATGGCAGCAGGAATAGAGTGGATCTCACCTAAGGAAACTCCAAACTACTAGAACAAAGTCATGTCTCCTGCAGTCAGGACAGGAACTCTGAGAACTGTATTCCTAGAAAGAGTGGTTAAGGTAAGTCTAATGGAGGGAAGACAGGAAGTCCAGGAGGAAGTCTTGGTACAGGAAGACTGAGGACAAGGTGTGGTAGACTGGATAAGTAGTTCCCAAGGACCTACTCTTCTCTTCCCCTTAAAAGGACATGAGTTTGAGCAAACTCTGGGAGATAGTGGAGGAAAGAGGAACCTGGCATGCTGCAGCCCATGGGGTCACAAAGAGTTGGATACAACTTAGTAAATGAACAATGACAACAACATAAGCCACCAAGAGTATGGAGTTGTTTGTTACCACAACAGAGCTGACTAATGCACAAAGTACACCTCGGCTGTGTCCAGAGAGGCAAGGTGGGAGGACAGAGTAGGGGATGTGGGAGATGAGTATGTTGCAATTGTTTTTTTGTTTTGTTTTTTCCTCAAATCCCAGGATCTACTCAGGGAAATTCTATGTCCTTGTATCATGAAAAGGCTTAAAATCTTTCATTGCCAAAGAACCTATGTCTTTGGGGGATCTAGTATTCATTCCTTGGGGGTCATTCCCTGTTCCATGGTTCCCTAGATAGGGAAATTCATGCCAGTAGAGCTCAGGGTGGGAAGATTTGGGAGAATGACATTGAAACATGTGTAATATCATGTATGAAACGAGTTGCCAGTCCAGGTTCAATGCACGATACTGGATGCTTGGGGCTGGTGCACTGGGACGACCCAGAGGGATGGTGTGGGGAGGGAGGAGGGAGGAGAGCTCAGGATGGGGAACACGTGTATACCTGTGATGGATTCGTTTTGATGTTTGGCAAAACTAATACAGTGTTTCAGGTTTAAAAATAAAATAAAATTTAAAAAAAAAAAAAGAATGATTTTTTTTTTCCCTCCTCCTCGTCCTATCTTCACTGCAATTACAGAAAATCAGAGCCTGAGTTGTTTTAGCAGGAGTTCTCAAGAAAATTATGCTGTTACCCAGCATAATATCTCTAGTGATTTATTAAAGTTCATTTAAATATTTATGGCCTCACATCACTTCTTTGCCTCACTTATCACTAGAACATGCTATATATATATATATATATATATATTTTTTTTTTTTTTTTTTTAATTCTCAGCAGTAGAAGCAGGTGAGCAGATGTTCTCAAGCTGTTATCAACAACCAGTGGCCAATCAGTGTACTACAAGTCAGCTAAATTTCACCGTATGCAAAAATAGCTTCACACATGAGCAAAGACCCTTTTCCTTTCTATTAAATATCTCCTCTCATCTCCATTTCTCATTCAGGTGCTTCCACATATGAAGCTATCACAAACTAACTACCAATTGTATGCCAGGCAATTTATGTATGTGATCTCTAATCTTTACAGCAACTTTCAAGGTAAGCAGTTGTTATTACCAATTTATAGACAGTAATGCACTGTATAAGCTTCCCACCACTGCTGAAACAAATCACCACAAATTGAACAGCTTAAAACAGCACTCATTTATTATCTCACAGTTCTGCAGATCAGAACCCAGGTGTGGCATGGCTGAACTGGGGCCTCCATTTAGGGTCTCACAGGTTGAAATCAGTGCACGGGCAGGACCGGGCTCTTCTCTGGAGGCTCTATGGGGGAATCAACTTTCAAGCTCCTTTGGGTTGTTGGCAGGATTCAGTTCCTTGAGGCTGTAGGTCTGAAATTCCCATTTCCTTGCTTGCTGTTAGTCAGGAACCTCTCTCAGTTCCTTAAGGTTCCTGCATTCCCCATCACCTTGCACCTCCATCTTCAAACCAGCAAACTCAAATCCAGTCCCTCTCACACTTTGAATCTCTCCGACTTCCTATTCTGCCAAGCTCTCCTGCCTCCCACTTCCCGGCATCTGTCTGAGTTCAGCTGGAAAAGATTTCTGCTTTTAAGGGGTCCTGTGATTAGATTGGACCCACCTGCACAGCCAAGACTGTTCCCCATCTCAAAGTCCATAACCTTAATCACATTTACAAAGTCAAGTTTACCATGTAAGGTAACAGATTCACAGGTTAGGATGTGGGCACCTTGGGGGTAAGGGCATTATTCTGCAACCAGATTACCCCAGATCACATACTTAGCAAGTGACAGAGGTCAACGTGAACCAGGTCTATTTGGCATTAAACCCAACCTCTTCCCATGAATCCACCCTGCCTTTCTAATACATCTAATATGTTAGCTGCTGCTGCTAAGTTGCTTCGGTCATGTCTGACTCTGTGCAACCCCAGAGACGGCAGCCCACGAGGCTCCCCCGTCTCTGGGATTCTCCAGGCAAGAACACTGGAGTGGGTTGCCATTTCCTTCTCCAATGCATGAAAGTGAAAAGTGAAAGTGAAGTCGCTCAGTTGTGTCCGACTCTTAGCGACCCCATGGACTGCAACCCACCAGGCTCCTCCGCCCATGGGATTTTCCAGGCAAGAGTACTGGAATGGGTTGCCATTGCCTTCTCTGCTAATACGTTAGAGCATATAATAAATGAAAAAAAGGAGGGGGGAAAATGTCTTAAGCAAAGCAGAAATCTATTTAGTAAATAAAGTCTGCTTCCAATTTTCAACATGATTTATACCTTTGGAATAAAGAACTCAAAATAATCAAAGCTGCAAATAAATCAATGTTGTTTCACTCTATATTCTAAAGGGGCAGTAAGAGTGTGTATTAAATATACATATACTTTTCACAATAAATAGAGATGAAAATTGCCAAAATCGTTTTGCTAATTCATCCAAGACTGAGTATACTTTTTCCTGGCAGAATTGAAAGTACATGAAACACAAAGTACTCTCTGAGACCCACTGTCACTAAAAGGCAGCACAGGGTTTCAACCCACTAGGCATACGTTGCCCTCAGTCGTCAGGGGTAACCCAGGCCCACAATACTTCCCAGAAAGGGGCATAATGACTTCCTGGCCAGAGCAGAGTTTGATTTCCTCTTATCATATGCTTGAATGTAGTACCCACACTTATCTAGATCCAGGTATCAGCAGTCTTGTCAGAGTTAAAAGCTATAATGTAGAGCAGAAAGTTGACAACTCACTTTTGGAGTTGAATCTGCCTGTCACTAAAGCCCCAGCACAGACAACAGGGACCTAAAGTAGACGCTTGAGAAATGTTTGCTTACAATCTCACCAGTGAATTCCCATCTCCAAGCATGATTTTTCCACTTATTTATTCAACATTAGGTATTTTGATCTGGCCATCACTGAGCAAGGCATTGAAGATACAAGCAATGTTTTCAATGGCCTTTGTTCTCAAAAAGCTCATGGTATAGCTGCAGAATTATAAGCCATATAAAAAGACAAGAATGACTTGCCCAAAAAGGGATTCGTAGATATCTTTTGAATAAATAATAAAGGTTAGGATCATATTGAAAATGTGTGAAAAGACGCTTGACATTATTAGTCTTGCTGCTGCTGCTACTGCTAAGTCACTTCAGTCGTGTCCGACTCTGTGCGACCCCATAGACGGCAGCCCACCAGGCTCCCCCGTCCCTGGGATTCTCCAGGCAAGAACACTGGTCTTAGCGAAATGCAAATCAAAACCACAGTTAGATACTATGTAACACCCACAAAGATGGCTATAATCTCAACAAATGTAAAATAACAAGTGTTAGCAAGAAAATAGAGAAACAGTAATCTTCAAACATTGCTGGTGGGATTGTAAAATGATGCAGCCACTTTGAAATACTGTTTGCCAGTCCCTTGAAGGATTAAACATCGAGTTACCAAATGACCTAACAATTTCAGGAATTGTTAAAGTTCACTTAATGGAATATGCAAACTGTGGAACATATGGAATAATGGAGTATATATATTCCTAGGTTCATATATACCCAAAAGAAACAAAAAGAGGCATTCAAACAAAAACTTTTACATGAATGTTCATAGCAGCATTATTCACGATAGCCAAAAAAATAGAAACAACCCAAATGTCTATCAACTGATGAATGGATAAACAAAGGTACTACAGCCATAGAGGGCTTCCCTGGTGGCTTACATGGTAAAGAATCTGCCTTCAGTGTGGGAGACCTGGGTTTGATCCCTGGGTGGGGAAGGTCCCCTGGAGAAGGGAATGGGTACCCATTCCAGTATTCTTGCCTGGAGAATTCCATGGACAGAGGAGCCTGGTGGGCTATAGTCCATGGGGTTGCAAAGAATTGAACATGACTAAGTGACTAACACTTTCCCTTTCACTTCATAGCCATAGAAGGATTTGTGATTCTGCAATAAAAAAGGGATGAAGTACTGACACATGCTACAACACAGATGAACCTTGAAAATATTATGCTAAGAGAAATAAGTCTGACACAAAACACAAGTATTGTATGATTCTATTTGCATGAAATATCCACAATAAGAAAATCTACAGACTCTGGAAGTAGATTAGTGGCTGCCTAGGGCTGGAGATCTTGGGGGAATTGGAGGGTGATAATTATTTGGGGTGATGAAAATATTTTAAAATTATGTCAGGTAATGGTTGCACAGCTCTGTGAATATACTTAAAAACCACTGACATGTACATTTTAAAAGGATGAATTCTGTGGTATGTGAATTACATCTCGAGTAAAGCTACTGTTTAAAATATCTTATTGAACTCTTATGGTCCAGGAACTTTGCTGAATTACTTACATGTGTTATTTCATTTAAGTCTGACTATAACTTTATGAGGAAGTGCCATGTTTCATTCCATTTTACAGTTAGGAAAGCTGCAGCTTAGAATGAGTCCCATATCACCCAGCTAATCAGCAGGGGAGTTCGGATTCAAACCCAGGTAACCTGGCACTAGAGCTGTCTCTCTTCTCCTCTGTGCTGGACTGAATGAACTCTCACAGTCAGAGAGGTGACTTGGTGACACGATCTGGGGGCTGGGTCCAGGCACACATGGGGAGATCTCCTAGAAGCCACTGGAGAAGAAATGGAAGGGACCATGTAATCTGGCTCAACATCTGTGCTTGGCATTGGCTAGTGCCATCCGGGAAGCCCAGTGCTTACATAGGTATATATGAATGCTTTTAGAAAGCAATATGTTTAATACTTGTATACTTTTCTTTATATGTAAAAGTTTTTAAGTATACTCTCAAACTGTCAAAAGAGTTTACTCTTACGGAGTTAGATTTGGGAGGGGGAGGAATGAAAAGGGATTTTCCTTTTTCCATATAATTGTATATGCTTCTACAGGGTTTTGATTTTTTCAAACTAGACACATTTTTGGCATTCTTTTAAAACACAAAGATCTTTAAGAATAGCCAGGAATCTAAATCCTGAATTCTATTTGAGCATAAGTTAAAGAGCATCTGCCCTCAAACACTCTTCCTAAAGGGCACAATCCTTAGCTAGATTTAGGAGATGCATGTGTTTATAAAGCAGCTAAAGGAGTCACTCACTCTGATGGCTACTGGGTACACCTAATGGTGGTCTCTGACGTCAAAGTGCCCATTTTCAAAGGGCCTCCATTTTCAAAGGGCCTCTGTTCACAAGTTCTGTGGTGCTACCTTCAAGTACTTGCCACTCCTAAGTATTCAAATAAGTAGTTACAACTGCCAAGAGGAAAACACAGTTCAGACCCAGATCTCCAGTGGGTGGACAAAACTCTTAAGAGACCAGGCATCTTTCAAGTCAGTGGTCAGCTGGGGTATGGCCAAAGGCTACAGAACAAACAAGGCATCAGTGTGACTTCTGTCCAGTGGAAACCGCTAATGAAGCACCTTTTGGGGAGGCCATCCTCTGGTCTCCCTCTAGGACTGCAAAAGAGCACTGGCTTCATTTGAGTGCTTGGCAAATAACCACTAGTAGGGCTCTGAGTCGGACACGACTGAAGTGACTTAGCAGCAGCAGCAGCAGCAGGGCTCTGAGAGGATTTGCATTTTACCAAATATTGACGTCTGTTTAAACAATGAGGACAAACGATTCCTGAAAATTTCTCCTTTCTTTGCCCTTAACATACATTGTTTATGTGGTAAAATCAGCCTTTGGGATGAGTCTGGGCTCTACCATGTTTCAGTTGTACACTTTGGGCAACTTCCTCATCTGTCTGAGCATCAGCTTCCTCTGGTGCTTAGTGGAGGGGAAGCCATATGGGGCTGCTGAGGAGCACAAATGATCTTTGTGAGTGTGTTTTACACTGGAAGGACATTCACTATAATAGAAATTTTTTCTGCATGATATAATTTTTTTCATTATGTTCATCTATGCTTTCCAGATTTCTACAGAAAGCTAGAGGGGAAAAATAGCATGTTATAAATTACAATGCAAACAGTAGAAGTTGCTTCTATTTAATGAATTGGATTGGAGAATTCAATGACATCATCTTGAGGTGGGGCTGTTTGGGTATACCAGAGAGAGCAGGCATGAGTGGAGAAGACCCACTAGTGATACAACCTTGAATGAATCAGTTAAGCTCACTTTTCCTCAGTTTTATCATCTGTAAAACAGTGATAATAAACACGATCTAAAAATAGTTTGTGATGATTAAATGCATATGAAAGCATCTAGCATAAGACCTGACCCATAGTAGGTGGTCAGTATGTCTGTTCTCTATACTTAGAAGGAAAGGAGGGAGGGAGGAAGGGAGAAAGGAAGGGAAGGACTTTAGCTTCATAAATTCAACCAACCTAACTTAGTGTAAGTACTTTTTAATTAATAGAGAGGGCTCTAATTGAGAAAGTGTAAAGCATTCTAAATCTCTCAGATAAAAATACACGTCATCTATTTCATGCCTCTAGGAAAAATAAAATCAATACATGAATTAATGGGAGAAACTAAATGGCTGCAGAAATAGTTTTTAAATTTAACAAGTTTCAACGAGAAAGTAGTTGGTAAATGATGATACCGAAAGCAACAGAACGCTTGCCTTTAAAACATTCTTCACAAAAATTCAGAAAGAAAAATCAATCAGTCTATTGCCTAGTAGGAACACTGGCAGATTAGCAAAGTTAATAGACCTGGGGTACACCCAGGCACTATTACTCACCAAAAAGTCAAGTAATCTAAGGAAATGTGATTTAAAAAAAAAAAAAAATTTTAACAGGTTAGCAGTTCAGTTACCAAGCTGACTAAGTTTAGTCTTTGTGGCTGGGTAGCACACAAAATCCTAGACAGTCACCACTGAACAAGCCCACAGAGAAGGAGTCCGTGAACCACCTCACGTTATTTTAGAGATGGAGGAATGAGACCCAAAGGAAGGGAAATGGCATACTTGAGGTCCTTGAGCTAGTCACAAGCATTGGGACACCAGCCCGGAACTCCAGACTCACAGTTCGCTCTTTTTTAATAACTGCTATTTGGAGATTTATGTCCATCCAACACCAAAGCATGAAGAGAACACGTGCCTTCAATTATTCTCAAAGTTATGGAAAAGAAGATGACTTCACTACTGCTGCCCTCCACAGGCTCCTGCCATGTACTTCAGGGAAGCCTCCCTTTGTGATACAATGCCCCAGAGCTGACCCCCGCCTCCAAACAATGCTCCCAGACACTTATTCAACAAATACTGTGACCACCTACTCCCCTTTTTGGTCTGCTTTTGTAGGGCCTCTCAACCCACAAGCCCAAGGGCAAAACAAAGGCAGAAATGGAAAACCACTTGCAAAGTCAACAGCCCAAGAAGATGAGGAGCAGGATAAAATTCAGGGCCTTGAGGAAGTGGTTCAGAACTAAGCCTTGGGATGGGGTGGTGGTGGTGTGTGTGGTCTGAAACGGTGCTCATACACAGTGGTTAGTGTATGGCGTAGTGCAGATAGTGGAGCTTAAAGAAGGCAAGAGGGCCAGATATCATGTCTGCCTCATGAGCTGCTGTGGATTTGTGCATTGCACAAGTGTGTGGATCTAAGGGTAACTTTGGAAAATGAGAAATTCACAGTAGCTAATTTATCTTCTTGTTCTAATTTCAGTATTGTTAGACATGAGACACTTCTTAAAATTGTATTTGTGTTTATTTCACTCTGATAATGGGGAAAACAAGTCATACCAACCATATGTTGGTTTAAAATGTCCTGGTCAGTGAGCTCTGGCTACCAAAGCTTGGCTTCTTCATATTACTTAACTTTGTCTCTCTACGCAAGATAAAGAGGCTGCGCTAACAATTAGATGCCCACTCCTCTGTGCAGGTCTCAGGCATAAATACACCAATGAGAAATAGACCCTTGTCTCTTAACTATCTCAGGTGATGTGGACCAGCATGAAGTAGGAGTGTGGCCCTGTCAGAGATTTGAATCATAACTGTCAAATGATTAGTTTTCCTCAAGAAGGAGGGTTTTAAGCAGACTGAATAACAGATACCCTCTACACTCTCACCACTGGGTAGTAGCACGAAACTGAGGCTTTGGAAAGTAGAGTCTGACGGGACTTTACCTTCAATGAGACAGTGCTTCCAGCAGCTAGGCTGGGACTCAGGGTGTCTTGGAAAGCCAAACTTGCTCCTCTTCTCCGGGTGCTCCCTACACTTTCTGTAAGATTTTGGATCCTTTGGGAAATGAATCAGGACCTTCACCTAAACTTATTTTGAACAAAAGTAGTTACTTGATCTTTTCCCAAACTGCACAGCCCTCCTAAAAATGTTGCCATCTTGTCTGATTCTTGCAACAATACTCTGGTGCTATTATCACACCCATATTTCAGATAAGTAAGCTGAGTCTTTATTAATAATAAGGAGGTTTCCCAAGGTTACATAGCTATTAGGAGTCCCAGTAAAGATTTTAACCCAGCTCTACCCCAGAATCTGTGATCTTAATCAATTGATGCAGTTTTAGTCAATCTTTGCTTTTTTCAGAGATATAAAAAAGAAGTTTGAATTACATTACAGGATCTGAGATCCTGGGGTTTTTTTTTTTATTTTAATGAGAAAAGAGAAGATTACAACAAGATTTGCCTCATGAAGGCTACACTTGAAAAGAAAACTGATCAAAATATCAGATTACACCTCACCACCACCTCCTTGCCAAAAAAGGTCATCGTACAACTGTGTCTTCAAGAAAATTGAATCTTGGAATATTAGAGGAGGAAGGCCCTCCAGGGTCACTTAGTCCATCTTCAATTTACAAACAGGGAAACAAGCCCAGAGAAGGGGGAATCATCCTGCCTTGTTAATAACCCCCCACGCCCAGCGCAGTGCTCTTTCCATGCACACTCTCCATGTGCATGCCACAAGGCAAGCCACCACTATATTCCAATTGCATGCTTAAACAACAATTCCTGGAATAGTGTGTCCGAGGAGTCTGAAAGCTCTTCCATATGTTGAGCTGAAATTCTGCTTCCCTCTAACTCCCTCCCCATCATTCTGGGTTTGATTCTCTGGAGACATATTCAGACATTCTTCAGACATTCCATTTTAAAGCCAGGAAAATATCTGAGTTTGGGATATAAATTTAGTTGTCGTAAGCCTCCCATGTGCTCATTTCATCATAACTTCTGCAACTTGAATTTATGCTACATAATGACAGTTTATGCTGTCTGCTCGTCTATGGCCCAGCTGATGCTTTCTTGGTCTCCAGTGACCAGCATAAGGCAATCTGACCCAGTTGGCCTATGAGCAAGGCACATCAGAAAATCAGTTCCTTCCAGCAGGTACAATACACAAGTGGAGCCCCCAAGGAACATTTTTCGAAGCTGCAAAGTGAACAAAGCTCTAGGTCCGCAAAATGCAGGAGTTATTGGGAAAGAGAGGGATGCTTTCAGGGACTGGTTCTCTTTTGTACAAGCTCATTTTCCACTGCCTTCTGCACTTGATCTGTGTAGAAAAACCTCTTAAGGTAGCTTATCAAACTGAGGTTTCTGCCTCAAGGCGCATACACATATGGAGCTTCTGAGGTCCGCCATCATGCTCTAAGTGTGCCTTTTTGGCATTCAAGCCAACTTCATGCGTCCCAAAAGAACACTCCATTCTTTCTACCTCCGCTTATTTCTAAACTTCTAGAAGACTGGCTTCTGCTCCCCACCCTTTTTCCAAGACTGGTCTTTGAAGTCTACCAATGAACTCCTGAATACAAAATTCAAAGTTATTTTCCTATTTCTCAACAGCCCATTCGCTTATGCAGCCTCTGACACTGCTGACAGTGGTCTCTTTCTTGAATCTCTTTTTTTAGCTTCTGGAACAGTCCATACTTTTGCTTTTCTTTTCATCTCCCAGGGACCCTTCCTGTATTTTCCTTGTTTCCTCTTTCCGTCTAAGGGCAAATGTGGCTGGACTCTAACATTCTCTCAGCACGCTCAATTTCTCCGTGGCTTCCCAAATTCCTTCCATGTGGAGAAATGTTTAGAATTCCTAATCTCCAGGCCAGACCTCTTTTTTGGACTCTGAACCCAATACCTATTAGAGATTTCTACCTGAATATCACACTGACATATCAACATGTGAAAATCCATACTTGTCTTAGCTTTACCTCTGAAATCAGACAGTCCCACCATGTTACGATCTCAGTTCAGGATATTAATATCATCTAGTCAATGGCAACCCACTCCAGTACTCTTGCCTGGAAAATCCCACGGACGGAGGAGCCTGGTGGGCTGCAGTCCATGGGGTCACTAAGAGTTGGACACAACTGAGCGACTTCACTGTCACTTTTCACTTTCATGCATTGGAGAAGGAAATGGCAACCCACTCCAGTGTTCTTGCCTGGAGAATCCTAGGGACGGGGGAGCCTGGTGGGCTGCCGTCTCTGGGGTCGCACAGAGTCAGACACGACTGAAGTGACTTAGCAGCAGTAGCAGTCACTCAGGAATAAAACCCCAATCACCTAACTCTACTTATTTCATCTCTTACTTTGCAACTGTTCTCAGGTAGAGTTGGTTCTACCTGCTCAATGTTTCTCACATCTGTCTCTTCCATTGTATCATTACGACCACCTTAGTTTTTAAGATTCAGATTATACTCCAAAAGCCTAATTAATCTTTCAGTTTCAATCTCCCATTCATGACTTTTAGAATAATTGTCTTGAATTACCACTTTGATCTTGTCATTCCTTTGCTCAAATGCTTTCAACTCCTCATTGCCAAGACAAGTATCCATTAAGTTTTTCCGTAAAGAGCCAGAGAGCAAATATTTTTGGCTCTGTGGGCCATATGGCCTCTGTTGCTACCACTCAACTATGTTGTTGTAACATGAAAGCAGCCATAGACAATTTGTAAACAAAAGAAAGAAGGAAGTGCCATACCCAGCACTAAATTCCCCAATGATTACATAAATCCTATGAAAAGTAACAGGCACAGCGGAGATGTTTTGGCTTCTTTTCTGTGTTGTGCATTCATTTTTTTCTATCTGTTTATTTTTCCAATGTGCTTTCTTTTACATATGAATCTATTTTTCCTTATTCTAGGAGAACCACAAACGTATAGAAACTATGCAAAGATGATTGTGAATTACAAAAATAAAAGGCAATTTTTACATCTTTACATACTTTCATATATAATTTCATCATTTTTACCCATAAACAACAGCAGATTTACCTCCACAGGCCTGCCAGAGGCTAACCAAACTCAGTATGGTATTACTAGTATTACTCACTGAAGAGAAGATCCATTCATGATATACTAATTCAAAAAGGTTTCCAGCTCCATATAATCTATGTATTTGGAAAGCAAATCTACATGTGGCACACATTAGAAGTCCTCAAGAGGTCAAGTTCACAAAGTGACTCTTAGCACTGGGCTCTCTGGGTGTTTAACTCTTTATCAAAATAGAAAGAACTGTCATAGTTCTTAGTGTCTCATTCTCAAGGTAAAGGTAAATATCAATATCAAGTATTTGTTTGATTCTAATAATCACTTGCACCCCAAAGAAAGACATATCCCTTGGGACAATCCTACAGAACACAAAATAGATTTTGATTTTAAGCATTCCAGTGACTGTTTTTAGGTCTGCATAACAAATACCAGAGTGGACCCAATTCTCTTAACTAATTTAAATGGCACAACAAAGAAAATATGGTGTCCATTAAACTGATTCAAATTACGTAAAATCCAGGAGAACATCAACAAGTCTTTCTTTCTCAGGATAAACCAAAAAAAAAAAAAAGGAAAGAACTTAGATATGAGGCCTAGAGCCAAAACCATTATGAACAAACTTTGGGAGAAAATGCAGGACTATCTGACAACAAAACAGCACTGCTACCTGGAGGGCTCTCTGATCCAAGTTTTTCCAATTAATGTTCCATGTGTAACCTTTAGGGATGAAGAATAGAATGGCTGGCCTAGAAATTAGGGTAGGAAATCCATGAGACCTTTATCAAGTATCCACACATTAAAATAAGCTGTTTCACAGACTATTTGGCTAAAGGTGCTTCCCTGGTGGCTCAGTGGGTAAAGAGTCTGCCTGCAGTGTGGGAGAGTTGTGTTCGATCCCTGGCTTGGGAGGATCCCCTGGAGAAGGAAATGGCAACCCACTCCAGTATTCTTGCCTGGAGAATCCATGGACAGAAGAACCTGGTGGGCTACAGTCCATGGGATCACAAGAGTCAGACATGACTGAGTGACTAACACTTTCACTTTCTTTCACCCTAAAGTCTGCTGCTATATATTAAAAACTCTAAAGGATATGACCTAGCAACATTACTCATAGCAGTGACATATCTGTTGAGCTGCCACCAGCTTATGCTTCCATCCAAGTCCTAAGTTTGACACCATACTGCAGTGATTAGAAAATTATGTGTATAGTACTCTGCTTTCACAGGCAAACGTTGTTATGTCTTGAGCAGGCCTTGGCCATCATTGAATGAAACTGATTTACAGACCCAATAGTATCCGTTTGGCTTCAACCAAGGCAGTAGAAGATGCTAAGACAGCCATGTTTTTTCTGCATTAAGGTGATTTCTCAATTGGATGTTTTCATTTCTATCTCTGGAGCATTTATTTATATTAGATGCTCTGACACTCCCTATTTTCTAATGGTAAACAGACCTATGGGAAAAATAATCAAAAGATGGAAGTTTTCAAAGTATTTATTTCACTCCCTTTGAGAAATGAGTGAGGTGGGCCTTCCCTGGTGGCTCAGTGGTAAAGAATCCGCCTGCCAATGCAGAGAACATGGGTTCGATCCCTGGTCCAGGAAGATCCCCCTTGCCATAGGGCAACTAAGCCCATGTACCACAACTACTGAAACCCGAGGGCTCTAGAGCCTGTGCTCTGCAACAAGAGAAGCCACAGCAATGAGAAGCTCAATAGGTTGTAACTAGAGAGTAGCCCCCACCTTCCACAACTACAGAAAAGCCCTCCCAGCAATGAAGAGCCAGCATAGCCAACAACAGATAGCTAAATAAATAAATAAAATGTAAAAAGAAAAAAGAAATGCACGAGGAGAAGCTGTTCTTCATTTTCCAGGAATAAGTTAAGACGCACTGTCACATTGAAACCCTGAGACGTGGGATCTCCCCTGCAGGTGGAAGTTCAGAAACCCTGTACAGAGGCTGGTAAAGCAAAAATTCCCAGGAACAGTTAAAAGAGCTCTTGCCCAATCCTATTTCAGCTTCCTTCACGAGAGGGCACCATGGTCATCCTCAAAGACCTACAACTAAGGAAGGATAAAGCTTGGGAGGAGGTATGGGGGCCCCACCTGGGATAAAGTGAAGGGCTCTGTCATGCTCTCACCCCCTCCCAGGGGAGAGGAGCACAGTGCTGAGTGATTAGGTGGAACATTTCCAGGGCAGACTAAAGCAAAAATTAATTAGTATTAACATTTCAAAGGGAGATGTGAAGGGTCCTTTTCCCTCTCCCATTTCTGAGTTCTGTCTGGGGGGCTTCTTCTGAGAAGTACATCTGACCTTGGAGAGCTAAGAAAGATCAAGGTAGAGCACAGATGGCATATGGTAGGGGACTGGATCCCCAAACTGGTTATGGGCTCGAAAGAAGATGGAGAGGGAAGAGAGATACGAGTCTTCCCCTGAAGTTTCTCATCTCCGCTCACTGGAGAAGAAAACAAAATGGGGTTTGGGGGACAAAGCAAAACATGGCTCAGGAATGAAAATATGCTAAGCTAGAACATTCTCTGCGTGTGCTCAGTTACCTAGCAGCCTTATGTCCGTGAGTGCCAAATGGGCAGCCCCATCAACAGAAAGAGGGACCGCTCCCTCCCCAGTAGTCCACATGTGCGCTCTAGAAACCTTCACCCTCAACTCTACTCTTATGGCCTGAAGAGTCAGTTCATCAACCTGGGCTCAAACCAGGACAAGAATCAGTGCCCAGGAAGAACAGTGCTCGCTGATTTTGCTGTGACAATTTAATTCCAACATTAATTCAGTATCCCTCTAAACACAGCAATTATAGATTTTTAAAAAGGCACAGGATGGCATTTTCCAAAATAACACTCTACTGACTTGCAAAATTGCTATTACTGTTACTATTACCTACAACCCCTGGAATTTGCACCTAGATTTTTTTTGTAGAAAGTTTGCATTGTGCCTAATATCTCTAAAAGCAAAAGATTATTCTGAGATTACAGAGGCAATTGTTCAGGATTGTTCACCAGCTCAATCTGAGGCCTTGAACAAGTTGCTGAATTTGTCTTTCAACTTCACATTTTTAAGAAACACAACATAAACGGAAGAGATACTCTCACAAAATGTTGAGGTGGATACACTAGGATTCAAGTCTGTTATAGGACTCCTCATAATCTTTTATCTATTTTTATTGCCTGGTGCCTTCCTGAGAACAGTCATAGATACAAGGCTATTGCAAATCATGTTTTCAGTTGCTGTTAAGTACTTTCTATTCTAAAGGAGGAAATGCAACTCCCTTTTTAACAAAAACATTTTTCTCTAAGGAATTGGCAGATTCTTGATGTTCCACATGTCCTACTGGGGTCCACTTGATGCACGAAGTTCTAGACAAGCCAGAAAGAAGGGAGGTTTGAAATCTCATTGCCTTCCTTCTATTCCAACACCTGCTGATGTCTTACCACTTTCTTCAAAACCATGATTAACATTTCTAAACTTGTCAGTTACATGTTAGTACCATGAAAGATGCTTGTTATTAATCTTTAAAGGAAATATAAGCACACATATGGGAAGAAGGCAGAAACAGATTATGTGCTGGTTCTCCACCTAGATTCTTAGCCACCTTGCCTGCATAAGACACCATGACTCTCCCTGTCCAGCTTGGTGACAGGGCTTGCATGACTCCTCTACTTTGAACACACAGTGAGATCCACTAGTTGACTGGGGAGAGGGTATCAAGGTAGCCAAAGATCCCAAGAAGCCACACTTTAGTTGTCTGCTGCCTGCATTCTGACCTTTCCCTCCCAGAAACCCAATGCAATTTTATGCTCCTGTGGGAGTGCTCATCTTCTGACGATGCCTGAATTGGTAACTGATGCAATTAGCCACTTGTTCCCCACCTTTTTTTTTTCTGGTACCAAGAATGAGGATGCTCTATTTCCCATCTTCAGACACAGGGCAGTCAGGGAAGTTAGTCTGCAGTTTGGTTATTGTTCATCAATGATTGGTGGGGAAGTTTCTTCCTGCAGCAGAGTCCTGGAAAGTCCTTGGACCACACAAGGCTACCAGTGGAGTCCAGAAGACACTCGCTGCACTTCAGCTTCCTTAACCAGCCGACTTCTATCACATTTACAACAATGCAAAGGCACAGAAAGATTCAAGAGGAAATTCAACCTTTCAACTACATCCAAAACTTCTGTCTCGCAAATGGAGATGCAGAGGACAAAACATTAATGATGTCACGTGGAAACATTAGACCAATACTAGAGATAGGTGTGCTCAGGCTGTGACTGGAGCGCAAGTATGGCTCCTAAGGAGGAAGTATCTGCTGCCCTACTCCTCACTGATGAATGGTTTCCCTGCATCTAGAATCAGTGTCTTCATTGGCCTATTAATGCAATTTCCAGTGGGATCCAAATGCAGTGGAGAAAGACAAAAGCCAGGGCTATAAGTGGATTCCTCTGCAGCAAAGTGAAGATCTAGTCACTTTGCTGGTTGCCAGTTGGCAAGGATTCCCACAAGAACAAATAGATGCCTCTATAGAAAGGCCACAAATGCTTAGACCTAAGAATGCATGTAGCTAGCGGTATGGTACTGTATGGAGAGCTTGGGCTTCACACTCAGGCTGACCTGGGTTCCAGTCTCCATTCTGCCACTTACTAGACAGCCTTAAAGCTGAGATGGAACTGGCTATCTTTTCTTTCATTCCATTGGGTACCAGGGTAAAAGAGTCAGATCTGACTGGTCAAACATTACTTTCCTCCTTTCCCACCCCATCTGCATCCCACCAGAAGCCCCACCAATAGCTCAAAGAAAATAATTATCCCAGACAGTCAACAGTACAAAGTAGCTTTAGATGGCTACTTAACCTCTCTGAACCTTGGTTTCCTGTTTATAAAATGAGAATAATACTCCACCTGGCAGGCCTGATATGAAGCTAAAACAAGAGGGTATCTCAAGGATCTTATGTCAAGGAGGTACCCTTTGTAGTCAGATCTTATACTTACTCACATTTCCGGCAGAGCATAGTGGATTTCCTGGACTCACATTTCTGGCAGAGAAAAGTTTTCTACCTCAAACACATGCCACCACCCTGACAAGAAGTGCTCTTTAGGAATGCAGTAAACAAAGGGAACCCAGTTGGAGGCTGTTGCCAGGAGGCAAAAAGGCAGTGGTAGCTACAGCTTTTTACAAGGGGAGCCAAGGGACAAAAAGGCCCACTCACTGAACTTGAAGCTAGTACAAATCAACATATGGTAGGGGAGATAAGACACAAGGATAAGAAACATCTTGCTTACGACTTTGGGGATTTCTGAAGCATCCATCAAAAGCCCAGATTATCTCCTGGGAACAAGAATGTAACTAATGGGAAGATACAATTTATCCAATTGCATGGTGACTGGACTATGTGAAGCAACCACGTGGCAACAGTTGGGTGAGGCATGCTTGGAGTCAGGCCAAAGGGTCGGACCGAGTCCAGAGGTCTGCAGCATTACCCAAGCCCAGCAGTTCTGGTCATAGAAAAAATAATTCTCATTTTGCCCTAGTATCGTCAGGATGTGTCAGCTAATGACACTGACATGGAGGCCAGCAGGTTTTCTCTACTCTCAGTCCATGCAAACCAAGACATGTCCTGCCAGAAGCTTTACTTCCTCTTCTATAGTTTCCTAAAAAGCAAAGGATGAGGTTATATTTCTCAGTTTAAATTACACTGCTGCATTGTGAGCTATACTGGTAGGGTCTCTTCAGCAAGAATGAGATTTCTGTTTTGGACTCCACAATTAATTCTTGAGGAAAATGACTCAAAGCCAGCCTAATTCTGTTTATTCCACGTTAGTCTCCTGGCCTCTTGCATTTCTTTATCTAATCAGTTGCCCAATGGTGACTATTTGTGACTTGTCTTAAAATACTTTCCCTTCCATGTACTTGCTATGCAGTTCTAAAATTCCAGGAGTTTGATTTGTTGATGTTCAATAGAGGACATGGGCCCCTGTCAATCACCAAGGTGACTGAGCAAACCCCATTCCTGGTTCTTCTTAGGCAGAGCCTCACAAGATGCCAAAGCACCCTCAACAAATATCTTTGACTTATTAAACGTGAGTGTTATTTTGGAGTTAGGTAGAAAAGAGTTAACACCCAGATACTAATGGTGTTCAGGATGTCAGGACATCCACAGAGCTTCTGCAGAGGCTAGAAAACCAGGTACTTGTTTTCTTTTAAACTTCCTCTAGACCCCATGAGTTAAGGCTGAGGACTCTATTAGTCTCTTGTGAATGGGGTTAATTGAGTCAGTTCCTGCAGCTTGATTCCTTCTGCATTCATAGACCACATCCAAGTCCTGAACTGGTAAGGCCAGGAATCAGACTTGGTTCTCTAGTGACCCCACCAAGGAATGCTACCCTATGAGGTTGATTCTCTCTTGAACTTTATTCTTAGGTGCCAGGGGAGGAATTTAGCGGGGGACCCTGGGTTTCCACCAAAGGAAACACTGAGATTTCTATAATACTGAATGCCAATACTAAAAGGGATCTTACGGAACTAGACATCCTATTTCATAGATACAGACTTTGCAGCCAGTATGCAAACTCAGCTCTCCTGGCTTTCCAGTGTGTTTTTCACCTCATCATATTGCCTCTGTGTCCAGGTAGGTCTGAGTGCCCTAACCCTGAACATTTTTGAGACAGAGCAAAGGAAGAAGGAACGGCAAGGGCCTGCAAGCCCTACAACTTTTTTCAACCCCTGAAACAGGGCTGGTTGAAGCAGTCCTTTTTGGATGACAGTCTCCTTTGGGTAAATGTTTGCTCCTTCATATTGCTTCCTTAGCCCTTCGACCCCCTTCCTGTTGAGAAGGGGTGGCTTACTTCATGTCAGAGAGGAAAGAGAGCAATGATACCTCAGATCCCCCTGAGATCTCTGGACTCTTTCTTTGCTCATTTCAGGGGAATGACCGCACTGGTGTGGTCCTTGAACTGATGACCATTAAGAGGTCCTAATCTGGTGTTAACTGGTTAACACCTAATCTGGGTGTTAACTGGTCCTATCTGTTGGCTTTATATACTGCTCACCCTGGACCCCATTGGTCACAGTCTTAAAGTTCCTACCTATGATCACCTCTCTGACCTGATCCCAGGCTTGTGTTGACCTCATGTGTGGGACACCTGGAAATGTGGGTCTGCCACACACCTTGTTCAGGCCATGGAGAGCCTATTTCATGTATCTATCTACCTTCCTCCATCACCACTGGGCTATCCTATCACTTTCCCAGTACCCCAAGGGTCTAAACAGGGAGTGAAGAAAATGTTTATCTGCTCTTAGATTTCTGTGTGTAGTAGCCTCCCAATTCCAGGCCCTGAGCCTAGAGAGGGTAGTCAGGACTCATGTGTCTCATGATAACTTCCTCTATATCAGCCTTCTTGCTCTTCCCAGAATCTGCTTAGACAGATGGGTGGGTTTCTTCCCCTTTCTTTTCTTTTGTGGTGGAGACTTTCCTTATGTCATAGCCAATTCCTTTTTCTGAGGTACTAAGGTAAATAACTGGGCTTCCCTTGTGGCTCAGCTGGTAAAGAATCCACCTGCAATGCAGGAGACCTGGGTTCAACCACTAGGTTGGGAAGATCCCCTGAAGAAGGGAAAGGCTACCCACTCCAATATTCTGGTCTGGAGAATTTCATGGACTGTACAGTTCATGGGAACATAAAGAGTCAGACACGACTGAGCAACTTTCACTCAAAGTCAATAACTAAGCCTTAATGATGGAAGAATAACCTAGACACATTATAGAAGAAACCCCGTGATCTGTGTTGGCCAGGAATGATTTTTGATTCAGAAGCCCTGAGAGGACTAGGAACTACAGCTTAGCAAGGAAGGAAGTACATTGGCTTCAGTTACATTGGCAAAATATTGTGTCTATCACACAGATAAAAGCAAAGATGCTCTGGTTAAAACAGGAGAATGAGCTCAGGTGATGGCCTGTCAATACCCTTCTCTCACTGCTGACCCAAAAGTATGTCCAACATTCACTATGACTCGATGGAGTCCAGGTGGAAAAGGACCACACCTGGGTCACCTGGGAAGCCACTTTTCTGCACCTGGACATGTTTCCTCAGCTGCAAAATGAGGAGCATGAACTAAATAATCTGCAAGCTTGTCAAGTGTTCTGGTTAATCATTTAAAATGTATATACATATATATATATATACGTGTGTGTGTGTGTGTATATATATATATATATATATATATATACTTGTAAAAAATCTGCTTAGCACTAAAGCTCTGCAAAGCTGTTTCTTTTCTTATGATTCAGGAGACTCAGAGGATCTTCATTGTCTCTGGGTCATCAATAGGATGACCTCAATAGGAATGTTCCTCAACAGGAACAGCAATCCTCAATCCTGGAGCTACACCAAAATGTGGATTTGTAGGACTCTCCAACTGACTGAACGTCAGATAAATCAGCATTTGCAGCAATAATCTTCTATTTACTTTATTATGGAACTTTATTACAAAAAAACAAAATCGACAAGACTTGTATTTGCAAATTAATTGCTACATTTACAAAGTTCATTTTCATTTTCTTATCCCAGATATTTTTTTAAGATTTGCATATCTGATATAGCTACAATAACACAATTAATCTATAATGAGCTCTTCTTCTGAGGATGTTACTTGCAAAACCCCTCTGCAGAAGAAAAACAATACTTAAAACTGTCTTTGATTTGAATGTTCAACAAGTAAAACCTTTCCACAATGAACGTCTTATCTTTCATTTTGCTAAGGCAAGATGGAGTTCTAAACTTGACTCGAATGTGTTTGTGGGCTCTTGCCGGGAATAAAATAGACACCTGCAGGAAAATAACAACCAAGAGAACCTTTTTCCCTGTAACAGAAGTCACGCTTCATTCCAGCCTATAAAGGTCAGGCTTTGTTGGAAACAGTGTGCTCTTATCTACAGTGAGATAGCAGCTCCCCCATGAGGCCTCAGCTAGAACTGAGAGAAACAAACAACAGAAAAGCAGTTTTTGGTCTCAGCTATCACCACTCTGAGTGTGTCTCTTGAAGCTGGGGGTAGTGGTGAAACCAGGGAGGACGAGGGGGCAGAAGGGTGAGGGGATGATCTAATGCTTCTTCTGAAACAGCCCTCTCTCTTTTTTGTTTCCCTACATGCAAATTCTCTAGTGGAAAAGAAAACTGGCTTCTGGTGAAATATATCACCTACAGACTCGAACATTTTAAAAACTTTGGCGATCCATTGAGTTCAGCAATGATTTCTAAAGGGAGTTAGAGAGGGAGAGAAGAAGGGAGGGGGAAGAATGGGGAGAGGATAGAAGAGAGGGCAAGAGAGAGCAGAGGAAGAAGAGGGAGGAGAGAAATTCAGAGCCAGGGGCAAAAGAAGAAAGTGAGGAGGCTGCGAAAAAGTAGGAGGCAGGAGGCAGAGAGAAGGCTGAGGGAGGAGAGAGGAGAACAAGACAAAGAAAGAGATATGCGAGAAGGCAAGAGTACAGGAGGGAGGGTAGGGAAAGCCAGAGGCTGAACCTCACAGGGTCAGCCCCTCAGAAGTGCTCATGCGGGCACTTCATTTTCTCCAAGTCAATCATCCTCTTGAGAATCTGATTCCAGTTGTGTGCAAGAAATCCCTCTTTGCTCTGTGACTGGCCTGCATGGCACACGAGGCACCAGGGAACTGGGAAACATAAGTTTCCGGTGATTTTTTCAGCCTGGGAGAATGAAGGGACTGGCCGAGCTGCTGGGCCGCTGTCTCCAGGCTGGGATGAGGGCTGGCGAAGTCATCACCTCCCCTCCAGTCCCCAGCACACCCTGGGAGCTGCACGGTTGTCCGCAAGACACAGAGCCTGTCTCCTGGGCCAGGGCTGGCTGCAGACTCGGCCAAATTCCTTCTCTTTAGCTGCTCTCTTTTTCCAGCTGCATTCAGGCCCAACCCTTCTGCCATGACAACACAGCACCACCTGGGAGGTGCTCCAAAGTGTTTCTCTGCCGCAGTCTTGCTGAAGGAAAACTTGGGGGGCAAACGGGACTTCATGCCCAAGCCTCTCAGGGCAGCTTTCTTGCTCATGGACCCGCCTTTTACGGTGCAGCTCTTCTTTGGATCACGTGTTTTCCTCTGCAGGGAGTGATGCAAATATCCCTGGTCCCTCCCTACCTAGTTTTGGGCATCACATGCCTCTTAATTCAACTGTCCTTAAAGCATCTTAGAAAGTCCAAAGAGTGCTGCCACAGGTTTTACAGTGGAATAGTAGCAGAGTCCTGGCCTGGTTTTCACAGGGCCATTACATCACCCTGGTATGCACAACAAATTCTGTTGCAGCCTTCCCCTGGCTGCACCCCTTCGCAGTGGGGGAAGAGTCCACAGAGCTAAGAGGATGTGCCTACTAGTAGCCCATGTTCAGACCTTTTAGACACCTGGGACATCTTTTAGGTACCTGGGACCCAGAATTCACTTCACAAATGACCTCAGCACGCTTCCAAGTTTGTCTTCTTAGGACCAGTTACACTCGTGCAGGCTTCTCAGCAGTAAAGAAACCACCTGTAATGCAGGAACCTCAGGAGACAAGGGCTCGATCCCTGGGTCAGGAAGATCCCCGGATGAAGAAATGGCAACCCACTCCAGTATTCTTGCCCGGAAAACCCCATAGACAGAGGAGCCTGGTGGGCTACAGTCTATGGGGTTGCAAAGAGTCAGACACAACTTAAGTGACTTAGCATGCATACGAGAACTGTATAAGGACTCTGCCGTGGGCTGAGTGTTTGGAGTACTGTCTTATGGCAGCTCTAACAAACCAATACAGGCTCTTAAAGGAAGACTTTCAAAATCTCACACATGGAGAAAACCTCTCATCCAGACACAACATCATTTCCTTCCTTTACATTATCTGAAATTTCCAGTCATGCCATTTGCTCTGTATCTAGCTCCCTTCTCTTGGCTTTACCACTACCATCATCCTCTGTGTGTGGGACAGGCATCAGTACACCTTTGAAAGAAAGTGAAAGTGTTAGTCATTCAGTCATGTCCAACTCTTTGCAAACCCATGGACTGAAGCTCACTAGGTTCCCCTGTCCATGGGGATTCTCCAGACAAGAATAGTGGAGTGGGTTGCCATGCCCTCCTCTAGGAGATCTTCCCAACCCAGGGATCGAATCTGGGCCTCCCTCATTGCAGGCGGATTCTTTACTGTCTGAGCCACCAGGAAGTATACCTTTAAGGCCTCCAATTACTTCCTTGAAAAGACCCTAGTGGTGGCAACTAATTGGCTGTAAGGTTGATCAACTTCTAGATTCTGTCTTATTGACCTAATGTAAAATGCTTTCTGGAAGGAAGACTTGAAGCTCTTCAGATCAGGAAGCCATTAATCACTGGGAATCTTTTTGTAATTTAGGTCAAGAGGAAGCCTATTGTCAGCTTTATATTATCCTTCCCTCTCTTCTGGCACAGTTTTAAAATTTTAAAACATGTTACTCATCACCAGAAACAAGCTGCTGACCTGACTGGATGTACCTGTGTCTGAGTTTTCACGGACAGAATATCCAAGAGAATTTAGAATTTGCTTCGCCTCTTGGTTGTTCTCTAGCTCGAAGGCAGATTTGGTGTCATGGGTTAACCTTTCACGTGCCATTCTCCCTGCACTATATGACAGTACAATTCCTCATTAGTGCTGTGACCATCACCACTTGTCCCTTCCTAGCTTCCCTGTCAGATGATCCTCTTTTCTCACACAATCATGCATGCATACACACACTAAACAAGTGTGTTTAGAAATAAAAGTGGAGAAGACAGGCAGTCAAGTGCCACTCAAATAGACTGTGATGTGGGGCTCCCTGGACTTGTTCAGTGTCCAACCTGCAACTCCTATGAGATGGCCCTGGAGAGAACAGAGCAGCAGGGAGAGGAAAAAATATACAGGAGCTAAAGTTCAGGAATTCTGATTTGCTGACAGCCTGACAACCTGGGGCCAACTAGCCAACACTAATGTTAATTACATTTTATCACAAGCTTAAAATTTAATAACCATTGGCGAAAAGATAATATTAGTTTGAAAAACCATCTTTACTGTGACCCTGTAGCATTCAACTAAGTGTGTGTGTGTGTGTGTGTGTGTGTGTAATCTCATATTTGGCAGACTTCTATCATGTTAGACAATTATCTAGTCAATTTAACCAATGGAAAAAAATTCAGACACGGTGATTTAAATTTAAAAACACATTAGTTAGGATCATCATTAATTAATTCATGAATAAATAATGCAGTAAAAAGACCAGCTTTGGAGACAAACAGACTAGGATTAAAATCTTAGATCTTCTACATAATATCTATGTGGCCTTGGGCAAGTCACTTACCACAAGCATCAGTTTACTCATCTGTAAAATGGTAACTATGATGTCAGCTTTATCCAGTTAGTATGACCATACTCTGTAGAGTACATGCTGTTTATAGGCACTCAATAGACAATACTTATCCCATGTGACTGCATGCTGGAGCAAGTGTCACAAAGTCTCAGATCACTAAAGAGGAAAAGGTGAAGTTAGCAGTTCAGTTGTTATAGGGTCTGGACTTATCCAAGCAGCTTTGAAGATCCAGGAGGAAGACAATGGACGTGCCAAGGAGAGCACTGGGCTGGTGCAGCCCCATCACACTGACTCCCTATCTGAGACACAGATCACATCACAAGACTCCTGATTTTCCATATGGCCTTCTATATTTTTTTTTAATCCAGGGGCCAGGATATTGGCTTTAGAAAAAGACTGGATCTAGCTAGGGCTAGATGGAGACTCTGCCAGATTTGGTGGAGGAATGGTCTCTATAGTATAGCCCTTCTCACCACCTTCCCTGTCATGGGTGAACTTTATTTTTTCTGCTATACCAGCCTCATACTGTTCTTATCATTAAACACCTGGCAGTCAGCAGACAACAGGCTTTTCTGGAAGGTCAGTTTGCACTGATAAAAACTAGCCAGTGAAATTGACAAAGCAGGCTCCTGAAACAATAAATCTCTCAGGGACCTCCAGGGAACAGCCAGTTTTCTGCTCTACTGGAATAAAATACATAAATTCCTGCCAATAACTCTTTCTTTGTAAACAAAGAAACAAAAAAATCTCTAATCAGTCTAGTGCTTTTGGGTATGGTTGGAGAGGTAGACTCCTAACTTGTTAGTAGAAAGCAAATGAAGTTCAGTACTTCATTTTCATTCCATCAGAATGATTGAATGATTCCATTCAATCATTTTCTCTCCCTCCCTCCCTCTACTCTTTTCCCACCCACTCCCGTCCTCCCTTCCTTCCTCCCCAACAGAGACATTCTTACGAAAGAAAGACTACTTAGATTATTTTTCATAATGTGTTTGCATATGACATGGTTGTCAAAGTCTTAAATTTGTTCTCTAATATAAAAAGCTTTAGTGCAAACAGCCTAAAATATGAGATGACAACAGTAGAAACGCAATTGTTCTTAAAATAGGAAATGGGATTACTTGGACATACAATAGCAGAAACTCAGAAGCTCTGAGTCATAATGGACCTTGAGAAATTATCTACTTCCATTCTTACACGATGCCTGGATTCCAACTACTTTATCTCAAGGAAGGGGTCCACTAGCTTCTGCATGAACACCCCTCCAGGGATGAGGGAATAAGTATATTCCAAGGTAACCCTGTATATCAGTGGCCAATTCGACTTTTCATAATGTTCTTCACAAAATTACAAAGTTACAGAGCTTCCTAAATAGGAACTGTTTTACAAGTAGAATGTTAAAAATATTTATTAACATTTGAAATAAATCGATTCATTAACTTTCTCTAAACGATGATGTTTCTTCTTATTACCAAAAGAAATCCCTGGTGATAACATTAGAGTTTTGAGCTACGTTAAAGTATCAGCTCAGTCAGTTCAGTCACTCACTTGGATCCGAGTCTTTGCGATCCCATGGACTGCAGCACGCCAGGTCTCCCTGTCCATCTCCAACTCCCAGAGTCTACTCAAACTCATGTTGACTGAGTCGGTGATGCCATCCAACCATCTGATCCTCTGTTGTCCCCTTCTCCTCCTGCCCTCAATCTTTCCCAGCATCAGGGTCTTTCCTGATGAGTCGGCTCTTCACCTCAGGTAGCCAAAGTACTGGAGTTTAACTTCAGCATCAGTCCTTCCAATGAATATTCAGGACTGATTTCCTTTAGGATGGACTGGTTGGTTCTCCATGAAGTCTGAGGGACTCTCAGCAGTCTTCTCCAACACCACAGTTCAAAAGCATCAATTCTTCGATGCTCAGCTTTCTTCATAGTCCAACTCTCACATCCATACATGACTACTGCAAAAAACCACAGCTTTGACTAGACTGATGTTTGTTGGCAAAGTAATGTCTCTGCTTTTTAATATGCTGTCTAGGTTGGTCATAGTGTTTCTTCCAAGGAGCAAGCATCTTTTAATTTCATGGCTGCAATGACCATCTGCAGTGATTTTGGAGCCCAGAAAAATAAAGTCAGCCACTGTGTCCACTGTTTCCCCGTCTATTTGCCATGAAGTGATGGGACTGGATGCTATGATCTTAGTTTTCTGAATGTTCGGCTTTAAGCCAACTTTTTCACTCTCTTCTTTCACTTTCGTCAAGAGGCTCTTTAGTTCTTCTTCACTTTCTGCCATAAGAGTGGTGTCATCTGCATATCTGAAGTTATTGATATTTCTCCCAGCAGTCTTGATTCCAGCTTGTGCTTCCTCCAGCCCAGCGTTTCTCATCATGTACTCTGCATATAAGTTAAATAAGCAAGGTGACAATATACAGCCTTGACATACTCCTTTCCCTATTTGGAACCAGTCTGTTGTTCCATGTCCAGTTCTAACTGTTGCTTCCTGACCTGCATACAGGTTTCTCAGGAGGCAGGTCAGGTGGTCTGGTATTCCCATCCCTTTCAGAATTTTCCAGTTTGTTGTTATCCACACAGCCAAAGGCTTTGGCATAGTCAATAAAGCAGAAACATGTTTTTCTGGAACTTGCTTGTTTTTTCCATGATCCAGCGGATGTTGGCAATTTGATCCCTGGTTCCTCTGCCTTTTCTAAAACCAGAGTTAGACATGACTGAATCGACTTAGCACACACACACAAGTATGTGCCAAACACTGTTGGAATAACTGATGATGAAAGGACTTTCTAGTGGCATTTTTACCTTCTCTTTCTTTACTTGTTGACCCCACATCTCTATCGAGCTTCCACCAAGACCCTCTATTTTCTTCTCATCTAAAATGTCCCAAGAGAGTTTGGGATGGACATGTACACACTGTAACATACAAGGACCTACTGTACAGCACAGGGAACTCTGCTCAATGTTATGTGACAGCTTGCATGGGAGGAGTGTTTGGGGGAGGATGGATGCATGTATATGTGTGGTTGAGTCCCTTTGCTGTCTACTTGAAACTATCACAGCATTGTTAATCAGCTACATCCCAATACAAATAAAAACTTTAATAAACAAATAATTTAAAATAAATAAATAAAATGTCCCAAGACAGTTGTTCACAGTTACTACCTCCACTTCATTACTTTCCGTTCACTCCCCTACCTGCTGTTCTCTTCTCACACGCCTGCCCTTCCACTTACATTGCCCTCCCTCTGGTCCGCATGATGTCATAATTTTTCAACCTAACAGACTCATCTCTCACCTGCATTTGATGGTATTCATACCTCCCCAACCTTTTAAAACCCTCAACTCCCTTGCCTCCATGACATTTGTCTCTCCTGGCTCTGTTTTCCCCTCCTTTCCACTGCCTACTCATGAAATGTTGACAACTCCCAGGGTTTAACTTTCAGCCAAATACTTTTCTCACTTTACATATATTTCCAGGGTGATTCCATTCTCTCTTTGGAGGTTAGCTACTAAGTCAGACCTTTCCTAGCTTTAAACCCATACACCCAATTCTCCACCCAAACCTCTCCACTTGGAATGTCTCACAAGTATTTCTATCATAAATATGCAAAATCTTCCTCCTGAAAACCCCCCTCTCTCTGTTCTCTCCATATCCATGAATAGCACCATTATCCACTTAGTCACCCAAGCTAGAGGCTTAGACTTTGTCCTGAAACTGCCCATTCTCTCAACCTCCACGTCTAATCAATCAAGTACTACTGATTTTACCTTTTCAATGTTCCTAGAATCTGTACACACTTCTCCTCCCTGGCACCACTGCTTATTTCTTGCTAGTGTCAAGGTCCTCTATCCAAAGACCACCAGCTGCATGCCTATACTTGAACAAGTTGGGTTCATTACTCAATGCAGTGAGAGAGAACATATACCAAAGGGAAAACAGATTATCTCAATAAGAGAGTGTTAAAAGAACTTATTATAGGAGTTAATAGTCTAGTTGGTCTAAGGAAATAGAACTTCACTCTGGATTGAATGTCCTCAGAAAATAAAAAGGGACAATTTTATGATTGGGCATTGCAGTAAATCTTACATATGTGGAAGCCAGACTAGAGCAGAAATAAAGATGGAATTGGTAAAGAAGTATCAGTCATTCACATTAGCGGAAAGAGGAGGGTGCTTGATATTCTGTGCATGGCATAGCAACCTGGTTTCGGTCTGTGGTTAGAGAAAATTAGACAAGTTTATGAAGCGGCCTTGTTTTGTTTCACTTTATCATCATCTCAGTGTATTTTTGCTTGCTTTGGAGTTCTGTGAGATTGTATATGTCCAACAGAAGAGCATGACCTTGCTTTGAGTGCCAGCCCAGCTTCCACATATCAGTGGTTGCTCTTTTATTTTTTCTTTCTCATTAGTATCCCTAGTTTAATTCCAGTCTTTCTCTGATTCATCTCCCACACTTCAGCCAAGAGAACACCACCTAAATGCATATCTGATTGCATCACATCTAGGCTCCTTCATGAAGTCTCTTCCTAAACCCCCGCCAGATGGAACTCCTGTCTCCTTAGAGGGAGCATGTTGTCACTGCCATCGTGAAGGTGCACGTACTCTGTGGTCTTCCACTGCGGTTATTTACGCTGGACTCTGTGCACCCACCCCCACTACATTCTCAGGTTTCAATATGATGAAAGATGTTGATAAGTTACCATCTGAGACTCATACCAACTGGGTTGAGATCACGAGAACATGGGCTATAGTCATACTGCTTATAAATTACCATAGACTTTAAAGATTGATATGTTCAGATCAAAGACCAGTAGAGGGTGTTAAATCATCATCAAATGAATTTTTGCTTATTAAGTGCACATTTCAAATGATACTAAGATAAGAATTCATCAAATTGAGCTAAGCAGACTCAGCCTTATCCTCAAGAAATTTACTTCATGATATTTAGGAAGTCAAGAAATACCTGGAGTAACAGGCAAATTTGGCCTTGGAGTACACAATGAAGCAGGGCAAAGGCTAATAGAGTTTTGTCAAGAGAAAGCACTGGTCATAGCAAACACCATCTTCCAACAACACAAGAGAAGACTCTACACATGGACATCACCAGATGGTCAACACAGAAATCAGACTGATTATATTCTTTGCAGCCAAAGATGGAGAAGCTCTATATGGACAGCAAAAACAAGACCGGGCACTTGACTGTGGCACAGACCATGAAATCCACACTGCCAAATTCAGACTGAAATTGAAGAAAGTAGGGAAAACCACTAGACCATTCATGACCTAAATCAAATCCCTTATGATTATACAGTGGAAGTGAGAAATAGATTTAAGGGCCTAGATCTGATAGATAGAGTGCCTGATGAACTATGGACAGAAGTTCATGACACTGTACAGGAGACAGGGATCAAGACCATCCACAAGAAAAAGAAATGCAAAAAGGTAAAACAGTTGCCTGAGGAGGCCTTACAAAGAGCTATGAATAAAACAGAAGCGAAAAGCAAAGGAGAAAAGGAAAGAAAGAGCATCTGAATGCAGAGTTCCAAAGAATAGCAAGGAGAGATAAGAAAGCATTCCTCAGTGATCAGTGCAAAGAAACAGAGGAAAACAACAGAATGGGAAACACTAGAGATCTCTTCAAGAAAATTAGACATACCAAGGGAATATTTCATGCAAAGATGGGCTCAATAAAGGACAGAAATGGTATGGACCTAACAGAAGCAGAAGATATTAAGAAGAGGTGGCAAGAATACACAGAAGAACTGTACAAAACTGGGTCTTCACGACTCAGATAATCACAATGGTGTGATCACTCACCTAGAGCCAGACATCCTGGAATGTGAAGTCAAGTGGGCCTTAGAAAGCATCACTATGAACAAAGCTAGTGGAGGTAATGGAATCCGAGTTGAGCTATTTCAAATCCTGAAAGATGATGCTGTGAAAGTGCTGCACTCAATTTGCCAGCAAATTTGGAAAACTCAGCAGTGGCCACAGGACTGGAAAAGGTCAGTTTTCATTCCAATCCCAAAGAAAAGCAATGCCAAAGAATTCTCAAACTACTGCACAATTGCACTCATCTCACACGCTAGTAAGTAGTGCTCAAAATTCTCCAAGCCAGGCTTCAGCAATACATGAACCGTGAACTTCCAGATGTTCAAGCTGGTTTTAGAAAAGGCAGAGGAACCAGAGATCAAATTGCCAACATCTGCTAGGTCATCTAAAAAGCAAGAGAGTTCCAGAAAAACATCTGTTTCTGCTTTATTGACTATGCCAAAGCCTTTGACTGTGTGGATCACAATAAACTGTGGAAAATTCTGAAAGAGATGGGCATACCAGACCACCTGACCTGCCTCTTGAGAAACCTGTATGCAGGTCAGGAAGCAACAGTTAGAACTGGACATGGAACAACGACTGGTTCCAAATAGGAAAAGGAGTACGTCAAGGCTGTATATTGTCACCTTGCTTATTTAACTTATATGCAGAGTACATGATGAGAAACGCTGGGCTGGAGGAAGCACAAGCTGGAATCAAGACTGCTGGGAGAAATATCAATAACTTCCGATATGCAGATGACACCACCGTTATGGCAGAAAGCGAAGAGGAACTAAAAAGCCTCTTGATGAAACTGAAAGAGGAAAGTGAAAAAGTTGGCTCAAAGCTCAACATTCAGAAAACTAAGATCATGGCATCTGGTCCCATCACTTCATGGCAAATAGATGGAGAAACAGTGGACACAGTGGCTGACTTTATTTTTCTGGGCTCCAAAATCACTGCAGATGGTAATTGCAGCCATGAAATTAAAAGGCGCTTACTCCTTGGAAGGAAAGTTATGACCAACCTAGACAGCATATTAAAAAGCAGAGACATTACTTTGCCAACAAAGGTTCGTCTAGTTAAGGCTATGGTTTTTCCAGCGGTCATGTATGGATGTGAGAGTTGGACTATAAAGAAAGCTGAGCACCGAAGAATTGATGCTTTTGAACTGTGGTGTTGGAGAAGACTCTTGAGAGTCCCTTGGACTGCAAGGAGATCCAACCAGTCCATCCTAAAGGAGATGAGTCCTGGGTGTTCATTGGAAGGACTGATGTTGAAGCTGAAACTCCAATACTTTGGCCACCTGATGTGAAGAGTTGACTCATTAGAAAAGACTCTGATGCTGGGAGGGATTGGGGGCAGGAGGAGAAAGGGACGACAGAGGATGAGATGGCTGGATGCCATCACCGACTCGATAGATGTGAGTCTGAGTAAACTCCGGGAGGTGGTGATGGACAGGGAGGCCTGATGTGCTGCGATTCATGGGGTCGCAAAGAGTCGGACACGACTGAGCGACTGAACTGAACTGATGATTATCATTATTTACAGTGGGTGATAAGAAAATTATTATTATTTTGTACTACATAAAATGGAGAGAATAATATGTATTGCCCAAGTTTGCTGGGATAATTTATTTAAAGACGGTTTGTTCAAATCCCATGTCAGTCTTCTCCTCTGCAAGAAGGGCCTTCTTCTAAGACATACTGAGAAAGGGATATCTCACAGCAGCTCCCAAGTCTCCCACCTTGCAGCTGCTCCTCCTTGATATTCTCAGCTCGGCCATGAGCCACCTCTTTCTTAGATGCTGGTCACCTCCAGACAGACTTGAGCAGAGTCGCCCATTAAAAAGTACACTGCTCCCCGCACATGGACATCAGTCTCAGGCCAAATATGGGGCAATTCACACTTCCTTGTGCAGCTCTCTCCCTTCCCTCCTCACACCTCCTCCGCTGAAGGCGGTGGCACAGTGAGTCTCTACTGAGGAGTTGAGAGTAAGGGGACTACAGCACAGAAGGAAAATGATTTAGAACTGTCCTCTTCCTATATCTGTTCCCATGGCCCAGGAGAAAAGCATCCTCAAAACTTCACAGAGTTCCCACTGTGGATATTCTCAGATCTCAGCCTTTTCGCTCGATTCTACAGGTCCATCCTCCTGGCCCCTCAGCACAACAGCCTGAGTAGCTGTTGTCCTCTAAACCAGCTCCCCTTTCAAGATCTTCCTGCCAATGGAAAGAGCAGAATGAGGGGTTATTCTGCCCACCCAGAAGGCAATCAAACACCAAATTGACGCCACTCCCTTCCTCCTGAAAAACAACCCCACATACTATGATCAAGTTATAGTGAATTATTTGAAGTTGGTCTATACGTGTATGTGCATGTGTGTGTTCTAAGTTGCTCAGTCATGTCCAACTCTTTACAACCCCATGGATTGTAGTCCACCAGGCTCCTCTGTCCATGGGGTTCTCCAGACAAGAACACTGAAGTAGGTTGCCATGCCCTCCTTCAGGGCATCTTCCCTATCAAGAGACTGAACCCATGTCTCTTATGTCTCCTGCATTGGCAGGCGGGTTCTTTACCAATAGTGCCACCTGGAAAGTGTGTGTGTGTGTATATATATATATATATATATATTTGTGTATACGTATACACACATACATATCTTCTATCTAATTTCTTGCATTTAACCCCATCTTTATATCTCTGGTTTTCCTTCTCTTTTTGCTTGCTTCATACAGCATCCATGATTTTACATCCCTGACCAGGTATTGAACCCATGCTCCCTGCAGTGGAAACACGGAGTCTTAACCACTGGATCACCAGGAAAGTACCGCTACATGTGTATTTATATCTTCCTCCTTGTCCCCCCCTGTCCCCCCCATACTATGTTTCAACCATGAATTATTTCACAGGCTTCAATGTACTATGCTACTGTTGCCTCTGAGCCTTCTTAAATGTTATTCTTTCATGCAAAATCTGGACTAGAAAGAGTTCAAGAGCAAATAAGAGGAAAGGCTGTCAGGAAACAGACACTGTCAGACTTTGCTCTTGGGGTAATACAGGACAGCCACTGTATAGGACTCTCCTACCAAATTTCAGTTGATTCTGGGATGTTATTTATCAGTTATATCCCCCATGTACAAAATTATGCACATATATTATATATACATATATTTGTGCATTATATGAAGCTTCTGAAGTGGCTCAGTGGTAAAGAAACCACTTGCAATTCAGGAGACCCAGGTTCAATCCCTGGGTCTGGAAGATCCTCGGGAGAAGGGAATGGCAATCCACTCCAGTATTCTTGCCTGGGAAATCCTATGGAGAGAGGAGCCTGGTGGGCTACAATCCATGGGGTCTCAAAGAGTCGGACACAACTGAGTGACTTTCACTACACTTCACTTCATGTATTATATACAGTATATAATCTAGATCTAATCTAAGTAAAAAGAAAATTTCCCTAAATTTGATCAATCTCAACAGGGAAAGGCAGTTTGAGACCCAGGACTAGGGGAAAAAAAAACAAAACACAGCAATTGCAGAGCTGTTATCCACCAACAATGGCTCCACAAACAAACTGCACAAGCTTTTTCCTGTTCATAGATATCACATTCCTATGTGTCACCAAGCTGTTTTCTCCAAGATGAAAGGATGTAAGTAAGGATTTAGGGTCCTCCTGACCAAATACACTCCTCCAATTACATATATAAAGGAGCTCTTGCAGCACCAGGCATGTAGTAGTAGACATTCAATAAATAGTAGCTAGTATTACATCATTGTCTTGAACGAATCACCCATACATTAAGAAATTGGAGCTTCAACCTTTCCAATAGCCCCATACTTTTTGAAGCCTAATAGTCTTTCCAAAAACATGTTTCACAAACTTTGCCATAATGGGTTGAAAAATATCAGAAATATCAGAAAAATACCAGCAAGCTAACTGATGGGCTCAGAACTCAAAAGACATAACCATAGTTTCCAATTTCCCATTTGTAGTGTGGAGCCCTTATTCAGACAACTTATGTTATTATTGTGCTCTGAAGTTTTGTTTAGATTTTCAGAGAAACCAGTGCACTTCCATCAATTTCACATTCAGGAAAGAGTGAGAGAGGAACTATAGTTTATTTAGTGATTGCTTCTTGCTGGGTACTTCTATTCAGTTCAGTTCAGTTCAGTCACTCAGTCGTGTCTGACTTTGAGACCCCATGAACTGCAGCACACCAGGCCTCCCTGTCCATCACTAACTCCCGGAGTTCATTCAAACTCACATCCATGGAGTCGGTGATGCCATCCAGCCATCTCATCCTCTGTCGTCCCCTTTTCCTGCCCTCAATCTTTCCCAGCATCAGGGTCTTTTCAAATGAGTCAGCTCTTCGCATCAGATGGCCAAAGTATTGGAGTTTCAGCTTCAACATCAGTCCTTCCAATGAACACCCAGGACTGATCTCCTTTAGCATGGACTGGGTGGATCTCCTTGCAGTCCAAGGGACTCTCAAAAGTCTTCTCCGACACCACAGTTCAAAAGCATCAATTCTTCGATGCTCAGCTTTCTTTATAGTCCAACTCTCACATCCATACATGACCACTGGAAAAACCATAGCCTTGACTAGACGGACCTTTGTTGGCAAAGTAATGTCTCTGCTTTTTAATATGCTGTCTAGGTTGGTCATAACTTTCCTTCCAAGGAATAAGTGTCTTTTAATTTCATGGGTGCAATCACTATCTGCAGTGATTTTAGAGTCCAGAAAAATAAAGTCAGCCACTGTTTCCACTTCTATTAGTGTTCCCTCATTTAATCATTTAATCCTCACAATGACCATGTATTAAAAGGATCATGTCAACTCCAGGGCTGAGGAAATAATCTATTCATGGTCACACTCTTTGCAATTGATGGCCTTTACAACCAACCCTAAGTTACTGAAGGTATTGGAAAATTTTCTAAAATTCTCATGCTTCATTAATTCAAAGAAATCTGTTCCCAATTAACTCAAGTGAGTTATTTGTTCTATGGTTCAAAAGCAATTGAATTTGCATATGATCACTTAAAGCACCTAATGAAAAGTATTATTCTACCTTTTCTTAAAAGATTTATATGTGCACACCTGTCCCTCAGGTTTTTCTCCTCATAAGAAAGATGTGCTCAGTTCTCTCTCACCTGTACAAAGTAGACTGTTCATATTAATTGACAATTGACCTTCTTCATGTTATGTGCCAGGAGGTGAATCTCAGTCCAAAATGTCAAATATGTAAAAACATTACTTTCTTAGTCTACAATGCAAATTAATGTCTATTTTGAGCTCCATTTCACTGGATGGCAAAAACATAATCTTAGTCAGTTCAAGGTCTCCCTATTTCCCCAGGGTTGTGTCTACATTCCAAAGACCTTCTAAAATGCCAAGGCAAAAGAGGGGTGTGTCATCTGGCCTGGGGCAAGCATACATTCTTTGACAGAGTCTTTTGTTTCTTTAAGATCTCAAGCCTTTCTGCAGCTTCTGTACTGGGAAGACAAGAAACTCACTGAGACTGTGCATGGAGCCATCTGTGCAGACACCTCTCACAGTCATTCCCTTGTTGCCTCTTGGGAGTTGTGCCTAAAAATAAGAAAGAGGGTACAGGGTCCCTCTCTCCAGAGCCCACCAACATTTTTGCCCTAATCAAATTCCTTCTTTCTTCCCTCCAACCTGGAAGAATCTCTTTCTAGTCCAGTGAGAGAAAGTCACATTCCTTTCCTTCTCCTATCCTTTGCTCCCCAAAAAGGTCTTAGGCTTTTAAAGCACAAACTGAGAGAGGACTTTCATACTTTTTTTGCTTTCTGTCCTGTAATATCCTTCCCTTGATTATATTCCTCACTAATGAGCAGAGACAGCTGCATGCTTGAAAAAAGAAATGAGAAAGAAGTAAATACCCAGAGGGGAGAAAAACACAGCTTAATACCTCAAAAATAATACCCTACCATTATTACATGGCTTATTATTGACCTTACATCCTCCTCATGCTTATTAACAACTCTTTTTTGGATAGCCCTCTTCATTTAGGAGGTATTCAATGACTTGTTCCCCAAAGTCATAAAACAGGGGCTCATAATCTCATATAAAAGATAGGACATATACTCTAAATGATACTTAACAGAGCAAAGATTTTATCATATATTAACAACCAAACAAAACACAAGTAGAAGGCAAAAGGAATTCTGGGGAGGGAATAATTCCCAGAGGCCTAAGAAGTCAGGAGTATTTTTATGAAAACTACCTATTATGTGGCAAGCCTTGAAGGTCCTGTGGGTTTAGAAAACTAAGATGGATCAAGAAGGATACTAGAGACAAGGAGGCATGGAATGATAACCCGCTTCTCTCATCTCCCCCTTTCCATCCATCCTGTACATGGTTGCTGAAACAATTTTCCTAAAACAGCAATTTCATCATGATTTTCCAGTGCTCTCAAGTAACTTTTCAGCTTGGCTTGCAAGACACTGTTACATAGTGGTTAAGACTGTGGGCTTGAGAAAAACGGTGGACTGAAGATATGACATGCCTCCATTCACTGTTTATCTCATAAAACAACATGAAAATGACAGGAGTTGAAAATACATATGCAGAAGGGAGGGACACAACAGAATCAACATTTTAGAAGTCGGAAAGCAAAAAAAAAAAAAAAAGGTGGTAACTGACTAAGCAAACACAAGAAACCTGAATCTTAAGCAGATTGTAGGGGAAGCCAGGAAACAAACTGAATTGTACTAAAGAGTATCCCTAAATCCAAACAGTTGACTGTAACAGGTACTTCCCATAAAAGGGGCAGAGGAGAGGTTAAAAACAATAAGAAGTGCTGGAAAGTCTGTTTAGGAAGCCCCTAGCCCCTAGATCTGCCCCTTCATGCTCTGGGTTCCAGGGCTGTGTGACTGAATACCATTCCTCAAACTCATCAGAAAACCAAGGTATACTCTGTGGAGAGGGTAAAATAGATGACGTCTGGATTGGAGAACACTAGGCACAGATGAGGGTGGGGATGCTGAGATTAAGTAAAAGTCTCTGAGCATTGAACATTGAGACCTATAGCCATCTCCATCACCTGGGTTCCCAGAACACTAGCAGCCAGTTTGTACACTCTAGGCAGGAGATAGGAGGATTTCTCTTTACAGAATACATCTAACTCAATAGGAAAGATCTAAAGATATTTGGTCTAAAGATACAATCAGGGGTTCCCCCAACAAAACAGTCCAGGCACACCACTGGCAGCCACAGAGCCCCGCCCACATTTACATTGCTAATAATCTTAGTGCCTCACTTTTAAGTATGCACGGACATCCAAAGACTGAGGAAATTAACATGAGAGAGAGACCGAGCAGAGAGGAAAACAGAGAGGAAAAACCTGAAGGAAACAGACAAAATGCAGGGAGGAGGGAAAAAAAGAAAAGAAAAATCCATGGACATCAGTATCCCCCATGTCATAATAAAGTGAACACCGAATATTGGATTCAATAATGTATAGGGAAGACAGAGAAAAGGAGAAACAGGAAGTGTGCTTGTGTGGGGAGTGCAGGCAGTATTTTCATAGCATGAATTTAAATGCTTTTCGTTTTTGTTATATGACTGGCACAATTTGCATAGCACTGTAATTATATGTCTGTTGAAGGTTTGATAGAACTCAAGTGTAAAATCATCCGAGTCAAGTTCATTGTGAGGGTAAAATTTTTGAATATCTTTTCAGATTCTTATATTGCTATTTTTTATTCAAGTTTTCTAGTACTTCTTGAGTTAATGTTGATAACCATCCATTTTCTAGTGTTTAAATGTAGGGTATAAAATTGTTCACAGAATTCCTCTTATAAAGTTTTATGTATCCTCTATTCACTTTCTCATTCTTATCATTGTTTGTTCTTTTTTCTCATAATTACACTTTCCAAAGTTGTTTTTTCCTTGTTCTTTCCAAAATCAGATTTTACTTTCATTGATTTAATTTAGTGTATTGTTGACTTGTTTCAGTGTTTTCTATTGCATTATCTATAGCAATTCCTACTGTATTATTCTTACTTCCTCTGGGATCAGTTGTTCTCTCTGTTTATAGTGGTCTTTCTCTTTCTAGTGGCACATAGGTGTTGCTTCATTTTTATGAATGAAGGACCTAGGTTCCAAATATAGATAGTTGATAAGGTTTTTCTGTGTGGTTGTATAGGTAAGTTTTCCCAACAAGGCTGCTTTAGTGAATGAGAGATACCTTCTGTGAGCTCATATCTATGTAAATTGATAGGGCATGAAGCATGACTTTGCACACTTCTTTAAAAGTGTTAAACTTAAGTAGACCATTCTTGCTGCAATTGCCAACATATGATAGGATGTATTTATCTCCTGAACAGAACTCTTTCCTTCCATCTTACCCTCCTGGAACTGTCATGAAGTCCAAAACTACCGCAAGTTCCGTTCTACTTATGTCTCAGAATCCAATACCCACACTAAGAGCAGTTCCTAGGTAGCTAGTTCACTTCTCAAAATTGCAGTCTCATTACTGTTTCCCCCTCCACAGTTCAATGTGTGGCAGCCTTCAGCTTAGTAAGAGTGGACGGGTGTTCTGGGAAGGAGTTGAGGAAAAAGAGAAATTAGTCCTATGATTCTAATGCAGTTCTGTAATTTCACTGGCAGTTGACCCAGGATCCCTTCTACTCCCATTCTCTACCCCACATTTATTGGCTCTGTATTTGGAGTTGCTTTGGGTTTATTTTTCCATCAGTGCTGTGCTGTGCTGTGCTAAGTCACTTCAGTTGTGTTCAACTCTTTGCGACCCCATGGACTATAGCCCACCAGACTCTTCTGTCCATGGATTTCTTCAGGCAAGAGTACTGGAGTGGGTTGCCATTTCCTTCTCCAGGGGATCTTCCCAACCCAGGGATTGAACATGTGTCTCCTATGTCTCCTGCATTGGCAGGTGGGTTCTTTACCACTAGTGCCTGGGAAGTCACATTCTGGGATGTGGTTTATTTTTTCCTTGTCTATCCAATCTTATTCACTTCCTACCTTTCAGGAATCCCTCATAATTTCTGGTCCACTGGTGGTACACTCTCTTGTTTATCAGCGTTGGTAGTCATTCATAAATACTTATGGAATTTCTATGGCATATCAGTCATTGTTCTAGGTACCAGGAATATAACAGTAAATAAAAACAGACACAGTTCCCAGCTCTTATGAAATTATATCTTCTAGTGGAGGGAGAGAGACAAAAAATACATTATTTAAATGCCCAGTTTATCAGATGGTGATAAATGGTGTAGGAACAAATTTAGCAAGGCATTGGGGAAAGAGTGCTTATTTGGATCATGTGATGGGGCAAATCAATCAATGTGATACACCATATTAACAAACTGAAGAATAAAAACCACATGATCATCTCAATAGATTAAAAAAAAGTTTTGACAAAATTCAATATCCATTTATGATTAAAAAAAAACTCCAAAAAGTGTGCATAGAGGAAACCTACCTCAACATAATAAAGGCCATATATGACAAACCCACAGCAAACATCATTCTCAATGATGAAAACTGAAAGCATTTCCTTTAAGATCAGAAACAAATCAAGGGTGTCTACTCTCACTGATACTATTCAACATAGTTTTGGAAGTCCTAGAAACAGTAATCAGAGAAGAAAAAGAAATAAAAGGAACTCAGATTGGAAAAGAAAAAGTAAGATTGTCACTGTTTGCAGATGACACTATACATAGAAAATCCTAAAGATGCCACCAGAAAACTAATAGAGATAATGAATGAATTTAGTAAAGTCACAGGATACAAAATTAATACACAGAAACCTCTTGCATTCCTATATATTAACAATGAAAGATCAGGAGGAGAAATTAATGAAACAATCCCATTTACCATTGCAACAAAAAGAAAAATTATCTAGGAATAAACCTACCTAAAGAGACAAAAGACCTGTATGAAGAAAACTACAAGACACTGATGAAAGAAATAAAAGATGACATATATAGATGGAGAGATATATACCATGTTCTTAGATTGGAAGAATCAATATTGTGAAAATGATTATTCTACCCAAAGCAATCTAGATATTCAGTGCAATCCCTATCAACTTACCAATGGCATTTCCCACAGAATTATAACAAAAATGTTTACAATTTGTGTGGAAACACAAAAGACCCAAAGAGCCAAAACAATCTTGAGAAAGAAAACCAGAACTGGAGGAATCAGGCACCCTGACTTCAGACTATACTACAAAGCTACAGTAATCAAGACAATATGGTACTGACACAGAAATATAGACCAACAGAACAAGATAAAAAGCCCAGAGATCAACCCACACACCTATGGGCACCTTATCTTTGACAAAGGAGGCAAGAATATACAATGGAGAAAAGACAGTCTCTTCAAAAAGTGGTGCTGGGAAAACTGGACCCCTGCATATAAAAGAATGAAATTAGAACACTCCATAACACCCTACACAAAAGTAAATGCAAAATGGATTAAATACTTTAATGTAAGGCCAGAAACTATAAAAATATTAGAGGAAAACATGGGCAGAACATTCTTTGACATAAATCACAGCAAGATGATTTTTGACCCACCTCCTAGATAAAGAAAATAAAAACAAAATAAACAAATGGGACCTACTTAAAAGCTTTTGCACAGCAAAGGAAACCATAAACAAGACAAAAGACAATCCTCACAACAGGAGAAAATATTTGCAAACAAAGCAACTAACAAAGGATTAATCTCCAAAATATACACACAGCTCATTTGGGCCAGTATCAAAAAACAAACAACCCAATTAAAAAATGGGCAGAAGACCTAAATAGACATTTCTCCAAATAAGAAAATATACAGATGGCGAAGAGGCACATGAAAAGATGCTCAACATCATTAATTATTAGATAGATACTGATCAAAACTACAATGAAGTATCACCTCACACCAGTCAGACTGGCCATCATCAAAAAAATCTACAAATAATAAATGCAGGAAAGGCTGTGGAGAAAGGTAAATCTGGTACACTGTTGGTGGGAATGTAAATTGATACAGCCTCTATGGAGAACAATATGGAGGTTCCTTAAAAAAACAAAAAATAGAACTACCACATGACCCAGCAATCCCACTCCTGGGCATATACCCAGAGAAAATCGTAATTCAAAAAGACACATGCCCACCAATGTTCACTGAAGCACTATTTACAACAGCCAGGACATGGAAGCAATTTAAATGTCCATCAACAGAGGAATGGCTTAAGAAGATGTGGTACATACATACAATGGAGTATTACTCAGCCATAAAAGGAATGAGGTTGTGTCATTTGCAGAGACATGGATGGACCTAGAGACTGTGATACTGACTGTGAAGTAAGTCAGAAAAACAAATATCATATATTAACACATATATATGGAATCTAGAAAAATGGTATAGATGATCTTATTTGCAAAGCAGAAATAGAGACACAGTCATAGAGAACAAGCATATGGATACCAAGGGGGGAAGGGGAGTGCATTGGGAGATTGGGATTAACATATACACAAGACTATGTTAAAATAGATAACTAACGAGAACCTACCATATAGCACAGGAAACTCTAGTCGGTGCTCTGTGATGACCTAAATAATAGGAAAGAAATACAAAAAAGAGGGGGGTGTATGTATGTGTGTGCCTGATTCACTTTCCTATACAGCAGAAACTGACACGGTAATGTAAAACAACTATGCTGCAATAAAAATAAATGAATAAAAATTAGAAGCTCAAACTATAATAGAAAAGATTGATAAATTTGACAATTTCAAAATTTAAAATATCTGGCCAAAAGCAAAAAATACCATAAAGTGACTGATAAAATGATTCACAAAGTGGGAGAAGATATTCCCAATATATATAACTAACAAAGGATTAGCATCCAGAAATACAAGAACCTTACATAAATCTATGAAAAAAAATAATAGAAAAACTGACAAAAGACATACACAGACATTTCACAGAAATAGAAAAGAGAATGACCAGTAGAAGATAACCACATTAGTAACCAGGGCAATGCAAATTAAAATCACAATGACATACCATTTCTCCTCTATCAGAATGACCAAAACTAAAGTATTTACTGATGATGAGATGATTAGGTTGAACCAATGGAATTCTCATACACTCCCAATGGTAGTAAAAATTGCTACAATCACCTTAGAAAACAATTTGCTGTTACCTAGTTAAATATGCACATCCTTTATGAGCCAACAATTCTACTTCTAGATATATTTGGAGGTAGTTGTTTTTGTTTAGTCACTAAGCCATTTCTGACTCTTTGTGACCCCATAGACTATATTCTGCCACATTCCTCTGTCCATGGGATTTCTCAGGCAAGAATACTGGAGTGGGTTGCTATGCCTTCCTTCAGGGGATCTTCCTTACACAGGGATCAAACCTGCGTCTCCTCCATTAGCAGACAGGTTTTTACCACTGAGCCACCAGAAAAGCCCATATTTGGAGGTAACAAGCTATTTAACAACCAGTGAGTCAGGGACATTAACCAATCAGAATGGATATCAGCCTATACCCAATATTAGTGTGGACCTATAGAGTATCAGTGTTAATACACCTAAGAGAAACTCTTGCACATAGGTACTAAAAGGCATATACAAAAGTGCTTTCAGTGGCATTTTTTGTAATGTCCACCTAAATAGATGACAATATTGTGGTATTTTCACACTGTAGAATATTTTGCACTTACAAAAATGAATAAACTAGTCATAGGCATCAACACAAATAATCTCAAAACATGATATTATTGGAAATAAGGTAATCTCAGAAGAATATATGTAGCTAGAATGATTCCATTTACATAAAAAACAAAAACACAAACAATTCGATTTTCACCACTACTTTCCAGGAAACAAGACCTAGTATCTGACATCTAGACCTAGAGGCTCAAAACTTTAAGGAGACGTTAGGAGTTAACCAGCTTACCCACATCAGTTTTTTTGGCATAGGGGACAGTGAGTGATGGAAGCATTCTGGTTTAAGAGAATAAATACAATACTTGAAGTCATAAAACTTGGAGTCCAGCCTTATCCCTCCAAGTAATAGCTTTGCAGCAATGGGGGAAGTTACTCAAACTACAAGAGGATAATGCCTGCAATGAGGAGACTCGGGTTCAGTCCCTAGGTTGGGAAGGTCCTCTGGAGAAGAAAGTGGCAACCCACTCCTGGAGAACCCCATGGACAGAAGAGCCTGGTGGGTTACAGTCCATAGGGTCTCAAAGAGTGAGACATGACTGAATCGACTATGCTTCCCTGGTGGCTCAGTGGTAAAGAATCCACCTGCAATGCAGGAGCCTCAGGAGACTCAGGTACGATCCCTGAGTCGGGAAGATCCCCTGGAGGAGGGCATGACAACCCACTCCACTATTCTTGCCTGAAGAATCCCATGGACAAAGGAGCTGGTGGGCTGCAGCCCATAGGGTCGCAAAGAGTCAGACACAACTGAAGTGACTTAGCACACCTGCACTATCCAATTAGAAATATAAGATGTTACTCTAGAGGAGATAATAATGAGCATATGATTTTTAAAAGTTTATTAAATGTTTGGTAGTAACTGTTTTGACATTATAAAGATGTACATATTTACATTAAATTAAATTTTTAGCAGAATATTGCAAATCCAAAGTGCATACATGACTCATTCTGAAGGCATATATTCTTATTCAAAAAACAAATACATTTGTAAGTGACTTAAAGTGACTTAATGACATTCTGTAGTCAGAGCTCTTTTGGTCACTCACAGCAAATTCTTACTCATAGATGAGGAGACAGAGCATTGCTGAATGACGTAAGATTCAACAGGAAGATGGCAGATCAAACTGGGAAATGTGTTATTTGAAGCAGGCTAAGGGGAGAAAATCAAGGGTTAAGGTCAAGGTCACAGCAGGAACATGGCATCAAGCACCAAACTTCAAAAAGGAGTGGCTCTGATGGAAATGAGACCATGAACTGTAAAGTTAGTAGCCAGGGAAGTTTGTCCTAGGACAGAAACAGGTACTTGGAAGGAGTCAGGGAACTTAATTCCAATCTAAGTCTGGGAAGAGCAAGTATAGGCGGAAGCCAGGCAGGGCTGAACCCCTTAATACATATAACATAGTCATTTCCTGTCTTGATATACTACTGCATGTAAATCTTCCGGTCACTACCTACACAGAACTAACATTACAAAGTATGGCAGGATTAAAGCAATGTTCCTCCTTTACCAAAGAAATGTTCTACATCCTAAGAGGATTAAGGCTTAGTTAAAAGTAATAACTATAATAAAAACAAGCATTTGGGGGTACTTAATATGTATGCGGTAATAAGCACTTTATATACGTTATCTTGTTTAATCCTCAAAAAATTCTAGGATCTAGGTACTATAATTAGCTCTATTTTAGGATAAAGAGACTTGCCTGTGTCATAAAGCTGGTGTGGGATCAAAGCAGGACTTGACCCTAACCTGTACATCTTCATACCCTGTGTTCTTAACGACCATACACTGTCTCCTCATGCCTACTGAAATGGTACTTTCGGTGACCTCAAGTTGCTACTTAGAGTGCTCATATCATGAGCTATTTTTAAATTAGATAAACATGGATTATCTTTTCAGATTTTAATAAAGGCAGATGTGAAAATATTAATGTTGACAGTGAGATGTTTTCCTAATTACAGTTCAGTTTAATAAGATAAGCACAGCTGAAATTTGAGCTCAACTTGTCTTTGCAGGTCCTCTTGTGGCACAACTCAACTACTACAGTTTGGATCTTTTAGATAGCTTATAATTTTGGAGATTTTCCAAAAGTGAATTGTGAGAGATAAAAGTCAGCATTTAAAGGCCTGGAAACTTTAGTCTGAGAAATGTATTTTTGAGAAGACTATTTTTAATTCACTTTTTAAATGACTATGTTAATAGCCAAAAAATATTTCATTACGTATCTCTTCCAGATGACGTTTATACCTGATTTTTGGTTGTAGGTACCATACCAGTAGAGCTGCACTGTCCAACATGATGGAAATGTTCTAGATTTGCGCAGTCCACTATGGTAGCCACTGGCTACATGATGTGGCTATTGAGGACTTGAGATACAATGCAACTGAAAAATTGAAATTTTTGTTTTATTTCACTGCTTTGATTTTAATTAAATGTAAAAATTGAAGCAGTGTAAAATATTTTTATGTTAAATTTTCATTATTTTGATAGGACCACATTTCACTTTAACCACTGAAATTTTAGCATCTGAATTGAGGTGTGCTTTAAGTGTAACATGTATACCAGATTTCAAACACTTAAAATGGAAAAAAAAAAGAATGTCAAGTGTTTTATTAATAATTATATATTAAATATGTATTAATACATTTCAAATATATTGCTTTAAGTAAAACATAATATTAAAATTAATTTCCCTTGTTTCTTTGTACTTTGTTGATGTGACTAGATCATTTAAATGTATCTATCTAGCTCGTGTTGTATTTCTATTGGACAGTGCCTCTCTACAATGTTCATATGGTAATAAGTTCCAGCAGACACTCTGTTTTGTAGAGATAATCCATAGCTGGGATATTATACCTGTAGTAAAGGTCACAGTCAGGCCTAATCTTCATCATAGCCCAAGCACATTTTCTTACAACTCCATGTCCCAACAGGTACAAGACAAGAATGCAAACCAGCATGTGATGACATGGATTACCACCCCTATCCTTGCACTCAGAGTTGGGGGCTGGGAGCAGAGCAGTGTCCAGACAGAGGCTACTGGCTGGCACTTCTCCACGCATTGGCCCCAATCTTTGTCCACACATGTTGGACATTACTGTCCATTTGTGGCTGACATGACCTTTTAATGGTATCCAAGCTAGCCCCATGTTGACTGCTCTAAGAATGCATAAATATTCTATATTACTGAATAAGCTGGTGTAAAAATACTCAATTGGATACAAGAATATACTTCATTACCAAAAACTCATTATTACACTTGTGAATGAAAGAAAAGAACAGTTGAATTCTTTGTAAAGTTTCAATTATTGTACATTTTGAATTGTAAACAATGATTTTACATTTTGAATGAAATTTCTCATCAGTGATGACTATCAAGAATTTGATGCTGTTGAGCAGCTTCAGCTGCAAGCAACAAATTCTGGGAAATTCTCTTTTAATTTTTATTCTATTACAAATGTTCTCTAATCTTTCTTGTAATGGCTTCGTAGATACACCCATCATTTAAAAGTGGATATTTAATTTCCAAATATATGAGATCTTGTTTAAAGTATCTTCAAAATTAGTCTCATTTTCATACTAATTTCTCATTTAAATTCTTTCTTCTCTGCAATCACCCTCTGTGTTTTTTTCAGACTTAACTTTACTGAGGCTTTTGATGGCAAAGTTGAAGATCTTTCTTGGTAAATGTCACATTGCACTTGAAAATATGTGGGTTATTTTCAAATATCTTTTGATATTGATTTATAACATAATTCCACAGTGATAAGAGAACAGGCTCTGTAAGAGTTCAGTTCCTTTAGACCATGAAATTTTTGCACCTTGTTTTATGTCCTTGGATATGTTCCAGTGTCTCCTAGTTTATAGTCTATGGGAACTCGAATAGAATTTGTATCCTACTGTTGTGTGAAAATTGTATAAATCTTATTTATATTGAATCAGTTTACAGTGATTTTCAGGTCTCCTATATCTCTCTACTTCTGTGTATATTCGTTCTATTAATTTTTGAATGTTTGATATTGAAACTCCAACCAAAAATCTTAATTTATTGACTTAAAAAAATAATTGTAATATATAGTGGAACTGTATGTAACCTTGCTGTGTATTTTCCAAGTCTCCTGTAAATGTATTATCATACTTTCATAATTCAAAAAAATAACATTTTTTAAAATATATGAATAATTGAGCTAGATATACTACATTAAAAATAATTTTTAAAAAAGAATTCAATTCTGATCAGGAATTATAAGGAGTCTTTCAAGTATAAAATCTTAATTTCCTCCTTCCTTTAACAAATTTGTTTAGTGAACAAGTTTATGGAGTACCTACTCTGTGCCCAGACTACTCTAATGCATGGACTAAATCAGTAAACAAAACAAACAAGATACCTTGCCCTCACTGTGCCAGAGGTTGGGGTAGGCACAAGGACTATAGGCCACCTCTATTTGCAAACATTCTTCTGAACATGAAATTTACTCTTGTAATATATCGTACCATCCACTCATCTTACAAAAAGAGGACTGAGCCCTATATATTGTTTGATGGTATTAATTTCTTTCCCTCCACCCAGTCCCTTATTCATAACAGAATGGGATCAGATCTCATTAGGCTAGGACTTCCCTAACTGGGATTAGGAAAAACTACCAATTTAGCTGAAAAAAAAAATGATACCGTCAGGGGGAAAATGCTGAACTGTAACCTATTTTTATATAAGGCTTTTATAAAATCTCAAGACCTACATTTGAGTCTTCTCACAACCCCCAAGTCATTGTGGCAAGTTCCCCATCTTTCTAGGGGGCACATTTTTCTAAAGGTTTTGTGTCCTTATCTCCCCTATTTGCCTTGAGAGTCAAATACCTCTGGGACCTAAATTTGGCCTCCACAGTCCCCTCTACAGTTCTTTCTAAGAAGTCCAGAGATCTTTATGAAAATGACCTCTTGTGTTTGTCCTGACCTTCCAAAGAATCTGCAGTGAGTTATCTTCCCCATATATAAATAGTCTCACTAGAGTACCATAAGGTAGTATTTCCTAACTTTTTCATACAAGGGCACACACAGAAAGTGAAGTCTCCACAATGTAGTGGGGTAAAGCGGAGGGCATCTGGGGCATCTAAGAAGGACTTGTTAAAAAAACAAAAAAACTACAAATAATACAAATGAACTTGCTTACAAAATAAAAAGAGACTCACAGACTTAAACAAACTCATGGTTGCTGGGGGGAAGGGATAGTTAAGGACTTTGGGAAGGTCATGTACACACCTGTTATGTTTAAAATGGATAACCAACAAAAGCTTATTGTATAGCACATGGAACTCTGCTCAATGTTATGTGCCAGCCTGGATGGGAGGGAGTTTGGAGGAGAATGGATACGTGTGTGTAGGGCTGAGTCCCTTCACTGTTCACCTGAAACTATCACAACATTGTTAATCAGCTATACCCCAATACAAAATGCTTTTGGTGTTAAAAAATTAAAATAATTTTTTAAACTACATTTTTTTATATTATACAATTATGAAAAATATATTAAGAAAAATAAAACACCAAGCATTATGAAAGAAATTAAAATTTGAATTTGATGAAAACAATGAGAATTTTAGCTTCCATTTGTAAATACAATTTTCTATCTGCTTTCCAGCAAAATTATCACAAGTTGCCAATATCCTGTCCAACTCCTCTCAATACTAATGCCTCTTCCTTCTTTCATAAATTTCTTTTATTAACTCTTCCTACCCCATCCACACTTTTCTTATACCTTGTCTGACTCTCAATAGGCAGTTACGTGTATTATTTTCTTTCTTATTCTTCCAGTGTTTCTTCATAAAAAGAAAGTATTTTATGAATGCATAGTCTTATTTTCCTCACTTTTTCTTATACATGTGCTGTTCTGTATACATGGTTTTATACACTTAGCAACATATCCTAGAGATCTTCCAACATCAGTGCATAGATTGTCCTAATTATTTTTTTCAGATGCATCCTCCTCTATCTCACAGATGTTCCATAGTTTATTTAGATAGTCTACAATGGCAGAGCACTTGGGCTCTTCTACTATAACAATGGAGGGATGCATATATATATATAGTTTTTGACATATGGCGGCGGGGAACTGATAAATAGAGTACTTCTGAAATGTAGTAGGTCATCCTATATTCATCCCGCTAGCAACATCTGACAATGTCTGTTTCCAACAACCTTGCCTCTCATTCTCCCTTGAATTCTTTCCAGTCAGGATTTTGCATGAAAGAACAGCATTTAAGAAGGCTCACAGGCAATAGGAAGCATAGTATATTGAAGCCTGTTAAATAATTAAATATGGTTGAAACATAGTATGGGCAAGAGGCTGGGGACAAGGAAGAAGATATAAACACAGGTATAAAATGGGGTTAAAGGCAAGAAATTAGGCAGGAGAGGCATATGTGTGTGTGTGTGTGTGTGTGTGTGTGTGTGTGTGTGTATATATATATATATGCCCCTATATATATAGGCATATATATATGCCCTATGTATATATATGCCTCTCTATATATATGCCCCTATATATATAGGGGCATATATAGAGAGAGGCATACACACACACACACACACACACGTAGAGAGCAACTTCAAATAATTCCATATGACTTGATTGAAGTATATGTGTGTGAGGAGGGAAGGGACATAGATGTAAACACAGGTGTAAAAATGAGGGTTACACCTGAATAATACATAATGTATCTTTTAAGTATAAGGATGAACCAAAAATGAAAAGTTAAATGGTTACCTCTAGAGAGAAAAGAGGAACAAGGTGCCTGAGACAAGGATGGAAACGTGCCTTGCTTCATAGATTTGATTTTGGAATTAAAGAAAAAAATTTTTATATAAATGTAAGAGAAAACTAAAATTTAAAAAACAACCCATAAAAATCAAAAGTAAATAAACCTAACTGTATACTGAGTTGGCAGAGACAGCAATAATACTATTCTGTTTCTATGTACATTTGAAATTTTCCATGTGGTAGGGAGAAAGAGGATGAGGCAGAAGGAGAAGAGGAAGGAGGAAGAGAGAGCAGGGAAGAGAGAGGCGAGAGCTATCCAGAGTGATGGGAGGAGAGGGATGGGAGGAAAAGGGAAAGAAAGCAGAGTCATAGAAATCATTCTTTAAGCTAGTAGGGGATAATCCAAACAATCAAATGCTGCCCCGAGGTCAAATAAAATAAGTACTGTGAGGCATTTGTTGCACTGAGCATCACTTGAAGAGAGCCGATTAAACATCACAAGTGGTTTGAAAAGGGCAAACGTGCTTACAACTTAAAAGAAGGTGAAATCAAGAATGAGCTGCATAATCCAGAGTGTGTGGATGTGGTTCCCTAACCTGTGGTCATTGAAATATCTGGATTCTAATTCTAATACCATTTATTCTATTGTTGTTTAGTCACTAAGTCATGTCCAACTCTTTGTGACCCTGTGGACTATATAGCCCACCAGGTTCCTCTGTCCATGGGACTACACAGGCAAGAATACTGGAGTGGGTTGCCATTCCCTTCTCTGGGGGATCGAACCTGGGTCTCCTGCTTTGCAGGCAGATTCTTTACCACTGAGCCACCAGGGGAAGCCCCAACCATTTACCTATGCCCTCCCATAAGACCAGTTTGACTTTGCTAAAATGAGGTGAGCTCAGGGCTTCCCTGGTGGCTCAGCGGTAAAGAATCCACCTGCCAATACAGGAGACACGGGTTCGATCACTGATCTGGGAAGATCCCACATGCCGCAGAGCAATAAAGCCCATGAGCCACAACTACTAAACCTGTGCTTGTGAGCCCGGGAACCACAACTACTGAGCCCACATGCTGCAACTACTTAAGTCCATGAGCCTAGAGCCTGTGCTCCGCAACAAGAGAGGCTGCTGCAATGAGAAGCCCACGCATCGCAACTAGAGAGTAGCCCCTAATTCTGCAACTAGAGAAAAGCCCTCGCAGCAACGAAGACCCAGCACAACCAAAAATAAATAAATGAATAAATAATGAGGTGAGCTCAGAAGGCTGCTGTAAGGCTCTGAAGGCATCAGAAAGAATAAAGTAAGATTAGATCCACTTGAGTTACAGCAAGTCACATTATTGTTGCTGCTGTTATAATTATTATTTAACAGATATTAATACTGTGCTAAGTGCCAAGCCCTATCCTAAGCACTTTCTAAATGTTAACTCATTGAATCCTCTCAATAGCCCTATGAGATGGATACTGTTATTATGAATTTTTGCTCTGGCCCTATTACTTTCTCACCATGTGACACTGACCAAGTAATTTCTCCGTTCTGTGCTCCAGTTTTCTCCTCTGTAATGGAAGCTTTTGGATGTGAATTTGAAAAGTTATTTTCAACCTCAACATTCCATGAGCTGTGGTAGTGATAAAGCAGCCTCGGCCACTGATCTAACATGGTGGGAAGGAACATAAAGCCAACATGTCTCCCTTTTATTCTTTCTCCCAGCTTAGAACTCTATTACCTATATTCCGTCCTTCTCCCTACAAAAGGCAGGAAATGTCACCTAACTACAGTACCTGGCTTTTAGTGGGTATTTAACAAATACCTGTTGAGGACATTAACAAATAAAAATTAAATTATCCCAACCCCCCATTTCTTAGAGGCCCTGCTACAACACTTCTCCATCCAGAGAAAGTGCTGAAGTTTGGGCTACAGATGTATGGGCACATGTTTGCACATGTATATGTGTGTATTTCAAAAAGTATGTCGCATTCCTATCTAGATTCTTTTTCCTCAAGAAAAAGACTGCTGTGGTCATTTAAAAGCTCTCAGTAAATAATTTTCTACAGCAAAAATTCAAGGTCAGATATTAAGGGAACAGATTTTTGGAAGCAGTCAAAAGTGACTTGAGCGCTTTAGAAATTTACCTAAGTAGTCTAAACCCTAAAAAGAAAGCTGCCTGTCAAACTCTGCTGTTGATGGAGTCAATGAAAAGGCTGTGCCTTCAGGCTGTGCATAGGTCTGTTAAAGCCTTCTCATGTGTGTTGGCTTGTGGATCAATCAGCAAATCATCAAAACTGGAAGCTACATTCTTTCAATGTTCTCCTATAAAGTTACTGAGGTAAAATAAAAATGTGGGGCCCTATGCCTTAAAAGAACCAAAGTTGCACAATAGATATACAAGGAGGTCATTCATGTTGCAAGTAAAAGTTCACTGAGTGTAGAGTTCCTTTACATAGCCTGCTCTCTCAGTGACCTTAAGATGTGACTGGATTTTCCAAAATTGTATCGATACAAAGCTTTTTAAGAACACACATGTTTTGTAAAGTGAGGCTCCTCTGTATTTAACACCTACCAATTTTAAGCTGCTACCAAAAGGGCATTAATTTTAACATTTATTTGTACTGAAAACTCAGATTGGAGAAGTTAAAAGTAAAATCCTTCCACTGGAAGCTGTTCAATGAGCACACTATGGAAAGTACACACTAGAGAGATAGTTTTGATGAATATTTGGTCATCTCATGTTAGAAGCCCTACATTTCATTTCACAGTTGCACATGAGTTTCTGGGTGACATTTTCCATGAATACATTCCAGTATAACACCTAGATCAGAAACTCTTGGAAATTCCATTCTGCTCTGTATTATTATTTTTGGTTTTGTTTCTGTTTTTCCAATGCAGCAATCATGATTATCTTGATACCTCTTATAAATGTTTCCTTTTGTACTATAAATGTACTACCTAGCTGCTATTAGAGTTAGTATACTGAAAAGGGGACTGAATGGAACCTTCATGCCATGGTGAGGAAGAGAAGGAGGATTTAAAGCAGGAATATTTGAAAATGAGAAGTAGAAAAAGTGCTGCTCCTGAGGGAATAGTCTTTCTCGTGGCATGCTGCCCAGAAGCAGCTAGTCCTTCCTGGCTAAAGCCACAGAGGAGATATGAAAAGTGGAGTCCAACAAACAGAACCGAATTGTGGTGGGAAACAGAGCTTCATGGAAGTCAGCAGTTTGCAAAGCTGGGGTATGTGGTATGAGAGCACGACGAGCCAGAGGGCTACACTGCTCAGTCGGTGGCATCCGGGCAGGCCAGTGCCAGAGTCAGGGCTGTCACTAAGGCCAGAAAGCGGTGTTCACGGTGAGGGGTGACCTTGTGCTCAGGCGACTCATGGTGGGATTTCTCATGAGGGTCATGAGACCTACGGCCCACCTTTTGTGCGGACAGAGCCAGACTGAGAGATGGTAACAGACCAAAGATGGGAACATGAGGAAACCTGAACCCAAAACACAGCACAAGGCACAGATGTGCAGAGGCCACGAGACAGTGGTGCAAACGGCAGTGGCCACAAGAACAACAGTTTCAGCGGCAGCAGAGAACAGGTAGGGAAAGCATCTGATTGTGCATCAAGATCATAGACACTGGGAAATGCAGAGGGAATCTGGGAGCCCCAGATGTCCACTAGCAAGCACTAATGAACCATCCAAAATAGGCATACATGTGCTGCCAAGAGGAAAGCAGACAACAGAAGGAAAAAAAAAACAAAAAAAACCACACAGAATTGAGACCTAGCCTACACGTTTAATGTTTCCTGATGTGGCAGTGCATGGAAGAATTATGTCCAGTGTCCAGCGGAATCAGGTAGGGTCGAAAGAACCAGGACCTCAGCAAGGTGTGCCTGCAATGGTGGTACAGGGGCTTCTTTTAAACACAGTTTCCAAAACGACCTTCCCCAGGAGAAAGCCCTCCCAACAGATACTGCTCCTTCAAAGCGACCCCACCCCAGCCGGGTCTGGTCGGGCCACTTTAGCTACCTCCTGCCTGCAGCTCAACTCACTCCAGGCAAGCTGGTGCCAGCAATTAACCCTCTAGGTCACGGGTTCCCCCAAGGAGTGTGACACCTGGTTCCACAGTTTGAGCAAGATTTCAGGCCGAGTCCCCTTGCATTCCATTGGCTTGTTTATTAAGCCCCACATCTACTGAAACCGTCAGAAATTTTTCAAGCTGGTTTCTCATGAGCAAAAACATAATCCTATAATCCTTGAACAATATTTTGCACAGATAAACAGTGCAGACTAATATCTGCCACAGCCTGGCACCTGCAGACCAGCCATCTCCGCAGCACAAGGCTCCCCACAGCAGATCCTTCTAGTTAGTGGGGCCCAGTGCTTGTAGTTAACTCATGCCAGTCCAAGTCCCGAGCCGCCCTTGGAAATAGGGCAATGTTTTTAAATCTTTTCAAGTAGGGTGAGGTTACATTCAAAAAAGAATACACAAATAAGATCATCTGGAATAGGCGTTAATTTTCAACAAAGAGTATTTTCGGTTGACCCAAGTGCCTAAATGGGGTACTTTGAAGGTAATATTTTCCTATGGAAAATATAGATGTTTTACCTTTGGATAATTAAAAGTTGATATAGGGGTCTGCTTTTTTTATTTCCCATTTAATGAAAGGTTTGGGGATTCGTTTAGGTTGATTTTTGTCATTAAATGTTACTTAAAATTTGATCCTAGGTGGTTTGGAATGTTTAAATTTCATATATTTACCTGAAAGAACAGTGACAATGCAGCTAAAACCCTTATTAAATATGAAATGAGTACTATGTGCCGCTCGCCTGATACTATCATTTCTAACAACATTAACCAACTGAAGCTCAAACTGGACCTTGTCAGGAAGTGAAAACGTACCTGAACCTTTAATGTGACAGCAGTACCAAAGGGCATGCAGCTAGTTTATTATGTATTTCACAAGGCTTTTCAACCAGAAACTATTATTTGTGAATTATGTGTGCTATTTCCTTATTAGGTTTCCCCTGGTTACCTTCCATTCTTTCTAAAATTACAGTCAAATTAGAAACAATGAGGGGGTGGAGGAAGAACCCTGTGATAAATAAGTTCACTGAAAAATGAACCCCAAACAGAGGAAAGCAGTCACTAGAAGAGCCACAAGAGCCTCAGCAAACAACCTTCCACACCTCAGTAGCTGAAGGGCCACAAATACAATACAATACAGAATGTTTCAAGGAGTCATCAAGAAAGGGTTAAATCAGGTGGAATAAAGCACAGAAAGCATGTAAGGCAGTTTAGAAAATTTTCAACGTTTGGCAAACAAAGGGATACATTTCAGTTATGTGAAAAATGCTGTAAAATGCAGTCACAGAGAACACCCCATTCCTTCACAGAGAACACCCCATACCTTATAGTCCTCTGTGATAAACAGTAAGACTGGTTCTAGCTTATTGACTACCTTCGCTCAGTGCCTGAGCTCAAGTTCAAATCCAGGATTGCCAGGCTCCAAATCCTTTCCGTTATTCAACAACTCAACAATAAAAAGAATATCTGATTTAAAATGGTCAAAGGATTTGAACAGACATTTCTCCAAAAGAAACACAGAAATGGCCAAAGGGCATGTTGAAAGTTGCTCAACATCATAACCATCACAAGAATACAAATAAAAAGCCACAGTGAAACACCACCTACTAGGATAGCTATAATCGGAAAGATGAATAATAACAAGTGTTGATGAAACTGTAGAGAAAATTCATATCCTCATACACTGCTAGTGGGAATGTTAAATGGTGCAGCTGCTTTGTAGAACACTCTAGCAGTTACACAAAAAGTGAAACATAGAATCGCCATTCCTAGTAATTCCACTCCTAGGTATAAACCTGAGAAGAATGATAACAAATATCCACATAAAAACTTGTACACAAATGTTCACAGCAGCATTCTTCACAATAAACAAACAAAAAAACCCAAAAGTCTACCAACTGATAAATGAATAAACAATATGTGGTATAGCCATGCAGTGAGAATTAACCCAGGTCTCCAGCATTGCAGGGGCATTCTTTACCATCTGAGCCACCAGGGATGCCCAATGTAGTATTATTCAGCCATAAAAAGCAGTAAAGTACTGATACATGCTACAACATGGATGAACCTCAAAACTATCATGTAAGTAAAAATAGCCAATCACAAAAGACTATATTTTGCATGACTCCATTTGTAAAATATGTCAACATGCAAATCTGTATAAACAGAAAGTAGATTAATGATTACCAGGGACTACGGGAGTTGGGTGTGGAGAAATGAGGAGTGATAGCTAAGAGGTTCAGGGTGTCTTTTAGGGGAGATGACAATGTTCTAAAATTGACTGTGGTAGTGGTTTTGTAATTCTGTGAATATCCTAAAAACACTTGAATTGTATACTTATAATAGGTCAATTATATGATGTGTAAATTACATCTCAATAAAACTGGTAAATGCATGAGTATATAATTCTTGCCTCATCCAGTATATCTGAATGATCATTAACACAGTTTATTTGCTAGTGAATTTTTTAAACTACTTATGAAACAATGCTGTTTTTGGAGAAATAGTCAATGATGTACTTTTGTTTCCTTTAAGTGTGTGCTCTTCCAAAGATGCTGAAGAGAGCCAAGATTTCATGTTGTTATTTACTCCCAGCTATAGCATAAAATATTTAGTAATTATACTTCATGGTATACTATATTTACACTAAGGCATAGAGGCAAATCTATCTCGGCATGCAGAAGTTTTTTCCTTTACATTTTAATTTATAAAATGATTGCCGTATTATAAAATAATGCATAGTCAGCATAGAAAATACAGATAAATGCAGAAAGATGAAGAAAAAAAGCCCGTCAACTCTGTTCCCACCCATGAGATAACAACAGTTAACATTTAGGGTTATTTTTTCTCCTTGTTCCGCAATGCATGTCTTTTTCACATAATTGTGATCACATGGTATATACTTCAGCATTTATCTACTGTCAGCTTTCATAAGAGCTTTGAGGAACAAACTAAGTGAAATTTGGACCACAGCACTAATCTCTCAACTTGCTCCTCCCTCCCCTCTTCCTGCCTTTTCTTGGAGCTCTAGCACCACCACCAACCAAGCCTGAAGACAATAAAGACATAAGAAGTAAAGCTACCAAAAAAAGGCCTGAAGTGCCCATCACCTTGAAGTGCCCAACCATCGTCATAGAGCTTACTGCTGTCTCTCCCAGGCTCACAGAAAACAAACCAATACCACAGCAATGGTTCAATTTCATCTTTGCAAAAGAGGTCATGAATACAAATGGAGACTCAGCTCTCTATTAATCAAGCATGTACTTGACCCCCTTACCATCTCACAGGTGCTCTGCCATGCTGTTGCCAACCTCTTTAACATTGTGAGAACACACACACAGTGACCAGTTCTCCAGAAAACAGAAGGCTGCTTCTCCACTGTTAGAGCATGCTTGTTAGCAAGGTAGGATCATTCCAGGTCAAGCACCGTCCTTTAAAAGCTGTCTGTAAGCTGTGTGGAGCCTGCCTAAAGCGCTGGGAAACAGAAGCTCTGTCTATTCCAAAGTCCACTGCCAGCAAAAGACAGATAGGTCAAGCGCTTGCAGATACCAGGTTCCTAAAGACACTGCGTGGGAAATGTACACTTACAGGGTATATGTGCTGTGTTGGAGGAAGTGCAATTAGATCCCACAAAGCCCAAAGCCCCACAATTGAAAATGGTTTTGAAGGTCAGATCCACATGGGGACTGCAAGATTTCACAAGGCAGCACCTGAAGAAGTTGCTGGGGTGTTTGGTAGACACCACACAAAAAGAGACCTGTTGCTAATGCCCTGGAGAATCATAAACCCCAATTTTCTCTATTATGTGTTCATTATTAAAGTGCCTTAGCCTCTCTTTTATACAGATGCAAATAACATGTTTTTTTAAAAAGGTATAAATCACCTTAAGCCAGTTGTTGTTTGGATCTAACTGTGATCAAAAGAACTATTAGGACAAAAGCAGAAAGAAACAGATTATGCAAAGCCTGTAACATTAGTCACTAATAGCATCCTGTGGGAGAGAACCAAATGTAATAAGATGGATACATAGGATGATGTCAAATTAACCCATCTTTTCAAGGACTATTGTACTAAGAAAAGCAAACTGAAAAAAAAATGTGCCTACCTGCAAATCCAAAGGTTAACATTTTAAACAAAGCTCTTAATTCATGACATTTCCCCAAATGACCTGAAGTTGAAGTAGCCAGTCCAGTAAATGGGAAAATACTTGGTTAAAACATGAAAAGAAGCACCACTCAACTCTTGAGAAAACACTGAGTGTTATGAAAGACCAGCTGGAGAGGAATAATTACTTAAATGGAGGTTCATCTTGATCAACAAGCACCTGTGAGGTAAAGTCTTAAAGAACAGGCATGATGTACAACAAATGATAACCAGAGGTCAGTAAACAAGTGATTGAACTCAAAGTTCCCTTCTAAGGTTAATACTCATCGGATTTATTAATTTTTATCAAAAGCACCATAGATCTTGAACATCCAATAATCTATCCAACACAGAAAAGAGAATCATGGCGAAATACTTCATTGTCATACAATAGTTTTTCTCGAATGTAGTCTTGTTGTCTCAAGATAACTGGAAGACACCATGATGTCACTGTTTTTAATGCCAGGGAATGGTAATTTACAGATTATTCTTTAGGCCATTCTGTAGATTCTATTTGGAGCAAAGAAAAATAATTTCGGAAGTTCATTGTCAATTTCAGTTTGTCATCTTTCTATATCAAAGACAGATGGGATTTGATGCAAACATATGGGAAGATCTTTTTTCTCATCTTTTTTCTTAGCCTAAAATGTCTTGTATATTTGTATATTTTCTCATTATTATATGGGGTTGGGCTGTCACTTGGCTGTCGCTTTAAATCCTTTCACCTGGAACATAAACACTGTCCAGCCCCAGGTTAGTGAAGAATATAGGAAACAGCTTTACTTAGCCCACTGAGTTTTGTTCTCAACCCTTCATAAAAACTACTTTTGACCACTGTGCTAACAGCAGTTCCAACTATATTATGATTCCTCTTTCTCAGCAAACTTCAGAATTTTCATGAGGCTTGCAGGATTTTCCATGGCACAACTGCTTGCGAAATTGATCTTTGTGCTATGTTTCCATTTGTATATTCATACTCACCTGTTATTTCTGAAATTGAACCGGAGTCTTTGTTTGTTGCATATTCTTTCCAGTCAGCATTTGAACTTTGTTTGCCATGAAACATCTCCTGCCATTAAACAGGCTACCAAGAGTCTTCCTTACCCAGCTCCCTCCACTGCCCACCACTGAATCTTGTAACATGGGATATTTTCTTGAAGACTTGGCAGGACTGGGTTGTTTTTCCCACTTTCAGTGGTAGTAGATTAAATTTGTTTTCTCTGTTCCTTGGCACCCACATCCCTGAATCACTCCTTCTCCAGTTTCAGATAAGAAGTCAAACAGGGTACCATTCCAGCTTTTAAAAATTAAAGTGACACCATGAAAGATCAAGAAGAAAATATGAAAGTATATTCATCTTTTCTCAGAATGGGCCAGGCTTTTGTAAGCACAAGAACAAATAAGAAACCATAAAATAAGAGGAATGGTGCTAAGAATTAAAAAAATAATCAATCTTCTGTATGTTTTTGTTTTTTTTTATTTATTTTTTTATTGATGGTAGTTACATTTTTGAATTTCTTTTTTTTTATTTTATTTTTTAAACTTTACATAATTGTATTAGTTTTGCCAGTTGAAACAAAACTAAACTGTACACAAGAAGCTGGAAAAAATTTATTTGCCAAACAAATATGACATATACAATAAAAAGGGGGGGTTGTATATTGTTACTATACAAAGAAACGCCAAATCAGTAACAGACAAGCATTCTAATAGATAAATAGACAAATGACTCTGGACTGTTAATCATCCAACTTGGCAAGCATTCCCCATCCCATTGTCCTTTTCCTGAATCACAGGCACCTAGGGGTAGTAATGTGACACAATCTTGCCAGCAAGCATCTGCTGGAGGAGACAGGCATTTCTAGGAAAAATCATATTTTCTTAATTCAAGTACAGAGGGCACACATATTCATTACCTCATTTTTCCTGCCTTGACCAAGGATGGGGTGGCTGAAGCTTGGGCAGTCCTCTTGCAAATGTGATATCATTGAGCTGCTGACCCAAAACCATCAGCAGCTGGTTACTTCCAGACTCCTGTTTGTGTGAAGAAAAAATCAACCCTTATTAGTTTAAGCCACTGTTAATAAGGGTTTCAGATACTTTGAGCCAAAATCATTCCTCACGGATGCTCCTCATATGATTAAGCAATTCATACACAAAAAGTAAGATACAGATAGACAATAGGCATAAATGTTACTTCACCTTGCAAATACATTGAGAATAAAATCGCAATACTATTATGCTAAGTGAAATAAGCCAGCCAAAAAGATTCTTCTTCTTCTTATTTTTTTTTACTTTACAATATTGTATTGGTTTTGCCATACCTCAACATGCATCCACCACGGGTGTACACGTGTTCCCCATCCTGAACCCCCCTACCACCTCCCTCCCCATACCATCCCTCTGGGTCATCCCAGTGCACCAGTCCCAAGCTTCCTGTATCCTGCATCAAACCTGGATTGGCGATTCGTTTCTTATATGATACTATACGTGTTTTAATGCCATTCTCCCAAATCATCCCCCCCTCCCTCACAAAGACTCTTTATGATTCCACTTACATGAAATACCTAGAATCCTCAAATTCATAGAGACAAAAAATAAAATGGTGGTTTCCAGGGGCTGGGGCAAACGGAGGGGAAAACAGGGAATTAGTCTTTAATATTAGAGTTTCAGATGGAGAAGATGAAAAAGTTCTGGAGCTGGATGTTGGTGATGGCTGCCCAACAATGTGAATGTACTTAAGGCCACTGAACCATACACTTGCTGCTGCTAAGTCACTTCAGTCGTGTCCGACTCTGTGCGACCCCATAGACGGCAGCCCACCAGGCTCCCCCACCCCTGGGATTCTCCAGGCAAGAACACTGGAGTGGGTTGCCATTTCCTTCTCCAATGCATGAAAGTGAAAAGTGAAAGTGAAGTCGCTCAGTTATGTCCGACTCTTCAGGACCTCATGGACTGCAGCCCACCAGCCTCCTCTGTCCATGAGATTTTCCAGGCAAGAGTACTGGAGTGGGGTGCCATTGTCTTCTCCAGAACCATACACTTAAGAATTACTAAAATGGTAAATTGTATGTTGTATATATTTTTACCACAATAAAAATATGATACCAATCAGAAAAAAAATAGCAACACGATACTAATTTTCAATGTTTAAACTAACGTTTAAAATTCTTTTACATTTTGTCAATGATGGTACACAGTGTTTCTAAGTGTGGGGAAACAAGGACCGTCACATGCTTCTGGTGGGAGTCTGAACTGACCCAGCCACTTAGAGGAACTGAGGTAAACTCTACCCCAAGATCTTATAAATATTCATATCCTTTGTGATCGTACTTCTAGGAATACAGCCACTAAAATAATCAGAAATATAAGGTTCTATGTCCAAAGATGTTCATAACATCATTGTTTACAATAACAATTTGAAACAGAAAGGGGTTTGTTTAAATGCATTGCCATCTATCCCTTTTGTGGATACTGGCATGATGCACAATGGTGTAAGTCAAGGGCTCTTAAACTTTGCTGTATATTTGACTTGTCTGGGATTTTATCATTCCCAATGTCACAATACCTCATATCCATTCAATCAGGACTTCTGGAGGTGGGACCCAGACATTAGAGCTTTATAAAGTTCCCTCTACCCCCACCACCCTGTGATTCCAATGTGCAGCCAAGCTTAAGAACCACTGATGTAGATTTATATTTATTGACATAGAGACAACATAAATATTCACTAGAATTTGTTTGATGATAAAATAGATTATAGAACAGTCTGTATATTGTGAGCTCATTTAAAAATATAAATGTGTGGGACTTCTGAGTAAAGATGATGGATTAAACACCCACATTTGCTTTTACTTCTCCCTGAAACCCCACAAAAACAATAATAAAAATATTTTTAAAAGGTACAAACTGACAAGTAAAAAACAATAGGAGAAGAGAAAACAGCAATACAATTTTGAAAGCTAGAAAGCATTTGAGTGGTGACTTAGTAGAAACCAGAAAGCCAAATCTTGAACTAATAGTATGGAAAACTGACAAATAACCCAATTTCCAATGCAGAGCCCTCACCCCTGATGACAACTTAATTAGTGGAAGCAGGTACTTCTGGAAGGATGGAAGAAAAGGTCACTTGAAAGTTGACTTAGGATGTAGTTGGAACTCCAGATCTCTTCCCTAAGCCAGCTGGATCTAAAGGCTTGTTTTCTGGAGAGGGTAAAACAGAAGGTCTCTAGACAAGAGGGCATCAGACACAGTGGTGGGCTGAGGGTACTGTACCTGAAAGCAGACAGAGTGGGTACATGCTGAAACCTCTAGCTCTTTCCCCCTACTCAGTTCTCAGAGCTGTGGTGGTGGCCAGGTTTATGCACTCCAGGCACAAGTTTGGAAGAAATCTGATCATCACAAGAAAAGAAATCTAAAGGGATTTGTTATGGACTAAATTATGTGCCCCACAAGATCTGTATGTTCACATTATGAATGTGAGTATATTTGGTGACAGGGTCTTAAAGAGGTAAATAAGTTAAAATGAGGTCATTAGGGTGGACCCTAAACCAATATGATTGATATTCATACAAAAAGAGTAAACTTGGACACAGACATATACAGAAGGACACACACATAGACATATGTGAAGACAGGGAGAAGAGAGCCATCTCTAAGCCAAGGAGAAAAGCTGCAAAAGAAGCCAACCCTGCTGACAGTTTGTCTTAAACTTCTAGTCTTGGGAATTGGTGAACAATAAATTTCTTGTGTGTAAGCCACCCAGTCTGTGGTACATTACAGCAGCCATAGCATAGTATAGGACTATTATACTAGTATAGGACTAGTATAGGACTTTTTCAAATTGCTCTCAAAATGGCCCAGTTGATCACCCTGCAGTGAAACTCTACATTGACAAGGTCTACCCACAACCTCCAAATGACTGCTTTCAACTGACTTTTGGTCTCCCAATCAAGCATTTTAGCATACATCCAAGGATTATCAGATATCTATGGAATGCTTCCAACATGAAAGATAGAACCCAAAGCAAGAAAATAAGAAAGAAAAAAAAAAATTCCAAGAAAGCAGAGACTATTCATGAAGGAAAAAGACAACACTTCTAAAGTACTAATCCATGCTACAACATGGATAAACTTGAAAATAGTATGCCAAATGAAAGAAGCCAGACACAAAAGGCCATGTAGTATAGGGATACATTTATATGAAATGTCCAGCATGGGCAAATTCATAGAGACGGAAAGTAGGTTAGTGGTTGCCAGGGGATGGGATGGGGAGGAAAGAGGGAGAAACTGCTAATGGGTACAAGGTTTTAGCAGTGACTGATGAAAAGTTTCTGTAATTAGATAATCATTGTTACACAACTCTGAATATACATTAAAAAACTGAATTTATACTTTGAAAGATTGAATTGTATGTGAATTATGTCTCAGTAATCTGCTATAAAAATTATATAATAATATTCTCAGAGATATCTGAAAAGATAGTGTATATAGATATATATATAAACAGAATGCTAAACAGAATGCTATAAACAAGGAAAATTAAAAAAAACAAAAACAAAAACAAAAAAGAGCTCCTAGAAATATATTATGGTAAAAAGAATTTAATTCAATAGAAGGATTGGAATATAAAATTGAGAAAATCTCCCAGAAAGTAGAGCAAAAAGGTGAAGAAACAAAATATTAGAATTAAAAAAAAGTAAGAAAATTAGAGGACCAGTCTAAGATACAACTTGCAAATAATGGCAGTGCAATAGAGAGAACAGAGAGAAAACAGGGAAATGTATTAGTTATCTATTGCTACATAACAGGTTCCTCAAACATTCGGTGGCTTAAACAACAATAATCACTATCTCCTGCGATTTCTGTGGGACAGGAATTCAGATGGGACTTAGTGGGGACTGTTTATCTGTGCTCCACAATGTCTGGGTCTCAGCTGGAAGGCTCCAGGACTAGAGACTGGAATCATCTGAGGGCTCATTCATATATCTAGTAGTTGGTGTTGGCTGTTGACTGAAGGTCTAGCTGGGGCTGTCAACTGGTATACCCATGTGGCCTAGGCTTTCTCACAATGTAGTGGCTAGATTCCAATAAGTGTTGGCAGAAATAGAGAGGGAAAGTAAGGTCCAGGCAGAAATTATATTTCCTTTTATGACCTACCCTTGGAAGAAGAGCAATGTTACTTCTCCCATATTCTATTGGTTGAGGCAGTTACAAAGGCCCACCCATGTTCAAAAGGAGAGAATACAGACACTACCATTCCTTAGAGGAATGTCAAAGTCACATTGTAAGACGAGTATATGAGACAGGAGACATATTGGCATGGTCATCTTTGGAAAATGCAATCTTCCATAGAAGAAAAACTTCAAAGCAATATCAGAATATAAGAAAACTTTCCAGAATTGAAGGATATGAGTTTCCAACTTGAAAGGCACCATTGCATGCCCAATATAATGAAAGAAAATAGAAACATACTAAGTCATCTCATTGAGAAATTTTAGAACATTGAGGTCAAAGGGAAGATCCTAGAAGTTTCTGTTAGTTTTCTCACTGCCCTACACCTTTTCTTTCCTTTTTTCCTTTTTTTTTTTCTTTTTGACTTTAAACTTGTTATTCTGTGTTGGAGTATAGCCGATTAACAATATTGTGATCATTTCAGGTGAATAGCAAAGGGACTCAGCCATACATATCCATTCTCTCCCAAACTCCCCTCCATCCACGCTGCCACATAACATCCAGCAGAGCTCCATGTGCTATATATACATCTTTTCTTTTTGGAAACTTCCACTGCCCCACTGTGGAGACAATCCATTACCACTCAATACTTCTTCCCCTACCTCAGGAGAGGGTGCCTCCTCCAGGTCAATCGAGGTGTCTGGTTGGTTCAGGAATGAATACATTTAATAAATAAAGCCAAGCCCAGCTCTTTTTCAGGGACTGATACAGATATCGGTTATGAAAGGGCCTCTTCTGAGATTGTAAGCACCAGGGATACTATAAGCCTAGAGCTGCCAGGGGCTGTCTTTACAGCCAAGTGTGAGAGGCCCACTTGAGAATGAAGCCAACACGAAGGGAAGTAAAGCCAAGGGATGGAAAGAGAAAGAGAGAATTGAAACGATATTGTTTGAATGCCTGGAACTAGCTCTAGCCTTGACCATCCAAGGTTATGGAAGCCAACCAATCCCCGTTTTCTGTATAAGCTCATTTGAGATAAATTTCTGTCACCTAAAACCAATAATATTGACTAATTCAACAATTCATTACATTGGTATTTCAGAGGAGAATAACCATATGAAACAGTAATCACCAGAATATGCTAACTTTGTCAGTTTCCCAAGGGTAGATTTCAATAGTAGCAAGCATTCCTAGGCCACTCAAAAAATTCAAGTAACAACTATAAAGATTTTCTCCCCAGATATACTCACATTTCAATGAGATCTTTTAAGGGAGTAGAAAGATCTTATTCACCTATCATGTTATTTTGTACCTGTAATTCATCATTAGTGTGATGTGGGTGTAAAAACTTAATTTTACAAAGACAGTGTTATTTTCATAAATGACATATATCTTAAATGTGAGCTCTAAGATATATGGTATGACTGAAGACATGACAAAAGTTTATAATTCTGATCTGCTAAGTTTCACAAATCCTTCAGAATCTCTTAAACTTTCCAAACAGTATTTTTTAATTGTTCTAATTTCCTATTCATAGTCTGTATATATGTATTCTCAGGGTATATTTTCAGAATTACAAAGAAAAATCTTTTTAAATACTGCTATAAACAATAAGTTTATGTGGGACTCAGACTGGTGTGAGGTTCTAATTTGTTTTTTTTTTTTTACTTTTGGAAATTGAATACATGCATTTTTCTTTCCAGAAAGGAGGAAGGAAAACGAAAAAGAGGGAGGGAGGGAAAGAAATGAAAAGCAAAGAGAAGAGAAAGAATAAGTTGGAATTGAATTATTTGTTAATTATGAGTATAATTGCTAATTTAGGGGTGCAAAAATACAAAGCAGAAGATTTTTGCATAATTATAAGTCTATCATGCCAGGTTCCCAAACTGATGTGTTCTAAGCTGGGTATAAACAAATTGTAACTCAGGAGTATGTATTTTCCCACTACAGTATCTCAGAAGGAAAGGAAGTTTTCAAAATCAGATAGCTTTACCTTTGCAGTTTAATGTCATACAGTTGCCAGAATGAAGAATCAAGTAAACCATCTATTACTAGACATATCTCAAGTCATTTTATTTATTTATTTTTTTTTACTTATTCAACAGATGTAGGATGGATTTAATAATTAAAAAATAAACATTCTCCTCAAGCACAAATGGAACATTTACGAAAAGTAATATAAAGCAAGCCTTTACATTTTACAGAAATAACATATAAGTCACATTTGCTAAAGAAGACAATGGGTTAACAAAAGAAAAAAAAAAAAGTCCCTCTATTTGGAAATTAAAGACTTCTGAAAATGGGTCAAAGAAGATACCATAGTGGAATTTTTTTGTTGTTGTTGTTGGAAACCGCATTTTGATTTTTTTTTATTTTTATTTTATTTTATTTTATTTTTTTTAATTTTATTTTATTTTTAAACTTTACATAATTGTATTAGTTTTGCCAAATATCAAAATGAATCCACCACAGGTATACATGTGTTCCCCATCCTGAACCCTCCTCCCTCCTCCCTCCCCATTCCATCCCTCTGGGTCGTCCCAGTGCACCAGCCCCAAGCATCCAGTACCAAGCACCCGTGCATCGAACCTGGACTGGCAACTCGTTTCATACATGATATTTTACATGTTTCAATGCCATTCTCCCAAATCTTCCCACCCTCTCCCTCTCTCACAGAGTCCATAAGACTGTTCTATACATCAGTGTCTCTTTTGCTGTCTCGTACACAGGGTTATTGTTACCATATTTCTAAATTCCATATATATGCGTTAGTATACTGTATTGGTGTTTTTCTTTCTGGCTTACTTCACTCTGTATAATAGGCTCCAGTTTCATCCACCTCATTAGAACTGATTCAAATGTATTCTTTTTAATGGCTGAGTAATACTCCATTGTGTATATGTACCACAGCTTTCTTATCCATTCATCTGCTGATGGACATCTAGGTTGCTTCCATGTCCTGGCTATTATAAACAGTGCTGCGATGAACATTGGGGTACACGTGTCTCTTTCCCTTCTGGTTTCCTCAGTATGTATGCCCAGCAGTGGGATTGCTGGATCATAAGGCATTTTAAATGGATTTAGAGCCATCAAAACACTTGATCCAGATTTTTGGCTTTGCTTATCTATTAAACATGTTACTCACCATGGAGGATACAGAGTCAATTAGGATTTTTAGGGGAGTAGAAGACTAAATATTCAAATCACTTTGATTCTTTGGAATTGACTTTCAAAAAAGTTAAAATACACGAAATTATTGGCTTCTGTCTCCATTTCTTAGATAAAAAGAAAGGTATTTTAGAGCACAATTTTCTGATGACTCTTACAGGAACTGGACAGTTGTTTTGTCTCAGACACAGAAATGACATATATCTTAAATGTGAGCTCTAAGATATATGGTATGGCTGAAGACATGACAAAAACTTATAATTCTGATCTGTTAAATTTCACAAATCGGCTTAAATATTTCACATATTTTATCACACTTGATTGTCACAAAATCCTGGGTGGTGAGTACTATTATTGTTTGCATTTGAGAAAGGAGGAAACAGAAGCATCGAGTTATTAAGTAACTTGCGAGAGGCCTGACAGCTAGTAAGCAGAGGAATCAGGATTTGAACCTCCAGCACTGAAGTCTCACAGTCTTAACTACCACTCTCTAGTTCCTACAACTAGAACTAGTTTTAAAATGCACCCCTCCCCCGGAAGTAGCTAACCAGTCTTAAAAAAACCTTAGTTTGTCTTGTTTAACAGAAAACCACATAATATACAAGTTGAAAATACCAGCCACATAATAAAATAAAATATCTTTCTATTTGATAAATATCTATTCAGATTAAATCATTATTAACTATAAAATACAGAGAAATTTCATTGTTATAAATATCCAATTCATGAGAATAAGAAAACATCTGAATCTAATCATGATAAACTTTGTATTTTCATATTCAAAAAGCAATCAAATTTACTCTGTCCAAAATCAGCTAAGAGTGAATTATGGTAATTCATGCATATTGGCTTATTGCAAAGCAAAACAGCAAACATCTTTCCCTGTCTTTACTTCTATTTTATAAAAGCAATGAATGCAAACAGTAATCCACCAACAAAAAATCCAAAGACATGTGGCCGCATACCCTCTCCCTTCTCACTCTTTCCCAACAGGAAACCCACCTCTCAAAAGCAATCCCTTTTTGCTATTTCTCTCTTGAGCTCTTTGGAAGTATGAATGATATGCTTAGACATCTATTTCCTGATTTGTATCTGCTGCCGCCCTGATAGCCCTGATATGAAAGAAGCATGTAATTTACAACATCCTTCTGGCCCTCTCTCATCTTCCTGATTGTTGATCTTTGTTATTTTTAGTTCTCTCTCTGGTTACCTTGGTAACTTTAAATATTGTACTTAAAGCTCTATTTCTAGTTCTATCAACTTTTGATAGTATCTCTTGGACAGAATGCAAATATAAATAACATAGACAGTATAGGAGGTGGAATGTGGACAGGGCCAGCCTCTTTGGCACACAACCTGTGCAATCTACACAGAGCCTTGCACCAAGAAGAACTAAGCACTTGGTTTAATACTCTGCTTTCATTGTCTTGAAATTCTTAAGATATTAAAGAAAATCCTCAAAATGGAAAAAGATGCCTTGTTCATGGTCAAGTGATCCATAATTCAGTGTAATTCCAACTCAAATCCCAACAAATTTTTAAAAGGAATTCAACAGGTACATTCTAAAATGTGCATGCTCAAGAATATCCAAGGTTTGCCTTTGCTATATCAGATGTCAAAAGTTACTATAAAGCAAAATTAATATAATATTGGTATAGGCCTAAAGAACTGAAAATAAAACAGAATAGAGTATGGAGAAATAAACCCATAAATATATAAAAATGATATGTGCTAGAAATGGTACTATAAAAATAAGATAGATTATTCAACAAATGGTGCTGCAACAACTGGTTGTCTTACCATAGGCCATACTCAAAAATCAGTTGCTAGTGGATTAAAATTTTAATATGAAAAAACAAAATTTTTAAAAATTTAGTACAATATAGTAGGATATTTTTATAAACTAAAAACAAGGAGATATTTATTAAATAAGACACATAAAACAATGACAAAGAAAATATTGATAAATTTGACTCCATGAAAATTATTAACTTGTCAAAAAAGAAAGTAAAAAGTAATAAACAGGGAGAAGATATGTGTAACATATCTGGAATACATAAAGAATTCTTACAAATCAAAAAGAAAGGACAAACAACCAATTAGAAACTGGGCAAAGACTTGAACTGACATTTCATAGAAAAGAAAAATGAATGGCACATAACCATGTAAAAAGATGTTCAAACATATTAATAATCAGAGAAATATATATAAATTATATCATGAGTAGACATTATTTAATATCCACTAGGTTGCCAAAAATTAACAAGTCTGGTCATACTAAATGTTTATCAGGATACAGATCACTGGGAACTTCTGGTGGGAGATTAGACAGGTATAAACATTTTGGAAAAGAGTTTGCATTATGTTATAAAGTTTAACATTCATATATTCTGTAAGGCAGCAATTCTACTCTTAGGAATATAGCCTACATATATATAAATGGCAACCCACTCCAGTATTCTTGCCTGGAGAATCCCAGGGACGGAGGAGCCTGTGGGCTGCCATCTATGGGGTTGCGCAGAGTCGGACACAACTGAAGCGACTTAGCAGTAGCAGCATGTATGTATGCATATACATATATATGCATATATGTTTATGTTCCTGCATATGTTCACCATGATTATACAGAGTTCATAACAGCAAACAATAAAAATGGAAAAAAACTCTAGCAACAGGTGAATAAAGACAAATGGTTGTAAATTTAGACAATGATTGTTGAATAAATCTTATAAACACAATACTGCATTTTTTTTTAAAAAAGCAAGTCACAAGACTATTTTAGTATTTCATTTTCATAAAGCTCAAAAACAAACAGGTATTTGTGTCAACACAAAAACATAATCCCAAGGAATAGTTAACTCTGGGGGAAAGCTTGAAGACAGGAGAGAGAAGGAGCACATAGGTGTTTCCAGTTCGTTTTTCACTGAGACTGCCTCAATATTATTTGAGGATCTCAGTTTAACTCTCCATGGCATGCAGTCGCATGGACTTATCTCCTGTCTGGCCACAGTCACTGTATTCTAAACCTTTGGTTACTGACGTTGGCAGAATGACACCATAGGCTCAACTTCAGCTCCAGCTTACCCCTCTGGTTTTCAGCTCTACTTGGTTTATTCTTTGGGAACTGCCCTTACTTTCTCTTGAGCTCAGGTAAGCTTTTGACAGGATGTTTGTGAAAGTTTAGCCAACATTGTCTGGTGGATTTTGCCATGCTGCTACTGCTAAGTCGCTTCATGATATATCTTAAATCACTTTTGCAATCTCTTTAATGAAATTGATCTTCCCCAGTTTTCCACACCTACTTTGGTCAATTTTGGTCATCACATACTAAAAAGAAATCAGTGATCCCTCAGTTTTCAGATCTGCTGCCAAACACATGTATGTAATACTGACATACTTCTTTCACTATATGTTACACACAAGTTTATGTATCCTTTCTGCTTACAAATGTTAAAGATTTCTGTTTTTTCTACTTTTCCCCCTTAGTCTAGCAAAGAATAGGTATTTTCAAAGAATAAGCTTTTGGATTTTTATCCTGTGTATTACCATTTTTGTTTCCCAATTTATTAACGCTAGCTTTTATTTTTCTTAATTACCTTCTCCTAGTTCTTCTGGTTTATTTCATTATCTTCCCCCAATATTTTTAAATAAGCACTTAGTTTGTTTTTCATGGTCCTTTCAAAAATGAGGATATTTAGGGCATAAATTTTACTCTGAGAATATATATTTTGATACATATTGCACATTGTTTTCTAAATAGTTTTCAATTTTTTTTTTGTTCCAAAGATTGTTTGGAAATCTGAGAGGTTTTTTATATCTAAATAGATGAGTCATTATATTATTTATTTCAAATGTTATTTAAATTTTATCATTGAGTATAATCTATAAAGGAACTACTTTTAAAATTCTGCTTCACGTCTGTTTTTGGACCAAGTCATGATTGGCAGTGTATATATCCCCTTATTCCCCCTGCCCTTTGCCCTCACAAAATAGTATACTTATCAATACACATATAGCTACTAACTTAAGTTTATTAATTATATTATTCAAGTCCACTATGTATCAGACAGGAATTATGTTCAGCTGCTAGAAAGAGGATCAGTATGACAGTAGCTTAAACAAGGTACTGGTTTTCTCTCTGCCTCTCTTTCACACACACACACAGTAAATTTCAGCTCAGGGCTGATATGGCATCTCTATGATGTTAGTAATGTTCTGGGTTTCTTTTCTCTTTCTATTTTGCAATTTTTGGTGCCACAATTCATCCTCAAAGTTGCTTCATGGCCAAAAGAGGGCTGGTAGTTTCAATCATCACATCCAATATTCCAGGCAGAAAGAAGGAAAGGAAGAGGCAAAAAAGATCTTATAGTTAAGTCATCCTTCCTTAAAGAGCTTTCCTAGAACCCCCATCCAATGCTTCCTGTTTATAGGTCAGTGACCAACCCTACTTTATATATTTAGTTACTATGTTGTTTCCTGCATATAGCTCAATGTTTGTGTTTATTATAGCCTTGCCCCTTATAATTACATAATGTCCTTTTTTGTCTTCTTTGGTGCTCTTAATTTTAAATCCCTCCTATATTCTTTTTATTTGTGTTTGCCTAATATTTTTTGCTCATACACTTAATTTCAATCATTATCATTTTAAGTGTGTTTTCAGTCTCCATATTTTAAAGAGATAAAAAGTCCATTCAAATATAACATAAAGTCTGATGTGCCTAATTCTATGCTTTGCATTGAGCATCTAGCTTTATATTTATTATTTATTTTACATTGCTGTTTGCTATTTTTCTTTCTAACACACATATTTTTTACATTATATTACTAATTAATATATTTATTTATCTTATTTATTTAAGATAAGATATCAAATGTTGTCTCCATCAAAATGCTCCATTTCCTTCCCCATTTTCCCCCATTCCAGGAAGGGGAAACATTTAGAATACTTTCACTCTGCCCTCTTCTTCCTATCCTCATAAAGGCCTTTATTTCCTCTCACCTCCCATCTTTCAATGTAGCCCCTACATTTTATGCTGGAACAATATCCATTTGAACAAAAAGTTGAAGTTCAACTCATATCTCCCACCTTACACAAAAGTTAAATTGAAGTAGATGATAAAGCTAAACCTAAAAGTTCAAAGTATAAAAATTCTAGAAGATAACACTTTTTCCTTATCTCTACAAGATAAGGAAAAAAGTTTTGCCACCTTGGTGTAAGCAAAGATTGTTTTTTTAGGTAGGAAACACAAAGCACAATCTATAAAGAATAAATAAATTGGACTTGATCACAATTAAAAACGACTGCTCTTCCAAAGATGCATTAAGAGAGTGAAAAGATCAGCTACATATCTAGCAAAGGATATGTATCCAGGATAACATGAGAAATAAACAACTTATTTTTAAAACAGGGAAAAGATTTTAGAGCAGTTTACACACAAAGAAAGATATACAAGTGAATAATAAACATATGAACTTAGTTACTTATCAGAGAAATACAAATTAAAACCCATATGTGATATCACTACACAGCTATTAGAATGTCTATTTTTTAAAGCAACAATACCAGATGCTGGCAAAAATGGCTGAGCAACATGCGTTCCTGATAGAGATGCAAAATAAAACAGCCATTTTTGAAAACAGGTTGGCAATTTCTTATAAAGCACACACTTGCCTTATGATCTAGCAATCCCATTCCTTGGTATTTACTTCAGAGAAATAAAAAACTGTATTCATACAAATATCTCCATGCAAATGTTTATATCATGTTTACTCACAATCTCCCAAAACAGGAAACAATTTAAATGGCCTCCAAAAAAGTGAATGGATAAACAAACTGGTACACGTGCATATGGGACTTGCCTGGTGGCTCAGTGGTAAGGAATTTGCCTGCCAATGCAGGAGATGTGGGTTTGATCCCTGGGTCAGGCATGGAGAAGGAAATAACAACCCACTCCAGTATTCTTCCCTGGAAAATCCCATGAACAGAGGACCCTGGTGGGCTCTATATACTCCATTGGATCGCACAGAGTCAGACAACAACATGTGCATATGCACATAATGTAATATTACTCATCAATACAAAGTTATGGACTAGTACTAATACATGCAATTTCAAATGTATTTTGCTAAGTGCAAAAATTCAGACTCAAAAGGCTACATACATATTGTATGATTCCATTAACATGACACTCTGGAAAGGGAAAAACTTTAGGGAAAGAAAACATATCAGAGTGGTTGCCAGGGACTGGGTGTGAGAGGCAGAGGTTATGGTTATACAACTGTAACCATTTGTCAAAATTCATAGAAAGAACCATACACTAAAAAGAGCAAATTGTATTTTATGTAAAGTACATTCAAAAATAAAAACAATCCAAAGAAAGACAAGAATCCAATTCTGCACTCTATGATGGCCTCATAATCAACACAGTGATAAAGCACAAAGTTTATTCCTTCAAAGTGATCTAATGAATACAACCCATAGGAGACTCAAGTATGGGATGCGGTTTTACCAAAACCATAGCAAGCCAACTAGGAATTGAAATTCTACTCAAACTTGGGTGGGACCAGGGCCAGTAATGTATTCTTCGGCAATTTAACTGCTTGCGATTAACTCTTTTCTAGTGGCCTGTAATACCAGTTCTCATTTTGCATGTCCAATCAGCACCTGCTGTCAGCAGCAAACTGACTTTGGGGACAGTGCTCAGTCAAGCTTGGCTCCCCAGAGTTCACTTTTCTGAACAGTGTTTTCCCCGAATTCTACATTTTCCCTGTGCCCACGCTCAGTCTCTTCTCTGAGCTCTGAAACTGAGGAGCAGCTTCTCTTCCACCAGGTCTTATGTGACTTCCTTTGCCTTTCTGATTCATGACATCTTTCACCATGGCTGTGCAAGCAGGAGGAGCCCATTGTGACCTGGCAGGGTGGGAAAGTGGGAGTTCTCAGACCTCCTGTGGGATTTCCTCCTCCTACTCTCCCCTCCCATGTGCCCATTGCTAGAACTCCTATGGCACCATGAACACAATAGATTTCCATCCTGTCCCATCCTGTCCATTTAACACCGCTCCCATCTTTTACAATGTGTGCTTCCCCACCTTCTATTAAAGGAATAGTCCAAATTCTCTATTCACCAGCTCAGATACCTCAGCCTCAAGTCAAGATGTTGAAACATTCGAAGAGGAAGAAAGCAAAAGAAAAGGAAACAAACTATTCTTTTCCCAAGACGGCAGCCTTAGAGAGGAACTGTTCAATAACAACTATGTGGGTTTATCTACAACAACCACCACCTCCTTCCTCCCAATGTCAGTTGCATACCACTCCAGCAGGACCATCTTCTCCCTTAAATAAAGTCATGTCTGAAGTAAAATAAAGTGCTTTGTTTTAAAAGGTTATATTTATCTTAACCATTTAGATAAATTGGCTGAAAGCCATTTCAGTTCAGTATACTTAGCACAGATTATCATGTAAATACTGAAACTTAGGGATCAATTGCTCAAGTCTATTAAAAGTCCAAACATTGTCTGATCTACTTGCCCAAAATTCATGCATACACTCATGGTCTTTGAAGAAAAATGTCAGAAACTTTTTTTTTTGTACTATTAGCCAATGGAAGCTTTATGTCTTATTCAGATGTACATATTTGGGCAGGGGGTGGAGGGTCACATTTCATGAAGAAAATCATTTCTGAATTCTTGTCCTCTGACCATCGATTAAAAACAAAAGAATTCACTCACATAAATCACAGAGCTCAAAGATTCCAACTGCCTTTAAAGAACCCTTTCAAAGAAGAAATTCTAACAAACTTCTAACAAAATTTCTTTTTAACTTGAAGCTCATTTCCTCCTTAGCCACTTTTGCAGGGAAAGTCAATAAAAGCAAAAAATTTAAAGCTCTATTGGTATTACTATTATCCCTTCCTATATTTAAAACTTCAGATATTGACTTAAATCCCCTTGTTTCATAATCTCTGTACTTTGCACCATTTTTGCAAGAGTTTGCTCCATGAAAGTTAAAGCTTTATCATCTCTGCTGTCACCACTTTCTACTTCTAAAAGCCTGGTCACTATCAAACCCTGCCTGAAAATTCAGCTTAACTGTTCATTTGTTAGGGTCTCAAGGTGGTCCTCAAGACATCCTTCATTTCATACAGGAATTGGGGCATCCAACTGAGATACTTGTTCAGGCCTCTGCCTGAACATCAAGCTTTCCTCCCCTTCAGGGTTCCAACTCTCTTTTTGCTGTTAATAGAAATAAAATCAACCAAAACAAACAAACAAAAATAGAGGGCAGCAATGTAATTTACTATCCTGTTCCCAGAACAGGAGAGCATTCGAATTATTTGGTAAACAGCACTAATGGTTACCACAGTACAGGAGCTGATGCAGCCTAAATTGCCCTGGCTTTTCCCTGGCCTCTATGTTCCATGTGTGGGCACAGTTTACAGTGGCATTGTCCATGCAGGCAGGGTTCCCCGATCAGGAAAGTAGCTGGCTAGTTTCTCCACCACTGCCCTTCTAGTCTCAAACTCACATCACCTTCTGGACAACTTGTATAATGTGCTTTCCTTTAAGGAAATGTTGATAAACAATGAGCTCTGTGGGTCTTGACTGGGGTTTGGGACCTTTCAGGAGCACAGTCAGTGCCCTGGTGTCCCTGCCCAATACTTCATCCTCCAGCTTTCTGGTGTCCTGGACAGCCTATCTCCCCTTGGTGACTCTTCCCATCACCCACTCGGGAGTTTGGTGACCTCCTTCAATCTATAGATTCTGGTCACCCTCTCATTTCTTTACTGTGGACTCTCATCCACCTGTTCCTTTATCTCCTCCCAGAACTTCTGTTAATTTGCACATTAAATCTCCTAAATCTCTCCTCCAACTCTGTCCTTCTTTTCTCTCATGATTTCCATCACTCTCTATTTTTGTGTGTTTTGAGTTGATGTTCCAGGCCACAAATTTGGATCTCAACAGGGACTGTTCTCTCCCCGTGATGTAGTTGGGAAATCAACTCACAGAGCTTCAGACTTCTTTTTAATTTACTCTTGAGTCGCCTCAAATGCTCTAGTTATTTTCTATTTGAGTTGTCCCGTGTCCTTCCAGCAGGTTGCTGACTGGGATGCATCCTTATGGATCTTCCTCTCTGGCTGCTAGGCTCCTGGGATGGTAGTTATTTTATTGTTGTTGTCCCCTCTTTGAGGCTGAGTTCTGGATTTTAGAGAGCATAAAGTTGAATCAGTCCTCCGGGTGAAGGCAGGTGAAAAAGACTCAGTCCCCAGGTCAAGAATTTGGAAGCAGACAGATTTCCAGTGCCCTGCAAGCAGCCACTGAAGTCTGCCTTTGGCTCGAATCACCAGCTTCTCCCAGGATGGAGAGTGTCCTCCGCCTCAGACCATGGTTCTTGCATGCTGGTCTACAAGCATTTCTACAGCCCATGGAGAAGAAAGTCCCATACCAATTCTCTCCACTGGAGCTTCCACAGAGTCCAAAGCTTCATTTGCACCCAATAGCTGGAGGTCTCAGTGTCTGTTTGCCTCAAGAGAAGCAGAGAGACATATGATCCAGTAATCCCACTGCTGGGCATATACTGAGAGAAAAGCATAATCTGAAAAGATACATGCACCTCAATGTTCAGTGCAGTGATGTTTGTAATATCCAAGACATGGAAGCAACCTAAATGTTCATAGACAGAGGAATGGATAAAGAAGGTATGGTACATATATACAATGGAATACTGCTCAGCCATTAAAAAGAATGAAAAAGAAAAAAAATGAAATAATGCCATTTACAACAACACGGATGGACCTAGAGCTTATTTTGCTAAGTAAAGTAAGTCAGACAGAGAAAGATAGATATCATATAATATCACTTATATGTGGAATATTAAGAATAATACAAATGAACTTATTTACAAAACAGAAACAGACTCACAGATTTAGAAAACAAACTGATGGTCACTGAAGGGGAAAAGGGGCCGGGGAGGGATAAATTAGGTATTTGGGATTAACATACACACACTACTACACATAAAAGAGATAATCAACAAGGACCAGTAACCGTACAGCAAGGGTAACTCTAAAAACAGTCTGTAATTATCTACATGAGAAAAGAAACTGAAAAAGAATGGATATATCAATATGCATATGTATAACTGAATCACTTTGCTATACACCTGAAATTAACACAATGTTATAAATCAACTATGTGTGTGTATTAGTTGTGTCCAACTCTTTGCAACCCCATGGAATGTAGCCTGTCAGGCTCCTCTGTCCATGAAATTCTCCAGGCAAGAATACTGAAGTGGGTTGCCATTCCCTTCTCTGGGGGATTTCCCAACCCAGGGATTGAACTCAGGTCTCCCACATTGTAAGTGGATTCTTTACTGACTGAGCCACCAGGGAAGCCCATAAATCAACTATACTCCAATATAAAATAAAAATTAAATTTAAAAAAGAGAAGTAGAGAGATTGGAATTAGGACCTATATGTCCAAAGGCTCTCTCTCCACTCCCAGGACTTTGTAACTCCACTAATATTAGGGAATATATTATTTTAAGCTGCAAATTGGCATTACATTAAAAAACTCTGCCCAATTTTCTGCTAGGTTTATTGCAAGCACTACAGAAATTCATGATAAAGAAGCCCCTGATTTTACAAACTACAAGATTTGTAACATTTTTGGTTTTCTTCACAGTCTTATCACAAGACCTGTCAGTGATCAGATTTACACCAGCCCCAAACCCTGGTGCTGAAGAATTAATTTCTCCTGAATAATCAGTTGGTCAGTTTCCATGAATAATAACAGTGTGCTTAACATGTAGCTTGTTATTTTCTTTCTTACAAGGCAAGATCACCATTTATTGGGGAAAGTAACATTTTTCAAGGACACATCTTTCAAGCCAAAGTGATTTTCATTTCCTTTTTCATCATATTGTATTTGGTCAGCATCCCTAAGTCAGATTTCACACACTAAAAGAACCCAGCAAATAGCAATCAGTTCTACAGTGTTGTTATTCTATAGTGAGGCATTACAAAATGCATTCTCACATAAACTGTGATTCTCAGGTCACATCAACCAAGGTGTCAAAAGAGAGTCCAAATGTCAGTTGTATATTAGTGTGACTCTGATCATGCTCCTGTACAATTCTGAGAAAATCTTGGCCTCTTCAGCTTCTCAAAAATACTTCTGGTGAGTCCCTGACTGTGCCTCATGTGATCTCTTAGAACTAGCCTTCTTGGCTCCTGAGGCATTTTATATTTCTTTCTCCTGTATTTAGATCTCCTATCACTAAAACTATGCTACCACAGCTAACTGGAAACATGACTGCTAATACCTCTGGCCTCCCATTAGGTCACTGATGCTCGGGGCCATTGCTAAAGGTCCTGTGACCATCAAACTGAAGATGGAACGCCCATCACTGCTAACAAAGCCAGAGTTATGTCCATCACTTGAAAAAATCACGGGCTCAATGTAGCTGATACCTTCCATCCTCAGTAGTTCAGCTTTAAGAGCTCTTCTACTGCTTCACTTTTTTTTTTTGGTGATATCTTTTTTTTTTTTTTTGCATTTATTATGTTTTTATTGGAGGCTTTTATTAGGGGCTTCCCTGGTGGCTCAGATGGTAAAGAATCTGCCTGTAAAGCAGGAGACCCACATTCAATCTCTGGGTAGGGAAGATCCCCTGGAGAATGAAATGGCAACCCACTCCAGTATTCTTGCCTGGAGAATCCAATGGACAGAGAAGCCTGGCAGATTATAGTCCATGGGTTTACAAAGAGCTGGACATGACTGAGGGACTAATATTTTCACTTTTTACTTTCTTATTGGAGTATAATTGCTTTACAATGTTGTATTAGTTTCTGATGTACAACAACGTGAATCAGTTATAAGGGTGCATATATCCCCTCCCTCCTAACATCAACCTACCCCTGTAGGTCATCACAGAGCACCAAGCTGAGCTCCCTGTGCTATATAGCAGCTTTCCACTAGCTATCTATTTTACACACTGCAGTGTATATATGTCAATGCTACTCTCTCAATTTGTTCCACCCTCTCCTTCCGTCTGTGTGTCCACATGTCCATTCTCTATGTCTGCGTCTCTATTCCTGATCTGCAAATAGGTTCATCAGTACCATTTTTCTAAATTCCATACTATATCTTATATCTAGAATTCTGGCATGATGCTAGGGTTTCTAGAACCAGGAAACAATCTGAATGACTAATACCACACTAACAATCAGTCCTGTCCCATGGTGGCCTCAGTCCTTGGACAACATCTGCCTGATCTCTCTACTCCAAATCTAAGTTTTTCCTATCAGGCTTTGCATCTCTCATGAAAAACAGACTAATGGTGACCTTTCTCCCATGTTTTCTGGACATGCATCAATTCTAGCTGTGAAAAATACCTTAGGCTCATTCCAGTACATCTGGATCCCACTCATTCTAACTACAGTGGCTACTAAGGAAGTGTAAATACTTCATTTGTCATGTAACAACTTTTTCCTCCAGCATTCCCTTAATTTTTCAATGCATTTTTAATATTGAGATAATTTTCAATTCACAAAACAGTTACAAAGGTAATCTAGAGTTCCCATACATCCAGTTTCCCCTAAGGTTAACACATCACATCACCTTGAATTTGTCACAACTATAAGAAGCCAATTTCTGCATGTTACTATTAACTAAACTACCAACTTTATTCTGATTTCACTAGCTTTCCCACTACCTTCCTTTTTCTCTCCCAGGAGCCAATCCAGAATACCACATTGCGTTTTGTCAGCATATCTTTTTAATCTCCTTTTGTCTGTTAACAACCCTCAGTCTTCACTTGTACCCTGAATTTTTAAATAGTTGAAATATTTTCATGTCAGTTCGACAAGAAGAGTCTGAGCCCAGCTCTGTCTAGATACAAAAGGGTATGGAAAATATTTCTTCTTGTTAATTCTGAAAAGGCAGGTTTGTCATTAAAGAGAGGAGCGAGAAAGCTCTAGAGTGTTGCTTTATAATATAACAATCCCAGATTCTATTTCTGACGTTGGACTTTCCTCTACTCCTTCAAAATAGGCAACCTTTTCATGGAGGCCGAGAACAAAAATCTCCACACTTTTTACCCACATCGTCTACTCTGTCAACTAGCTTGCAACTGTGAGCCACGGTTACCCCAGCTATTACTGTTCTACAGCCCACACTGAGGATGCAGGGTGTGGCACTCGCGGCTAGCTGCATACCCACACCACTCACAATTTTCTCTTCCAAAAGAAGGCCAGTTTTGTTTAGCACAGTAATGTGTCTGGCTAAAAAATGTCAAGCTACAGGCTTCCTTTCAGCTCTGCATGGCCAGGTAACATCATGCTGGGCAATGGGATGGAGGCAGAGGTCTACAAGGGCTTCTGAGAAAGTTATTATTTTTCTGATTTGAAAACTAGGGAGTGGGGAAACGAGCAGCTGGCATATGCCTTGTGCATTCTATTCTTCCCTCTTCTTCCTGCATAGAATGTAAGCTCAAGACCTGGAGGAGAAGCAGTCAACCTGCAAGCATGGCAACATCAAGGACAGTGAGTGTGAAGCAGAAGGAGCTCCCATAGCCACTCCACCCAACCTGTCTCCAGACTTTTTATTACATGTGATAATGAAATAAAAATAAAATCTTTTAGTTAGGTCAATATTTGTTAGGTTTAAGTGATAGATAATCAAATGTCATCATACTGATAAACAAAGTTACACTTGCAACATGCACTGACCCAGTACTGCAGTACAGTAATGGTCAGTAACAGCTGTAAATCTTCTCTGAGAAATGAAGAGGATGAGAAAAATGCCAGGAGAGTGGAGACAGACAATATTCCCCATTTCAAAAAGGACACACAGACCTCCAAACTCAGTCAATTCCCAGCAGAACTCTAAATGTGATTGTAACTCAACAAATTCACACTTCTGAAGGACTTTGCTTACTGCCTTTCAGATGAAAGTTCACTTAACTTTGGCAAGTTATCAAGTTCCAATGAATGATCAAACCAAGGTCCATCATAGCTTAGAAATACGTCTCTGTCCTGATATAAGAGCCATTCTTGGAGTACTCCGTTGATGTCAGGAGAACAAGCCATCAGGTGTGCTGCTCTGCAGGGCAAGGCAGAGTTTTTAAGTCTGTGGCTGGTAATGGCAAAGCAAGCAGAGGATACACCCACAACCCAGTCCTAACACAGTTGATACAGCCCTTATTGTTTGTAGACACTGGTTAAGCTCTTCACATAGATTATCTCCTTTGATGCTCACAATGCCCCCTCTGAGCTGCATTCTATTTATTATCCCCATTTTACAGATAAGGGCTTCCCTGGTAGCTCAGCTGGTCAAGAATCCACCTGCAATGCAGGAGACTCCCGTTTGATTCGTGGGTCGGGAAGATCCCCTGGAGAAGGAATAGGCTATCCACTCCAGTATTCTGGCCTGGAGAATTCCATGGACTGTATAGTCCATAGGATCACAAAGAGTCGGATATGACTGAGCAACTTTCACTTTCACTACAAATAAGGAAACTGAACACAGATTAAATAACTTGCCCAAGAAGACTGGCAAATTCAGAAAACTCTAGCAATCCATGCTTAGACTAGTTCCCTCTGTGCAGTACTGGGATACTGCTACAAGCCCCACCTCCATGAAAACTGCCTTTTTCTCATGCTTGGTCACTGGTACTCTGAACTTCACAGAATCAATATTCCCTCCACATCTCATGTAACATATGTAGATAACAAATGGCAGTCAAAGCTCTGCTGCTGCTGCTGCTGCTAAGTCACTTCAGTCGTGTCCGACTCTGTGCAACCCCATAGATGGCAGCCCACCAGGCTCCTCCGTCCCTGGGATTCTCCAGGCAAGAACACTGGAGTGGGTTGCCAGTTCCTTCTCCAATGCATGAAGGTGAAAAGTGAAAGTGAAGTCGCTCAGTCCTGTCCGACTCTGAGCGACCCCATGGACTGCAGCCTACCGGGCTCCTCCGCCCATGGGATTTTCCAGGCAAGAGTACTGGAGTGGGGTGCCATTGCCTTCTCTGAGTCAAAGCTCTAGCCCTCATTATTTCAACATTAAGATTAATCTTTCCTTTCATTCTTTGAATAGGGTAGGTGTCAGCATCACTTGTTCATTGTAACAAAACTTACTGCTGCTTTTCCTCATGTTTATCTATTAGACTGATTTCTTGGTTTTGCACCCCAGATTCCAGCTCCATCAGTTAGGTGCTCCATCAGTTAGAAGTGCATATGGCTGCAGGTTATAGAAAAGCTATATAGGGAAAGCTTAATCAAGTAGGGGTTTATTTTTCTCATATAATAAGTCTGGTGGTAGGTGGTTGCTGGTGACAGTCCAGTGATACCACTGTGATTTTCTTGGCTCCCCTCTCATGGTTTTCCTAGCTTTCGGCACCTCATCCACTGCCAAGGCAGGCATTACAGAAGAAGAGGCAACATCAGCCAAATTTGTCCCCTTTTCTCAAAAAAAGCAAAAGCTTCCCCAGAAACTTCCCAGTAACTTATGTTTACATCTTCAGTTCAGTTGCTCAGTCATGTCCAACTCTTTGGAATCCCATGGACTGTAGCACTCCAGGCCTCCCTGTCCATCACCAACTCCCAGAGCTTGCTCCAACTCCTGTCCATATTTACATCTTAATTGCAAAGAAATATGTCACGTGGCCATTCTAGCTGGGGAGTAGGGGGTGGAAATGTGCATATTTAGATTTTGCAGCCTCTAGGGTAGAGGCAAGCAGGAGAGAATGAGGCTGGGAATGGAAGACGAGTTAGCCAACCCAGTGTCTGCCATAAGATCACATGCTTATTTGTTCTTAAAGGATAAAGAGAAAATAATGTGATTATCTCTTTATGAAGTAGCTACTGAACTGACCTTGAGCATTAATACTTCCACCTGTGCAGGCTTATTGGTGATGTTTGGACTATGAAAATGAATCCGGACACTCAAACCCCAAGTACAAAAGAAATTCCAACACAAATGTTTAATATCAAGCTCTGAAGTGTAGAGCTTAGAAATTGAAGTGTAGAGTAAGAGCTTAGAAATTGCCATTCCAAGCCTTAAAACAAGAAAGACATTGAGGCAACAGAAAAGCAATGACTTTTCTTAGACCTAGAGAACTGACATTACCAGGCAAATGGCTTGTCCCAAATGTGGAGAGACAGGTGAATACAGATAATCACAACAAAGCTCAGGTTACCTGAGGCAGAAGCCACTGGAGCCAATTATTGGTAGGAATACTTAAATGCTAGCTTTGATGAATTGCTTGAGGCTGAGTGGGACTAGCTTGAGAGTTGAAAACTCCTGGGGGAATCAATCTTGGGCTAAGTCCTATATTTTCATGGCTTTTGCCTCTGGGAACCAGCCTGCCCTCCCCCCACCCCCCCAACCCCCTCCAACCCCCCCCCATCCTGCCCCCACTCCAGGTTCTCAGAGTGAAGTTCAGAGAAAAATTCCCTCCATTTTCCTGCTGGAGGTTGTAAAACACAATCATTTTAAAATACACACAGTGTTCTCTGTAACAAATGCCTGCTCTCTAAAGGAAATTACCTTACTCAAGCGCTTCCGAACCTGGGGGAGGGGCTATTAGCCATTGCCAGTCCCCTCTAACCTTTCTGTATCACCTAAAGGGAGGGAAAACAAAACAAAACAAAACAAAACCAAGACGGGCTTTTGAAGATCATAGCCCAGGGACTCAGGCCCACTAAAAATTTGGGAGTTAATCATAAGATGACAGAATGCATCCCCTCCCTAACACATTACCACCACATCAATAGGGCTCCAGTATAATAGTTGATTAGAACTAAAAGAGCTGAGAAACAAACTATGTAAGGAGGAGTTCTTAGGGAAACTCAAAGATAACAAAGGAATCAACCAAGTTTACTAGAAGAAACTGAAACAGCTGCTGCTGCTGCTAAGTCACTTCAGTGGTGTCCAACTCTGTGCGACCCCATAGACGGCAGCCCACCAGGCTCCCCTGTCCCTGGGATTCTCCAGGCAAGAATACTGGAGTGGGTTGCCAGTTCCTTCTCCAATGCATGAAGGTGAAAAATGAAAGTGAAGTCGCTCAGTCCTGTCGGACTCTGAGCGACCCCATGGACTGCAGCCTACAGGGCTCCTCCGTCCATGGGATTTTCCAGGCAAGAGTACTGGAGTGGGGGTGCCATCGCCTTCTCCGGAAACAGCTGCAGCAAACATTAAACACAGCTCAGCCCCTAGTCAGATTAACATAAGACCTCAGGTTCACATGGAACATTCACCAAGAATGGCCCATAACACATACCATAACGAATCTGAAATAGTAGAAATCACACTGGGTCTTCTCTCAGACCACGGTGAAGTTAATGAAGGAGGAAATGAAGTTTCTAACAATGTTTGTAACAAGTTTCTAACAAGGTTTCTAACAAGTTTCTAACAATGAAGTTAGAAATCAATGACAGAAAAATAACTGGGAAATCCCCAAATATTTGGAGATTAAACAACACACTTCTAAATAACACATGGGTAAAAGAAGTTTCAAGAGAAACTTTTAAATATTTTGAACTAATGAAAAAAATACAACTTATCAGAATGTATGGGATATAGCAAAAGCAGTGGTTAAAGGGAGATTCATATATTAGCAATGAACAATTGAAATTTGAAATTAAAAACACAGTATCACATCAGCATGAAAAAAAATGAGATACTAAGGCATAAATCTTACAAAATATGTACAGTATCTATGAGGAACACTACAAAACCTTGATGAAAGAAATCAAAGAAGATCTAAATGCAGAGACATTCCACATTCATGGATAGGAAGATTCATTACTGATAAATTGTCACTTCTTCCCAACTTGTTCTATAGATTCAAGTGTGATCTCAATCAAAATACAGCCAAGTTATTTTGTGGATATTGACAAACTGATTCTAAAGTTTATATGGAAAGGCAAAAGACTCAGAATAGCAAACTATATTGAAGGACAAAGTTGGAGGACTGACTTTAAAACTTACTTTAAATCAACAGTAAAAACTAAGACAACATTGTAAAGCAACTATACACCAATAAAAAAATAATTTTAAAAAAGCAACAGTAATCAAGACAGTGGTATTAATGAAAGAATAAATACAACAGTGAACTGAACAGAGACCAGAATTAGACGGATACAAATATAGTCAAATGATCTTTTACAAAGGAGCAAAGGCAATCAATGAAAAACAAGTCTTTTTTAAAAAAATGGTGCTAAAATCATTAGACATCCATATGCAACAAATAAGTCTAGCCACAGACCTTATATCTTTCAGAAAAAGTAACACAAATGGATCACAGACCTAAATGCAAAACACAAAACTATAAACTTCTAGAAGGTGACAAAGGAGAAGATCTAGGTGAACTTAGGTTCATTGATGACTTTTGGGGTACAATGCCAAAAGCATAATCCATAAAAGAAAGAATTGATTAAGTTGGAGTTTTCAGTGAAAAACCTCTACTCTGTGAAAGACAAGTGAAAGAAAAGACAAGCCATAACTGGGGAAAATATTTGGAAAACATGATCTGATAAAGAGCTGGTATCTAAAATATGCAAAGGACTATTAATATTCACCAATAAGAAAACAACCCAATTTAAAAATGAGCAAAAGATCTGAGCTCTGGGACAACCCAGAGGGATAGGGTGGGAAGGCAGGTGGGAGGGGGCTTCAGGATAGGGGGGACACATGTATACCTGTGGCTGATTCATGTTGATGTATGGCAAAACCCATCACAATATCGTAAAATAATTATCCTCCAATTAAAATTAATTAATTAAAAAATAAAAATGAGCAAAAGATCTGAATAGAGCCCTTCTCAAAGAAGATATACATATAACAACAAGCGTACAAAAAGATGCTCAACATCGTAAGTCATTGTGAATGCCGCTCAGTCGTGTCTGACTCTTTGTGACCTGAATTCTCCAGGCCAGAATACTGGAGTGGGTAGCCTTTCCGTTCTCCAGGGGATCTTCCCAACCCAGGGATTGAACCCAGGTCTCCCGCATTGCAGGGCAGATTCTTTACCAGCTGAGCCACAGGGGAAGCCCAAAAATACTGGAATGGGTAGCCTATCTCTTCTCCAGGGGATCTTCCTTACCCAGGAATCGAACCAGGGTCTCAGGCATTGCAGGCAGATTCTTTACCAACTGAGCTATCAGGGAAGCCCCTATTAGGGAATTCCAAATTAAAACAAAATAAGATTCCACTGCACAGCCCTTAAAATGGCTAAAATCCAGAACACTGACAGCACTAAAAGTTAGGCTGGGCTGGTGAGGATGTGGAGCAACAGGAATACTCATTCATTGCTGGTGGGAATGCAAAATGGTATAGCCAATTAGGAAGACAGTTTGGTGGTTTCTCCAAAACTAAACATCCTCTTACCATAGGATCCAGCAATCACACTCCTAGGTACTGCAGTTACCCATATGAGTTGAACACATATCCACACAAAAATGCACACATGGATGCTTATAGCAGCTCTACTCCTGTCAAAACTTGGAAGCAATCAAGATGTCTTTCAATAGGCGAATGGATAAATAAGCTGCGATACATACAGACAACAGAATATCATTCAACCCTAACAAGAAATGAGCTATCAAATCATGTAAAGACATGGAGGGATCTTAAATGCTATCGCCAAGTGAAAGAAGCCAATGTGGAAAAGCTCCGAACTGTATGATTCCCACTCTATGACATACTGGAAATGGCAAGTGTATGGAGACAGCAGAAAGTTCAGTGGTTGCCTAGAGTAGGGGGTTGAGCTGATGAATACATAGGTGAAGCACAGGTAATTTTTAGGATGGTGGAACTATTCTCTATGATACTATAACGGGGGATACATGACATCATTCATTTGTCAAAACCCATACACTATACAACCAATGTACACGTGTGTGTTAGTCTCTCAGTTGTGTCTGGCTCTTTGCGACCCCACGGACTGCAGCCCGCCAGGCTTCTCTGTCCATGTGATTCTCCAGGCAAGAATACTGGAGTGGACTGCCTTTCCCTTCTCCAGAGGATCTTCCCAACCCAGGGATCACAGCCTGGTCTCCTGCATCGCAGGCAGATTCTTTACTGTTTGAGCTACAGGGAAGTCCATTTAAACTAATGTATGGACTTCAGGTAATAAGATGAATCAATTTTGGCTCATTGGTGATAACAAATGTACCACAGAAATGCAATATGTGAATAACAGAGGAAACTGGGAGGGAGGTATCAGGGAAGCAATATGGGAACTCTATCTGCTCAATGTTTCTGTAAATCTTAAACTGTTCTAAAACATAAGGACTATGATTTAATTTTTTTCCTAATGTCTAGTTCAAAGAAGATGTCAAAGTGAAGTGAATGAAGATGAATGTGTCAAAGAATGTGTCATGAAAAAAGTGAGGCTTTAGTTGGGTCCAAGAGAGTACACATGATTTCAAGAATTAGAAAGGGCAAAGGGTATCTCAGTTGGGATTGAGGCAGGAAAAACATTCAAAGGGCTCAAATTTCAAAGCAGCAGGAAATAACACAGAATAAATCAATGCAAAGACAACAGGTAACAATTTAATGGAAGCTAGGGGCCAAGGCAAGCCTAGAGGTGCTGAAGCATCATTCTCATATTGGGTAAATATAAGTACGGTAGCAGATTTGACCCAAGCTACATCCTCAACATGGATTCACTCATTTCATAAATATTTAGTAGGTACGTGCTATGTTCCAAATGCTGTGGTAGGCACTGGGAACCAGCAGTAAATAAAAAAAAAAAAAATCTGTTCTCACTGAGCGTACATTTTAGTGATAGAAGACAGAACTTACCTGATGTTTTCAAGAGACAGCAAAGAAGCCAGTATGGCTGGAATGGAGATAAAGGAGATAAAAGGTGAGAGACAGAGGAGATAAGTGAGGCCAGTGACTGAAGGGCACTGAGGCCAGAATGAACAAGGACTTTGGCCTTACACTGAGGCATTTAGGGTGCAATTGGAAGGTTTTGAATAACAGAGTGACTTGATTGACACCTGAATAGGGTCAATGTCTGTGCTGAGAACAAACAGAGGCTAAGAGTGACTGCAGGGAGACCAGGGAAATTGTTAAAATAATCCGGGTAAAAGAGGAAAAGGATTTGAACCATGGTTTTAGCAGCACAAGAGGTGAGGTGTGGACTCGGAAAAGATTTGCTGATGGATTCAATGCGTGAGAGAAAGAGAGGGTCAGAATGACTGTTTTAGGTCTGAGCAATCACCTGGAAGAAGGGGTTGCTAGTGACAGGGAGAAAGAATATGGGAGTAACAAGTTCATGAGTGGGACTGAGCCCGTGTCTGAATTCAGCTGAGCTGTCTTGAATGTGGGCATTTCAAGGACCTAGAGATAAGAGCAAGGCTGAGACTGAGAGTTAACTGGGAAAGACCAAGTCATAGTACATAGAGGTAGTGAGGATAGGCATGAATTCATTCATCCAAGATTTCCTAAAATCAACCACTCTGAATGTGCCAGGGACGTAAAGATACCTAAGACATCTCTCCTGCCCATAAGGCACTCACAGTCCAACAAAGAGAACAGAAATGTAAACAAGTGATGATAGTACATTAAGCATCCTAGGTGAGGTATTCAACATCAGCTGAGTCCCTTCTATATGCTGAATTGTGCAGTGAGAAACAGGAAGCATGTACAAAGTCTTTAAGAGCACAAAAGTGGTTCTTGCAAAGGTTTGTAAAGACACACACAAGGATTTTCACCACAGAGTGACATAAAAGAGTTGGCAGTATCCTAGACGCCCATCACTAGGGAAATTGCAGTAATGTGGATATAGCTCAAAAATGTAGCATTGAGTGAAAACAGTGGGAAAGAGATTTACAGTCCAGGACCATCTTCATAAGTGTAAAAGGCATACACGAAACCCCATGTCTTAAATGATCAAGAATCCATACCAAACATATTGCAGTTTGTATCTAGAAGAAGAATGGGAGTGGGTATTGAGAAAGACAAGGACAAATAATTTAATCAAAGTAAAACAATATAAATAAGAAAAGGGCCTTGCAGGGACTGATGATGACAACGTGCTGAGAATAGTGGAGCAGAGTAAACTCTCTGCACCTGAGATACAAATAACGAGCTAATGGGAATCCAGCCGATAACCCTAATGAGAAGATTTCTGGGGACCAAGAAGCACTGGGACATATGAAGGCATGAAAGTGCATCAGAGCTTCATGGAACAGCACCAGGTTTAGTGTTGGTTGCAGTGGTTATGAAGAGCTGATAATATTTGAATGCCTGGAGTAAACTGAACAACATCCTACACGTGGAAGTTATAATCATCCATATCAATCTGTCCCCCTTTATTATATTGGGGTTAAGGCTGATGCTCTGCTCTGCTTCCATCCAGTCAACAGTGATAGTCTCTTTTAGCTGCACTGGAATCTTCGCATCTTGTGACGACTCCAGAAACCCGAGTTCAACAAATCACTCCTGTTTATGTGGCCTCAAGGAATGTGGCCTTGATCTGAGGCTTTCATGCTGGAGCTCAACCAGAGGCAAGGCGGCTGCTCTGGCCAGGAGTGGGCTGGGAAGGGAACTGGAGGCCCAAGGATGCCTCGCATTCTGGGGCATCTGCCTGGGGCAGTTCAACCGCCTCCATCAACTCAGTGCTGCCAGTTAACTCTCACTGGTCACATTCCAGGTGGAGTCGTTTCCCAGCTGTGACCACCCTCCCCCACCCCACACTGGGTCCTGCACCACTATCATAGGTGTACCCATCCTTCAGAGTCCTTATCACAGCTGCCACTCCAGATTTTCTTTTCTGATAATTTATGATCATCTAGGTTCCTCTAGGTTCCAAGTTCAGCGAAGGTGGTCTTTTCTTTACTTTTCACTTTTTTTTTTCTTTCACCAATGTTTCACTAGCACTCAGCAAGCCGTCTGGCACATAGTTGTTGTTTAGTCACTAAGCCGTGTCTGACTCTTTGAGACCCCATGGACTGCAGCCTGCCAGGCTCCCCTATCTGTGGGATTTCCCAGGCAAGAATACTGGAGCAGGTTGCCATTTCCTTCTCCACTGGCATACGGTAGAGGCTCAATAAACTTCTCAGCGGAATACAAGCCTTCGAAAGGAAACCGAGGTCGAGGTGAATACAAGCATGGTGCAGAAGCAAAATTGTGAAAAATTTAGGGTTTGTTTTACTGTGAGGGGTAAGCGGGGAGAGCTGCAAAGAGGTGCACTGGCCCCTGTAGACAAGTCACCTCCAGTGCAAGGCGGGCATGCGGTAGGCGTGAAACAGTAGGGAAATTAACTGTAGAGAAATCAACGAGTGTTGAGCGCATTTTTTAAAACCTGTGTCAAAACGGTATGAAATAGAATAGAGGGAAGGGGAGCACGTGCGTCAGGGTTGGGTCTGAGCAAAGACATTTCCAGAGGTCCTGACACAATCCACTGCCCCTCCTAGCACACGGGGCGGCCCAAAATCTCCTGGGGAGGGGAGAGCATTACTCTCACTTTCTAAGGGTCACACAAGCCCGGTCACCGCTGTTGCCACTGTTACCAGTTTAAAGTCTTCGTCAATCTATTGTTTCACCTCTATTCTTGTCTCCCACTCCACCTCCAGCTCCATTAGGCTCTGCCCCACTTAAAAACACAAAACAAAAACCACCTCCGACCCAAGCCAGTCCAGATCTGGAGAAATGAACACTCTTGTTCGCTACGGGAGGCCCTTTCACACGCCCTTGGCTTGACCCCCAGCCCTCACTAACGGAACGGGCGCTCAGGACCCTGCCAGGCCACGCCAAAAGGCGCGACCTCGGCCAGCGGTGCGACCTGTCGCCGGCCTTCCCGCCGGCCGCCGAGCCCGCGCACGCCGAGCCCGCGCACCTCACGTTGCGCTCGGCCCCCCTGGCCCATCCAGAGCAGCGCGCACGCGCGCGCTCCTGGGCCCGCCAGGGGAAAGAGGGCGGGGCCGAGGGGCCGAACCCGCGGGGGGAGGGGCGGCGTCGGTCACATGACGCGGTTTCACTGTTTACACGCGGAGCGGCCGGATCCTTCGGCCTCAGTCAGGCGCTCGGCTCCGTTTCGGTTTCACTTCCGGTGAGGGGCTGCTTCGGAGCGGGCGGCGAGCCGAAGGCGAGCGCAGGCGGCAGCGGTGACTGCGTCGCCGCTGCCGGGGGGCGTGCGGTAGCGCGGCGGCGGCGGCTGGGCCTTGAGCGCCTGCAGCCCACCTCTCGAGGGCGGGCTTCCGAAGCGAGCAGGGCGGACGAGAAGATGGAGGATCTGGTGGTGGAAGTGCGGGGCTCCAATGGCGCTTTCTACAAGGTACTTGACTCCAGGGCAGGCCCCATCTTCGCCCTGCTTTCCCTCCCTTTTCTTCTTAGCCTCGGCCGGAGGCAGGCCTGGAACCTTCTTCGCGAGCGCCGCGCCCGGGGCCCGGGGCGCACTCGGCGGGATGTTCTTGGGGAGGGAGGGAAGGACCGGACTTCGGGCCTTTGGGAAACCCCTCGAGCCCCATTGCCTCTCCAGTGTGAGGCCCCAGCGTCTGTCGGAATGAGAAGCGAGCAAGGAAAAGAGGGTGCCCTTTTGGGAGCCGAGCCCCAGCAGGGAGCGCTGGGGGTGGGCGAGGGCCGACGGCAGGTAAGAGATCCGGGCGGGAAGCACCAGTATCCGCGCGAAGTGACGGTGAAGGCTTATTTCTGTTTTCTTAAATATCCTCTTCCAGTGGGATCCGGGCCTGACGTGTGGGTAGTTGCCGAGGAGCGGGGGGCGCTTCCGTCAAGCCGCCTTCTGCCTTGCAAGGAGGGTTTGCGTTCTCCTTTGCCTTCTCTTTTCCGGTCCAGCATTGGGACTTCGGAGAGCTCCACTGTTCTGGGCAAGCGGTGTGAAGAAAGAGTAGTAAGAAGCTGTAGTTGGTACCAAATCACAATGGCAACTGATTATTAGTGACTTCTCTTTGTGGATTTCAAAAGAGATTTTAGATTCAAAAGTTTCAGAAGGACCCTTACATATCCGAGTAATGGATTGAAGAATTTGCTAATCTTGAATGTTTGCGGCCCCCTCCCCCCCCGCCCCGTTATAAATATTCTGGAATACAGATGCTTCAGCGTCTAAAAACATTGGCAACTCTGCTACTTAAGAAAAAAAAATTAACCCTCCAAAGGCCTGGATATATGCCATGAAACTTTAGGAAATGTACTAAGCATGTATCATTCCTATGGAATTTTTTTTTAAGCGAGTGGAAATGATTGTTTTGTGCTTCAAACGCTTGATTTATCTTCTCTGAACGTGTAATGTTGCAGCTAACTACATTGTTGCGGTTTTAAATAGGCATGCATGGCTTTGGTTTTGCTACGGGCTTTTTAAAAGTTACAACATTTCAAATCTCACTAATATATTACACTTTCAAAAAGAGGATTAATAATATTTTCATATGTCAGGTAATGCCTCTGTTGGTTCATACTTGTTGTAGATCTAGCAATCTAAGTCCTCGTATCCTCTTGAATGTCTCTCTGTAACTTCGGTGGGTGATGTCCCACCTTACTACAGTATTTTGGCAACAGAAGGTGCATATGGAAGAAAGTGGAAATTAAATATTGCCATTGTCCAAGCGCCATTCTTAAATCTACATAGAAAAACATAAACGTTTCAAACTAGGAATAGGCAAGTAAACACTGACTTGACTATATATGTGTTTACCTATTTCATGGAGAAATTTGGAGAGCATTATATTTCATAAGTGAGTAAAGTATGTAAACTCTTCCATGCTTTTAGCAAAATGATAAAATCTTTTGCTGTAAAAGGAGGAAAAATTTAACCCAGGATTTTTGTTCCTAAATCTCACCAATATAGAATTCATCCAGTTAACTGCAGTTTCTGATTGCATTTATTTCAGTGATCCATAATTATTGCTGGTTAGTTTGTGTAGAACCCTTCTGTTTCCTGCTGCTGCTGCTAAGTCGCTTCTGTCGTGTCTGACTCTGTGCGACCCCATAGACGGCAGCTCACCAGGCTCCACAGTCCCTGGGATTCCTAGGTTGGTAGTTTTGCTCACCAGATTTGGAACGCTAAATATAATAAATATGAATAGGGGCTAAAGGTGGAGCGATAGTCTAATAGATCTGTGATATTAGATCAGATATCACTCTTACTGTCTTTCAGTGGAGTTTGCTTGCTATAGAGGGCAAGCACATCCTAGTCTTGAAGGATTTATTGTTCTCTTCCAGCAGCCTATGATTTGCTTTGTAATTTTACTTGCAAACTGATTGGAATATAAGAAACTCCCTCTATCTCTCCTCTTTATCACCCCCTTTTTTGTTTTTTAACAGAAGTTGCTTAATATGAAGGCGAATAGAAAGAATGTGTTGTCTGTTAGTTCCTTGAGGGGAAATGTTAAATGGTGAACAAACACATGCAGAAAAATTGCTGAGATGCTTATTTAATTAAGGTTTTGTTTTTAAGAAAACCTCAAATGGTCTGTGTTGATAGAAAAATAGTTTCTAGAATGAAAAAGGTTTAAATTCTTATCGGACTCAATACTGATTTGAGTTATAAAAGTAAAGCAAAAGTAAATCAAGTTAGTTGTCCAGTGGGATGGACAGAAAAGATGGGAAATAAAGACAAAAAATGAACTATTATGGAGAAATGTTAACATTTACGAAAAATTAGAAACCTAGGTTCACCGGATTGAAAAGGCTTAAGGAACTAAACAACTCGAACAACTTCAGTATAATTGCATTCAGACTTTGATTTGCCTACCAGAACCACCATACTGGAAGGTGCAGTTCTCTGTCTTCAGAGTACATGGTGCACATTTGCAGTATAAACTGGATAGAATGTATGCTGGTAACAGGTAGGTTTATTCCTCTAAAAAATTAACTTAAACTTCAGATTCAGAATTAACAGAACCATGAAATCTAAACCGAAGATCATAACAGCTCATTTCTGTTTTTCCCTCTGGTCTTTATTCTTAAAAACTTGAAAGTTAAATTTAGTAACTGTCAGAGCCACTATTTTTATGCTTAGGTATTTCTTTGACTTTGGAAAAGTCATGAGTACACCATATAGAGCCTAGGTTACTTAAGACATGAGAACACTTGAATTATACCTCACAAAATTTTTTACAAAACATCTCCTAAACAAAGAATGTTGAAAAAGGTCTTTATCATCAGGGCATCTGCCTAAAAATGTATGATCAAGAGGAAATTTTTTAAATGAACATTTTCTTCATATTTTCTCTGACGTCTTCTGTACTTCAAGGAAGTACAACTTAGGTCAACTGCATTTTTTTTTCTTCCCAGTCTAAACACCCTTTTTAGTGTTTTGGAAGCAGCATTATTACCCTTCTGAATTGAGCATTTTCCAACTTCATATTCAAGCACTCTGAAAATCTCCACAGATTATTAATTAAATGTAAAATTCAATATTATAATAGTTGGATTTCTGATTCCTGACCGCTATGAGAATGTGGTTCCTGACATAACTACGAGCATAACTGTTAACAGATACTGAGAGCTTTCTAGGTGTCGGGCACTGTTCTAGGTGCTTTACCTCTTTTAAATTTGTTTCATCACCGCCCACAACCATGAGGTACTATTGTTACTCCCATTTTAGGTAATAGATAAGAACATAGATGTACAAAGAGATGAGGTAGGTGACTTATTACTAAGTGTCAGAGCCAGTAAGGGTCAGATTGGGGCTTTGAGATGAGGTACTCTGACTTCCTGAAGGCAATGAAATTTAACTTAAAGAAGTGAATTGGATTTCCTGGTAGCTCAGACAGTAAATAATCAACCTGCAATGCAAGAGACTCAGGTTCAATCCCTGGGTCGGGAAGATCCCCTGGAGAAGGGCATGGGAAACCACTCCAGTATTCTTGCCTGGAGAATTACACGGACAGAGGAGCCTAGAACGCTACAGTCCATGGGGGTCCCAAAGAGTCAGACGTGACTGAGCAACTAACACTTTCACTTTCAAATTTTCGTTGTACTTTTTTTTATTGTAATTGTTACTATAACACTGTCTTAACATTATTCTGGGCTTCACAGGTGGCACTAGTGGTAAAGAACCTGAATGCCAACGCAGGAGGCATAAGATATGCAGGTTCAGCATTATTCTATAAGTTCATACAATGATATCATGAAAATACTCTGTTTTATATGTAGGCTTCCTTTTTAGTAACTCCGCACACAGTAATTCTTCATGTGAATGCCTGTTAATGAAAGATAAAGTTTGAAATCTTTGATTTTCCTATAATATTTGCTTTTGTTATGTTAGGGGCAGGTAAGAACTGATGCATTCAAAAGAATACACAGGCACAGGAAAATTAATAATTCATTTCATACTATTCTTTCTGTACCTGTGTGTTGTCTTTGGATCAAGGTGAACCAGAAAGAATGCATTTTTCTCAGAATTTGTGGTAAATGCCCAAATGAAGTCAAGTATTCCTAGTCATGCACTGCGGTTGGAAGAATTGTTGATGAGTTTCATTGTACTTTGCCCTCTCCGTTGTTCATTCTCATATGTTGTTAGCGCCCACATTCAAAGGGTGGCAAAGCAATAACTCACTTTGTATGTGAAGCCTTGGCTTTGAATCATATTTTATCAGATTTCATATGTCCTTGTCATCTTATCTCCTACAGATTTTCTTGAGGAGGGATATTTTGCGATGCTTCTAAGTTTTCTCTAATGAGAATAATCATTGCACTACATGAGCTGTCTTCAGTGTTAATGTAATAGCTGTTCATTGTTGGTCAGTGGCTTACACTGAAATTTCTCTACACAGTTACCCCTCTCATGTTTGTGAGAAGAGTTTGCCAAGGTGTGAGGTGTAGTGGGAGAGTAAAAGTTCACCGAAGTGGGGATGGACTTTCTTTTGGTTTCATCAGTCTGGGTGATGTGATGTTGGAATTAGATAACTCTAGTCATGACACACTTGGGCTAGTATCATGTTATGATTGCCTCTTTGGCCCAGTTGCCAGTAAGGTGGGTGGGATCCCATAATGATTTTTTTTTTATTTTGTGTTTATTCCCCCCGATGATAAGTCCGTGTGTGTCTTTTTTTGTTTTTGTTTTTGGAGTATAGTTGCTTTGGGTGTCTTGTCTTTAACTGCACTTTTAGCAGTTTCTCAAACCCCAAAGGTTTTTGTCACTTTTTTTTCTTCTGAGTCTAAACGACCTGTTAGTACTTAGTATCTTTGAGGAAATACCCTTTTCTTTTTCTGTCCTAAGTTTTAATATCTTTTTTAAAAGTATGATTTTTTGAGATGTAACTTTTTCAAGTGCAAGAGTGTTTATGGCTTTGCATCTTTTATAAAATATGCCCCTGTCTGCTTTACCTGTAACTTACTTAGTGCCAACTATGTGTTAGGCCTCATGCTAGGCACTAGACATGTGTGATTTCTTTATTCACGACAGCAGACAGCAAGTCCAGTTCTTTATCCATTCCTTACTTATGCAGACAAGGCATACAAGGCCCAGAGACCACTTCTTGGAGAGTCCCACAGCTATTATGTCATAAAATCAAGATTTTGAATTTAGCTCTCATTCACAGCAAAACTTGTTTTTGTTTTGTTTTTCCTCAAAGGCTCTTTTCTTTATTGTTGTTGTTTGCGTTTTTTATCCGTTTTGGCCATAGACGAATGTGGGATCTTAGTTCTCCATCCAGGGCCTGAATGTGGGCCCCCTGCTGTAGAAGCGTGGAGTCTTAACCCCTGGACCTCCAGGAAAGTCCCCACAGCAGAACACTTAACCACCAAGTTTACTGACTCTTGTAAGAGCCCTAGTTCTCATCCAGTTCCATGCAAGTCTCTTCCTGTATTCATTCAAACCCTTTCAGTTGCCTTCTTTGGTAACCAACCCCACAGAAATTCCCTCAACCTATCTTCTCATCAACTTTGATGTGTGGATAGGTAGAAAGTGCAACCAACCTTCGTTTTCCACGTTGGTGGGTGGGGTGATAGTGCTCTGGGGGTAGCCAGGGAAGGAAAGGACATGATTATTGGGATAAGGAAGGAGCAGGGCCCAAAAGGAGAGTTATTGGAGAAGGTATGATGAGAAACAGAAAATTGGGACCTTTGTTGGCATTTTAGCAAAAGGCCCCTGAAGTCACAGGAGACCTTTGTGCTTAGCGAGTGTGTGAACCAGAGGTAATCTATGAATTTCTTTTATTCCACTAAAAATGACTGGTTTTGAAACAATCATGCAAATATCCATATATAGATAAGCCTCATTAACTCGAAAGCAGTGGCCCTGGTAGGCTCTGATGATTGCTTAAACCATTTTTGACACTGTATATCCGGAATTGTTTTTAAAGTCTTTGAGAGCTGTTTTTGTTTTTTTAAATAGTCACAACCATTGCAGATCTTCCTCCTTTGAAGGAATGTTTAATTTTAGGAAATAGGCAAATGCGGTGATTAAACTGTACAAAAACTTTTTTGCAAATAGAAAAACAAATTAAAATGTAGTGGTGAAATAATGAGACGAACTTTTAGAGTGCTTTCAACGTGGATTTGAAATCATTCCCCCGGATTTCTAAGTGTCGAAATCAGTGCTGTGCACAGATCTGTCCATCTGTGGTGATGCAATGTGCTCTGCCTGTGCTATCCTCTGCAGTAGGTACTAAGCCTTGTGTGGCTTTTGAGCACTTGAAATGTGGCAAGTATAACTCAGAGACTGATTTTTAATTGTATTTACTTGTACTTTATTAAATAGAAATATTTATATATGACCAGCAGCTTCTGTGGTGAACAGTAGCACAGTTTAGACAAGGGCAGTAGTAGTGGAAAGATACCTTATTTAGTGAGAACAAATCTTCACCCAGCTGTAACAAGGTTCTCTTAGCTGACTAAAGGACTTAACATTTTCAGCATTTAATATACAGTGCATGCATGCTCAGTCACTTCAATTATGTCTGACTCTGCAACACTATGGACTGTAGCCCACCAGGCTCCTCTGTCCATGGAATTCTCCAAGCAAGAACACTGAAGTGGGTTGCCATGCCCTCCTCCAGGGGATCCAACCCAGGAATGGAACTTGCGTCTCCTGCATTGGCAGGCAGGTTCTGTACCACTAGAGCCACCTGGAAAGCCCCATAATATGAAGTAAGGAACTAATATTTGTTACTGCCGGTACATGCAAACATAAAACTTTAGACAAGGATGAAGACAGAGGCCATGACATTTTTTGGTAAATAAGGGATTAGCTCCTAATAGAAGTCCCACCCTCAAAAAGCAAATTGTTAATTTGGTATTAGCCATCACTGTCAAGATGGGAGAAATTGAGGGCAGGGGGGCCCTGTTCTCCCTTTCTTTGTAATTTGTGGAAAACTAATTACTAAAACTAAAAAGCTAATTTTACTTTAGAAAACTAAATGTCCAGTTCCTCCAACTTTACTCAAAATCAAGCCTTTCTGTTTCTATAGTAATAGTGAGGCAAACCCCTTAGAGCAGTACGGGCATGCGCCCTTAGGAAATCTCGAGTATGTTCTAGGATATCATGGTCAGTATTTAACTAGAGTTCTCAACACTCTGTTGAAAATGTGTGTGATTTAAATATAGCTGAGGGAAAATAAGCGATATCAAAATGATAGGAAGAAAATGTGAATTCCCCCCACTTGAGATGAACAACTATAAAAATACAGACATATGTTTAATTTAGAAATAATTATTTAGGCATCTTGGATATAGCAGAACACCTAGATTCCATTACAGTCCACCTTGATCTTACAAGGAACTTTGTTTTAGCATAGCTTTGCTTTATTCTTTACAGCATAATTACAGGAATTTGGTGTCTCTGTTTAGGTTCAATGTACAGTCAACCCTTGAACACTGGGGCTAGGGTACCAAAAGCAGTTGATAAATGACTCACCCAAAGGCAGGAAGGTGAAACAGCTTGGACAGAATCAAGACTCAAACCCAAGTTCCTTTGATTCCACATATTGTGACCTCTAATTGAACACAAACTCCGCCCCCCCCTTTAGATAATTTAAATGTCTATGAAGTGAAAATATTGGTACTACACTTACTGGAAAAAAGTCCATGTGTAAGTGGATCCTCGCAGTTCAAACCTGTGTTGTTCAAGGGTCAACTGTAAATGGTTTCCAGAGCCCTGCCTTACTTGCCATTGTTTTTCTTAGGAGCAGCTATTTAATAGAAAAGGAAATGGCATCCCACTCCTGTATTCTTGCCTGGAGAATCCCATGGACAAAGGAGCCTGGTGGGCTACAGCCCATGGGGTCGCATAGAGTTGGACATGACTGAAGTGACTTCGCACAGCTATTTAATACTTGACTGATATGTTTTAATTTGATATTTTGGGAAGTTTTAGTTTTTAAACAATGCTTTAATTTCTGGCCTTTGACGATGTATTTGTTTATCAAGATATTTGCATTGAATCATTTGTTTAACTCATCTATTGGGCACCTACTGTATACCAGAAATTGTGCCAATTACTGAGGATACATAGAGAAGTTAAAGAAGGGTCTTACTCCAAGCTAGCTATCTTCCCAATATCTGAAGTCAGGGGGATTTACTACTATATTTTCTTCTAAGAGTTGTATAGTTATAGCTCTAACCTTTAAGTCTTTGATATTTTTTAGTTGATTTTTGTATATGGTATAAGGTTAGGCCAAAATTTATTCTTTTGCAAGGGGATAATCCAGTTCTCCCAGCACCATTTGTTGAAAGCACTGTTCTTTTCCCCCCATTGAATTGTCTTGACTTCCTTTCCACGGAGGATTTATTTCTACCACAGCCCTAGCTGTTTCTCCAGGTCTGAGCCTTTGTTCCCACTGCCCATTTAGGCCTGCTGCATAAGAACCTCAACCTCTTCTATTTGTCTTCCCTGATCAGCATCCCCACCCAGCCCCATCCCCTCAAACCACACAAATACCTTTCCTCCTGTAGGCTAGGATAAGAACCCTTTAGGCAGTGATCTATGATAATAACTATTCAGTGAACCCTTAATAGGTACTTTGAAGTTCAACCGTAAATAAAAGACACCCTCAGGAAGCTTACCTTTGGTATGAAAATGGGCAAAATACTCTAGTAGGGTAGTTTATAGTGGGGGATACTCATAAGATGCTCTAAGAAGTTTGAAGGTGAAATTGAACTTAGTCTTCTGGGTTTTCCCATAGGAGGTGACATCTGAACTGAAATAAAACCCATAGGAGATAGCTCAGTGAAAAGAGGGGAAGGACAGCAGGCAGGCAGGAAGAGAGGCCCAGGTAGTTTAGCATTGCTGGGTTACAGCCTCCAAAAATGCTCACCTTGGGTCACCACAGGCCTTCTACAGCCGGAGGAGTTTGACCATAATCCTGTAGACAGGGAGAAACCACAAAAGCACAGAGACATGCCCAGAACACACTGGAGTAAGAAGCTGGAATCTCTAAAACCATTTTAAAATGAATTAAGATATAAAGCCCCTTGGGTTTCTTTATCCTTTATCCTACTCCTCTAATTGTCAAAACAAAAAACAAAGCCTCCTTTCCTGCACCTATTAAAAACTTAATTTTATAGAATTAAAGACAGCACGCTGATTAAAGAATTCTTGATAGTTAGCTATTTTGTTATGTCATTTTATAGAATTAAGGACAGCATGCTGATTAAAGATTTCTTGATAATTAGCTATTAACTTTTGTTATGTCTTTTTGCAGATTATTAGCAATTGCGTCATCAGATTTAAAAGATTTAAACTTCTGTACTTTATATTACTATTTTTTCCACCAAGTGCCTGTGAGATTGAGAATTTAATTAAACTCTAGTAATTGAGCTTTTTAGTGGTATTAGCAGCATATTGTTAAAGAGAACTTAGTGTACTTGTGTTCACATAGATTTGAGATTATACTTAGTTATTTACTATTGTATTCTCCTAAAATTGTATTAAGGAGAAAAAGATAGGTTACAACAGATCTGTACTGACTGGTATATAGCTCTGTAACAAGTTTCTAATACTTTTAATCTAAAGTATACCTTCAGCTTTGCATTGTAATTTTCAGTTTACTTATCTGTCTTTCTCCTATTAGATGCTGAACTCTAGAGCAATTCTTTTTGCTCTATTTTAAATAATCAGTATTCCTAGGGCCTACCACGCTGTAGGTATGTAAATACAGATGTGATTCATGAATGAGTGAGCCTCGCAAACTAACAAACTTAAAGCTTCATTCTGTTGTTAAACATAAAATATTTGTATCACTGTAAAATGTAACTAAAAACAAAAACGATATTTAAGCTTAGAAATTAATTTAACTGTGTTTTTTTAATAGGCATTTGTAAAAGATGTTCATGAAGATTCAATAACAGTGGCATTTGAAAACAAGTAAGTGTCTTGATATAATTTTAATATTTAGGTTCTTTAACATTTTGTGCTAATTTTTCCTTTTACTCCTCATTTAAAAAAATTCAAGTCTAGTTTGAGTGTTTTTCAGGAATGGATCTTCATGTTAACTGACCAGGAAGTTTGTGAACAACTCAATATTAAACCAGTGGAATGACTGTTCCTGCTAATGACCTTGGAGATCCCTTTTGTATAATCTTGACCCTTACATCTTAGTTCCTTTAAATGTGAACAAAGAAACCAGATTGTTCTGTGCTAGTAACTGAGAGTTTGAATAGAAATATTTGTAAATATTAAAAGATGAAAGTGAATGGATTCATGGGAATCCATTGGGAAAGTTGATGTGAATTTTGTAATGTTAAATCTAAAACTGATAGTTTTAGTCCTTTGGTATATTTTATTGGAAATAATTATGTTTGCCTATTAACATTTTTTATCTATTTCATATATTTAAAATCATCGAGAGCTGTAACTGATCTTTTCTGTTTACTGTTAAATGAGTACATAAAAATACTTAGAGGCCTAGGCACATTAGCTGTATGTACAAAGGCATCAATAGTAGAGGTAGACGTTAACATTTTATTGGGGAGACAGGTCTTTTGACTAAATGTTTTGAATGCTGTTAATGAGAGGTATTTTCATAGTAGCCATTCAAGATTCTAAAGTACATATAAACTCCTTTGCCAAACCCATAGATGTGATCATGATCTTAGGATTTTACTGAATTCTCAAGGATGGTCAGCAGTTATAATGTTTGTTTTTTATTTACCAAGAGAAATTAATTGTTGTTGTTCAGTTGCTTAGTCATGTCCAACTCTTTGTGAACCCATGGACTAGGAGCATGCTAGGTTTCCCTGTCTTTCACTGTCTCCCAGAGTTTGCTCAGACTCATATCCATTGAGTCGATGATGCCATCCAGCCATCTCATCCTCCGTTGCCCTCTTCTCCTCCTGCCCTCAATCTTTCCCAGCATCAAGGTCTTTTCCAATGAGTTGGCTCTTCGCATCAGGTGGCCAAAGTATTGGAGCTTCAGCTTCAGCATCAGTCCTTCCATTGAATATTCAGGACTGATTTCCTTTAGGATTGACTGGTTTGATCTCCTTGCTGCCCGAGGGACTCTCAAGAGTCTTCTCCAGCACCACAGTTCAAAAGCATCAGTTCTTTGGCGTTTAGAGAAATTAGTAGTGTATCAAAAACAGATTACAAATCTATAGAGAAAATAAATAAATTAGTGGTCGCTTGGGGCTCGTGGGAGTGGAAAGCCATAGCCAGAGTGTGGGATTTCTTTTTGAAGTGATGATAATGTTCTAAAATTGACTGGTAATGGTGGTGGTTTAGTTGCTAAGTTGTGTCCGACTCTTTGCAACCCCATGGACTGTAGCCTGCCAGGCTCCTTTGTCCATGGGATTTTCCAGGCAAGAATACTGGAGTGTGTTAACCATGCCCTTCTCCAGGAGATCATCCCCACCCAGGAATTGAACCTGGGTCTCTGTCACTATAGGTGTATTCTTTACCAACTGAGCTACCAGGGAAGTTCCTGGTAATGGTGTCACATATCTATGAATCTACTTAAAGACATTGACTTGTATGTACACTTCAGTGGATGGCTTATAGGGTTATGTGAATTATATCTCAATAAATCTGTTAAAATACAGTATCTGACCAAGACATGGTGTAAATAGAATGTTAGCAGGATCTTTTAGCTACCAACAGGACAAAGTACAGTTTACCCTTGACCAAGGGTCATGAGTTTGAACTGTAAAGGACCAGTTGTATGTGGATTTTTTTTCAACAGTAAATACTACAGTAGTACACGAATCAGAGTCATTTGAATCCATGATACAAACCACAAATCTCTGGATATGGAAAGTTGACTATAAATTATCCATGGATTTTTAACTGCACAAAGAGTGAGTGAGTGGCCCTAACCTCCGGGTTATTCAAGGGTCAACTGTAGTCTTGGATACCTAAAATTTAAGGGGACAGATAAAAGGATTTAGAGTGTCCAATCATATTTTCAGTTCTAGACAAATGGTCTTGGTCCAAAATACAAGTTTGGGTAATAGAATACCTTTCTTTGAATACATAGAGCCAAAAGTTTCAGAATCTGCTTCATTACATGATTATCCATGCATTATAGACTGGATAACAGCATCATGCCTCTAATAGAGGAATCTTTAATAACTTGGAGAGGAATTTTTTTCTTGTACTTATACTCTTTATCTGCTTGCTTCCATCATGAGGTAAACACTATTTTCCATAAAGGGAGAGTTTTCTTCATTTGCTACTCTTTTAAGGTATTAAGCAAATACTTATTTCCTCTATGCATTTAAGAATGTGTCTGGTTTCTAGTTTTTACAGTGGTCAGTTCTCGTATGTTTTCAATCAGATTTCTACTATAAACTTAAAATTATTTTGTCTTTGGACCTTCTAGTTCTCTCCTGTACCATAGTTGTGTACAAGTTTCTCTTCTTACTGTCATGCTGGGAATTTGAAATAAATCAACTTTTTCCTTGTGTTTGTGTACTATGTATGCGATTCAACACTGGGTTTGAGCATGTTACCAGGATTTGATAGGTCCCTACCAAAGTAGTGTCTTTGCACTCCCTTGCATTTCCTTTTTGTTTTCTGATTTTTCTAAAGCAAGCATACAAAAACAAACCTGATGTTTTATAAAACTTCAGCTTATATCCTTTCTTTCCTTTCAATTACAAACTCCTATAATACCACATTATTTTAGATGTCTTCTTTTTGTCTTCCATGTGTCACATTGAAAAAAAAAAAGAATTTGAATTTTTATCTCTGTATCCTTAAAATAATTCTTCCTTCTTTGGAATGAAGAAAATTATGTATTACTACATGCTTTACAAATAAAATTTAGCAATGAATCTGTGATATATATGTTTGTAACATTGATCACTAATTTCAGTAAGTATATTAAAAAAAGTTTTTCTGCAGTAAAGACACTTTTTTGTTGTTGTTTTTGGCCACACTGCACGGCTTATGGGATCTTAGTTCCTCAACCAGAGATCAAACCTAGGGTCCCAGCAGTGAGAGAGATGAGTGCTAACCACTGCACCACCAGGGAATTCCCTGAAGATAATTTTTTTTAAGTTGCAGAGTTTTCAAGGGTTTATAATAATGCAGAAAATAGGTGCAGTGTAACATAGGCCCGAATCAGATTTCCACAGATTCTGACTTTACCTTGCTATCTTATATAATAGAATATAAAAAAAAAAAATCCCCCAAAACAAATAGCAAATTTCTTGATAGGATTTTACTAAGAAAGCCCTTTAACAGAAAACCCAGAAATGACTGCTCTAGCAGTTGAATCTGCCAGCGTTTTGCAGAGTTTATCTTTTAATATTTCATATCATCATGATATAAAATAATAATTTGGTGTTTTCAAAATTGTTCCATATAACTTTAAATGAAAAAACATAGGCAACTTACTGAACTCCTGTAGGCTGTCTCCATTGGGTTTCTGTGGTTTAGGAGACCCCACCCGTCCAGTGCATGCTGGTACGTCATACTGATCAGCAGCCAGCTACCCGTGGCAAGAGTTGACCACCTCGCGGGATCTAAAATTTAAAGGGGGAAAAGTGAGTTGTGAATTGCTAATGTGCTGACCACCCCATTTTGCTTGGAAATTAGAGGGCATTAAGACCAGTTTCTGTGGTTGTTGGAATGGGGTTAAAATTCCTTTGCAAGTAGAAGTATGGTGATGACATTACTAACACATACTGATACTAACGTATTAAAGCACCAAAGGAAATTGCTGTCGTGGCCTGAATTTTAGAATCCTTAGAAGTTGAAATTATTGGAAGAAAGACTTGTTAAGTTGTAATGTTGATCTATTGTGTTTAGAGAAATACTCCGAATAGAACTACAAGGCTGCTGTGTTGCATGCAGACTTTGTTGAAATGTCTCTGTATTACCATTATGCCCCCACTCAGTGAAACACTGACAGTTTTAAAGCATTTGCTTCTTTAAACTAGAAAAACAAAGGGTTATACTTAACCAAAGGTTGATGGCAGCATAGTCATCCCTTCCATTAAACCAGAAAATGTATTAAATAATTGTGTTTGCTTATTTGCAGCTGGCAGCCAGACAGGCAGATTCCATTCCATGATGTGAGATTCCCACCACCTGTGGGTTATAATAAAGATATAAATGAAAGCGACGAAGTAGAGGTAAGTCTCCCCACCATCAAGTTATTAAGCACTGAAGAACTGGGAACATTTAACTTGTTTGCGCCTTTTGTATCCCTCGTCTTTAATGCTTTTCAGTCTACCTTGAGAATTATAGCTCTTATGCAAATAGGCTTTTGACTGCACCATCCTAGTAATGATTTGACATAATACATTATTGATGCTTAAATGTGGCTGCCTGAACAGCATTCAAGGCACAGCTTGGAAAGTCACCACTGATTTCCCTTGTCCACTAGGATTTCTTTTCCCCATTTCCTCAATTTCTGAATCGTGTTTGAATAATATATTGTTAGTTTACAACCATGTCCCCATTTTAAGCAAAATGAGTTAGGAAAAGAACCATGCCTTTCAATAGAGCAGCATCCTAGGATTTCTTTAAGTAGCGATAGAGCCTTCTGGGATATTTTTAAAAACTCATCTACGAGTTTTAGTATATACACCTATAGGTAAAATATCTTTTCACAGGAGATTCTGTGAACCAACTGCTTATGTGCCAGTAATGTCTTTGACCAAAAGGTGCTATGGAGATGTAACACATTGACAGAAAGATTGTGTTTGTGATTTCTGTAGCCACTGGAAATTTTTGTGAGGCTTGAGGCACTTGGAGTCGGCTTTATGTTGTAGCTGGTCTGTGTAGTATCCTCTTCTTCACCCCCCTGCACATACTCCATTTTAAGGCACTTCTCTTCTCCACAATGTCTTGTTAATGGTAGCAGTTTCATTTGCAGTATGATGGAAGCAGCTAAGAATCCATTTGTGCAGGTCAGGTGAGGTGTACTAGGTCCTTGAATTCTTATTTTCTGTGCTGGGTACAGATGGTGCAGTGAAACAGAAGAGGCCCCAGCCTTTAACAGGTTCCTGTTCTAGTGAGGAGAGTTAATATTAGGGCCATTGTGAATAGGCCGAGAAAGAAAACCAAGGATGGAAGGTGATGTATGGGCAAGAGTGTCATTTTAGGGAGTGCTCAAGGAAGGTCTCAATGTCCAGCCTGTGTTCTTTTCTCAAGTGCTATTTATTTACCCAAGATGTACTCAGTACTTGAACTAGGTGAAAGGAACTGGGTTTGGTTTTGTCAGGACTCAAGTAGAGAGTACAAACACTGTACTTGAGGACCATTAGTTGTTCACTTCCCCAGGAGACTACATGCGTCCTGAGGTCAAGGACCAGGACTTTTGGTCTGTCTGTATCAGAAGGCCTCATAGTAGTGTTTGGGTTGATAAAAGGGACTGTTTTTTCTTTATAGTTCTCAACTGAGTCACATGACCCCACTAACAGTGATACATAACTGAGGTTATCACTAGCTAGAGCAGAGATGAAAGGAATTGATGGTTACAAGAAAATGTAGGTTCAATCAAGTTATATTTAGTCACTATATTGTATAACCATTAACTTAGGTCTTTTGGTCTGCCTACACCAGGAATGCTCATAGTAGTAGTGGCTAGAGGGGACTTTTTGTGCACTTGAGTCACATGACCAATGGGAACCAATGAAAAGCTGTTGTCAGGATGACAAAACAGTTAACAAATAACTGACATTATTTCTCTGACTAGAGCAGAGGTGAAAGGAAGTAATGGGGGCAAGAGGGAAAGGTAGGTTGAGTTAACTTGTGTTTCATCACTGTGTTTTGTCACTATGAACTTCAGTAGTAAAAGGAGGACCAGAGTTGGAGCCCTGAGTTGTTTGTCTTCTGTCCTTTCCTCCCCATCCCCTTGTCCTCCCTGTCTTCTTTCTACTTCTGAGTATTTCTGTCACTCACCATGTGTCTCTTTCCCTATTAACCTTGATTTGCTAGTGTCTTCACAAAAGGTTCCATGCTGCACATCATAAGTGAACTTTGAAGTGGTCACCAGAGAGATCAGTTTAGAAGAACTGATCCACAGTATGTGAGAGGAGAAAGGTGGTATCCAGAGGATTGCCAGCATAGAGTTGTCCCTTTTAGTGGAGAAGGGGACAGGAGACCAGAGAGTGACCCAGTTGCTGTCCGTTTAGTCCCAGGAGACATGAACACCAGGTGGTATCCTTAGTGGGCTGAATAGTCAGTGGCCTTACCCATTTAGTGACCATGAGCCAGGCAGTAGGCCAGGGTCACTAACTTCCAGCTTGTTACTTGCTTATTAAAGTAAAACAAAAACACGTTCATCTTTGCATGTTTAGATACATTTTCATAGCTCACAAAGTACCCAAAGAAAGCATGCCCAGCTTCATAAGTGGTCAGCTTTTCTCGAGCTTTCATATTCAGAATACTGATGATTACTGAGGCAGCACAAAGACAGCACAGAGAAATAGGGAAGCATATTTTACAGTACTCTTCCTGGTAACCAGGTAGTTTCTGAATGTCTCTGTGTAGAAGCAGGGGTGCAGTCTGGTTAAAAGTCTACAACTTAACAGATTTGCAAGATACCTAAGGTCATTTTAAGAAATTTTCCTTGATGTCTGATAATTTACAGATTTCTGAATGATTTTAATCATGAAATATTCTATGTTGTAATTTTTGTGTAGGTGTATTCCAGAGCAAATGAAAAAGAGCCTTGCTGTTGGTGGTTAGCTAAAGTGAGGATGATAAAGGGTGAGGTAGGAAAATGCCTATTTCAATTGTTTTTCTTACACTCTTCCCCTTTTCTAAATTCAGGTATATACATTTCTGTTTGGATTTCTATTTGAAAGTAATAGCTAGCTTGATTACTTTATTTAAATGTTTATATGTTCAGTATGTTTTGTGTGTTTCAGTTAGTTGATCAAATAGCTTTTTTTCCCTCTAAAGAATTTTAAAAGAACTGAATAGGTACAGCTTCTTGTTCTTAATTTAAACACTATGATCAGGAATGACTTTGATTTCTCTCTCACAGTTTTACGTGATAGAATATGCAGCTTGTGATGCTACATACAATGAAATTGTCACAATTGAACGTTTGCGATCAGTTAATCCCAACAAACCTGCCACAAAAGAGACTTTTCATAAAATCAAACTGGATGTTCCAGAAGACTTAAGACAAATGTGAGTTGATTTGCAAGAAAGGCTGAGAACTTAGAGGAGCTGTGCAATTAATTTAAAAGAATAATACATTTTCAAATAATAGGAATCAATTTTTAACCTCAGTGAACTTTGACATAAATGGCTTGCAAAAGCAGTGAAAAAAAAAATTTAGCTTTTTCTGGTTATGTAATCAAGCCAAGGCAGGAGGAGAGGGGAACGACAGAGGATGAGGTGGTTGGATGGCGTCACTGACTCAACGGACATGAGTTTGAGCAAACTCGGGGAGTTGGTGATGGATAGGGAGGCCTGGTGTGCTGCAGTCCATGGGGTCACATAGAGTCAGACACAGCTGAGCGACTGAACTGAACTGAATCAAGCCAACATTCCAGTTGTTTAAACTTACTTGGCCACATAGATAGCTAATGTACATTTTTTTTCTAACATAAACATTCATCATAGAATTTTAAGATTTTTGAAACTGATTAATACAGTTCTGTCATAAGTTACAAACCAATTTCTAGGCAATTTCCCTACCAATACAGAAGACACAGGAGATGTGAGTTGGATCTCTGGGTCAGGAAGATCCTCTGGAGGAGGAAATGGGAACTCACTACAGTATTCTTGCCTGGAAAATCCCATGAACAGAGAAGCCTGGTGGGCTATAGTCCTCGGGTCACAAAGAGTCAGACATGACTGACCATGCATGCATCATGTATAACTGAAATCAGGAAGCCTGCAGAGGAGAGTGGTGGTCAGTCTCTCAGTTGTGTCCAAACTCTTTGCAACCCCATGGACTGTAGCCCACCAGGCTCCTCTATCCATGGGATTTTCTAAGCAAGAATACTGGAGTGGGTTGCCATTTCTTCCTCCAGGGGGTCTTTCCAACCCAGGGATCAAACTCTGGTCTCCTGAATCTCTTGCATTGCAGGCATATTCTTGACTGCTGAGCCACCAGAGAGATAAGTTCCCCTAAAGATGTCATCTTTGATAATCTAGGACCACCAGTAATTTCCTAAGAGCATAACTGGTTTTTTCCTTTCTCTATAATCTCAAATGCTTGATTGGCCTGAGAAGCCCAGCAAAGAAACTGAATTTACAGATGGATATAGCATATTTTGCATAAATCAAGTTTAATATGAATCTACAATTCTACTAAGTGCAAATGTCTCTGCATATATTTATACCAGTAGTTGGTAATCATTCATCTTAATTTCACAATGGTTATTCTTTTTATTTCTAGGTGTGCCAAGGAATCTGCACATAAAGACTTTAAAAAGGCAGTTGGTGCCTTTTCTGTAACTTACGATCCAGAAAATTATCAGCTCGTGGTTTTGGTGAGTGTTTCTGAGTTGTCTATTTTGGTGTGCTTCATTTAGGGCATTTGCTTTGATCATAACTTTTTTTTTTTTAATATCCTTCAGTCCATCAGTGAGGTCACCTCAAAGCGAGCACACATGCTGATTGACATGCACTTTCGGAGTCTGCGCACTAAGCTGTCTCTGATACTGAGAAATGAAGAAGCCAGTAAGCAGCTGGAGGTATGTGGCTTTCCCTAGCGATGCTTGTAAGGCTATCTAGAAATGATAACTGTGTGGTTACAAAACATGACTTTGGGCAGCTTGTCCTTTGTTTATTGTTCTTAGCAATTCCTTGTATTCTATATTTTAAAAAGTTAAATTGTACAATGCATAATCATACTAAAATTTTTATGCCTGAGGTTTCAGAATTTTATGTATGTTAAGGAACTTCTGGCCAACTCACTTTTTGCTAGAAGTTCATCAAAGCTGCTAATAAAGTGAAGCAATGCTTCTCCCATGTAACATGTTATCATTAAAGTACTAGAGAGTATTTAAATATCTAATCATATTCCTTTCATTATGTATGTTTATCTCTGTTTAAAAGGGTATAGAACTTCTTCATTCTAATTGGTTGTCACTCTTTAAAACTCCTGTCTTCAGATTCCTGCCAGAGGCTCTTTCCCTAACTTACTATTTCGTCTCTTAAGGTGCATTTTATCTACTTTTATTAATCTTCCAATAATTTTCATTACCATACATTTATTTTCATTGATAACTGTTTAGTACTTCCATCCATTACCATAGAAACTAAATGGATTTTAGTTTAATGTGCCAACTCCAGTATGTAATTGTCAGATTCCAGACTTCCTCATCATTATTCATTTCATTAGAGGGAAAACACCGTGCAGTTGGAATAGTAAATAAAAAAAGGAGTTCCAGACTGCATTTGAAGAGAAAAGGTGACCACTACTAAAGGCTGTATTCTTGTAAAAGTCTGTAAAACTTGCCACCTTCCAACTTAATTGAGATTGCTGAACACCTAGCAGGAGAGGAGACATTCATATCTCCTTTTGCTCCTTTATTTTCTTTTTGGCCATGGAGGTCTATTTAATTACTTTTTACTCTCATTCTTTCTTGATGTCCCTGTGTGCACAAGTTTGTGGTTTCTTTAGTGATTCTCTCATAGCTTTTAGGCCAGAACAGCCTCCTTACTTTCATTGTGAGTAATATGGAAATATACTCATTTACCTCTTCTTAAACATCTGATTCTTCTTAAATGATCTGTTGTCATAACTTTGGCTTATCATTTATCAGTGAATTATCAGTGAAAAGAATGAACCAGGTGAATCAACCAGGAGTTAAAAAACATGACCTCTTAAAAAGTCCTAGGAATATTTGATTCACTTTTTTACTCTAATCTAGAAAAAGGATTTTATATTTTTAAAATTGTTTATAGTAGTTAACACTCATTCATTCAGATTATCAGGTATGTTTGAATAATGAGAAACTAGTGTGCATGCCTATCTTTCCTCACTACTAATATTAAAGAGATCCACATATTCAGATAAGAAATTTCCATTTTTCAACATGAGCCACTAATATGTTTGGTTTTCATTAATGGCATGCTAGAACTAAACGTTAAATTTTGATAATACTGATGATACTATCTAAAGAGAGTGATTATCCACAAGTTTTGGGGTGTCAGTATAATCTAGTTAAGTCATCACTGAATATAAAGAATTCATCATACTTGTGGATCCAGATCACAAGGTCTTACAGACTCTGATCTTGTTTTAGGTTGCAGACACATATGTAAGATAAGTTGTAGATCTCTGACTTTGTAATTATTCAGTTTAATGTACCAACAATTTTTATGATTCCTTTACTCAGGTTTGGGGGTGGTGGTGGGAGGGTGTCCCTTTAATGTTCATCAGAGAGGTATCTAAACCCACAGTATCTAGTGATGTTACATAAATGGCACCATTTCTAGAAAAATATACACACCAATATCCTTTAATAAAATGAAATGAATACAGTGTTCTGTGAAGATGGTATTTAAAATTTTTTTTTACTTAATATTGAGTCTGTCAGACCCAGTGAGCTGGTTTTTATTTGGGAACAGTTGATCTGCTTCTTAATTATTACATTGATGTCACTGGTTAACTAAGGCAGCCTTGCAAATAGGTTTTCAAAGGTTACCTTGGAAAATTGTCAACAAGCCCTTTCCTATTAACAAAAATATATCAAATGACATAGACCTTTAGTAACCTAAAAAGTACTTAAGCTGTGCAAAATATTTTCTTAAACCTGTTAGTTTCCAATAGAAACTGATACATAGGGTCAAGATAATTTACATGGCTGACCTAAATACATTTGTCTTAATAGTTGATAAAGCATACTAATCAGATGTGCATTTCTCTTCAGAGTTCAAGGCAGCTTGCCTCAAGGTTTCATGAACAGTTTATCGTACGAGAAGATCTAATGGGTCTAGCTATTGGTACTCATGGTGCTAATATTCAGCAAGCTAGAAAGGTACCTGGGGTCACTGCTATTGATCTAGATGAAGATACCTGCACATTTCATATTTATGGGGAGGTAAATATTTTACTAAATAGTTTTTTCTAAAATAAAAACAATATTTCAGATGGCTCATCTTTTGCTGATTTAAACCTTTTCCCCATTTTGATTAGGATCAGGATGCAGTGAAAAAGGCTCGAAGCTTTCTTGAATTTGCTGAAGATGTCATACAAGTTCCAAGGAACTTAGTAGGTGAGTCACAAATTGCTTTTGACACGCACTACAAAAACAAGTTAGGTAAATAACTTATTTATGCTCATAGAATTCCATTTTCACTCATTGTGGAGTCATTTAGCTGAAGCTTAGTCTTGGAAATAGAGTCTATTGCTGCAGTATACAAAAAAATATTTGGTTAAATACACTCAAAGATTACATTTTCAGAAGGCATACAAAAGATACTGCTTTGCTAGTTCAAACCTACTGGTTCCTGGAAGGATAAGTTTTGCACAGCCTTTTCGCTGTATATATTTATATGTTAAATAATGTTTTTTCAAAATGAATGACATTTGGGGCCTTTTTATAATTTAGAGTAGATTGGTATTTGATCTCTCTAATGGGGCTATAAAATAACAGTTACCTCAGCGTTGAAGATCTGAATATAGGTTATTTAAATCTAATAAATTCCAAAGCTAGAAGTAATTCTGAATGTCTCTTGGGCTTTCTACAACATCAGCTGTAATTCTTCATTTTGACTTGAGTTGTTTCATGACCATCACAATCATGTGTAAATAACATAGGAGCTCTCCACCAGTGCTCTTCAATAGTGCAGTTATCTTTAGTAAAATCTATCAGCAAAGTGCAGTTTTATCAGAATACTGCATATGTTTTAAATTTATCAATAAAACTGGGACATACTACATTTAAAAAATATTTTTGCTGCTGCTAAGTCACTTCAGTCATGTCCGACTCTGTGTGACCCCATAGACGGCAGCCACCAGGCTCCCCCGTCCCTGGGATTCTCCAGGCAGGAACACTGGAGTGGGTTGCCATTTCCTCCTCCAGTGCATGAAAGTGAAAAGTGAAAGTCAAGTCACTCAGTCATGTCCAACTCTTCGCTACCTCATGGACTGCAGCCTACCAGGCTCCTCCATCCATGGGATTTTCCAGGCAAAGTACTGGAGTGGGGTGCCATTGCCTTCTCCAAAAAAATATTTTTAACTTTGGCTAATTACAAAAAGTAATGCATGCCCTTTGGAAGGTTTAAAGGAGAAAATAAGGGCTCTGTACATTTTCTTCACATACTTTCACTTCTACTTAGCTTGCTCTTTTTGTCAGCATAGAATTGTAAACATTTTCCTATGCCATTATAAAAACACTTAGAATAGTATTTTTCACCCAAAGAAAATCAGTTTGAGGATCAAGTGTAAATACTAGTGAAATAATGCAGAATTATTTTCTCAACTATATACTACGTACAGTCAACTAAAGAGCATGATGATGTAATGTCACTGCCAGTTGTGTGTATGGGAAATATATGATTAGCACTCTCCTGATTACTTCAGGAGAAGTGGGCTTATGAATGGTATTTTTTCCTCTTATTTACAGATTGTCAAGCAGTTACATACATTTTATAGTTAGAATGAAAGTGAAAGTGTTAGTCACTCAGTCGTGTCCTACTGTTTGTGACCCCATGGACTGTAGCCCGCCAGGCTCCTCTGTCCATGGTATTTTCCAGGCAAGAATACTGGAGTGGATTACCATTTCCTTCTCCAGGGGATCTTCCCAACCCAGGGATTGAACCCGGGTTTCCTGCATTGCAGGCAGTCTTTACTGTCTGAGCCACCAGGGAAGCCTTGGGGTCACAGAGTCAGAAGCGACTGAGTGACTAACACAACAATAACAATGGAACTGAAATTAATTATATTTTGCTCCTTTTATTCAGTAAAGTGTTTTCTAAAAACCTATCACTCAAGGTGCTAAAAAATCAGATTTCAAACAAGATATCTCTTATTTCCCACAAACTTTTCTAATAATTTGCTTGTTCTTCACCCACTTTGACACTGAATTTAATTGTTCAATCAGTCGTAGTTAAACACAGGATATATATATTTATATAAATACATAAAATCGTATATATCCTATCTATCTATATATAGGATTGTTAAGATACTAGTAGATACATGTGCCAAAATCTCCTTTTTCTTTTTGCTAAGTCATTTAAAAGACCTTTATTAAAATCAGCATCAGTTCATGAAAATGTGCTACAGATTTAAAGAAAAAAAAATGGGAAGACTCCATGTAACTTCTCTCCTCCTTCTTTCCCTTTTCATTTGAGGGGAAGAACAACAGAAATAATTGCAGAAACACCTAGGTCAGGAGTCCTGATTTAGTGTGTCAGTTCTTTTCCCTGACCACTGACCAGGCAGAAGAGGTTGTGGGGGTAAGTGAGACTGGCACACACAGCAGAAATACCAAGGCTATTCTGATTTGAAGAACCACAAGGTCTTGCTTTGAGAAGGCTTTCCCTGCATTTTTATCTAGGATTGGCTCAGCAAATTTTCATTCCTGTTTTTTTCCTTTATTGTTGTTCAGTTGCTAAATCATGTTTAACTCTTTGTGACCCCATGGACTGCAGCACGCCAGGTTTCCCCGTCCTTCCACAATGGACGTGAGTTTGAGCAAGCTCTGGGAGATGGTAAGGGAAGGCTGGCAAGCTGCAGTTCATGGGCTCGGAAAGAGTCAGATATGACTGAACAACTAAACAACATGTCCACTGAGTCAGTGATGCCATCCAACCATCTCATCCTTTGTCGCCCCCTTCTCCTCTTGCCCTTGATCTTTCCCAGAATCAGGATATCTTCCAGTGAGTGGGTTCTTTGCATCAGGTGGCCAAAGTATTGGAACTTCAGCATCAGTCCTTCCAATGAATATTCAGGGTTGATTTCCTTTAGGATTTCATTTAGAAATTCTTTAAGATCCCCATCCCTACCTTAGATGAAGTGGAGGGGCAAACCCATTTATGGGCATGGCCAGCTCAGCTTGCTTTAAGTACCTGGGAGTGCCCTTGCAATTGGATGTAATTCGTATGTAGATTTCTACAATCAGTTGTTTTTAGTATTTGGAATGTCTTGTTTTGCTGGCTCTGAAAGCAGTCATTTCCCAGCTAAGTATATGATTAAATTTTTTAAAGCGAGAGAGATTTGAGTGCCTCTCCATTGCTGGTGTTTGAAGTCTTCCGAGTTTTAACAGATGATACGATAAAACTTAATCTGGAACTGGTTTTAAACTTTTTCATTGTGGTTTTAAGCTAAAGTGTGATTTCTTAATCTTTTATTCTGTAACTAATCACCTTCTAGCATACTAGTTTAATTTGTGAGTCACGCACAAGAGTAGTAGTCCACTAACACATGGGTCTGAAGAATGTGTACTTCTAGATGAATGTATACCTGCTTATAGGCTTCCCTGGTGGCTCAGATGGTAAAGAATATGCCTGCAATGCAGGACATCAGGGTTCGATCCCTGGGTTGGGAAGATCCCCTGGAGGAGGGATGGCTACCCCCTCCAGTACTCTTGCCTGGAGAATCCCATGGACAGAGGAGCCTGGCGGGCTACAGTCCATGGGGTCCCAAAGAGTCGGACACAACTGAGCGACTAAGCAGCAGCAGCAGCAGCATAGCTGCTTATGCCGCTTTTAGAGTGTCTTATAAATGTGCCGTATAAAATTTTAAAAATATTTGCCATGGGCAAAGAAGCAGGTGTAAATCAGATACAGATAGGATTGAAATTGTGAAATAAGCAATTGTATTTTCTATTATTTATCCTTTTTGTTAATCCTTTTTATAGAGCTTTGCAGAAAGAAGGATACACACCACTCTACTTGAACATTTAAAGTGTGCCCTTGTATGCCAAATAAGAGCATATTTTGAACTGCCTTAAAAATGCAAAATTATCCTGACAGTTCACAAGTTATTACTCAATTCATACCAGACCAAAGGAGTTTGAACTGTGATGACTTCATAGAATGAAAAGCCAGTTTCACTGTTGTTTGTTTGTTTGTTTGTTTTTGAAAAAAGTCTCTGTTTTGGTTTTGAGATAGAATTCAAATTATATGAAATTTTATACATATATAAAATGTTATAGTTTACAGTAGGGTGTGCTTACTGGTTTGAGGTGTGTGATTTTAAAACCAAACATGAATTATTCATTTTTTAACTTAGGCAAAGTAATAGGAAAAAATGGAAAACTGATTCAAGAGATTGTGGACAAGTCAGGAGTTGTGAGGGTGAGAATTGAGGCTGAAAATGAGAAAAATGTTCCACAAGAAGAGGTATGTTTCTAGTGCATGTTTCTGGTTTGTCTAATAAAGTCTTTTATTTGACACAGTAACTTAGAGGCCTCTAATATGCACATAATGTGAATGTAAAACCTCTGTCAGGCATGCCAGCTAATTGGAGTTATAGGTGACGGCCTCTTTCTAGTCTCTGATGCTGTGATTGTGTATTAGTCCCTTTAACTCCTTAAGTCTTATTTCTAGATCTTTAGCATGGGCCATCACAAATGTAAAAACAAAATCTGAAGCACACTTCAAATCACTTAAGTTACTGGTAGAGACAAAATTGGGACACTAATTAGGTTTTTGGCTTTCATCTTTTGGCTTTTTTAGTTTGTATGTTTGTGTTTGTGTGCCTTACAGTTTTTGAAGTATTTGGGATGGAGGCGGTGAGGGCGTGCTCTTCTATACAATGATACTGTTTAAAATAAAATCCTTCCAAATTGCCATAATTTTCATATGTTGTCTAGTCTTTGCTTTTGTGAAAGGTTCTTTTAACTGCAATCTGTGTGCATTTTTATTGCACAATTTTTGCATTCTCTAAGTTTGTTTACCAAAACTGTCTATAATAGTTTCTGTTCTTAAAAAAGATGATCGTTGATACAATAATGGTGCTAAGTAAAATCTTAAAAATGGATCCTTTTTTTCCTCTTTTATGTTTTGTGTTTTTCACCAAGGAAATGATGCCACCAAATTCCCTACCTTCCAGTAACTCAAGGGTTGGACCTATTCCCTCAGAAGAAAAAAAACATACAGATATAAAGGAAAACAGCACTCACTTTTCACAACCTAACAGCACAAAAGTCCAGAGGGTAAGAAATAATTGTCACTTGGAATTATACTCTAAGTAATTTCTTTGCCCCATATGTCACAGTTGTTGTTTCGGGTATGTTGTCTGGTTAGGCTTATAGACTATTCATGCTATATCTGTTTCAGATCTGATTGCCAGCTTACAAGATGTTACAGACCAATGGGATAATTACTTTTCAGTTTATTCACAGTGACAAATCTTATGCTGTAAACATAAAATATGGGGTTGCATTTAGTGGTCGCATTTTTCTTTTGAGGGTGGACTTTTATTTTTTCATGCTCTAGCTCTTGAAATTTTGCAGGTTATAATATATCCAAATGTACCTTCTGTTAGATGCATAAATTGTTACTTAAAGCCATATTTTTAAACTGACTTTCAATATTTGAACTAACCGAATTGTTTAGAAACGGATTTAGAAGTCCTGCAGTGAAAGTCCTGCGTTCAGGCTTCTGTGTATCATTTGTTATAGTTAATGACATCACTTGCATTCCTTATACTGCTTTAGGTGTTAGTGGTTTCATCCATTGTAGCAGGGGAATCCCAGAAACCTGAACTCAAGGCTTGGCAGGTAGGAAACCATTCCTTGAAAAATACATTTTAATTTTATATTTTAATGTTTATTCCCCTTGTTAAGAAAGACTTCAAATGATCATCAGAATTGGGGCATGGTGGAGGTGTGTCTGTGGTTTTTTTTGCTCCATTGCCCTGGGGAGAAAGCTGATACTCCTTCCTGTTGCTTACAAGGCCTTTTTTTCATAGCCACCTGACCAATATCATCTCTTACCACTCCTCTTCCTTGCACTGGAGAGAGGCTTGAGCCATACTTACACTTAGAGTTGTCCAAACACTGCTGTCTACTGCTTGTTGCTCCTAGAGATATGCATATGCTTCCTCTGCCAAAAGCCCTCTGTTTTCTCCAGCTTGCCACCTTGCTGTGGGCTTACTCCATGTGCCTCTTTCCTTGTGTACTTGCCGTCGGGTCCCTCCCCCTGATGAGCTCAAGAGCCTTTCTCCCCTTTGATGATCTAATGTGGTCATCCCTGTCTGTAGCACTTAGCACATAGATGTTTACTTGTTTTATCCTCACATTGTTAGTTTCTTGAGGGCATGCCCCCTCATCTGGCCTGTAAGAACTGTTGATGGGAAAAAATGTTATGAGTAACAAGAGATTAAAAGCGAAAATACCATTTTCCTCTGTGCGGGGGAGTCCAGTTCTCATCCCAGATCAGGGAATCACTTTTTCCTGGTATCTACATTTTGAAGGTCACTGTTCTGCTCTTGCCTTTCTTTGTCTTAACTATTCTGGTCCCCTAGCGCTGTGCTTAATAGAGTGGCACTTGGGTACATCATCAGTTTGGAAATGTTGAAAGATAATTTTGCTTTTCACTATTTGCTTCAAAGTTGATCAGCTAAATCTGTGGCATTAAAGCTTATTTTGATAGTATGTGATCCAAGGAGAAGGGCATAGCATTTCATCATAGGGCATTTTGGAAAATAATACGGTTAACTGCTTTGTAAGAAAGTCAGTTGGGGGGAAAAAACTCAACAGTCAAAAATGTTTTTGACAAAAAGAGATCTGGGTCATAAACCTGATTAATTCCATAGTTCATTCAGTCAAAAAAAGAAGCCCATGCGTTTTCAGTGGCACCTGATTCTTCAGGTGGTCCTAGTTACTAGGAAGCAATGCCTTGCCTACCAGACGGATGCCAGTTTGCAAGCAATATATCCTAATTATTCAGTCTTGTACCCTCTCAACAGCCATGTTCATGTGGAAGGAAAAAGAAAAAAACCTATTCCAACCCCACATAGGTTTAAGATGCTATATACTGAGTGCAAGCAAACAAAAGCAGCCTAGCAGTACCAACACCTATTGAACAAATGCTCTTTTTAAAAGAGTGATACTTGCTAAGTTTCTTGGCTTCCTTTACCTAGAAAATTCTAATATATCTACATCAAAACTACTGTGTACTTTTCTTTAGTCACTTGTGACTATCAGTAACCATGAGAATTTCATCAGTAGTGAAATACTGAATTATTCTCAGCTTTGAAGGTCATAATTGCCAGCTGTTAGTTTACAGAAATGGCCTGCTGCTGCTGCTGCTAAGTCGCTTCGGTCGTGTGTGACTCTGTGTGACCCCACAGACGGCAGCCCACCAGGCTCCCCTGTCCCTGGGATTCTCCAGGCAAGAACACTGGAGTGGGTTGCCATTTCCTTCTCCAATGCATGAAAGTGAAAAGTGAAAGTGAAGTTGCTCAGTCGTGTCTGACCCTCAGCGACCCCATGGCCTGCAGCCTACCAGGCTCCTCCGTCCATGGGATTTTCCAGGCAAGAGTACTGGAGTGCAAGAGTACTGGAGTACTGGTGCCATTGCCTTCTCCGACAGAACTGGCCTAGGCTTCCCTATACCTTGCCACAAGAAACAATTTTTTTTCCCCTCATTTCTACTGATGAGCTAGAAGTATACATTTTGAGCTAGAAGTATATACATTTGAGCTAGAAGTATATACATTTTTAGTATACTTGTTTTTCAAAAAATCTATCCTTAAAGTTGTATCGTAGGGAGATCAAACTTTCCTAATGATTCAGTCCTTTACAGTATTCAGAGTACATTATATTGAAATATATTGAAATGTTAAATTTTATGTTCATGAATATGCCCAGTTTCCCCCCCTCACAGAATAATTACTAAGTGCACATTAATTTAGCCTAACTCTTTTTGTTTGTCTCTTATTTGTACTCTGTTGACTTGGTTAGCAAAGTTGATTTATTTTTATTTTTGTGCCCTAGTATCTAATTTTAATTTGGAATTTTGTCTAGATAAAACCTGTAGTAATTTAATAAGAATATTTTAAACTCATTTTGTTTATGTGTCTCATTTTAAAACTTGTTTAATTTTGAGTTACATAATTTATAAGCTTGCCAACATTTAATAGTGTTTAAATCGTAGTAACCCTGATGCATTTAATGGTTGCTATGTTGATCTGTCCTTATACACAGGAGATGTGTAAAATATACTAACTACTCTTGTTTTTATGTATTTCATATTTTCAACAAACTTTTCTGTACCTACCATTTGTCAGATCCTGTGCTAGGGATTTAGTCATTATTTGCATATTTCAGATTGTAATTCATCATTAATTTTATAAGATTATTGTTGTCATTTCTATTTCAGGGTATGGTACCATTTGTTTTTGTGGGAACAAAAGACAGCATCGCTAATGCCACTGTTCTTTTGGATTATCATCTGAACTATTTAAAGGTGAGAACAGGAAGAACTTTAACTTTGAATCTTTTTGCACTAAAATAGAAATACTCCATAGTAAATCTTAACACAATTAAGATTTCTTCTAGCCTGTACATGATAATGAAAGACCTATAAAAGATAATAGGAAAAAAACTCATTTTGTTTAGTTTATTGTATTCTTTCTGAAAACACAAGTCAGTTTTCCATCATTTTAAGAATCAGTATCCCCATTCTGAAGAAATTTCCCTATTTCCCATTATTCTTCTGTTAAACCCTCATATCCACTTTAGACAATCCTGTCTAAAATCCTTTTCATCCCATTGATCCTTTCTAGCCCTTGAGAGTTTTTTCCAGGCCAAATTTTATGTCTGTAACACTTGCTTTGTTGTCCCCTTTATGTCATTTATCAGGAATAGCCCAGGGTTTCATGAAGTCCTCTGTTTAAATGTGTACCCTTCATAATTTTCTCTATACTCCATTTTACAAACTAGAAGCAATTTATGTCTCCTTGTATAAATGCTCATTTTAGTTGGCATTTGTACCACTGTGCCTACTCCAGCTTAGAATCTGGAAAGCAGGAACCAGGAGGCTGCAGGGCATAGCAGTAAAAGCAGTGGATTGGCAGTCCAGCACTTGATTGTAGTCTTCTGCCATGACCAGCTCTGTGTCTGTAGGCAAATCACCTCCCTAGACTAGGTGTTTTTTAAAATTTATTTTGGCCAACTGTTCTGTAATTCAACAAAATAGAATTTTACCAATGTCACTTTTATAATTCCATCTTTGTATCCACATGTATCAAAAACATACTGTAACGGGTACTAAATATTATTTTTAAAGTAATCCAACTTTCTGTTGTATTTATGAGGCTATCCTGTTAAGAATTTTTCTGCTGACTTCTTAAATAAAATGAAGCAATTTATAGTTACATGTAAATAAGGAAGAAAAACATAATAGCCAGGCACTTCTTACCCTTCTTATGGTGGTCAGTTAATAATTGAAAATGGAGAGGTTTCATCCAGCAAGGTTTGTGTGGGTAGGATACCCCATTGATTTGCTTATTCACTTTTGTTTTAAAGTGTGTCTTACGTGTAATCTGTTGTATGTGTTTTTCTTCCTATTCTTAGCTTAAATAATGTTGAAGACCTGGAAATTTAAGGTTGCAGTGTGTCAGTCCCTTGTTCTTTTAACCAGTGTTCTTTAGATCTTTTGATTTATTCTGCACAATTGAATATCTTTTTGGATTATTAGCAGCTGTCCTGTTGCCATGCTTCCCATCACCAGATCTTCCCTTGAGTGGGCTTGGCGTCTCTCACCAAGTGATGACTGCTTTGCCCCCATGGGATAACCTGGACTCTACCATTCTGTTTTGCGAGATCCACCCATTCCATGAGCTATAACTGTACTTTCGGAGTAAGCCACTCACTCAGTGGCAGTCTCTCCTTTAATTAAAGTCCTTTGTAAAACAATGTCTGGTTCAGAGCACAGATGGCACTCATCTAGATCCTTACCTGCCCTTTTCCTGAAACTGCTGTACTAAGATTTTAAGAACTTAGCTTTACAGGGGCTTCCCCAGTGACTGTTCATGTGGACAGTCCCTATGATTGCCTCTGCTTGACTGAGACACCCAACCACTACTCTAGTTGTGGATCCAGTTCCCTGCAGCTAGTAAATCGATGTTTATGAATAAATTGGAAGGAGAAGGGTTAGAACTGAGACATCATCTGGTTTTGACAGAACCTAGCATATTGGAAGCATTGTGTGTGAGGGTCTGTTAGTGGACCCCAGGTATATATTTTGATCAGTTAACTTTATACTGTTTGTCATACTTGTTTTAGCAGAGTTGTAGTCTTTAAGAGGTTTTCAAGGCATGATATCCAACTTTTTGGGTTAACTATTAGATAGTTCCTGTTCTTTGAAAGTAGAAGATGGCCCACATTCAGTGTTTTATTAATTAAGATTATTTACAATGTGTGATTTTTAAGCTTAGCTGGTTAAGTCTTAAATGTAATTTATCTGTATTCATACATTTTAGAGTTGTTTTATTCAATAACCTATTATCAAGAAGTCTCCAAACTACCATATTTGTGCCTTAGCAGATCTATTGGATAATATTGCCAAATTAAATAACTTTAAATTCTGTCAGTATAATTTTAATGCTGAGTATTTTTGTTATATCTCTTAATTCTAGACATCAATAATACTTTACCTATAGTAATTTTCTTTTTAAGGAGACCATTCAATTTCCTGATAATTCTGTGTAACAGTGTTTACTATAAACTTAGAGCTGAAATTGAAATATTTCCAGTATACTTTTTATCTGATGAAAAGGAGAAAGGTTTTATTAAGTAAAATGTCAAATTATTTTTACTGTTATCTTGTATATTTTAAATAGGAAGTAGACCAGTTGCGTTTGGAGAGATTACAAATTGATGAGCAGTTGCGACAGATTGGAGCTAGTTCTAGACCACCACCAAATCGTACAGATAAGGAAAAAGGCTATGTGACTGATGATGGTCAAGGACTGGGTCGAGGTAGTAGACCTTACAGAAATAGGGGGCACGGCAGACGCGGTCCTGGATATACTTCAGGTACAAACTAAGCATTTTATTCAGTAACTTTATCTGTTCCTAGACTTAATAGCTGCTAATCTCTAATATTCATTAGAACTCCATTATAACAATTTCTCACTACATGGTTTCCAATTCACAGTGGGTCAAATTGTGTTGCAAGACACATAGAGTGAAAAACCTGATAATAACCCATAGAGTTCACAGGGCAGGTGTGAGTTCTGTCCACAGTCTGACTGGGGATAAATCTGCTTAAGCCCTTGTACGCTAATGCCTTTCCTAAGGCCTTTCCTGATTTTATTACTATATAGCCAAGACTTTTTTTCATTTGTGTACTGTGGCTCATGTTTTGTCAGGCATGTGCTGGTCATACTTGCTGGATGGACTGTGTAAATCAGGGGTCTGCATCCTGTGGCTTATAAGGTGATTTTAAGTGGCATGGCCAAAGTCAGCCCTAGGCAAAGTCAAGAAGTAGGCAAAGCTTCTCTTTGCCTCCCCAGCTCTTTGCTCAGTGCTTCTTTCTTCTCTCCCAGTACCTTTCACTGAATGCTGTCCCACTGCCCATGCCTACTGTCTTGCTCAACTGTGTATCTACTATGTAACTGGCTAATGATGGTATAAGGTGTAATCCATCTCACAAATATTTGCGTTTCAAAAAGGAACTCAGTAAGATGGAAAAGCCTTCAAGATCCACAGGAATGAAGCTATAATGGTGAAGCTATAATTGCTCATTAGCTCCAACAGAGGAAGAGAGAGGTAGTAGAGTTGATGTTCTGGAGTGGGGGAGCTACCTACTCCTAAGGCCAACCTTGAACCTGAGCCCTCATCCCTTTCCCAACAGTCTGTTCTTGATGCTGTGGAAGGTCCCCTCTCACCAGGGAGTTCTTTTCCCATCTCCCATCCCCTGTGTCATTAACCCACCCACTCAGGCATAATAAGTTCACTACAGTAAATTCTTTCTAATGATAAGTTATTCCTGTGGGAGTGGGAGGGAAGGTTGTGGACCAAGCATCAGACAAGCATATCCCCATTCAGCGAGGTCCAGTCCCTGATCCCACAAGAGACCATTCCCTGAGATAGTAGCCACAATGGCCACCTTTGCCACTCTCTCTAAGATGACCAAAATTTGTGCATTCCCCTTTGTCCCTGGGCCAAACCTTGTTAAAAGGAACTCTCTTTCTAGAAGTTTTGTTTATCAAGGTATTGCATTTAATTGTTGTAGGCAACTTTTCCTCCAGAGAGCACAGATGTTTAAAGGAGCACAGCTGTTTAATGATGTGGCATACTCAGGTTTGAACTTAGATGGCTAATAGAATTCCTTTTTTTTAAATGAGAACCAAAAATGTTTGAAACAAAAATGGCCTCAAATATCATGAAAACCTTCATTTTGAACTTAAGATAATTTGTTTTACAAAATGGAAGGTGATAATATACTCTTTGGTGAGCTTGTAAATTAGGAAGTGTAATGGATTACCCCCAGAAACGTCTCTGGAAGTTTCTGTTAACCTAACATTTTTTTAAGTCGGACAATGGTATATAACTTTTAACTCTCGATAGGAACTAATTCTGAAGCATCAAATGCTTCTGAAACAGAATCTGACCACAGAGATGAACTCAGTGATTGGTCATTAGCTCCAACAGAGGAAGAGAGGGAGAACTTCCTGCGCAGAGGAGACGGGCGGCGGCGTGGCGGCGGAGGAAGAGGACAAGGAGGAAGAGGACGTGGAGGCAGCTTCAAAGGTACGGAGGGTTTTTCATTTAAGAAATAAAGCTGAATTGTAACAACTGTCTGAAGTTCTATGAAAAAGCTAGGTGATTCAGTGACATACTATCAAGCCCCCATTTTGTACTGGTCACCATAAGAAAGGCTCATGTAATTAGCAATATCAGACAGGCTTCCTTACAATTTACAAACATATGAATAACCCCTGATAACTAGTTCAGCTTCTTTGGGTACTCTAAACATCACATCTAATCATTAGTTCAGGTTGACATATCACACAGTTGATGTAGGACTCTGATGGCTTAGGAATGTTTTCTGTAACATGTGCTGCTGTGCACTAAGCCGCTTTAGTCATGTCCAGCTCTTTGCAGCCCTGTGGACTGTAGCCCGCCAGGCTCCTCTGTCCATGGGATTCTCCAGGCAAGAGTACTAGAGTGCGTAGCCATTTCCTTATCCAGGGGATCTTCCTGATGCAGGGATCGAACTCAGGTCTGTTATGTCTCCTGCATTGGCAGGCAGGTTCTTTGCCACCAGTGCCACCTGGATGTTAGATTATTAGACAGTGTGTAACTGAAATTGCTAGGTTGTTGATTATATTTTAGATTCTGTGGTTGGTCTGAATAAATTGAGGATGTGGGAACAAAGAACTCTCCAATAGGCATGTCAGAATCAGTGACCATTGAACCTTTAAAAAATGTCCCTATAGGAAACGACGATCACTCCCGAACAGATAATCGTCCACGTAATCCAAGAGAGGCTAAAGGAAGAACAGCAGATGGATCCCTCCAGGTAAACCTGTGTGCCTCTTTTCATCTAAATTGTGCCAGTTACAGAAGTTTGAGATTTATGTGAATTTGCTATACTATATAGGTATTTGTGAAATACTTTCCTTTCAACATTACATTTGTGGTCAATTTTAGTCCTTTATGACAAGTATACAAAGAAGATTTCTCTAGAGAATGTGCAGTCTCAGTATTTGTAAAGATTTTGACAACCACGTTATGACTTCAGTACCACATAGGTGGTCCTCCCTACCCCCATTCTCCAAGGAAAGAAACATCCAGGAATGTACTGAGAGAGACTTGTATAAGCCCTGTGGAACCCACATCCCTCCTCACCAGAGTTGCAAGGATAGGGTGCTCTCTGACTGGAAAGTAAGAAAAAGAAGGTATCTAGCTCACAATAGACAGGGCTGATGACACTCGGCTAGTACATGCTGAATCAGTCAGCTGCCTATTTAGAGCCAGCCTCTTCCCTGAGAACCCATCTCATGTGGCCAGCACCTGTGCTGAACACATTGTTAACATAATTTTAAAATGAGCCCCCAAGCACGGCCAGGTACCTTGGCTGGGTGCATTGTATCCCACTTAATGTTTCAACTGTACCCTGAGGTAAGAAGTTTTATTATTCTGTTTTATAGGTGAGTAAACTGAAGTTTAGAAAGATTGAGTCACATAGTTAGCATACACTAGAGTGATATTTCGGAGAAGGCAATGGCACCCCACTCCAGTACTCTTGCCTGGAAAATCCCATGGATGGAGGAGCCTGGTAGGCTGGTCCATGGAGTCACTAAGAGTCAGACACAACTGAGCGACTTCACTTTCACTTTTCACTTTCATGCATTGAAGAAGGAAATGGCAACCCACTCCAGTGTTCTTGCCTGGAGAATCCCAGGGACGGGAGCCTGGTGGGCTGCCATCTGTGGGGTCGCACAGAGTCGGACACGACTAAAGTGACTTAGCAGCAGCAGCAGAGTGATATTTGAACCCTGGTACCTCATTCCCAGAACGCATGATCTCTTCGGCTGCTTCTTTAACTCTGAGGACTTAATCCAAGTAGTTGGGGGTCCTTTCATGACTATGGATTGGTTTGGGACCAGTACCTAAAATTAGTGAGACATAAATTTTAAGAGCAGAAGCTTCATGACAGAATATTCCTTAGAATTCATAGCATTTGTAGAAAGAAAGAAATTGAAGTCGCTCAGTCATGCCCGACTCTTTGTGACCCCATGGGTAGTAGCCTGCACCAAGCTCCTCCATCCATGGGATTTTCAAGGCAAGAAGTACTGGAGTGAGTTGCCATTTCCTTCTCCAGGGAATCTTCCCAACCCAGGGATTGAACCCAAGTCTCTCACATTGTAGACAGATGCTTTACCATCTGAGCCACCAGGGAAGTCCTAGCATTTGTAAGTAGGTCTTAACTATTAGCTGGTGCTTAAGGATCATCACAGAAAAGATCTTAGACCTAGAGATTGATGAAATTATGTACACATGTGTTTTACACAAATGTAAGGTGTTTATGTACCAGTTTTATAATTCCCCTTTTGACAACCAAACAGTTAAAACACTCACCCAGGACCAACAACTAAACACACTTTGAAATTCGAGTGGACCATTTTGGGGCTATAGGTAGTCCCATTTGTACTTGAAGCATATCAGTACTTTTATTAATTGTTCTAGGCCTGTGTGTCAACATTATCTTTCTTTTGTACAGCATCCACAATTGCATTAGCAGTGTTTTAAGTGTTCAGTGCTGGCACTTAAAATATTATATAAATCTCAGAATATTGTTTTTTAAATCATACTCATCTCTGTCCTCTTCCTGGGATTCCAGTTCTCCCACACATTAGTGTCTTCAAATTTCCCTGTACTATGCTTATTCTTCAGAGTTTTAAGTTGTATGATCCTCTGACTTGCCTTACTGTAATACAAGCTACTAGAAACCAGTGCTCATTTGAGTATGTATAGTGTGTGTGTGTGTGTGTGTGTGTGTGTGTGTGTGAGTATATACAGTATATGTGTATATTTATATACACACACACATATTGTAAGACAAAGGGAGCCCTGACTGTAGAAAAAGTTAATCATACTTATGATAGAAATGAAGATGTCAACTAAAGGCTAGTTAATAAGTGAGTTAAGTTATTGCTCTGGTAACATCAGAATAGGAAGACAATAATTTGTCTCTCTCCTCCTGGGTTTCATATCTTTGAAGAATAAACCATTTTTTTGAACAGACCTGTATATTTTGCATATATATTTTGCAATCCGTAATGGGAGTTCATTTTAACTATTTGTTTCTCATTGTTTTGTTCTACTTAGAAGAAGACACAGTAGGATTGTGAGTTTTTATCTAACTTTGGATGCAGTGAGATGACCAAGGTGTTCCAGTTACAGAAGAAGAGTGTTTTAGAATCATAAGCCAAATAAAGCTCCTACCTGACCTTAATTTCTCACACTTCTATTCAAATCCCTTTTAACATGTGGAATATACACTTTGGGCTTAAATTTCTTGTCAGGCCAATTACAGATTACAACAGAATATGGTCTTTGTATATAACAACTATAACTTGTTTTAGATCAGAGTTGACTGCAATAATGAAAGGAGTGTCCACACTAAAACATTACAGAATACCTCCAGTGAAGGTAATCGGCTGCGCACGGGTAAAGATCGTAACCAGAGGAAGGAAAAGCCAGACACCGTGGATGGCCAGCAACCACTTGTCAATGGAGTTCCCTAAACTGCATAATTCTGGAGTGATATCCCCTATACCATTTCCATAATTCTTATTCCATATTAGAAAACTTTGTTAGGCCAAAGACAAATAGTAGGCAAGGTGGCACAGGGCATGAAATGAACAATTCCGTTAAGAATTTTGCTTTTTTCACATTGGCCATAAGCAGCAATTTTCAGATTTGCACAAAATGAGGTCTTAAAATTTTTGAAACATTACTTTTAAATAATTAAGTATACTTAGCACTTCAGGACAGGATTTTCATTTGGTTTATTTTTTAAATACCACGCAGTGATATTCTTTGTTAATTTGGACCGTTTACCCTGCATTGGGTGATAACTCACTGGTATATTTCAGTTTTTCTGAATAATAGCATTTATGGTAATCATGTTAGACTTCTATTTTCAATCTCATATAGAAGTCCATAAAATACTATGGCATTTCATGTCCTGTGTCACTTTATGTTTTGGTCCACTTTTCCAGTATTTTAGTGGACCCTGAGGTGTGTGTGATGTGACGTTTGTCATTTTCATTAGCAAAAAAAAAAAAAAAAAAAAGTTGTATGATCTGTGCCTTTTTTATATCTTGGCAGGTAGGAATATTATATTTGGATGCAGAGTTCAGGGAAGATAAGTTGGAAACACTAAATGTTAAAAGATGTAGCAAACCCTGTCAAACATTAGTACTTTATAGAAGAATGCATGCTTTCCATATTTTTTTTCTTACATAAACATCAGGTTAGGCAGTATAAAGAATAAGACTTTTGTTTTTGTTCTGTTGCACTGAAGTTTGACAAATAGTGTTATTGGAGGGATGTGTAATTTTTCTGTATAGACCGGAAAAGTAGTAACGGTCTTTTCATTTGCAAGAGGCTCAAATGTTTTCAGCTAGGAATAAATCTTCCTGGTCGAAAGTTAGTAGGATACGCCTGCTCTTTGGCCTGATGACCAGTTTTAACTTAGAGCTGTCTTTTATTTTGTCCTCCCCGAGTTTTGTGAAGTTTCTCATTTTCATTTCAAGCTTATTTGGGGGAGGTAGAAAGGTCATTTCCATGTGTGCATAATAATCCTGTGAAGTACAGGTACTTTGTCTGAGAAACATTGGAAGCAGGTTAAATGTTTTGTAAACTTTGAAATATTAGGTCTAATGTATAAGCAGAATTGGAAAGCAGACTAGGATTGGTTAACACATGAAACTTTTTTCTTTAGTTTTTTTTCCTTTTTTTTTTGACATATTGGGTTTCAGTTTTGAGGGTTTTTTTTTTTTTTTACGAGATTTACTGAGGAAAATATGTGAAGGACCTTCACTCTAAGATGTTATATTTTTCTTAAAAAATAACTCCAAGTAGGGGTACCACTGAATCTGTACAGTGCCGTACAAACCGAAGTTCTGCCTCTGATGTCTGTTGTGAGTTTGTTTCTTTGAATTTTCATATTACGGTTACTTTTCCTTGCATACAAATAAGCATATAAAAATGGCAACAAACTGCACATGATTTCAAGAATATTAAAAAGTCTTTTAAAAGTATTGCCAAACATTAATGTTGATTTCTAGTTATTTATTCTGGGAATGTATAGTATTTGAAAACAGAAATTGGTACCTTGCACACATCATCTGTAAGCTGTTCGGTTTAAAATACTGTAGATAATTAACCAAGGTAGAATGACCTTGTAATGTAACTGCTCTTGGGCAATATTCTCTGTACATATTAGCGACAACAGATTGGATTTTATGTTGACATTTGTTTGGTTATAGTGCAATATATTTTGTATGCAAGCAGTTTCAATAAAGTTTGATCTTCCTCTGCTACACTGATGTTGATGCAATCCTTACAAATGGTTGCTTTTAAAATTTTAAGATAGGAAAAGTCTATAGAAAAGTGTTCTGTTACAAAATGTATCTGTTACCATTGGAAATTTCACATGTCATAGGAAGTTAGCCGATATCTACCAACTTGCAAGAACTTGATCTTGTTTAATAAGGTGAAAAATACCAACAAAATGGTACAAAAGCACATTGTGCCATTACAATATGCACTAAGTCTCTTTTTTACAACAGCTGAATCCAGCAAGGCGCTAACTTGCTTAAATGTGAATTACTAACTTCTAAAACTGTAATTTGAGTCACATGTTTTCATGTGGAGTTGGAGTTGATTCATATTACAATATTTGTGTGCTAAACATGTATGTTTTTCAGTTCAAAGTCATGATGTTTTTAAAATCTTATTAAAATTTCAAAAATCTGAAGATTGTTTATCTAGATGTAAATTTTTATTAAAAAGTTGCACTTATGAAAAAGCAAAAATTTAGTCTGACAGATGTTTGTTCCTGGTCTTAAATTTCTAAATGTAACAAAACTTAGAGATGGGGGGAGGCATTAATCATGCAAAGCATATATTATGCCTTGCAAATAACCTTTGATGTGCTTCTAAAAGGCAGAAATGTAGATAATTGAAAGTAATTCTATATATTCCCAGTTAGAGGATTTGAACACATTAATTACATAGGATGCTACTAAACCATGTTAAAGACATGCTCCTGTCAGTGAACACATAAACATACTTGCCATTTGGAAACTATTAAATATGTCTTATGAATCTTTAAAAAAAAATGTTGATGTCAGTAATAGAGAACATGACAGTCTGTAGGTAGAATATGTCTGAATTGATTACTGTGATAACTTGATGGAAACTCTGGCACAACCTAGAAGAGTAGATAGAAATAGATGACGGTGTCAAAGTGCTTCCCCGTGTTAGAATCCAAAACGATCTAGTAATAAGCAGGACAGTCTCTCTATATATAATTTTTTTTTTTTTTTCTGGAGAAAAACCCATCTTTATTTTCTGGCTTTCTAGTTTTCATTCTGGTACTTTTTTTGAATTTCTGTTACCTGTTCAGCCTAGTTCTAGACTCGTGCACAATCCATTAGAGTTGGTAAGTAGCAGCCATCCTCAAGTAACTTTGTTGGGTTTTCGTGGTTTCACGTTTCAGTGCTTGCTACATGTGAATACCCTATTGGTGGCAGCAGGCTTGAGACTCAAGCCTGTCTTGTCTCAATTGGCTCACTTGGAGGCATTTCTCTCATCTGACTATGAACTTCCGGTTCCTGGTGGTTAGGAGTATAGTACCTTTTAGAGTCGATATACTGATTAGATCATTTTTTACCATTTTGCTTCATGGCCATAAATAGTGTCTTTGTGTCATGACACTTTGAGCCTCTGATAAGCAGTTATTCTAAAATAGCCGTTACAAAATACTAGTCTTGATTGCTCAGAAGGCTTAATGGGTACCAGTACTTAAATTTTGACCATCTTTCCCTCTGTTTATCTGAGGCTGTTTGAAGGTTTTTTTTCGGGGGAGAAGGTTGCTATTTAAAATTTTTATTTCCATTTCTCTCAGAACTTTGCATGAAGAAATATGTTTTATGCTAATGAGTTTCATGTTAATGAGAGATGCATTAAAAGTCTTTACAAGTTGCACTTGCTAAGTGATTCAAGAGTAAGCTTCAAACTAAGTGCCTAAAGGTTTTCCCACCAATTTCTAATACCGTACACTTAATTACAGGGGTAATCAAAATTAGAAGGAAAATTGTCAACAGAAAATGGTTACATGGAATCCTGAGAACTAGAGTATATCATTCAGTATCAAAGAGAACATAGATGGCTTATGGTAAGAGAAGAAAAGAATTCCAGTATTATTTTCGGTAAATAGTAAGGCATCTTTGTCAGATTTCTCTGGAGATCAAAGCCTGTAAGATATTGCATCAAAGAATACTAGTGCTCAAGGAATAAATACCATTAAAAGTTGCAAGTGCAGCCTGGATATTACATGATAAAAAGGAACCTAAAGAGTTAGGCTGTGAAGAAGGAGGAATCAGGAGGTAGATTCTACACTTGACCTGGGTGCACAGTAGCTCTCTGGTTCCTGAAACAATCATTTCACCTCTTCATGTTCCAGTTTCTTCATTGGGTTAAATAAGCGGTTGCTAAGGTGTCACAGGGGCTTCCCTGGTGGCTCAGTGGCAAAGAACCCGTCTGCCAATGCAAGAGATGCAGGTTTGATCCCTGGGTTGGGAAGATCCCCTGGAGGAGGGCATGGCAGCCCAGTCCAGTATTCTTGCCTGGAGAATCCCATGGACAGAGGAACCTGGCAAGCCGCAGTCCATGGGGCGCAAAAGAGTCAGATGTGACTTAATGACTAAACAACAGCAACATGTTTTACATGGAGAAAGCTAGTCATTGTTATTGAGCCACCCACCTGATTTCATCTGGTTCTTATTAAATATTCAGTGAACATTCACTGTATATCAGGCACTTCACAGGCGGCTTGGGGATAGAGAGATACTGTTTCAGATTTTTAAGACGTTCAGTGTCAAGTGGGCGAACTCGGTAAGTCAGTGGGCAGTTCCAACACATGGTACGGTCAGTGCTCAGATGCACAGGGTGAGGTGTGTGTACACAGAAACAACCCAAATCAGGGTGGTGTGGAGTCAGTAAAGGGCTTCTCAGTGAAATGAAATTTACCGAAATCTGAGGACAGGTTGGAAAGTTCAGCCAGGAGAAAAGGGGCCCAGGCCATTGATCTGGGCATGAAAAAGTCAATTGGGGGAGCTTCCTGAAGTTTCATTGTGGCTGGAACAGAGAATTTGAAGCAGAGAGTGAGAGGTGAGACAAGCAATAGGGCCAAGGTAGGCCTACGGTGCCGTGTTAGAGGTTTGACTTGAAGGAGCCTCTGCCTCTGAAGGGTTTTAAACGAGGTCAGATTTATGCTTGAGGTGTGGAGGGACAGGATTGCCCACGATTTCAGGCGCCTCTGTCAAGTTGCCTGGTAACCAACGAGCAGGAGGGACTGGGCCCACATCCAACTTTGCGGAGGCTCTGCTGCCCATGGTCCAAATCTGGCTTCCCACAAGGTCACAGGTGGTAGCAGCCTGTGTTCCAGACAGCTCCCCTGACAGCCGGCATTTAAGCCCTGGTTTGAACTTCAGCCTGCAAGGCCACCAGCATCAGTGTTGTCCTGCAAAACAGTAACTCCCACTGCAAAACAGTAACTCCCAGGGAAAACCTTTCCCTGGAGCCCAGCCCCAAGGATGCAGGATACAGGGTCCCAGCCTTTGTCTGTGGCTCTGCTGGGAGCCTGGGTATCCCTGAGCCTCTTCTTCCTGAGCCTTGCTGGTAAGTTTCCCTCATTAAAACCTTTTCCTTTAGCATGCTGGTATGCCGTTTACCTTTGTCCACTGAGGCACATGTCATGTCCCACAGGAGGCAAGCTCCTCTTCTTCCAGCTCTGGCTTTTGGGAAACCACAAAAGGGCTCAACTAAGCCATACCAGGGCTGCGTGACACCCCTCATAGGTAGGGCTGGTGGTGGGAGATCTAGCTGAGCTGAAATCACTGGTGACGTGTGGTTTCAGGGCTTGTCTGGGCCCACACCAGTTGCTACAAAGACCATGGAAAGCCCTCCATGGAGGGCAAACTGAGACCAATTCCTTGGCACTCCCTACAAGTCAGCCAGCCCTGTGAGCCCTAAGGAAAAAGAAGTTGAGAGAAAAGAGCCCTTGGTCTAAAGTGCTCTTGGAGCAGTAGATACAACCTGTCCTCGGATTTGAGACCTGTTGTACAGTGTACCACCCAGGAGCTTGCGGAGAGGGTCTGGGGTTGAGGTCCAGAGAGAGGCTTCATCACACAGGGAATTGAACTCCCTGTAGTAGTCACAGAAGTCCACTGAGGCTTGAACTACTTACACATGATGAAGAAGCTACACCCAGGAGGTAAGTGGCAATGGATGGCCAGCATTGGAGCTTTACCACCAGATTCCGTTTTACCAAGTGAATTGGCTGGTTCAGCCAAGCACGTGTGCCTGCCCTGGGCTTATAATCAGATGCTCGCAGGGAAGTCAGATTCACATACCACAAAGAGGAGACTTCCCTACTGAGGTTGCAGGTGCTTCAAGGCACTTGGGCTTTATAGATGGATTGTATGAAAACCCTGGGCCTCAGGGTTAACTCTTGAGCAAAGGACCTTAATTCAGAGAAGGCTGTAGAAGCGGATGGGATCTTATACAAGGAGGAAAGTGAAAGTGAAGTCGCTCAGTCATGTCCAACCCTCAGTGACTCCATGGACTGCAGCCTACTAGGCTCTTCCGTCCATGGGATTTTCCAGGCAAGAGTACTGGAGTGGGTTGCCATGGAGGATGTCCCTCTTAATTTTGCTCCTCCTACCAGGAGTAAGGGGCGGGATGATCCCTTGGTGCTGATTTAGGCCCCACCCAAAAGAGTAAGAGGAAATAAGGGGGCTGTAAATTGTCCCATGTCTCAGCAAAAGTGAGAAGGCCCAGACCAACACTTCAGGCTTGCTGCAGTGCTCTTAGGGCTCTAGTCCTCAAAGGGATCCCTAAGGAAGGAGGTGGATGGGGAAAACCAAGAGTGGGGATCAACAACCCAAATCACCCTAAAGAAGATGTAGAGAGAAGATAAGGGTGTAGGAAACAAAAAAGACTGATAATTGAGCAGGCATTAAGGTGAGCCCTGCGGAGAGCTGACACAAGGAGGTGGTGGATGTTGGAGGCCAGTAGTATTTCCCACTGCCTAACCAGGAAGTCTTCACAGCCTGTTGTGTACTTGGAGAAGGGTTCAGAGGAGGAAGCTGAGTACTTAGCCACATATTCATGCTGCTAGAATGAGACTCCCCAGAACCACAGGCCTTTGTGTGATCCAGGAGACTTGATTTTTCTGGCCTGACTGCTAGAGGGCCGTTCAGTCCAGATTTGAGTCCCTTCCAAAGCAAACTTGGCCCTGAGCCTTCCTCTGCCCTCTTCAGAGGGTTGGCTGACTTTTGCCCTTGTCCATACAGCCTGGAACATAGGTGCAGGGAGGATTATGCAGACCTACCGGGCACTGGTGCCCCTGTAATTGAAATTCTTGAACCTGATGGGTCCACAGTAAGTTTCCCTGACAGGATTTGGGACTGGTTTCACTTAGACCCAAGACACTTGGCACCATTGCTGCAGAGGCCTTTGACCCCTTTGAAGGGACCATGCTTGGTGTCCCTACAACTGACTGCAGGACTAGTACAGACATGCTGGGTTCCCTCAGTCCATCAGAGTACACTCATCTGCTGGGTGGCTATGGGCACCGCCATCCCTCCTGGTGACTTCAGGGCCTCTTGAATTTCCAAAGCCTGCCAGGATTGCGCCATTGAAACAAGTATCAAATACCAGTTGGTGACAAAGAAGACCGAGAAGGCTTATTCCATTGCCAGGAGGGAGTGGTAGTGCGTACTATCTGCCAGCTCCCAGCCTGGGTAGGCAGTCAGTTAAATCCAGTGTCTGATTACAGATCATTGTGGCTTTAATAGTGGTCACCCAGTCACTCAAAGCACCTGATATACCAGCAGGTGACTCAAATGACTGCCTCCATCACTGGCGCTCAGTGTGTGGTCGGCAGCTGCACTGTCCAGGCCCTCAGCCATCAGCCACATGTGGCTGCTGACCACTCAAAGGCTGCTCTGAACTGAGATGTGCAATTCTCAGTGTAGAATGCACAACAGATTTTGAAGACTTAGTTTGAAAAAAGAATGAAAAATACCTGTTTTTTATATTTAAATGTTGGAATGTTACTATTTTGGATCTATTTTGGGTTAACTGAACCATGTTACTAAAATGCATTAGACCTGTCTCTTTTTACTTTTTATTTTAATATATAGTGACTACTAGAAAATGTAAAATTACATGTGGGGCTCACATTATATGACTCTTGGACAGAATTGCCCTGGACATTGCTCATGTTCCCTGCTCTTGATTTCTCCAGGAATTAAAAAATTGTTTTCACTTGGCAGAGCATGAACCTCACCTTAAAGACTATCCTCCCTCAGGCATATTGAACTTCCCCAGAAATACTTAATAACTGCAATAATCCATTGTTTATTAATAGATTATGAAGATCAATAATCCATCGGGAAAGCCCATTGTCTTTCACTGATGGCAGCTTTGACAGCAGCCCCCAGAGAAAAGTTTTCTCCCTAATGCAAGCTCTCTAAGCGCAGCTGTCCATGGGTGGCAGGGCCTTGAATGAGGATAGAGGTCAGAGCGAGACCGCTGAAGTACATATGAGATATTCCAGAACCTCATAAGGAAAGCAGCAAGGAACCTCCCTGGTGGGCCAGTGATTAAGACTCCGCACTTCCAATGCAAGGGGCCCAGGTTTGATCCCTCAGTTCAGTTCAGTTCAGTCACTCAGTCGTGTCCGACTCTTGGCGACCCCATGAATTGCAGCACGCCAGGCCTCCCTGTCCATCACCAACTCCCAGAGTTCACTCAGACTCATGTCCATCGAGTCGGTGATGCCATCCAGCCATCTCATCCTCTGTCGTCCCCTTTTCCTAGTCAGGCACTAAGATTCCACATGCCTCGGGGAGCTGCTATTCAGGAATATATAAGTCACCAGTTGTTGTGTAGTCACTAAACCGTGTCTGACTCTTTTGCAACCCCATGAACTGTAACCTGCCATTGGGATTTCCTAGGTAAGAATAATGGAGTGAGTTGCCATTCCCTTCTCCAGGGGATCTTCCCAACCCAGCTAGTGAACCCAGGTCTCCTGCAACTCCTGCATAGGCAGGTGATTCTGTACCACTGAGTCACCTGGGAAGCAGCTAAATTCGACCATGGGCCACAACAGTAAGAAGCCACAGAAGCAATACCTGCCTCTCCCCACCCCCAACTCATTCTGATCCCATGGAGTTTTCATTATCTGTGACAAGCCTCACATCTGATGTCTCTGACAACAAGACTCTGCCAATATTGGGAGTGGGTCGTCTCACTGCTACTGAGTGGTGCAGGCACTTTGAATGACAATTATTGGCCCTGGCGAATGGGAAAAATGTGACTCTCAGATCCAACATTCCCGTCCTACAGTGGGTTGTTACCGAACTGAATTCCATCACATGGGTGGATCCCTGATGGTCCAGTCGGGAAAACAGAAATCACATCCCAGTGATTTTAACAGAGACTTTAATGTAGAGATTGGTTAGTCCAATCTTAAAGGACTGAAAATGCAAAACTGGAGCATTAAGATGTCACAGAGTTGAGTTCTGCAAGTAACATTGACCATCTGAGGCCTGGACGAACAATCGGAGGAGGCCAGGATGATGAGCAGCCAAAAGCTCAAAAGCAAGACCCGCAGAGGTAAAAACCCAGACCTCAAGGAAAGGAGCACTATTGGTCAGTAGTGATACCCCAGTAACATGCGGGAAATTAGACCACTGAGGACAGGGTGCCAGCCAACACTCTGGTGCTGGTGTGTCTGAGGAGACATGATGATGCTGGTTCTGAGAGGGGTGGGAGTCAGAGCGTGAAACCTGGAAATTGGATTCAGCAGCTGCTACTAGACCCAACTATTCCTGCCAGAATGAAGAACCACAGTCTTCCAGTCTCCCTCTAGAGCCTCTTATCAGCAGAATCTAACAGGCAACACTGGCACAGGAGAAATGGGGTGTGCAGAATGCCAGCCCCAGCCTCACAAAGCAAAGTGTAGAAGGATTGTTTGGAACTGAGATAAATAATTGACAAAGTGCAGCAAGCTGGAAAAATTTCAAAACGGAAATGGCACATCCAAATGGTCAACCCAATTGCAAGAATAGGTGACTACCCACATAGTAGGTACTGAGATGGCCCTGTTGCCTGCCTTGCCTTAGCTACTGGCTTAATGCGGGCCTCAAGTTTGAGACTTGGTACCAAACACAGAAGCCTGTTTCACTGATGGGTTAACAATTTTCAGTGGGATACTGCTAAGCCATTTGTTATATGATGATAAATGCTGACAACCCCTGGCATTGACTAATCTGCACAATGGGTGGAAGTGCAGTGCTTGGGTAATAAAGCATTGAAATATCCCTTTACATAGACTCATGGGCTGCTGCCTCATTCTTTAGTCAGGAGTCAGGTCATTGAGTCACCCAAAACTATTAAAAGTTATACCCTGTAGAAACAAATACAACTCACTCACAAGCCCAGTTAATAAGTCACATATATATTTGTCTCCTAGAAAAGACCACACCTGGGAAAAAACAAAGCATCTGCAATGAGAAAATCAACTGGGCCTCTGAGCCCTCTTATCCATAGTGCTTACTGGATCTATATCCCACTGTGCTCGGTTATTGACTGGAAGTAGTCTACAAGAAATATGACCTTGGAACAGACTCAGTGGAGGATCGTAAAGACAGTGCCTGGGACTGTAAGGCTCTAGACAACAGATTGAAGTGGCATACTTGTGTGGCTGCCACACTGCACAGTAATCATTTCCCTCCTTTTTTGGACCCACACTGACCATGGCGAGTAGCTGGAAAGATTTTACCGCATGAATCACAGAAATGTGGATGAACACAAATGTGGAATGGCTTCTTGTGTCCTTTCCCACTGGGCAGACAACTCTGATGTTGGGTTAGCCACTCACTTCCTCTGAAAGTTGGGGGATACTTCTGTTAAAGCAAAGTCACCTTTGTCCTGAAGCCCTCTTCCTTAATCTGAAGAGATTGCTTTGGGTAAAAGAATTGTTAACCCTGGGTCTCTGTGCAGTTTTTCATTCCAGGATGTAAAATTAGGTCTGGTTAATTCTTGCCTGGAGAATTCCACAGACAGAGGAGCCTGGTGGGCTATGGTCCATAGGGTCACAAAGAGTCAGACACGACTGAAGCAACTTAGCATGCACACACGATGGACCATAGCCCACCAGGCTTCTCTGTCCATGGGATTCTCCAGGCAAGAATACTGAAGTGGGTTGCCATGCCATCCTCCAGGGGATCTTCCCAATTCAGGGATCAGAATCATGTCTCTTATGTCTCATGCATTGGCAGGCGGGTTCTTTCCCACTAGCACCACCTGGGAAGCCCTACAGCCTACAGTCCATGGAGGTGAAACTATATATATATATATATATATATATATATATATATATATACACACACACACACACACACACACACATTTATTTATTTATTTATTTGACTGCACCTGGTCTTAGTTGTGGCATGTGGGGTCTTTGTTGTATCATGCAGGATCTTTCATTGTGGCACATGGACTCTCTAGTTGTGGCACAGCAACTCAGTAGTTGTGGCACACAGCTTTAGTTGCCCCATGGTACGTGGGATCTTAGTTTCCCAACCAGGAACTGAACCCGCATCCCCTGCATTGTATGGCGGATTCTTAAACTCTGGGCAACCAGGGAAGTCCAGTTCATTCTTGAGGGTAGCTCAAGGGCCCCACATGGACAGATTCAAACCTGTGAAGCCAGTAGAGCACTAAAGAGGACATAACCTCTCCGTTTTCCTAATCCAGTTATGGACAGACTGTACCAGTCTGGGGCAGTGACCATAGTACCAACTATCACAAGGCTAGATCTGTCATCCCCTATTTCCTTTGTCTATAAGGGATCTTACCAGCATTCCACTATCAGACAATGTCTCAGGCATCGCTCCTCCCAGGCAGTGGCCTCAGCCACCGTTTTCCTTCACCTTCCACACTCATGCATCCACACCCCATGATGTCCATGCTAAATAGATGCAGAGGGTCACCTTGGAACCAACTCGAAGCAACATTATGTGCTTCTCACCCACTTCCAGGACTAGATTTTCTGGGTGCTGAGACAGCCTCCCTTGCCTCCACTGCCTTCCACTTGGAGACAGGGTGACCCACTTCATGCAGGTAGCACACAGTTCAGTTTAGTTGCTCAGTCATGTCCAACTCTCTGACCTCATGGGCTGCAGCATGACAGGCTTCCCTGTCCATCACCAACTCCCGGAGCTTGCTCAAACTCATGACCATCGAGTCAATAATGCCATCCAACCATCTCATCCTCTGTTGTCCCCTTATCCTCCTGCCTTCAGTCTTGCCCAGCATCAGGGTCTGCAGTAAGTCAGTTCTTCGCATCAGGTGGCCAAAGTAGCATACAACTCTTCAGTAATCTAAGATCCAGTGGGCATAGGCTATATATGCCCGGTCTCTGGTTCCATCAGCAGGCTGGCCTTGGGGGCAATAAAAGATGCAGTGCATCACCATTTTACGTGCATTTCCCTCCATCAAGAGGTGTTTCTAAGGCTCATCTGGGAGATTACCAAAGAGATAGCTGAGAGTTACACTAGCAAAGATACTCTTGACTCCCTACCTCTGATTGTCTTGGATATCTGCATAGCTTTGGGTTATTACTGACTAGGCCGTGTGTATTGTGGTCAGCTTCTGGCTGAATAGCTCACTGCAAGCTTATAGGAGCTAGATACATGACTCTAAACCCCTCCCCATCTCAGCCCTAGGATTTTTTTCTCATGACTTGGCCTGGAGTCCATGACTAGAGGTTTTGGAAAACTCTACAGTTGAACTTTGTACTCTTTGTACAGATGAACTTGTACTCTTATTTAGAACCCTCCTTGTTTTACAACATCTTCTTTGCCATCCTCACCAACCCCAGAAACCCTACTGAAAAATTCAATCAGTTTCTGTCACCAGAGGGAACGCAGGTCTCACTGTGGGATGCTGACAGAATAAGAGACCACGTATGTCATCTTACTAACACTTGGGCTTTTAAGTTATCTCAATGAAACCTATTATTGTGCCCAGTCTCCATGATACAGTAGTGTTTTCTGTAACTCGCCTTCCAAAGATGGGTTACAGGGGGCAGGACTAGAGGCAGGGAGGCTAGGGTGTTGGAATAATGAGCCAGTGCAATGGCAGTGAGAATGAAGAAGGGTGAGATTGCTATGATATTTGGGACATAGAATTAGTGAGACCTGATGCTTATTACTTGTGGGGAAAAGGATAGGGAAGAAACTAATGTTATGATTCACAAACTTGTGCCTTGAGTTATAGTTTTCTTTTAGAGGAAAGGAGATTTATTCATTCAACTGTTTATTAAACATATACTATGAGTCCGGCAGTGAATTTGATGCTGGAGATAAAGAAGAAAAAGACATTGGCACACAGAAAAATTAGCATAAAAGGTAATTACAGGTACAAATAGATAGGTACTTCTTCATATGAAGCAATGAGAAAGGCAGAGCACACTTCGATAGTGTTCCAGCTAAAAAACTTTATAAACTGAATCTAACCATGTGAAAGCATCACACATGCTAAAAAAAAAATGGACGTTTTACAAAATAAATGGCTTGTGCTCTTCATACCTATCAAGGTCATGAAAGACAATACTGAGGAACTGTTTCCGGTCAAATGATACGAGGAAGATACGATAGTTAAATGCAATATGTGATCAGGGATTTGCTTCTTGGACCAGAAAATCTTGTTGTCTTTTGTTATAAGGCACATTACTGGGAAATTTGTCTATAAAGTAGATTACCTGGTGGCTCAGACGGTAAAGCGTCTGCCTGCAATGTGGGAGACCCGGGTACGATCCCTGGGTCAGGAAGACCCCGTGGAGAAGGAAATGGCAACCCACTCCAGTACTATTGCCTGGAAAATCCCATGGACGGATGAGCCCGGTAAGCTACGGTCCATGGCCTCGGTTGCAAAGAATCGGACACAATTGACTGACTTCACTTTCACTTTCAAGTAGATTACATAGTAAGAAAATATTGATTTCCCAGTTTTGAGAATTGTACTATGATTATGTGAGAGAATTTTCTTTAAAAAAAATAGATGAAGCAAAGGGCTCAGATATAAGCTGGAGGAAGTTTTGAGCGGTAGCATTGTGGCTAAGCAGGCTTAGACTTTGGGTTTAGACTCCCTGAGTTCTATTAATAATCTCAGCATAGCTGTGCACTACATATGAGACTTTGGGTAAGTTATTTAAACATTCTATACATTACATTTCCTCATCGGTTTAAAAAAAATATATGATGTTAATAATAGTACCTGGGACTTCCCAGGTGGTGCAGTGGTAAAGAATCTGCCAGCAACGTAGGAAACACAAGAGATGTGTGCTTGATCCCTGGGTCAGGAAGATCCCCTGGAGAAGGAAATAGCAACCCACTCCAGTATTCTTGTGTGGAAAATTCCATGGACCAAGGAGCCTGGTGGATTACAGTACACGGGGTCACAAAGAGTCAGACACGACTGAGCAACTGAGTCCACACACACACACACACACACAATAATAGTGCTTACCTTATAGAAATGGTATGAGAGTGAAATTAGTGAGGATATGTAAAGGCCTTAGACCCATGTCTGGCATGTATGTATAACTAATTTTGGCTGTATTTAAGCTATTCTGCTTCTTCCCTGTAAATACAGAGAGAAATGGGATGTGGTTCCCTTGTTCAAGCTGCCATAGTCCAGTGGAAGAAATTAGAAGGTTAACAGATAATATTAATAAATTCATGTGATGAGTGTCCTGCTAGGGATTTGAATTGAGTGAAACTGAGGCTGGGGCAATGAATTCTGCAGGAGGAAGTCAGAAGTTTCATAGAGGACTTCCCTGGTGGTCCAGTGGCTAAGACGATCCCAATGCAGAGGGCAAGAGTCCCTAAGAGTTTGAATGCCACAACTAAAGATCCTACATGCCACAGCTAAGACCCGACACAGCCAAATAAATAAATAATTTTTTTAAAAGAAGAAGTTTCACAGAGAGATCTGGTTAGAACTGGGTCCCAAGGAGTGAATAGGAGTTTGATACAATACACTTTTGCCAGGACAGGAACATCAGAAGTGTCAAAACACAGGGTTCTGGAAAGGGCATCGAGTACTGTGGTGTAGTGTAGGTGATGCAGTCTGATTGGCAGACTCACCTGCCAGGTGTGCGTGGGCAGAGGGGCAGCTTAAATATCACCTGTAGCCTCAAAAAGGTCACATAATCTCTCTGAATCTCTGTTTTCCCTAAAAGTGGAGATATTAACACTGACCTCAGGTCTGTAGGGAGGATGAGTGAAATGTGCTTAGCAGAATGTCCAGCATATGACACCACCTCAGTAAAGGACAGCTGTTAGCGATGATGCTGGTATTAAATGTTTCTAGGGCTCACCCAACTTCCTGGATCCTGTTTCCTTCCGAGCATGTGTCTCCCTCAAGTGACACGTGGCCCTATAACTTCCTTCGGCCAATAAGGTGGAAAGAGAAAGGCTATATGTCCTTCCTGAGCGCTCGCTTTCCTGACACGGCAATTTGGAAGCTCAAGTGGAGATGGTGGCATCACAAAGCAAGCCAGGTCTCAGTGATGACAATCAGCAGAATGCCCCTGTCAGTCTGTGCTGGGCCAGGGATCTAACCTGATCTGAGGGTTAGGAAAGTTCTCCTGAAGAAGTGTGGACAAAGATGATGTCACTCACACACACACACACACACACACACTGGAATGTTATTCAGCCATAAGGAAAAAGAAAATCTGCCATTTGTGATAACATGAATGGAACTTGAGGACATTATGCTGCTGCTGCTGCTAAGTTGCTTCAGTCGTGCCCGACTCTGTGCGACCCCATAGACGACAGCCTACCAGGCTCTTGTATCCATGGGATTCTCCAGGCAAGAATACTGGAGTGGGTTGCCATTTCCTTCTCCAATGCATGTATGCATGCTAAATCGCTTCAGTCATGTCCAACTCTGTGCGACCCTGTGGACAGCAGCCCACCAGGTCCCTCTGTCCATGGGATTCTCTAGGCAAGAATACTGGAGTGGGTTACCATTTCCTTCTCCTGAGGACATTATACTAAGTTAAATAAGGCAAATACTGTGTGGTATCACTTATATGTGGAATCGCAAAAAAAAAAAAAAAAAACAGTGAAACTCAGAAACAGAGAGTAGGGGGCTGGTGGGCTGGTGGGCAGAGGAAACCAGGAGAGGTTGGTAAAGGGTACAAACTTTCACTCGTAAGATGGATAAGGTCTGAGGATCTAACATATAGCATGCTGACTATAGTCACTAACATTATATTGTATAATTGAAATGTCCTAAGAGGAGAACTTAAAGTTTCTCACCAAAAAAAAAGAGAGAGAGAGATATGAGGTGATAGATGTGTTAATTAACTCGATGGTAGGAATCTGCTCACAATCATCACGTGTACACACTTTAAGTATCTTTCAATTTTGTCAATTATAGCACACACAAAAAAAACTGGGGAAAAAAGTTGACTTACTAGAACAATGAAATCAATGATTGAAAAACTAGTTATGATACCACCTCCGAGAAAGCACGCTCTGAGTCTGGGGTGCTGTCTGGCAGGATGTGTGGTGCATTCCGAACCAGGGCCAGTAACCAACATGAGGCACCATGTTCCCCAGACTCAGAATACACGGGGCTAAGGACTAAGGGATGATGATGAGAATGATGCCTAACGACATGCTAGTACAAATGTTTGCACTTTGTTTCTTATTCTCTGATTTCTGCTATTTTCGAAGCTTATTATTCAAGAGAGAAATATCTCTTTCAGGGAACACAACAGTGGTTCCACGGAATTAGAAGCTGAAACTGCCACCTTATGCCACTAGGCCGATACACTCCCCAAAAAATAAATAAATAAAAAGAAACCGTGTCAGCTAAGGTGATTGATCCTGATCATCACTAAGTACTACCTATTAATACATTGCAGAAACAATTTGTTTCCACTTCCCTGCATCACAAGGCAAGCCAGGTCTCAGTGATCCTTTACGTTGTTTTCATCATAACAGTGAATGTTCTTGTACATGTCATGGGTGACAGGAGATATACCTAAAATTGGAACTTCTGTGTCACAGACAATGTGAATATTTAACCTTTCAAGATGCTGTCAAATTACTGTCTTAAGTGGTTGTACCCTTTTGCACCTTCACCAGCAATGATTGAGTTCACATTTCTGTACATTCTTGTGAATATTTATTAATTTTTGCCAATCTTATGAGCATAAATTATCTCATTGCTGATTAATTTGCATTCCCCTGATTACTTGTCTATAGTGATATTTTTAAAAGTGTCAATTCTCAATTGTCCACAAGAATGATAGTTACATTCTGAGCAGTGGATGTACCATCTCATGAAGCACTTCTTGTATTCACACCCATGCAACAGATTTTTCTCTCTAATTACATCTGGGTTGACTACTATCAAATTTTGTTCTTGTTGAGTCACCCAGTAGTCTCCAACTCTTTGCAACCCCATGGACTGAAGCATGCCAGGCTTCCCTGTTCCTTATCATCTCCCGAAGTTTGCCCAAGTTCACGTCCATTCCATCAGTGATGCCATCCAGGCATCTCATCCTCTGATGCCCTCTTCTTCTGCTCTCAGTCTTTCCAAGCATCAGGGTCTTTTCCAGTGAGTCAGCTGTTTGAATCAGGTGACCAAAATACTGGAGCTTCAGCTTCAGCATCAGTCCTTCCAATGAATATTCAGGGTTGATTTCCTTTAAGATTGACTGGTTTGATCTCCTTGCTGTCCAAGTTACTCTCACGAGTCTTCTCCAGCACCACAGTTTGAAGGCATCAATTCTTTGGGATTCTGCTTTCTTTATGGTCCAGCTCTCACAACCATATGTGAACCACTGGGAAAACCATAACCTTGACTATACGGACCTTTGTTGGTAGAGTGATGTCTCTGCTTTTCAACACACTGCCTAGGTTTGTCATAGCTTTCCTGCCAAGAAGCATTGTGTTCTTATTTCATGGTTGCAGTCACCATCCACAGTGATTTTAGAGCCCAGGAAGAAAAACTATCAAATTTAGTTCCCTTAAAAATACAGGATGAAAGAGGAAACCCAGTGCAGGATTTAAATCTCCATCTGATAGTCTATAAGGTGGATACTTCACATGGCTTTTATTGCCCCCCACCAATCTTGAATTAGTGTTTTGTAAAACAGGAAGTGCCTAGGCTCAATCCTAGAGATTTCATCCTCCTGAGTTTTTGTTAATAATGCAGATTTCTAGCAGCATAATGTGAATTGCTCAGGAGTATTGCACTGGTACAGAACTGCCATGCCTTGCCTGCTGACAGCAACATCAAATGCTGCAATCAAGTACAAGTCACAGCGAGCCAGAGCTGACTCTTCACAACCAGGATGTCCACAGCCCATACTTTGCAGAAAGGAAAACTAAAGCTCAGAAAGCACAACCCATGAAGTGGCAGAGAGCTGAGTTCTTAACCGTGTGCTCTAGCTTAGTCCATGAGAGATCAGGGTGGCTATGTGCACCTGGTCACAGGCTCATTTTCCACGGATTCTATGACACGAATGAGGTTGCTGTTGGACAATTGTTCATGAGTCTTTCGAGTGTCCGCATGTCTTGGGGAGGTTTTGTCCTTTGTCCTTAACCCAGCAGTCTTGCATCTTCTGCCAGCATTTATGAGACTATGGCAGTCTGCCTTGTTACTCAGAAGTACAGTAAAATCTCAGACACTTTTCTCAGACACTTCAACTTACAGTTGAAGACAGTAATTTCAAAAGCTGTTAATACAGTTGTCCTCTGGTCAAATTAGTTTTGGAAAAGTTGAGGCCAAAAAAAAAAAAAAAAAAAGAGAGAGATTAAAAAAAGATAAAAGGGAAGGAAAGCAGTGTCTTTTTCTGTCAGCTCCTTTAATAAACTACAGAGCATTATGAATTGCTCCTAGATGTGGGGGTGAGGTGGAGTATGCTACATTTCAAGAATTATTTATGTAGGAAAAATTCCTTCCTCCTCCCCACTATGCTGCTGCTGCTGCTAAGTTGCTTCAGTTGTGTCCAACTCTGTGTGACCCCATAGACGGCAGCCCACTAGGCTCCCCCGTCCCTGGGATTCTCCAGGCAAGAATACTGGAGTGGGTTGCCATTTCCTCCTCCGATGCATGAAAGTGAAAAGTGAAAGTGAAGTCGCTCAGTCGTGTCCGACTCTTAGCGACCCCATGGACTGCAGCCTACCAGGCTCCTCCGTCCATGGGATTTTCCAGGCAAGAGTACTGGAGTGGGGTGCCATCGCCTTCTCCGCCTCCCCGCTACACTATAGAATGCTTATTAACATTGGAAAGAATAACAAGGACAATAGAATACGATTAGTAGAAAACCATTTGGAAGGTCAGAGTAAAATTTAGAAAGAAAAAAGATGGAAATGCAGTTGAAGGGGATCGTTTTCACATCACTTGAAAACTAGACCAAGGTAGTTGAACAAGTGCTCCAGCATCACCTACAAGATGCTTTTCCAGATGTGGCCAAACCAAGTGAGTTAATGGGATTTTGCCCAAGAGTCAGATTTTAGAATCAGGAGGGGACTTTCAGACAATGTTAACTCTCTCATTTTACACATGCAGCACTGAGGCACAGGAGAAGGCAGGCACCTAATTCATTAGTGACAAATGATGGGATTCAAACTGAAGGGTTCTGAGTCTCTTTTTTGTGTTCCTCACACACTTTGCAGACAAGGCAATGGCAACCCACTCCAGTACTCTTGCCTGGAACATCCCATGGACGGAGGAGCCTGATAGGCTGCAGTCCATGGGGTCGCTAGGAGTCGGACACGACTGAGTGACTTCACTTCACTTTTCACTTTCATGCATTGAAGAAGGAAATGGCAACCCACTCCAGTATTCTTGCCTGGAGAATCCCAGGGACAGAGGAGCCTGGTGAGCTGCCGTCTGTGGGGTTGCATAGAATTGGACACAACTGAATCGATTTAGTAGCAGCAGCAGCACACACTTTGTATTATCATATTGTCCCACTGTATAATTTATTCATAACAACTTTAAGGTCTCTAAAGGCAAATACCATGTTGTTCCACTTAAAAGCTCCTACTGCAGGGTAGCAAGCACCCGAATATATATCATAGTCCCAACGGTCACTTGTCCTATCCAGCGCTGCCCATAACGACTTTCTGCCATGACGGAGATCCTCGTTTTTTCCCCGTCTGATATCGTCACCAGAGCCGTGTGTAGCTACCAAACACTTGGTGTGGGGCTACAGGGACTGAGAAAGCAATTTTTTAATTCCATTTAATTTTAATTAATGAAAATGTACATTTAAAAAGCCACATTTATCTGGCGGTGTTGCAGTGACTAAATGTGGTGACCACAGAGGTGTCAGAGGACTGACTTTGAAGCGGAATTAAGAGCCAAGGCTGATGTACAAATTCCAGCTAGGCTTTTTTGTTGGTGCTTGATGCCGCTCAGCGGCTGGCACAGGCCGTTTGGGTCCACTCATTCATTAGACAACGTTTACCACGCCCTACAAGGGCCGGGCCTTGCGTGGGGCGCATGGGCAGAAACAACTAGACATGCCACGCCTTTACGAATGGGCGTGGCCTAGGAACGGCAGGAGAGCCGCACGTGCCACAGGGGAGAGGATGTCACGTAAGCGTCACTGCCCCGAGGTCTTCTGGGTCTTGGGCGGCCATCAGAGAGGGAGTACCTCAGCGTGGCGGCCACCCCGAATTATGCCTACTGATAGAAAGTCGACCCGGGGGAGGATTCGGTCGAGGACCCTGGCAAAGATCCGAGCACTGCAGTGGGCGCGCTCCAAGAAGGTCAATTTGGGAGGGGAGAGCAGTGCGGAGAACCCAGCGACGGGGTCACAGCCTAGGGGTAGAATGGCGTCCGCACAGCAGTCTAGGGGGCAGGCCACATCTGTGCATGGCGTCCGGGGTGGGACACGCCGGTCTACACTAAAGGTGTGGGTCAGCCAGCGCTTCGGGCTGTTCCTGATAGGTTTCTGGTTCCTCCTGCTGCTGTGCTTCTACATGAGTACTGGTGAGTGCCTGCCCAGAGGACATTGGGCAGGGGTCCCTCAGGGGAACTGGAGGGTGAGGGTGAGGGGAAGATGTCAAAGCGGGTGGCGGGGGGGGGAACCTCTGCGCGCTGTGGTGCGAAGGCCATCCATGCCTCCCTCACAGTCGGCCCTCTTATTGATAGACAAATGGCTTCCCTCCTCCTCTCCCTTCAGAAGCACCTTCCGTCCCTTCCATCAGCTCAGAAAAACCTTCCCTCCCCACTTGCCTGCACAAAGCCCTACCCCCTCTCACCTCCTGCCATTTTATAAAACAAAATGGAGGTGAAATTCTCGGAACATAAAATAAACTGGTAGTGAACAGTGTGGTGGCATTTAGATATTGAAACGTTGAGCAGCCACCACCTCTCTCTAGTTCCAAAATATTTTCCTCTCCCCGAATTTAAACCTATACCCACTAAGACTGCAGTTACTCCTCATTTCCCAGGCCCTGTCCCTATGGATTTGTTTTGGACTTTTACTATCCATGGGAACATGTAATATTTGTCCTTCCTTGTATATGGCTTATTCTATTTGGTGTAATGGTTTCGAGATTTTGGAACGTTGTAGCATATGTATTGGTGCTTCATCCCTTTTTTATGGCTGAATACTATTCTGTGGTATGAATATACTCCATTTTGTTTGTCCATTTATCAAATTGCTGGGCTTTTGGGTTTTTCCCCAGGGTTTTTCTCTTTCCACTTGCTGGGTATTTTGAATAATACTGTTATGAATGTGCTTAGTCACTCAGTCATGCCCGACTCTACGACCCCATGGACTGTATGGTATGAATATACTCCATTTTGTTTGTCCATTTATCAAATTGCTGGCTTTTAGGTTTTTCCCTAGGGTTTTTCTCTTTCCACTTGCTGGGTATTTTGAATAATACTGTTATGAATGTGCTTAGTCACTCAGTCATGCCTGACTCTACAACCCCATGGACTGTAGTCTGCCAGGCTCCTCTGTGCATGGGGATTTTCCAGGCAGGAATACTGGAGTGGGTTACCATGCTTTTCTTCAGGGGATCTTCCCAACCCAGGGATCAAGCTCAGGTCTCCCACATTGCAGGTGGATTCTTTACCATCTGAACCACCAGGGAAGCCCAAGAATACTGAAGTGGAGTGCCGTTCCCTTCTCCAGGGGATCTTGCCAAGCTAGGAATTGAACCAGGGTTTCCTGCATTGCAGGCAGGTTCTTTACAGCTGAGCTACCAGGGAAGCTCCATTGTTATGAATATTCCTCTACAAATTTTTGTATATGTTTTCACTTCTCCTGAGCATGTACCTAGGAGTGGAATTGCTAGGTCAAATGGGAATTCCATGTTGACCTGTTTGAGGAAGTCCCCAATTTTTTCCAAAGTGGTTGAGCCACTGACAGTGTATGTGTGCTGTGTGCTAAGTCTCTTCAGTCATGTCTGACTCTGGGACCCTATGGACTGTAGCCCGCCAGGTTCATTTGTCCCTGGGATTCTCCAGGCAAGATTACTGGAGTGGGTTGTCATGCCCTTCTCCAGGGCATCTTCCCAACCAGTGGTGAAACCCATGTCTCTTACATCTCCTGCATTGGCAGGCAGGTTCCCAGGTGGCACTAATGGTAAAGAACCCACCTGCCGATGCAGGAGACTTAAGAGACACCGGTTCAATTCCTAGGTGGGGTAGATCCCCTGGAGAAAGAAATGGCAACCCACTCCAGTATTCTTTGCTGGACAATCCCATGGACAGAGAAGCCTGACAGGCAGTAGCCCATAGGATTGCAAAGAGTCAGACGTGACTGAAGCGACTTAGTACATAGCACAGCACAGCACTCCCTAGGAAGCCCATGACAGTGTATGAGGGTCCTCATTTAACCAGGATTTTTTACCATCTCCCTTATGTATGAGCGCCATCCTAGTGCAAGTGAAGTGGTATCGTATTGTGGTTTTCATTAGTATTTCCCTAATGACTAATGATATTGAGTAGCTTTTCATATGCTTTTTGCAGAAATACCTATTCAAATCATTTAACCATTTAAAAGTGGATTGTTTGTGGTTTTGTTACTGAGTTGTAAGAGTTCTTCATATATTCAGAATATGTGATTTTTAAATATTTTCTCTCATTCTGTAGGTTTTCTTTTTAAAAAATTTATGCATTTTTAATTGAAGGATACTTTCCTTACAGTATTGTGTTGGTTTCTGCCATATATCAACATGAATCAGCCATAGGTATACATATGTCCCCCTCTCTTGATTCCCCCTCCCTCCTCCCACCCCATCCCACCCCTCTAGGTTGAGTTCCCTGAGTCAAACAGCAAATTCCCTTTGGCTATATATTTTACATATGGTAAAATGTAATATGTATATGTTTCCACTGTACTCTCTCCATTTGTTCCACCCTCTCCTTCCTGCTTCCACCCCCATATTGGTAAGTCTCTTCTCTATGTTTGAGTCTCCATTGTTGCCCTGCAAATAGATTCATCAATACCATCTTTCTAGATTCCAGATATATGCATTAGTGTACAATATTTGTTTTTCTGACTTCACTGTATGATAGGCACTAGGTTCATCCACCTCATTAGAACTGACTCAAAACATGTTCCTTTTTGTGGCTGAGTAATATTCCATTGTATGTATGCATCACAGCTTCTTTATCCATTCATCTGTTTTATTTTAATAGTTTTGTGGTTTTAGTCCTTATATTTAGGTTGTTGATCTGGTTTGTATTAATTTTTGTTTGTGGTGCATGTTAGGGGTCTAACGTTCTTTTACATGTGAATATTTGAACTGTGGTGTTGGAGAAGACTCTTCAGAGTCCCTTGGACTGCAAGGAGATCCAACTAGTCCATTCTAAAGGAGATCAGTCCTGGGTGTTCATTGGAAGGACTGATGCTAAAGCTGAAACTCCAGTACTTTGGCCGCCTCATGCGAAGAGTTGACTCATTGGAAAAGACTCTGATGCTGGGAGGGATTGGGGGCAGGAGGAGAAGGGGACGACAGAGGATGAGATGTCTGGATGGCATCACTGACTCAATGGACATGAGTTTGAGTAACTCCAGGAGTTGGTGATGGACAGGGAGGCCTGGCGTGCTGTGATTCATGGGGTCGCAAAGAGTCGGACATGACTGAGCGACTGAACTGAACTGAACTGATTCAGTTATTTCAGTGCCATTTGTTGAAGAGACTATTCATTCCCCTTCGAATAGTCTTGGCACCCTGTTGAAAATCAGTTGACCATAGACCTATGGGTTTATTGATGGACTCTTAAGTTCTGTTTTGTTGGTCTATGTGTCTGTTCCTATGCCAGTACCATACTCTGATTGCTATAGGTTTGTAGCAAGTTGAGAAAGTTGGACATGTGATTCCTTCAGTTTTGTTTCTTCTCATATTGCTTTGAGTATTCAAGGCCTCTTATAATTCCATATAAATTTGAGGACTAACTTTTCTATTTATGCAAAAAGGTCATAAGTTTTGATAGAGATTGTATTTAATCTGTAGATCACAGTGGACAGTATTGCTATCATAACAGCATTAAGTCTTTTAAGCTATGAACATGGCATGTCTTTCCATTAATGGATATCTTCTTTAATTTATTTCAGCAATGTTTTATAGTATTCATTATACAAGTTTTTAACCTCCTTGGTCAAATTTAGTCCTCTATATTTTATTCTTTTGGGTGCTATTGTAAATTGAGTTGTTTTCTTAATTTCCTTTTTGGATTATTTATTGCTGGTATATAGAAGCACAACTTACTTTTGCATGTTGATCATGTACCCTACAACTTGGCTGAATTGTATGAGCTCTAGTAAGTTTTGTTGTGAACTTTAAAAATATTCTGCCTATAGAATTATTTTATCTGTGAATAGAGATAGTTGTTTTTCCTTTACATTTTGGATGTCTTTTATTTCATTTTATATTCTACTTGCTCTGACTAGAACTTTCAATACAGTGTTGAATAGCAGTGGTAGAAGCGGGCATCCTTCTCTTCTAATCTTAAAGGGAAAGCTTTTGGTTTTTCGCTATTGATTATGATGTTAGCTGTTGATTTTTCATAAATGCTCTTTATCATATTGAGGAAAATCCCTTCTATTCATAGTTTGGTGAGTGGTTTGATCATAAAAGTTGTTGTATTTTGCCAAATATTTTCTCCATACCAATTGAGATGACCATGTGAGTTTTTTTTTCCTTTATTCTGTTAAGGTGGTGTGTTCCATTGATATTATTATGTTGAACCATCCTTGGATTCTTGGGATTAAACCCCACTTGGTTATTTTGTATACTGTTTTTAATATGCAGTTGCATTTGATTTGCCAGTATTTTGTATCTGTATTTATATGTGATATTTGTTTGTATTTTTTTTTTCTTGTGGTATCTTTGTCTGGCTTTGGTATAAGATTAATACTGGCATCATAGAATGAGGAAAGACCTGTTCCCTCTTTTTCTGTTTTTGGAAGAGTTTGAGAAGGATTAGTATTACTTCTTTAAATATTTGATAGAAATCACCAGTGAAGCGACTTTTCTTTATAGGGAAGTTTAGATGAGTGTTTCAGTGTCTTTACTTAAAATAGGTCTTCTCTAAAAGGTCTTCTTCCCTAGCTTCCTTTCACAAGCTACTAATTTTCCTCAACAACTTGCACAAACACCCTTCTTTCCCTCATGAATGACTTCCATCCCTCATTTCTCCTAAGAACTTTTTATTATCTCCTATCACATAATCAGTATCAGTTCAATCTCAGTTCAGTCGCTCAGTTGTATCTCTTTGCGACCCCATGAACCTCAGTACACTAGGCCTCCCTGTCTATCACCAACTCCCGGAGTTCACCCAAACCCATGTCTATTGAGTCGGTGATGCCAGCCAACCATCTCATCCTCTTTTGTCCCCTTCTCCTCCTGCCCTCAATCTTTTCCAGCATCATGGTCTTTAAAATGAGTCAGCTCTTCACATCAGGTGGCCAAAGTATTGGAATTTCAGCTTCAACATCAGTCCTTCCAATGAACACCCAGGACTCATCTCCTTTAGGATGAACTTGGTTGGTTCTCCTTGCAGTCCAAGGGACTCTCAAGAGTCTTCTCCAACACCACAGTTCAAAAGCATCAATTCTTTGGTGCTCAGCTTTCTTTATAGTCCAACTCTCACATACATACATGACTACTGGAAAAACCATAGCCTTGACTAGATGGATCTTTGTTGGCAAAGTAATGTCTCTGGCTTTTTAATATGCTGTCTAGGTTGGTCATAACTTTCCTTCCAAGGAGTAAGCGTCTTTTAATTTCATGGCTGCAGTCACCATCTGCAGTGATTTTGGAGCCCCCAAAAGTAAAGTCAGCCACTGTTTCCCCATCTATTTGCCATGAAGTGATGGAACCGGATGCCATGATCTTAGTTTTCTGAATGTTGAGCTTTAAGCCAACTTTTTCACTCTCCTCTTTCACTTGCATTGAGAGGCTCTTTAGTTCTTCTTCACTTTTTGCCATAAGGGTGGTGTAATCTGCATATCTGAGGTTATTGATATTTCTCCTGGCAGTCTTGATTCCAGCTTGTGCTTCTTCCAGCCCAGCGTTTCTCATGATGTACTCTGCATATAAGTTAAATAAGCAGTGTGACAATATACAGCCTTGACGTACTCCTTTTCCTATTTATCATTACTAAGCTCCCTCACCTCACTGTTCAAAGTGCTAATCTCCACACTTCCTCTCTTAAAGCTCTTCCACCTCTAACCTCACCTTACTAACCCCCCTTACCTAACCTATCAAATTCATTTCTATATCACCTCCTTTCTCAAAGACCTTTCCTTGCTTACTTCCTCTCACAAAAGTGGAAGTGAACGTGTTAGTAGCTCAGTCATGTCTGACTCTCTGTGATCCCATGGACTGTAGCCCACCAGGCTCCTCTGTCCATAGAATTCTCTAGTCAAGAATACTGGAGTGTGTTGCCATGTCCTTCTCCAAGGGATTTTCCCAACCCAGGGATCGAACCCGGGTCTCCTGCATTGCAGGCAGATTCTTTACCACTGAGCCACCAGGGAAGCCCTTCCCTTTTTTTCATGGTTGCCATCCCTGCCTCCTCTAACCTCACAAAATGACTTCCCTTCCTCCCCTGTAAGGCCTCTTTCCCTCCAGTCCTTTCACAAAGTAGGAACTTCCCTCTCTGCACTTAGTACTAAACTCCCTCACCTTTCTCAAAGAACTTTTCTCCTTTACGTATGCTCACGAAGACACTCCTGCTGTCACCTCAGTCACGAATCCCTTTCCTCTTTTATTCTCACAAGTGCTTTCCCCTCTTCATCACCACTCCAGAAGTTCTTCTTAACCTTTAGTCAAGGTCCTTTCATTCTTTACCTCCCCATAATGACTTTTCTTGGATCACCATACAAGTCTTCTCTCCCCTCATTCAAAAACTTTTCTTCCTTATTTCACAAAGCCCTTTACTCCCCTCACTCAAGGTCTTCACTCTCTCACCTCCCTCTTAAAATGCCTTCATTGTTCTTCTCACTCTAACATACCTTCACAAAGAGCTCCTCAGTCAAAATCCTTTCCTTCTCTTATTTACCCTCCTTGAGACCTTTGCTCACTCCCCTCCCCTAGATGCTTGTTTTGGCCCTCCAAAGGCCCCCTAATCTCCCCACTCACAAGTTTTTCTTCCTCACCACCCACAGGTACTCTCCTTCCTCAGAAGTCTTCTTTTCCTCCTCCTACTCAGTGCTCTTGTGGCCTCACTTTCCTCACTCAAAGTCTTTCCTCCTCCAGATCTTTCTTGCTGCCCCGCCCCCAAATCCAGTACTTTTCCTTTCCCCACAGCCTGCTCTCTTAGCTCAAAGATACCCTTGTCAAGAAAGGGCCTTGTCTACCTTACCTCCTTCAGGCTGCCCTCCCTCCCAACCCCCTCACTATGGTATTTTGTCCCCTCCTCTGCATAAAGGACTTGGGTTTCCCACAGTATTCTTCCCTCCCTCCTTCCCTCAAGCTCCAGCTTCAAACCCAAAGACCTTCCATGATCCCCACGTCTAATCTCAGTGACTTCTCTCTCCCTGCCCTCCCAAGAGTCCTTCCATCTCTTCAACTAAGATCCTCCACAGTCAAAAGGAGGAGGCAAAAATTGGGCAGAGGCATTGTAAGTAAAAGGAACAGAAACCACTATATACTGTGTCATGGTTGCTTGGGGATAAAATTTAGTGTTAAATATAGTATACGTTATGCACTCTTTTATCAACTATTTTAAGTAAGGTAGAAAAATATGATTCCTGCTCTTTAAAAAATATTTTAAGATGCATTGTAAATGATCATTTACAAATCATATTATTTAAGATTATTCATATGTATTTTTCCTACTATTCATCTAAAATACAAAGTATTTCTGAATTACTTTTAATGTATTTGTAAATGTTAGTTACAAATAAAACTGAGAACCTTACAAACTGAGACCTTTTTCATTCTCTGAAAAAGTAATTTAGAAAATACAACTATATATTGTTGTATTTTCTTAGTTCATGAGTTCTTCATTTTCTACTTCTGTTTTGAGTAGATCTCTTTGAAAAAGAGAATACTGTTATTCAGTGTAATTTCTTTATTCCCATGAGGACTTTTTCCAATATAGGTTTAACATGTTTTCTCTTAAAATAGTCCATGATTCATTCTTTATGTTGTCAAATTTCCCAGATCCTCAAAAGGTAACATACGACTGGATGGATTAAATATCATTTTGCATTTAAAATGATTTAACTCAATTATGCGATGGGTTAACGTGTATCTCCCCGCTCCCTGCATCAAAAAATGTAGTACATTTTTTGTACTGGTACCTCAGAATGTGACCTGATTTGGAGATAAGGTCTTTATAGAGGTAATCAAGTTAAAGTGAAGTGGGCCCTAATCCAGTATGAATGGTTTCATTATAAAAAGGAGAGATTTGAACACAGAGATAGACATTGATAGTATAAAGACTATATGAATAGACACGGGGAGTAGACAGCCATCTATAAGCCAAGGAGAGAGGCTTTCTTTCACAGTTCTCAGAAAGAATCAACCCTGTTGACATCTTAATTTTGAACTTCTGGCCACTGGAATTGTTGAAACAATAAATTTCTGTTGTTCAAGCCACTAGGTTTATGGTGCTTTCTTACAATGACCCTAGCAAACTAAAACATACTATTGTTGTTAATTAAGTTGCTAAGTCATGTCTGACTCTTAGCGACCCAATGCCAGGATTCCCTGTCCTTCACTATCTCCTAGAGTTTGCTCAAATTCATGTCCAGTTAGTCGGTGATGCTGTCTAACAATTTCATCCCCTTCTGCCCTCTTCTCTTTTGCCTTCAGTGTTTCCCAGCATCAGTGTCTTTTGCAATGAATCGGCTCTTTGCATCAGGTGGTCAGAGTATATTCAGGGTAAAATAAATAAAAATAATTTGGCCACGCCCTTGGAGTATTGCAGTGAAATCAGGGTACTTGGTCCCAGAGCTAAAATTTCCCTTCTTCATAGACAGGCCCTTCTGAGTTCTCTTAGATTTAATGCCACCAGAGGGAATTGAGGTTGAGGGATCTGAAGTAACTGCTGGGATAGCTCCAGGTTGTATTGTCATTTTGACCTTGCTTTTCACGTTGTTTTTATGCACAAGGCATATAAACTAGTGGCATACAGGATGAAGAGACCAGTAGATCAGGACTGGGAATTTGATCCCATTTCCTCCACCAGTTCTCTAACTTACTGGGTTAGTCCTTATTGCATGTCCATTTTGGGGGGGAGATTAAAAAAGAGAAATAAAGATTGACCAGTAAGTAACATATTCAGAATGTTTTAGCTCCATGGGGGGGCGGGGAACCTCTTGACTAGTTTTTGTATTATTATACTTCATTTCTCTGTTATGCTTGGTGAGTAAATGAGGCAGTGCACCTTGATTGACTGCCTGGTACCACACTAAACACGAACTTTGGTCTTGATTTAACCATTTGTATATGTGGTGTAGTTGGAGGAACCCTGAACTAGGAGTTAGGAGACCTGAGTCATCGTGATTCTGCCACTGACTTGCTATGTGACTTTTGAGGAATCGTTTTACCTGTTTAGGTTTCAGTTATCTTGTCTAAAAATTGAGATTTCACTAGACAGGTGTTTCTCCTGCTTCAGTCATTTGTATAACACCTTCATAATTTGTTATCTTAATGCTACCGGTTATTCATATTTTCTTTAAATTGCCTCACTTTTTAATATAAATGCATTTGTTTTAAAAGGAAACTGTAGCACTGTTATAAATGGAAAACTGGTCATATTTGTGATTAAGAGAATTATTTATAAAAATCAATATCATGAAAACAAAGTAATGTTATTAAAGTTAGAAACAATATAAAAAGTGAAAGACATATGATGAAATATTTATGGTTTTACATTGTATTAAGCATTTCGTGTATGACTTCATGTAATGCTTAGAATTCTTCAAAGTAAATTCTATTCCCATTTTGCAGATGAGTAAACTGAGGCAAAGAGAAGTTTACTAATTTGTCCAAGTTGACTAGCTAGTACCTGGCAGAGTCAGAATGCAAATTCAGGTCTGTTTGAGGCTGAGGCCCAGAAAAGACTGCAGCATAGGTAGACCCTCAAATAAAGCCCTAGCAAAATCCTCTTCAAGCTGATACTGTTGCAGGAAAGCGGACCCCTTCCAGGGCCCGAAACTGGGCTCTTGTCTAACACTCGGAAATGAATTGTCCAAGGAGACACATGTGCTGGCAAAGCAAGAGATTTTATTGGGAAAGGGCACCCGGGTGGGGTGCAGTAGGGTAAGGGAACCCAGGAGAACTGCTCTGCCACGTGGTGGGATTAGTTTCCGGGTGGTCTTTGACCAATCATTCTAAATCAGAGTCTTTCCTGGTGGCGCACACATCACTCAGCCAAGTTGGATGCTAGCGAGAGGGATTCTGGGAAGTGGACGGACACGCGGTGTCTCCTTTAGACCTTTCCCGAACTCTTCCGGTTGGTGGTGGCTCATTAGTTCCATATTCCTTATCAGGATCTCCTGTCATAAAACAACTCATGCAAATGGTTACTATAGTACCTGGCTAGGGTGGGTGGTCTCAGTCTGTGTGCTTCCCCTAACAACTCCCCCCTGAGAGACTTCATACTCAATATACTTCTTGGGAATTGGGGCAGAGGTCTCTTTCTTCTGTAACTTCTTCCTGCCGTGTATGGGCATAGGCCTGCCTAGCAGAGCAGAAGTCTCTCTCTCTACCTGATCTAAGTTGGGGTGTTTCACATCTGAAACCAGCTTCCACCTTTGTAGTAACAGCAATTTAGTTTAAAACTGTTGGCCCCTCTCAGAGATGAAATGGACAAGGGCCAAAACAGGAGGCCTAAAAGGATGGTCATGTCTGGTCCCTGGAAACACAAGGCAACATTTGGGGTGAGGGTTGCAGGATTTGTGACCCTTTTTGATTGGTTAGTGGTGAGGCAACAGAGCTGTGCTCCAGGAATCTTGTGTTCAGTCTGAAGTTACCATCCTCCCCCTGGATGGGGGCTCAAAGACACTGTTAGGCATATTTCTTTGAGTAGGAACCAGGACTCTGTCTGGAGGCTGTACCAACCTTTGTTTCTCCTGTTTCTGTATCCACTCCCTTCCCTGATTAGTAATTATTTGAATCCACCCTTTGGCACTCAGGGAAGGTCAAGGAGGCTGAATGAAGCCTATATCCTACAGACAAGCAATGGAGAACACAGAACAGATCTCTACTCCAGAGCCCCACAGAGTTCTACTCAGTTTTAATTTAGGGAACTAGGCAACTATGACTGTGATAACTTCCTGTCAAAATGGGACATAGGACTCCCTCAGCTTGGAGTGTAGACACTGAATTGGAAGTATTTCTGAGTTCCAAGTTCTAGATCTGAGTCTTGTATGATTAAAATCTCAATGCCTTGGTCTGCCGTTTTGGTGTAACAGACCCAATTAGAAGTAGTTGGAGGAGTGATAACTGGAATTTAGTAGGCAAAATAAATCTCATTTCTTTTTAGAAGAATAGGCTTGAAACCCAGTCTGGACCTGGCACTTCAGGGAGACTTGTAGTGAGGTAACCAGTTGCCTCAGATCATATCAGTCGCTCAGTTGTGTCCGACTCTTTGCGACCCCATGAATCGCAGCACGCCAGGCCTCCCTGTCCATCACCAACTCCCTGAGTTCACTGAGACTCACGTCCATCGAGTCGGTGATGCCATCCAGCCATCTCATCCTCTGCCGTCCCCTTCTCCTCCTGCCCCCAATCCCTCCCAGGATCAGAGTCTTTTCCAATGAGTCAACTCTTGGCATGAGGTGGCCAAAGTACTGGAGTCTCAGCTTCAGCATCATTCCTTCCAAAGAAATCCCAGGGCTGATCTCCTTCAGAATGGACTGGTTGGATCTCCTTGCAGTCCAAGGGACTCTCAAGAGTCTTCTCCAACACCACAGTTCAAAAGCATCAATTCTTCAGCGCTCAGCCTTCTTCACAGTCCAACTCTCACATCCATACATGACCACAGGAAAAACCATAGCCTTGACTAGATAGACCATTTTTGACAAAGTAATGTCTCTGCTTTTTAATATGCTGTCTATGTTGGTCATAACTTTCCTTCCAAGGAGTAAGCGTCTTTTTATTTCATGGCTGAAATCACCATCTGCAGTGATTTGGGAGCCCAGAAAAATAAAGTCTGACACTGTTTCCACTGTTTCCCCATCTATTTCCCATGAAGTGATGGGACCAGATGCCATGATCTTCGTTTTCTGAATGTTGAGCTTTAAGCCAACTTTTTCACTCTCCACTTCCACTTTCATCAAGAGGCTTTTTAGTTCCTCTTTACTTTCTGCCATAAGGGTGGTGTCATCTGCATATCTGAGGTTATTGATATTTCTCCCGGCAATCTTGATTCCAGCTTGTGTTTCTTCCAGTCCAGCGATTCTCATGATATATTCTGCATATAAGTTAAATAAACAGGGTGACAATATACAGCCTTGACGTACTCCTTTTCCTATTTAGAACCAGTCTGTTGTTCCATGTCCAGTTCTAACTGTTGCTTCCTGACCTGCATACAGATTTCTCAATAGGCAGGTCAGGTGGTCTGGGTATTCCCATCTCTTTCAGAATTTTCCACAGTTTATTGTGATCCACACAGTCAAAGGCTTTGGCATAGTCAATAAAGCGGAAATAGATGTTTTGCTGAAACTCTCTTGCTTTTTCCATGATCCAGCGGATGTTGGCAATTTGATCTCTGGTTCCTCTGCCTTTTCTAAAACCAGCTTGCACATCAGGAAGTTCATGGTTCACATATTGCTGAAGCCTGGCTTGGAGAATTTTGAGCATTACTTTACTAGCTTGTGAGATGAGTGCAATTGTGCAGTAGTTTGAGCTTTCTTTGGGATTAGAATGAAAACTGACCTTTTCCAGTTGTGTGGCCACTGCTGAGTTTTCCAAATTTGCTGGCATATTGAGTGCAGCATTTTCACAGCATCATCTTTCAGGATTTGTAATAGCTCAACTGGATTTCTGTCACCTCCACTACCTTTGTTCATAGTGATGCTTTCTAAGGCCCACTTGACTTCACATTCCAGGATGTCTGGCTCTAGGTCAGTGATCACACCATTGTGATTATCTGGGTCGTGAAGCTCTTTTTTGTATAGTTCTTCTGTGTATTCTTGCCATCTCTTCTTAATATCTTCTGCTTCTGTTAAGTCCATACCATTTCTGTCCTTTATCGAGCCCATCTTTGCTTGAAATGTCCCTTTGGTATCTCTGATTTTCTTGAAGAGATCTCTATTCTTTCCCATTCTGTTGTTTTCCTCTAATTTCTTTGCATTGATCGCTGAGGAAGGCTTTCTAATCTCTTCTTGCTATTCTTTGGAACTCAGCATTCAGATGTTTATATCTTTCCTTTTCTCCTTTGCTTTTCGCTTCTCTTCTTTTTACAGCTATTTGTAAGGCCTCCCCAGACAGCCATTTTGCTCTTTTGCATTTCTTTTCCATGGGGATGGTCTTGATCCCTGTCTCCTGTACAATGTCACGAACCTCATTCCATAGTTCATCAGGCACTCTATCTATCAGATCTAGGCACTTAAATCTATTTCTCACTTCCACTGTATAATCATAAGGTATTTGATTTAGGTCATACCTGAATGGTCTAGTGGTTTTCCCTACTTTCTTCAATTTAAGTCTGAATTTGGCAATAAGGAATTCAAGGTCTGAGCTGCAGTCAGCTCCTGGTCTTGTTTTTGCTGACTGTATAGAGCTTCTCCATCTTTGGCTGCAAAGAATATAATCAATCTGATTTCAGTGTTGACCATCTGGTGATGTCCATGTATAGAGTCTTCTCTTGTGTTGTTGGAAGAGGGTGTTTGTTATGACCAGTGCATTTTCTTGGCAAAACTCTATTATAGTCTTTGCCCTGCTTCATTCCGTATTCCAAGGCCAAATTTGCCTGTTACTCCAGGTGTTTCTTGACTTCTTCAACTACCAGTTGCCTAGTTTTATAAAAAGTCAAGCTGCAGTTACTAGCTTCCAGCAGACATTGTTTTGAGAATGGTGGCATCCAAGCCTGACAAGACTCAGAAAACTAAAGTGTTTACCAATACAAGATCTAATCTGAAAGTACACCCATAGCATCACCTAGTTATTTCCCAGGATATCTCAACCATAGCTACTGTATTTTGACTTTTAATTGTAAGCTTTTCCTTAATAGCCAAAGCAGATTTCACCATTAATGACGTCAGTGTTTCTCTAGGTATGAGAAGATGCAAGAATTGGGACTCAAAAAATCTTCTCCTGAAAAGATCTAACTATCTGAAGGCCTGTTCTGCCAGTTTTTCCCAGAGCACAGCGTGCCTCATTCCTGATTTTCACCTTGAACTCCTTTCAGGGGCGTTGAAAGTCAGCAGTTGCAGCAGCCATGATTTAATCTTTGTAGATGTAGGTGGCAAGTGTCAGTCTTCAGTTGGTAGAGCCCCTTTTTGCTCATAAACTTGACCATGATTTTGAGGGGGGCATTTCATGACCATTTTATCCCATGGTGCTAAGAATATCCATTCTCAAGAGGTTTGGCAAAGATTTTGTTGACAGGCCACTCAATGTGCTGTTACTGGAGTAGGCCATAAAACAGTATCCAAAATTCTCTGGACCACCTGTCTTACTAGCCTCTTGGTCCAGGAAAATATTCCCTCTTGTTGCTTCTTCCCATATCTAGAGTTACACTGTTAGCATCATCGATCTCATATGGGACTATATATTATTCCATTAGAGGCCTCAGACACACATTTGACAGTGTAAGAAACAGCAATTTTGTAAAACAGGTGAAATACAAATAACATAGCCAGCAGTATTAGTAAAGTCACAAGTAAGACTTAAGAGCTTCCATTAGATATAGCCCAGTCATCTCAGATGTATCTCAGGTCATCTGACTTAGTTCTGTAGAATCTTTATCTTCCAGGGAAATTATATGTTGGCACCACCGTCTATAAGGCACATAGCCCAGTTTTCTAGTGTTACTAGACTGATTATTCTTAGTATGATTTAATTGTTTCCAACACAAAGGAGACTTTAAACCTGAATTACCATAGCCTTGTGTTATCTATATAAATCCATCCCATAATTGTGGGAGATTTTTCCTTCTTTGCTGAAACTTTTCTTATTGCTCTGATTGAGCTTGAGTAATAGAAAAAAGCTCAAATTTATGGCCAGAGTCAGAGCAGGCATTATTAATTGGCCCAGTGAGGGGATCCCATCTAGTAATACCACAGTAACCTGACTATGACTATAATTTTTTTAAGTAAATTTTCTCAGAGCCAACCAGTTAGAGTCTTGTAGTAGAGAAATTTACCAAGGTAACCCAGAACTAGACACAGGTAATTGGCCACAAACCCAACAACTGAATTGATTTCTAAAACTAGCATAGAATCAGGCCTATGATAGAAAAGCATTTGATTTATATGCAAAGGTCTAAGAAATCAAGAAAACATAAATGATCATATGAATCAGGTCCAGCATCCTGGGCAAACTGTCTACCTCTGATGTCGTCATCTTCTCATCTTGGTGTAGTGTAGTTTCTCCTGCTTGAGCATCATTTTAAGGTGAGATCAGGTCAGCTGTCTTCTCTATAGACCAATCCAGTGTAGGGGCCTTTGGAAGTGGGAATTAATCTGAGTTAATTTCCCTTCAGTTTCATTGTGCATGAGCTAGTTAAGAGTACCTGGTAAAAAAGAGTCCTTCCATCCAGACAGTCCCTTAAATTATGTCTTTTTCCAGTCCTGGTTGCAGGTCATGAGGCATCTGATACTCATCCAAAGATAGATTACTGAGATAAGCTTCAGAAACAAACTTAGGGTATTCTTTAAGAATTCAATTAAATTTTACATTAATATCACATAACAGCAAAGAACTATCTACGAGATGCAGACCTCCATTGACAAACTGGGATTTAACATTTTTGAAGTAGCTTTTTCTCCCTAAAATTACCCTCATTTTTATCAAATATAACCAAATTAAGGCTAGTTTGTTTGCAAAATAGGTCTGTTCTCACTAATTTTGGTCTGATGATTTATATAACCATAATTGATCATAGACTTTTTATTTTGCTGAAACATTCATAGAATCTCAGACTGAACTTTTAAAATAAAACAGGGCTGGGGAAACTCACACCAAAGGCTTATCACAGATTTTGCCTAACAAATCTAGGTGAATTCTTCCCTTTTTAAGGTCTCAAAAATTTCTTGAGATTTTTGTACCCGTGAGTTAACCTTCCTAACTCATTTGATAAACCTACTGGAAACCTAAGAATTTCCAATTTTTGGAGGAGTCAGATAGAGAGAAAATATAATTGTTTTGTTTATAACATTTAATTTTACCAAAGTATTGTCATAATTAGTTTGAGGAAGGTTTTCCCTACTCGCTGAAAACCAGTAATTTTTCAGATAGAAACCATAAAAATTATAAGCATATCTGCTGGTTCATTCAGTCCTTTTGTTAACTTTTGTGAAGTCATCAGGTTTTCCATTAGAATACCAGGACATATCAGAATGTTAAGAACTCCATATAATTTCTAGGATATCTGTATTAGTAATTTTAGCATACATTATAATAGGAGCAGATTTATTACTCATTTGATAATCTTTTTCATGTAATTTAACCAACCAAATAAACACAGTTTAATATCTCTTTTTGGGATGTTTCAGGGGCCCTCTGAAGCACCCCAAAGTTAGCTAGAGGTCAAAAGAACTTCAAAAGAAGTCTAAATAAGAAGTTGTATCAAAAAGATCAATTAAAAGGGTTTAGAACATTTGGTCAGATTTAGTCCATGTTGATGGGTGTATCATTTAGCTTGTTGATATGTCACAATAGGCCTAAATACCAAGGCTCAAGGTCTAGTGAAAGTCAGCTCCGCCATCTTGGACCTAGTTGACTCTAACCAGTTTTCTTAAGGCTGTGTCATTTCTAGCAAAATCCATTTATCTAACTAATTGTAATCCAATTTTAGAAAATCCTGATCATGCATAACTCTTTAGTATTTTTCACACCTTTTTCTTTCTTTTTTTTTAATACTGAGAACACACTTACTACTTTCATTTAGCAACCAAGAATTAACTTTTATATTAGCATTTTATAGATTGGTGAGCATAAATATCAGTGATAATTTCTAAAACCCTTGCTTTCTTAAAACATTTTAGGATGGCACCAAACATTATTCATTTATAGTCCCAAATCTCTTTAGTTTCTCTGTAAAAGGAAATTAGTGCTTAGTAGTAAATGTTTCCAGAGAAGGCAATGGCACCCCACTCCAGTACTCTTGCCTAGAAAATCCCATGGATGGAGGAGCTTGGTAAGCTGCAGTCCATGGGATCGCTAAGAGTTGGACACGACTGAGCTACTTCACTTTCACTTTTCATTTCATGCATTGGAGAAGGAAATGGCAACCCACTTCAGTGTTCTTGCCTGGAGAATCCCAGGGACGGGGGAGCCTGGTGGGCTGCCATCTATGGGGTCACACAGAGTTGGACACAACTGAAGCAACTTAGCAGCAGCAGTAAATGTTTCAAAATCTTATTTTATTTGGAAATGACCTAACTATTCAATAGACTTCCAACACTTAGCACAACCCTTAGAAATTTAAGTTATGCCAATCTGGAGAGACAATTTTAGACAGATATTTCTAAAGAATAATTATTCTTAATAGAGTTTATATTAAAGCTCATATCTCATTTACATTTTTTTAGAAGTTTCTTCACTCGAGGTAATTTCCTTATTGACAGACTTGTAACAGATATAATATTTAACTTATATTAAACCTAGGTACAATGAAAATATTCTACTTAATGTTAATTACTCTAAGACATGTCTATATTAGATAGGTCAACAAACAAACATTAATATAGGTATTTAATACTGAATATTTCCCAGTTCACATGAACCTGGAATTTATTGTTTAATTTAGAATTATTTGATTTGTAAGTGCTTACCTTTTTTAAGCCAGTTAAATAGAGCTCATTTACAAATTAACCTCAAAAATATTACCCAGAGACAAAGACATATCAAGACATATTTAGACAGACACAGTGCAAGATCTAGCTTCATTTTCTAAGTTTAGTCATGAATTAGATATTACAATATAAAATTTACTAGTTTATAAAAAAAGTTGAAATAAATAAAAATTTTAAGTCTTTTTCCCCTTTTCCCTCAGTCTCAGGAGTTAGAGATGGTCTAGATAAGTGTTCCTGAGAGCCCTGGTCTCAAGGCACAGGGAAAGAAAATCAAGTTCTAACAAAATGGCGGCAGGTCTAAACCAAATGGTGGCCAGACAAAGCAAAATGACCATCAAAATCACAACACAGAACACAGAGTTAAAACACACACATATAAACCTGGCAGTCCTCATCAGACACTCCCTTAAATACAAGAATACAGTCTCTCAGAAAGCCTCCTATAGAGACACAGAACTTCAGATCCAAGTACTAACATCAAAGATTTCAAAGGGAGAAAAGGAAGCCAGGTTGAAAGAAGAATGGGGAGGAGGCGGGAGAGGGGAGCAAAAGGGGTGGCCTTACAGATGTCTCCTGCCACCTACAGATATCCAGGCGTTATGGGACTTTTCCCTGGGCCTCCAGAGAAGGGAGGACTGGAACTCGGCCCTACCAGAAATCAGACCAGACCAGAACCAGAATTCAAGTTCTCTGCCAAGAGGAGGTGATCAGTCTCCAATCCTCAGCTCAGACTGAGGGCCCTTCGACCAGATTCCTGCATCCAGGACAGGGGACTAGAAAAACGGGGAAGGATAAGAAGGGTTAAGGAGAGGAAAGAGAGAGGGAAGGGGAGAGAGGTCAATAAAGTCTCTTGTTCCTTACTGGTCGGGGCACTCTGGCCAGTTGTCCGCATCAGGAGGAGACCAGGGACAAAAGGGTCCCAGTTGCGGCCTCTGGATCTGGTCCATTGGCAGGCAAGCTGGCCCCTGAGTACCCTGAGTGGTCAGGATGTCAGTCTCAGCTAACAAGAGTCCCGGCAGAGTCGCCATTTGTTGCAGGAAGGCGGACCCCTTCCAGGGCCCAAAACTGGGCTCTTGTCTAACACTTGGAAATGAATTGTCTGAGGAGACACATGTGCTGACAAAGCAAGAGATTTTATTAAGAAAGGGCAACCAGGTGGAGAGCAGTAGGGTAAGGGAACCCAGGAGAACTGCTCTGCCACGTGGCTTGCAGTCTCGGGTTTTATGGTGATGGGATTAGTTTCTGGGTGGTCTTTGGCCAATCATTCTAATTCAGAGTCTTTCCTGGTGGCGCATGCATCACTCAGCCAAGATGGATGCTAGGGAGAGGGATTCTGGGAAGTGGACGGACACGCGGTGTCTCCTTTAGACCTTTCCCGAACTCTTCTGTTTGGTGGTGGCTCCTTAGTTCCGTATTCCTTATCAGGATCTCCTGTCATAAAACAACTCATGCAAATGGTTACTATAGTGCCTGGCCAGGGTGGGCAGTCTCAATCCGTGTGCTTCCCCTAACAATACCATTAGCTACTGTTCACATTCTGTCTTTTCACCCTTTAATCTAGTTCTTCATCTGACATACTTCACTACAGAGCAGGGTTGGCAGCATGATTTTCCAAACGAAAATGTAGGATGGGGGGCTCCTTTGTTCAAAATGTATTATGAATTTCAAGATGATAGAAGAACATTAAACCAACTGTAGGACTGTTTTGGAGAAGGCATTGGCGAACCACTCGAGTACTCTTGCCTGGAAAATGCCATGGACGGAGGAGCCTGGTAGGCTGCAGTCCATGGGGTCGCTAAGAGTCAGACACGACTGAGCGACTTCACTTTCCCTTTTCACTTTCATGCATTGGAGAAGGAAACAGCAACCCACTCCAGTGTTCTTGCCTGGAGAATCCCAGGGACGGGGGAGCCTGGTAGGCTGCCGTCTGTGGGGTCGCACAGAGTTGGACACGACTGAAGCGACTTAGCAGCAGCAGCAGCAGGACTGTTTTAAGAGTCACATTCTGTAGACTGCACAGGTCACATGCCCATGAAGCCCACAGCTTTGAGTCTGTTTTATTTTTTCACTTTGAAACTTAGTTAGATTTTCAGTCTTTTTTTTTTTTTTTTGGTAACAGGGAAATTAAAAAATAAAAATTCTTTGTGACAGGGAAACATAATTGGTGTTTTACCATTTCTTGTTGCCATTTAGAGATGCTGGTTCCTAATCTTTTATTTGCTGAGCTTAATAAGTGTACAGATGCAAATTAGAAGCATAGAGGATAGAATTATTCTGCATATGAAAAACAATGGGGGAGGGGAAAGAGTATGGAGCCTAATGAGGTGAAGAGGAAGCTCTGAAAAGACCTGGGCACTGGCTGATGGGAGATTCTAGAGAGAGAAAAGGACAGCTGCTTCTGAGAATGAAAGAACAGGGATATCAAAGGGGATTTTTATAAAGGTTTGCCATATGGTGAGTGGTGTCAAACCTTGTTTGGTGTCATGGTAGTTTTTCTATACTAATCATGTATATTTTTTTCTACACTTTCATAATAAATACCTAAATAGTGAAAATTAAATACACCCATAAATACTCAGCTGTGTTCCACCTAAAATCAAATCATGTAATGCTGATGATACTTATACATACTTTAGGAAATAGTGTTCATGTTAATTTTAAAATAATTGTCTTTCAGAGTAGGGAAAAGAGCAGTGGTAGGGAGCAGATTAAACATGCTGGAGGCTTTTGGTTCAGGCTGCTGCTGATGGGTGCTTACCTGAGTAAACATTTAATTGCCTCTTTCTTTTGTACCCATTGAAGTGACCAAAATATCTGTAATAGTTGAAAACTCAGAGAGCCAAGAAGGGTGCTATCTTTATTTATATACCAAAAATTTGGAGGGATTTCTGAAAGATAGCCAAGCTAGACACTACTGAGAGAAGTTGCAGCAGACCTGTATTTCACTTCAGCTAAAGCCAAGCCTGTCTGGGAGGGTTTGGAGGCTAGAGTACCCTGAATTGGAGATCAGTTTGCATCCTGCAAGGACTCCAGAGAGCACACCCCCTGCAGAAGACAACCTGGTATGGAGACTCAAGTCACTTTATGCTACTGCCAGCTGATACTTCTTCAGATGGTGTGTTGACAAGGGTAGTCAAGGTCAGCACTGAGTAAACAAATGGCAGTACAGAACACAAAGATCCTGTCAAGGCTCCTTCCAACTGTGGTTCCTTTTCTGTATGATGCAGAGCAATGAGCCCTCTAATCTGGCAAAATATGGCTGGCAATATTAATCTAATTTCTTGTTCCCTGGGCTTCCAAGCCCCTTGTATGGTCAGTCTCTCCTAATCTTTTTTTTTTTTTTTGTAAGCTGAAATATCTCAGAGAGGTCAGCTCCTGTTTAAAGTAGATCCTCTACCCTATATTGTATTGATATCCACTTTCCTCATAGCACACATTGCAATTTATAGTTATTTAATTTGTTAGTTTACTTTTTTTTGTTTTCTGTACTATATCATAAGCTTCATGAGGGTAGGGATCTTATGTGATTTGTTCACTGATGTATTCCCAAAACCTCAAATATAATAGGCATTAGCTGAGCCAGAAGGGAAGCCCAGGAATACTGGAGTGGGTAGCCTATCCTTTATCCAGAGATCTTCCCAACCCAGGAATTGAACTGGGGTCTCCTGCATTGCAGGCAGTTTCTTTACCAACTGAGCTATCAGGGAAGCCCATAATTATTTGTTAGTTTACTTTTTTTGTTTTCTCCACTATATGGTGAGCTTCATAAGGGTAGGGATCTTACCTGATCTGTTCACTGATATATTCCCAAAACCTCAAATATAGTAGAACGAGTAGGGGTTAGGATAAAACAAACAGAACAAAATGAGGTATTTTTAACATTGCCAAGATATTGTAGTACACAGTGAAGATAAAACTATAATGAATGAACATTTATGCATAATGCTAAAATATATAAAACAAATGGTCTTAGAAATTGAAGTGGGAATGGACAAATATACAATTGTAGTGGCAGACTATGATACACATATTTTAGTCCTTGACAGAAAAAAGTAAAAATATTGACCATTTGAATAATACAATTAGATTGATTTAACATGTATAACAAAGTTCATATTCATATAATAAAGTTCATATCGCAATAAAGTACCCTACAGGCTGAGAATATACACTCAGGTACATGTGTATGGAAGCTGGTCTCATTAAAATAAGAAAGAATATTTCATTGATATAAAGGAGATTTACAAATTGCAAGTGAATATTCTTATGATTCAATCTTGATAATTACTTTATAAGCAAATGATTTCCTAGGAAAATTAAACTCATGAGCATGAAGCAATAGTTATTTTCTATAGAATAGAACCATCTAGAAAGGAACAATCCCCCTTCAAAACTTACAGACTCAGACTTTATGGATGAGTTTTTCCAAACCTTTAATGTATCAAATATTTCCTATTCTGTTTAAACTGTTTAAGTATAGAAAAGAATATGAAAAGCTTCCCAGATTATTTTAGGAAGAAGATATAACTGTCATGCCAAAACCTATAGAGATAGCAAACAACAGAAAGCTGCAGGCACACTTGACTTAGAAATGTTGATCCACAAATTCTGTATACAGCATTAACACTTTGGGCTTTATTTCAGGAATGCAAGAATATTTTAATATTGGGAAATATGTTAATCTTCAACAATTAAGAGGCAGAGGAAAATATCATCATGGTAGTAAATATTAAAAGCATTTGATAAAATCCCACTTCCATTCTTGCTTAAAAATAAAGCAAAATAACAGAAAATTTATAGTAAACTAGGACTAGGGGAGTACATTCTTAATTTAGTAAAAAATTTCTTTCTTAAGCCAGAAATTTCTGTCTTCATCTGTATTTAGTGATATTGTAGTTGTATAGATCTAAAATGAAACTGAAGACCAATGAGCAGCACTAAGGAGAGTAAAATAGTAAGTTAGAAAATAAACTCCTTGCCTTTCTTTCATACCAGCAGTAATCAGCTAGAAAATGTGGTGAAGTAGATCATATTCATATAAAAAGAAAATATACTTGACATATGGAAATGAGTGTAATAAGAATGGTATAGGACCTATATGAATGTAACTATAAACCTTACTCAGGGAGATAAAAAAGAGACTTGAACGAGTGAGATTCTTGAGTGAGGTAATTTTGTACTGTTATCCATTCTCTCTCAATGAATCTACATTTAAGAAAATTCAAACTAGGTATACAAGGCACACAATAAATGTTTTTGAATGAATGTTAAATAAGGAACATAATTACCATAAAAATATTTTTAGGATTCTTTGAACTGACAGAATGATTCTAAGTTTCATCTAAAAAATTCTTCAGAGTTGAGAATAAAATTTTGATAATGAGGATTAATGAAAAGATTGCCAGATCAATTACTAAAGCTTATTGGTGCATGAATGGATAGTTTAATGGAACAAAATAGGAAGTCAAGAAACAAATCTATGACTGAGGACTTAGACTATTCTGGTGATATCATAAGTAGGAAAGGATGGATTTAATAAATGGACTTAAGAAAACTGGAAAAAATGTATCCCTACTTCATATATCAAAATATTTTCTAGGTGAATTAAAGATTTACATTTAAAAAGTGAAACTAAATTTCTCAAGTGCACATGGAACCTTCTCCAGGATAGATCACATCCTGGGCCATAAATCTAGCCTTGGTAAATTCAAAAAAATTGAAATCATTCCAAGCATCTTTTCTGACCACAATGCAGTAAGATTAGATGTCAATTACAGGAGAAAAACTGTTAAAAATTCCAACATATGGATGCTGAACAACACTTCTGAATAACCAACAAATCACAGAAGAAATCAAAAAAGAAATCAAAATATGCATAGAAACGAATGAAAATGAAAACACAACAACCCAAAACCTATGGGACACGGTAAAAGCAGCGCTAAGGGGAAGGTTCATAGCAATACAGGCTTAACCTCAAGAAACAAGAAAAACGTCAAATAACCTAACTCTACACCTAAAGCAACTAGAATCATATCTTATTTTCAAGACTATGAACTCTTCCCTCTGGACTGGTTCCAAGAGTCTCATAGCATCCAGTTTATCAATAATTATAAATTTCTTTTGTGGCCCTTAGCGGGACATGCTTTTCTTTTATTCTTCCTGTCTCCTACACTCTGGTTCCTCTGCCTTTTGTAAAACCGGCCTGAACATCTTGAAGTTCACGATTCACATATTTTTGAAGCATGGCTTGGAGAATTTTGAGCATTACTTTACTCGTGTATGAGATGAGTGTAATTGTGCGCTAGTTTGAACATTCTTTGACATTGCCTTTCTTTGGGATTGGAATGAAAACTGACCTTTTCCAGTCGTGTGGCCACTGCTGAGTTTTCCAAATTTGATGGCATATTGAGTGCAGCACTTTCACAGCATCATCTTTCAGGATTTGAAATAGCTCAACTGTAATTCCATCACCTCCACTAGCTTTGTTCGTAGTGATGTTTCCTAAGGCCCACTTGACTTCACATTCCAGAATGTCTGGCTCTAGGTGAGTGATCACACACCATCATGATTATCTGGGTCATGAAGATCTTTTTTGTACAGTTCTTCTGTGTATTCTTGCCACCTCTTCTTAATATCTTCTGCTTCTGTTAGGTCCATACCGTTTCTGTCCTTTATTGATCCCATCTTTGCATGAAATGTTCCCTTGAAATTGGTATTTCAATTTCCCATAAAATTGGTATCTCTAATTTTCTTGAAGGGATCTCTAGTCTTTCCCATTCTATTGTTTTCCTCTATTTCTTTGCACGGATTGCTGTGGAAGGCTTTCTTCTCTCTCCTTGCTATTCTTTGGAACTCTGCATTCAAATGGGTATATCTTTCCTTTTCTCCTTTGTTTTTCCCTTCTCTTCTTTTCACAGTGTTTTGTAAGGCTTCCTCAAAGAGCCATTTTGCTTTTTTACATTTCTTTTTCTTGTGGATGGTCTTGATCCCTGTCTCCTGTACAATGTCATGAACCTCCATCCATAGTTCATCAGGCACGCTGTCTATCAGATCTAGTCCCTTAAGTATTATTTCCCACTTCCACTGTATAATCGTAAGGGATTGATTTAGGTCATATCTGAATGGTCTAGTGATTTTCTTGACTTTCTTCAATTTAAGTGTGAATTTGGCAATAAGGAGTTCATGATCTAAGCCACAGTCAGCTCCCGGTTTGTTTTTGCAGACTTTATAGAACTGCTCCATCTTTGGCTGCAAAGAACATAATCAATCTGATTTCGTTGTTGATCATCTGGTGATGTCCATGTGTAGAGTCTCCTCTTGTGTTGTTGGAAGAGGGTGTTTGCTATGACCAGTGCATTCTCTTGGCAAAGCTCTATGAGACTTTGCCTTCCTTCATTCTGTACTCCAAGGCCAAATTTGCCTGTTACTTGCTTTCTACTTTTGCATTCCAGTCCCCTATAATAAAAAGGATATCTTTTTGGGGTGTTAGTTTTAAAAGGTCTTGTAGGTCTTCATAGAACTGTTCAACTTCAGCTTCTTCAGCATTACTGGTCGGGGCATAGACTTGGATTACCATGATATTGAGTGGTTTGCCTTGAAAAAGAACAGCGATCATTCTGTCATTTTTGAGATTGCATCCAAATACTGCGTTTTGGACTCTTCTGTTGACTGATGGCTAGTCCATTTCTCCTAGGGGATTCTTGGTCACAGTAGTAGATATAATGGTCACCTGAGTTAAATTCACCCATTGCAGTCCATTTTAGTTTGCCGAATCCTAAAATGTCGCCGTTCACTCTTGCCCTCTCCTGTTTGACCACTTCCAATTTGCCTTGATTCATGGACCTAACATTCCAGGTTCCTATGCAATATTGCTCTTTACAACATTGGATCTTGCTTCCATTACCAGTCACATCCACAACTGGGTGTTGTTTTTGCTTTGGCACCATCCCTTCATTGTTTCTGGAGTTAGTTCTCCACTGATCTTCTGTAGCATATTGGGCATCTACTGACCTGGGGAGTTCCTCTTTCAGTGTCCTATCTTTTTGCCTTTTCATACTGTTCATGGGGTTCTCAAGGCAAGAATACTGAAGTGCCTTGCTATTCCCTTCTCCAGTGTTCTTTGTAATATCAATAAATTGTAAAAAACTTAAATGTCTTGGTATGGGAGAAATTATCAACTCATTTATAATAGAGTTGTATAATGGAATGCCGTTAAGTTATTAAAGACAATGTTGGAAAATCCTTAATGATATGGACAAATCCTTATTATGGGAATGAGGATGGATATACTCTCCCCTTATATAGGAGGGAATCATGCCAGTAAAACTACAACCAGATTGTTCTGAAGTGGTGAGGAAGGAGGTAATGTTTACAATGTCTAAAACCTTGTTTTTTTTTTTAAATCAGTAAATAAAGAAGCCAACATATTTGCCAAGAGTTTCTGTGATGGCATCTAATTTAATTGGAATACATACTGTTTCCAAGTTGTTAATTGATTGGGCTTCTGAATGTCAAGGACTTCTCTGGAAACTTAACTGGTAAAGAATCTGCCTGCAATGCAGGAAACCCCGGTTCAATTCCTGGGTCTGGAAGATCCTCCACAAGTGGAGGCTACCCACTCCAGTATTCTTGTTCTTCCCTTCTGGCTCAGATGGTAAAGAATGCACCTGCAGTGCAGAAGACCTGGGTTGGATCCCTGGGTTGGGAGGATCCCCTGGAGAAGGGAACAGCTACCCACTCAGTATTCTTACCTGGAGAATTCCATGGACAGGGGAGCCTGACAGGCTATACAGTCCATGCGGTCACAAAGAGTAGGACATGACTGAGTGACCTTCACACTGAATGTCAAGACTATCAGAGGCAAATTCACTATTGTAGTTTACAGTTCAACAATGGCATGTTCCAGCCTATGGTTTAAACATCTTAAAATGTATTTTTTAATTAATTTATTTCAACTTAATACTCAGTTTTTTGTTTCACAGCAAAAATGTATTCTGATTATTAATTGTACCTAGCTGCTATGAGTTTTCTTGCCTGGAAAATCCCATGGATGGAGGAGCCTGGTGGCTGCAGTCCACGGGGTCGCTAAGAGTTGGGCATGACTGAACGACTTCACTTTCCCTTTTCACTTTCATGCATTGGAGAAGGAAATGGCAACCTACTCCAGTGTTCTTGTCTGGAGAATCCCAGGGACGGTAGAGCCTGGTGGGCTGCTGTCTATGGGGTTGCACAGAGTTGGACATGACTGAAGTGACTTAGCAGCAGCAGCAGCAGCAGCTATGAGTTTTAAATACAATGTCTATTAGTTCTTAGACTTTGCATATTTAATTTAAGCAAAGGTAATTACTTTTAAAGGGTCAAGGAAGGTGATAACTTCATGTTGGGGTTAATAATTTCACTTTTCTTAAGGGTTTATGGATTCTGTATCTGCAAATAACTATATTCTGTGGAGCAGTGAAAATGCTGATGGACAATCTCTGAATGAAACTTCTGCCTTGGGATCTCTGACAAGATTTTTCTTTCCAACAAGTAAGTTCCTGTTTTGTTTTATTCCTCCCAGTGTCCTTGTTTTGAAAACAGTAGTTAAATGTTTAGGAGGCAGTGTAGTCTATTGGTAGTGGAATGAGATACACCTGATTTTTAATCCTGACTCTGCCCTTTGCCTTAGGCAAGATAACCTCTGAGCCTCAATGTCTTCATCATTAAAATGAAAATGCTTATCAGAAATAATTGTGAAGATAAATTGAGGCAGTATTTTAAGGCATTCCATAAATGCTTGTTAATATTTTTCCTTTACAAATTTCGAAACCTCAATTTACCTTAATGGCATTGCTTGAAATTTAGTCACTGATCCAGTTTTGTGAAAGCAGTGTCTTCTGTGGCATTAATCAGGGTACTGTGTAGTTCTAATATTATGGAATATACCAGATGTTTTCCCATCTGTTTTAATGATAAAAAGTTCAGGCTTCAAGTCACATTATCTTTGTCTTTTTGTGGTTCTGTATATAATGTGTTTATCAAGCACATGATGGCTCCTGAGATTAACCACGAATAAACACATTTCATTTTGTACAGCATGTGGTGCCCTTTCAAGGAGAAAGTTCAAATAAATTGACATCTGTGAATTACAAAGATGAAGCTTTTATTAAAAATCATGCAGAGTTTATTCTAACAAAATTTGATATATAAATATAAGCACAAAATTGTGTCCATTGTTTAATTCCAGACTCTACCACTGAATTCTTCTGTGACTTTGCATAAATCTCTTCATGTTTCTCTATAGAGATTTCAAGTTCAAAACAAGCATTATAACATCTACTACTAATGAGAATAGCAAAATAAAGAAACTCAAATAATTTGTTTAAAATACTTCTATGGTTAAATTGATTGGAGAAAGAGAAGTCTGATAAGGTGGTTTGTTGTGAAGCTAAGAGAATAGTTTAATGAGTGTTGGAGTTGGTCATAAACAACAAATGATGATTCAAGCTTTAGAGCTTAAGAAGATAGCAGATGTAAACTATCCCAAGCTACTTATAATAAGTACATTATACAAACACTGAAGCCACCTTTAAAAATAGTCTAAATAAAATATCTGCATTTATGAAATACTCCCCCAACCTAGTGCAGTAAGTTGAGTGAAAACCAATTTATGAATTGATGTTTTTGCCCAGTAAAATCAAACTGTCCCATTTTAAGAGAAATATCTTACCTAGGTTGATTCAGAGCTTCCCTGAGGGCTCAGACAATAAAGAATCCACCCATAATATGGGAGACCTGGGTTGGGAATATCTCCTGGAGGAGAGCATATCAACCCACTCTAGTATTCTTGCCTGGAAAAATCCATGGACAGAGGAGCCTGGCGGGATACAGTCCATGGGGTTGCAAAGAGTCGAACAGGACTGAGAGACTAAACACAGCACAGGTTGATTTCACATCTTTCAACAGTGATTAAATATTAATACTTAAAAAATGTACTTACCTTATTCTCAAAAAAGAAAAACTATAAGTTCATAAAATATAAAGTACTTTTAGCCAATATATTTCTTCCCCTATGTAATTAAAAATGAATATCCATCCCACTTAAGCACTAGCAAAAAGGCTGTCATCTCATTATTAGACTGTTTTTAGTACTTTAGTGGGCATAGCAACCCACTCCAGTATTCTTGCCTGGAGGATCCCATAGACAGAGGAGCCTGGCAGGCTACAGTTCATGGGGTCACAAAGAGTCAGACACGACTGAAGCAACTTAGCATGCACACACAGTAGTAGATTCATCTCTTGCAGATTTAAATGATAATGTTGAGACAGACAGGGAACTTTGAGAGGTCCCACAGTCCTTCTCCCTTTGGACAAAATCATATACTTATAGCTGATATAAATTGTTCTACTTTTTTATTATTCAAAATTGGTGATTTGAATCTGAAAGCTAATTTTAGTATCTGGCATAAACTCCAGATACTAATTTAGATATAAAATAACAGAAGCCCAGCATTAGAAGGGACCTTACAGATGATCTAGCCCAGTCTCTTCTATGATTTAAAATCTTTTCTTGTATGATTTTCATTCCTGGAAAGTGGTCTTTAAATAATACCAATAGTGAGGAACTCAGCATACAGGAAGTTCATCAGCTCTCTGACCAGAGCCTGACAGTTATCACTCTTTCTTGAGTGTGTGATGTCCAGGACTGAACATGGTATTCCAGATGCAGTCCATCCTGGGGAGGAGAGTCACTCTGGGCCTGGCAAGATTGAGGAACAACTTGTTTAGAGTGTAACAACAAAGTAGGCTAATCTCTCACATGTCTAAAATGTTTGGGAAATGAGTATCCAGGCCAACCAGTAATGTATTAAATTTGTGACCTTGCACAAGTTACTCTGATCCTTTATTTCTTAATTTTAAAACTGGAGATTGTAAAACCAATTTTGAGAGTTTCTTGTGAAGATTAGAAATAATATGTGTAAAGCAAGATACTTGGCCCAAATAGATGACTAATGAATGGTAGCTGTTATTATTTTTACCTGAGCTTCAGGAATTGTCAATCTTTAAAGAAGCGGAATATAATAAGAATATACCAGGAGGTAATAATATAACCATTATGGTGTTTTTTGCTGATGTTGAAGTGCTTTAGAGTGATTGTAAAACATCACTTAACTACTTTTCTAAGTCTGTAGTTGTTGATAATATTGGAGATTGATTCTATGCTGACCTTAAGCCATACTGTAGAGGTTTTCTTTTTGAATAAAAATCTGATATCTGCCTATTTAGTTGTCATTTGTTTCTCATATAAAGCAAGGTGTTTTAAAAAAATCAGCTATTTGAGTTTGTGAATTTTACAGATTCAGTTATGTATGAACTTATTGTAGTTGCATGAATCTTGGTATTCATGCCATAAATTTGTGCCTATTCAGAATTAGAGTTGTAACTTAAGGCCAAAAGGAAGAATCTTAAAACATATTGCAGTGCCAATATGATTAAGTGTTGACAGAAACTAGGTCGATGCCAATAATATTACTTTATTTTCTAGCAGTGAATGGTGTGAATTTTACTTACATTCATTTTCATTGATGAATTCAGTACATTTCTGTAGCTTAGTAACATTGAGTAAGAGGGTATCTGTGGTATTCTTTTAACAAGGTGTTAGTTTTAAAGGCATTTGGCCTGTTCTAGCTATTTAACACCTTCTGTTCTGTGTTATATTTGTATCACTACTGCTCAACTTATGTTTAAAGTCATTTTAAAACTACCTTACCAATGATCTGTTAACAATTTATATTTTTCTGGAGTTCATCTAGAATTGGAAATGTGATGTTAAGTAATTTTGTGATAACTTTTATTTTTTCAGCATTCATTACTATTTGTATATGTCATTCAATCTTTTCTTTAAATGTACAAGCTTGTTTGTTTTTTTTTTTGTTTTTGTCTTGCATAATTATTTAATTTAGGGGAAGTGCTTATTAACCATGCTGAAATCTCTTTCTTGCATTTTGTTTCTAAAAGCATGCGTTCCAGTGGAGGGTCAGGTGCTAACGCCTTGCAAGCAGGGGCAAGATCTTAACAAGGATGAATGTTTGAAATACAAATGCTGTTACTCTTCCGTTGAGACCGCTACGGTTAGCTGTTTTGCCCCTCTGAGAGACAGTAAGTTAATCCTTGAACATTTATTATATTCCTGTTTTTTAAATTGAATAAACAGGTCACAATGGCATATGTTTACAGTTGGATCTCTTAGCTTAACCCTTAAAGGAGGCTCCCAGCCCTAGAGCAATACTACCATCTTTAGAAAGGCCTGGAGACCTCTATGCATGAGCTGTTTCTGCATAGTCCTTAGGTGTGACTATGGCGGGTTTTTGTTGTTGTTTTTATTATAAGTTTTTGGCCAAGTGGCACGTGGGATCTTAGTTCCCGACCAGGGATCAAATCCGCACGCCCTGCATTGGAAGCATGGAGTCTTAACCACTGGTGCCTGCATGCTCAGTTGCTCAGTCAGTTGTGTCTGGCCTTTTGCGATCCTATGGACTGTAGCCCACCAGGATCCTCTGTCCATGGGATTTTCCTGGCAAGAATATTGGAGTGGGTAGCCATTTCCTCCTCCAGGGATCTTCCCTACCCAGGATCCAACTCGCATCTCCTGCATCTCCTGCCTTACAGGTGGATTCTTTACTGCTGATCCAACGGGGAAGCCCCTTAATCACTGGACCACCAGGGAAGTCCTAACTGTTGCAGTTTGAGTTTGTTTTAGTCACTATCTTCTCCCATAGATCCCAGGCTTTACGAGATGTAACCATCAATGTGCCTGGGAGATAATACCAGTCAGGCATGCCTTAGCTTACTTTCTCTTCCCACCTTCTCTTCCTGAGTAGAATTCTTCTCATTTATCTTTTTCTTCAGCATCTCAGTATGTAACAGTAAATTGAATGTTTCTTGTTAAGTCTGTTTATCAGTTTCTTTTTTTGTTATTTTGTTTTTGAATTAGGTTCTTCTCTTAAGAATTTTTTTCTTTACAATGTTTTGAGCACCAGACCATCTGCTTTTACTCCTTCATTTGGACAGTGGGAACATACTACCAGTTGGTCCCTTGATGGACATATTTGATTTATATGATTAAGCACTAACAAATGGTACTAAAAGGATGCATGCAAAACAGTGTCTTAGGTTAGTATAGGCCCCATTCAGTTGTTGCTGCTGCTAAGTTGCTTCAGTCGTGTCCAACTCTGTGTGACCCCATGGACTGCAGCCTACCAGGCTCCTCCACCCATGGGATTTTCCAGGCAAGAATACTGGAGTGGGTTGCCATTGCCTTCTCTGCATTCAATTGTTGAGCATCTAGTATTAATGATGGAAACCTAAACTCGATCGTGAATATAGTATTACAGTTTTAACAATGTCATATGGTGTTATAATTCATTCATTGATTTAGTCTTTATATTATGTGTGAAGAAACATTTGATTCTTGTAGAGGGAAAAATTGAACCGTGACTTACAATCCCCCAGTCATATTAGAATACATTTCCCAATGAATATAAGAATAAAATATACTTAATCACCTGCAAATTCTGGATTTTTCATTTAATATAATGTTTTATATTTAGAAGTAAACATTTAAGAAACCATTCCTTTCTCAAGTTAGCTATTCATAGATTGATTCACTCCCTGAGTATTCTAGAATGTATAACATATGGCCAAGGAAAAAACATGCTTACGTCACAGGAAGAAATATATATAGTCTGAATAGTAGTAATCTAGTATATTAACAGAAACAGGATTGTTTTGTTAAGGCTTCCTTTGGGGTTGTTGTTCAGTTGCTAAATCATGTCCATTGGAGAGAACACACAAACTGAACCTTTAGTTGTATTTCTAGAACATTTCATAAACTCCTGCTACTTACAGAGTACCAATGATATTTACCTGCCATATAAGAATATCTCCTTATTTTACTTTATTAACTAATAGTTTTTTTTAATAAAGACTTTATGAAAGAGCTCAGATTTGCTTCTCTTGCTTAAGTCATAAAAGTAACAGGATATAATTAAACCACCAGAGCCTACGCAGATGTTCCGGATGTTTGGGTTTGGTGCGATGATCATGATCTTCCTGGGATGTCTGCCCATTTATTGCTGCTCTTTTTGCTGGAGGAGGTAGGCAAACAACTTTTATTTGCCAAGTGCTGCGTATACTTGAGCATTCCTGTGTAGACACATTCATTCATAGCTTCAAAAGTACAGGGATTACGTTTTGGTTCCTTTTGCTTAACAGAAGGTAGCTTGGGAAAAAGTTAAGTTGCCAGAATATTTCTTCATGCATGCTATTTTTATTTTTCTACCCATTTAAGACATCCTCTTGCATGTCCTAGTTTGTACATTCCCTCATCAAACAAAACAAAATCCCAACTGAAAGGAAAAATAAATCAGCGAGCTGAGGGTATGTGGAGTAGAGGTGGTTAATGCAAATCAGAAGGATTCCCAGAAGCGCTACTCTCCATCTAATAGATGGTCATCTACTATTGGGTTTGAAAACCTTGATCTGACTTCAAGCCAATTTGTATCAGATTTCTTATCAAAATCCCACTGGGCTGTTGGCATGATGCTTGTTAAGTTTTTTTTTAAATAGCTTCCCGCCTACTGAGACAGAGTGTGTGTAGAGGTAGAGAGCAGGGCCAGGACTAAGATGGAGTGAGTGAGGCACTCACTGTCAGGTTTGTGCAAGTGCAGGGTTGGCACTAGCACAACCCTGAGAACAAGTACCTATTAAATTTTCTGATAAAGTGCCTGTTGAAGATTAAGCATCTTTTATGTTTTTATTTGAGTTAGATTTCACTGGAAGATTTAGACTATACATGTTACCTTATTTTGCATAAAGATTCTGTCTTAAAAAAAGATTCTGTCTTTTTTCTTTTCTGTACCTTTTTCTTGAGTCTGGTGAATCTGTCATCTTCTTCATTGTATTTTCAATTTAAAGCAAAGTGCCTGAGATACAGTGGATGCTTAATATATTTTTGTTGAATAAATGAGTACTTGAACAAATAAAGGAATATGGTGGATGGAGATGGCTAGCCTGGAAGGCAGTTCTATATTGATTTAAACGTTCTCATGCTTTCATAACTTTCTCAGACAAATTTGAAGACACTGTTGGATCACAGCCTTTCTTTCAGCTTTTCCAGTTTGCATGACTGTCAATTCTTTTCTCAGTTTTTACTTAGTTTCTTATACTGAGTGAGTTATCTCTATTCCTAAGTTTATTTCTTTTGTTTCTTTTCACAGCTGAATGGGAATAGGAGTAGAATTTTTGATCCTTATATCTTCCCTTCAAAGCTTGTGTTCATGTAAAAGAAAACCCATGAATAAAACTGAAATATTATTTCTTAGAAATAGGTGGCTAGGATTCAGTTCAGTTCAGTTCAGTCACTCAGTCGTGTCTGACTCTTTGCGAACCCATGGACTACAGTACAACAGGCCTCCCTGTCCATCACCAACTCCCAGAGTTTACTCAAACTCATGTCCATTGAGTCGATGATGATATCCAACCATCCCATCCTCTGTTGTCCCCCTCTTCTCCCGCCTTCATTCTGTCCCAACATAAGGGTCTTTTCAAGTGCGTCAGTTCTTCGCATCAGGTGGCCAAAGTATTGGAGTTTCAGCTTCAATACCAGTCCTTCCAATGAACACTCAGGACTGATCTCCTTTAGGATGGACTGCTTGGATCTCCTTGCAGTCCAAGGGACTCTCAAAAGTCTTCTCCATCACCACAGTTCAAAAGCATCAATTCTTCGGTGCTCAGCTTTCTTTATGGTCCAACTCTCACATCCATACATGACTACTGGAAAAACCATAGCCTTACTAGACATACCTTTGTTGGCAAAGTGACGTCTCTGCTCCTTAATATACTGTCTAGGTTGGTTGTAACTTTTCTTCCAAGGAGTAAGTGTCTTTTATTTTCATGGCTGCAGTCACCATCTGCAGTGATTTGGGAGCCCCCAAAAATAGTCTTATCACTGTTTCCACTGTTTCCCCATCTATTTGCCATGAAGTGATGGGACCAGATGCCATGATCTTTGTTTTCTGAATATTGAGCTTTAAGCCAACATTTTCACTCTCCTCTTTCTCTTTCATCAAGAGGCTCTTTAGTTTTTCTTTACTTTCTGCCATAAGGGTAGTGTCATCTGCATATCTGAGGTTATTGATATTTTTCCCAGCAATCTTGATTCCAGCTTGTGCTTCATCCAGCCCAGCGTTTCTCATAATATACTCTGCATAGAAGTTAAATAAGCAGGGTGACAATATACAGCCTTGACGTACGTCTTTTCCTATTTGGAACCAGTCTGTTGTTCCATGTCCAGTTCTAACTGTTGCTTCCTGACCTGCATACAGATTTCTCTGGAGGCAGGTCAGGTGGTGTGATATTCCCATGTCTTTCAGAATTTTCCACAGTTTATTGTGATCCACACAGTCAAAGGCTTTGGCATAGTCAATGAAACAAAAGTAGATGTTTTTCTGGAACTCTCTTGCTTTTTCAATGATTCAGCAGATGCTGACAATTTGATCTCTGGTTCCTCTGCCTTTTCTAAAACCAGCTTGAACATCTGGAAGTTCATGGTTCACATGTTGTTGAAGCCTGGCTTGGAGAATTTTGAGCATTACTTTACTAGCCTGTGAGATGAGTGCAATTGTGCAGTAGTTTGAACATTCTTTGACATTGCCTTTCTTTGGGATTGGGATGAAAACTGACCTTTTCCAGTGGTGTGGCCACTGCTGAGTTTTCCAAATTTGCTGGCATATTGCGTGCTGCACTTTCACGGCAACATCTGTTAGGATTTGAAATAGCTCAACTGGAATTCCATCACCTCCACTAGCTTTGTTCGTAGTGATGCTTCCTAAGGCCCACTTGACTTTGCATTCCAGGATGTCTGGCTCTAGGTGAGTGATCACACCATCATGATTATCTGGTTTGTGAAGATCTTTTTTGTATAGTTTTTCTGTGTATTCTTAATACACCTCTTCTTAATATCTTCTGCTTCTGTTAGGTCCATACCATTTCTGTCCTTTATTGATCCCATCTTTGCATGAAATGTTGCCTTGGTATCTCTTAATTTTCTTGAAGAGATCTCTAGTCTTTCCCATTCTGTTGTTTTCCTCTATTTCTTTGCACAGATCACTGAGGATGGCTTTCTTATCTCTACTTGCTCTTCTTTGGAAATCTGCATTCAAATGGGTATATCTTTCCTTGTCTCCTTTGTTTTCCCCTTGTCTTCTTTTCACAGTGATTTTTAAGGCCTCCTCACTGAGCCATTTTGCTTTTTTACATTTCTTTTTCTTGTGGATGGTCTTGATCCCTGTCTCCTGTCCAGTGTCGCAAACCTACGTTCATAGTTCATCAGGCACTCTGTCTGTCAGATCTAGTCCCTTAAGTATTATTTCCCACTTCCGCTGTATAATCATAAGGGATTGATTTAGGTCATACCTGAATGGTCTAGTGATTTTCTTGACTTTCTTCAATTTAAGTCTGAATTTGGCAATAAGGAGTTCATGATCTAAGCCACAGTCAGCTCCCGGTCTTGTTTTTGCAGACTGTATAGAGCTTTTCCATCTTTGGCTGCAAAGAACATAATCAATCTGATTTCGCTGTTGACCATCTGGTGATGTCCATGTGTAGAGTCTCCTCTTGTGTTGTTGGAAGAGGGTGTTTGCTATGACCAGTGCATTCTCTTGGCAAAACTCTATAAGCCTTAGCCCTGCTTTATTCTGCTTTATTCTCCAAGGCCAAATTTGCCTGTTACTCCAGGTGTTTCTTGACTTCCTACTTTTGCATTCCAGTCCCCTATAATGAAAATTACATCTTTTTTGGGTGTTAGTTCTAAAGGTCTTGTAGGTCTTCATAGAACCGTTCAAATTCAGCTTCTTCAGCATTACTGGTCGGGAGATAGACTTGGATTACCATGATATTGAGTGGTTTGCCTTGGAAACGAACAGAGATCATTCTCTCGTTTTTGAGATTGCATCCAAGTACTGCATTTTGGACTCTTTTGTTGACTATGATGACTATTCCATTTTTCCTGAGATATTCTTGCCCACAGTAGTAGATATAATGGTCATCTGAGTTAAATTCACCCATTCCAGTCCATTGTAGTTTGCTGATTCCTAAGATGTCAATGTTTACTCTTGCCATTTCCTGTTTGACCAGTTCCAATTTGCCTTGATTCATGGACCTAGCATTCCAGGTTCCTATGCAATATTGCTCTTACAGCATCAGACCTAGCATTTTGCCAAGCTATTTAGAGTGTCTTATATATTCTGCCTTGTATAATACCTCTGTTATGGTCCCTCCTAGTGTTCGCCTGCCAAGGTATGGGGATGTTAAAGTACACTGGATTTTTATCTAAAATGAATTCCAGAGGATTATCCCTTGATAGGAATGTATTTTCTTCGTTTTACATAATAAACAAACTGCTTGAGAGACTTAAACAATGTGAATAGTATGTACATATTGAACACCATAAACTTTGGTTTACTATGATTTATTTATCTCCTTACTTATTTTACTATTTTGTGTAATAGTAGTGGGTACCTTCAGTCGTCCTGAGCTGTTCGTTGCAGCCTCAGAGCAGGTGTCAGTTTCAGCTTGCTGCTTAGCTGAAGTTTCAGGAACAATGGATGGCTGAGGGTGGATGGGGCACTGGCAGCTTTTCCTGGTAAGCTGATTTTATAGTCAAGGGCAATCATTATGTTAGACTAAAGATCCTATCCTTGATACCAAACAAGGAGTTTAAATGAAGGCCAAAGTCTGCTAAATCCTCCTTTAGGGGGGCAAGGTGTCTTTTTAGAGCTATCCCATTAACTCACTTTCTGTTTTCCATCTCAAAGAAGATTACCCCCAGAGAAGGGAATGGCTACCCAGTCCAGTATTCTTGCCTGGAGAATCCCATGGACAGAGAAGCATGACAGGATACAGTCCATGGGGTCTCAAAGAGTCAGACATGACTTAGCAACTAAACAACCACCAGCAACCTAAGGAGAGCTATGTTGTACTTAGTAGCTCAGTCGTGTCTAACTCTTTATGACCCCATGGACTGTAGCTGGCCAGGCTCCTCTGTCCGTGGAGACTTTCCAGGCAAGAATACTGGAGTGGATTTCCATGCTCTCCTCCAGGGTATCTTCCCAACCCAGGGATTGAACCTAGGTCTCCTGCATTGCAGGTGGATTCTTTACCATCTGGGCCACCAGGGAAACCCCAACCTAAGGAGCTAACAACCTGCAAGAGTTGGAGGGATGAAAAATGAGAAATAATATGAGGAGAGGGGAGAAATGAAAGCAGTTTATGTAAAGAGGATAGTCACTTTCCAAAGACAAATGCATTTCATTTTTAATGCCTAATTCAGGCTTTCTGCAATTGACCATATTCAGTCACTACTTATGCTAGATATTAGGATACAGAAATATCTTAGATGGATTTTCATTTTGAGGAACTTAAATATACCTTAAAATAAATCCCAAGCATGACATACTAAGAACAATATAAGGTGGAATATAATTAAGGATTAAAATTAGTGGTGACAGTGACTTGTAAAAGTTGTGAGGCATTGGGGATCAGGTTGAATGGTAGAGAGCAGGTGGGCTCCATGATGGAGATGCTATTTGAGCTAAATTTCTGAAGGGAGAACAACATTTGGGCTAGGTGGGAAGGGGGCTGTCCCACAGAATTCATTACATTAAGATGTAGTCTCCTTAATAATATAGACCCCTTAAATGCCTGTCATTTCTTAGCAAGAGTGGCTGAACTTTGTCCCTTTAATAATCTGTAACTGAATCTGTAGTTTACTTATTTTGTGTGTGTAGTTTACTTCTACTTGACTTGAGTTCAAATGTAAACAGAGAAGCTAGTTTGAACTGGTTCACATATACAATAGGGAGCAGAGAATATTAGTGAAAAGCTTTCTAAGAATTTGCTATTGATAGCCTTATTAACATATATAAGATGCATTTTGAAATTCATTATGTCCTCAAGGTTACGTAAAATCTATTTTTATTCTCATTAATAGGGATCAGAAACCTCAACTGGTAGACTTAAGACTTACATAGAGATGAAAAGCAAAAATATCAGGTGGATTGGGACAAAAGGAAGCAGGTAGGGGCTCTAGAGTGAGAGAGAAGGAGAGTGGCTGAATTATTCCTGTTACAGTTGTAGAGTGCCAAGAACAGTAGTTTCAAGTGCGAATTTAGCTTCTAATATTTACCTGTTTTTATATAAAGTTTAATCTGTATGTATATGCCAGTTAAACATCTGTGTATTATATAGGGGTATGGTACTTGAGTGTATACATAGCTTTGGCAAGGGGAAAGATTCAAACACTGTAATGCAGTGCCTGTTCAAATCAGATGAAATGTATTTTCATGTTCTTTTTCTTCCTATCAGATTGAATTTGTAACCTCAAATTAAGAAAATTCAGAACTCAGTGTGAAAATGACAAGACTATGTTTCTTTCAACTAATAAACCATGTTTTTTAAGATTCTAGATCATCTGATACACAGATGATGTAAATAGCACATCCCCCATACTCTTTCAATGTTGCTGCTTGCCAGATGGCTGCTACTGAAAATTTCTACATTTAGACAAATCCTGCTGAGTGATTCTCTGTATTATAATGTGGTTTTCATTATGTAGACAGTCTTATTACCACTTACTTTCATAGAATGGGAGGTAAAGAATTGGGAATAAGTATGCCAAAAATTGCCTAAAAATCATGACCCATTGAATTTTAAAAATGAGCATTTACATTTTCAAAACCCCATGTTTGTTTGTCTCATTATACTGTACAATATAATTAGTAATGTTATTTTGAAAAGGTTTATGCAGTAATTAGCCAACTGCTGAAAGGTTTGAAGTTCCTAGGATTATAGACATATGAATTCAAAGAAAGAAAATAGAGTCTATAAAAGTATTGCTGTGCTCTAAGAACTTTGATAAAATACGATCAGATGAGAATGTGAGCAACTGGAACCCTTCTTGAACATGAGTCACTATAGGCTTGAAATTCACATAACACCAGTTCTTATTGGACCCCATTCAAGGTAATTTAGTTATTGAAATAATAAGAGAACCTCATTATATGTGGATTATATGTCCAAGGTGTTCCTATTGCAAGGACTCCAAGGGCAGCATTTTAGAAAATTCTGGGATATTAGGTACTATTAAAAGGAAGAATTTGTTGCCAAGTAACTAATAACCTCATTGCAAAATTCAGTGACCTTTTCTGAATTTCCATCTGACTTGACATTTTTATCACATAAGTACACTGTTGACTGCTCCCTTTTTGAAAGTTTCCTTCCTTGGATTTCATTGTTCCCCTTCCCATTCTTATCCATCTAGGTTTGGTTTTCTTTGTTTTCCCAACTGTGGTTGTCTCCCAAAGCCTTATTCTCATCTATCAGAAAATATTACAAGTATGTAGCAGAAAGAGTATTTTAAAAGATCTTTGTTCTAGTTCTGCCTTTACTACCAGTTTTATAGTGAGCTTAACTTCTTTTGATGTTGATTTTCTCATAATATTAGAGTAGAAAATTGAGTTAATTTCTGAAGTCCTTTCTGAACATAGTGTTCTGGGTTTCTCTGGATAAATGACTCATACATCCTGAAATCACCTCTACCTGTTTTGTATTTTTAACTGCATTTAATGCAGTGTATGCAAAACTAGACTTCTTTTTCTCCCAAATCATCTCCCCTTGACACCTGTTCATTTCTATCAGTGATTTCTTTAGTCTCTCATGCTAGAATCCTTGGAATCATCTGTGACTATTTACTTTCCTTTATCTTTAATATGTAATTCTATTCTTTCAGACTCCCTGTCATTTTTGTTTGTTTGTTTCCTTTGGGATGAATTGGGGATTCACCTCTTCTCATATTTTATAGTCACAGCTTAGTCCAGGTCTAGTCCTCTTGTCACCTGCTGTCCTAATAAGCAAGGGGTTTCCCGAGGGGCAAAAGAAGGGCAAAATGTATTAGTCTTCCATTGCTGCTGTAGCAAAATACCACAGTTGGCTTAAACAATAGGCATTTATTTTCTCATGGTTCTGTAGGCTAGAAGTCAGTGATCAAGATGCCGGCTGATTTGGTTTCTGGTGAGGGCTCTCCTGGCTTGCAGATGGCCACCTTCTCTTTGTGTGCTCACATGGCCTTTCCATGATGTGTGTGAAAGTAAGATGAGCAGGCATTCTGATTTTTAGTAAAACAAAAATTTATTATTTTTATATTGAGATTAATTTTACTGATCAGCACCCCACCTTTATGACCTGATTGAGCCTTAAGTATTCCCTAGAGGTACTGTCTTCAAATCCAACCATACTGGCAGCTAGGTCTTCAACATGAATTTTAGGAACACAATCATTCAGTCTGTAACAGGAGGCTAGCTGGCATTCAAATGCAAATGCAGAATTGGAAACTGAGGAGAACATTGAGATGATGCATCCAATCCAAAGAATTTATACAAGAGAGACAATAACTGGAATGGGGCTGCAAGTGGAGTTTAGAAGATGGCTAGGAGTTAGGTCCTGAAGAACTTTCCTGGTACTTCAATAGAAAAGTATGGCTGTGCCTTTCACATGGAGGGAGTGAGTAAGGAGCTTGCCAAGCTAATTTGGACGTATACATGAATTCCTCATCTACTCTCCTTCTAATTCACCCTGTTACATCCAGCCAGCCTTATCTCCCTAAAACAGCATTATTTCATCTCATTATATCATTCAATAACTAAAAATTTGGGCAGTACTGGAAGACAAAGATGGCGACCACCTTAGTGGCTGCTGGGGAGCCGGGCTGGCACCATCCTGGGGACCTGAGGCCATTGCCTCCGACTGGGAAAACAGGGAAGTTTCCACAGGGACCACTGTCATGGCCATGCAATTTGCTGAGGGCGTGGTTCTAGGAACCGACTCCAGATCAACCACTGGGTTGTACATCACCAATCGAGTGACTGACAAGCTGACCCCTATTTGTGACTGTGTTTTCTGCTGCCACTCAGGCTCAGCAGCTGATACCCAGGCAGTAGCTGATGGAGTCACTTATCAGCTTCGTTTCCACAGCATTGAGCTGAATGAGCCTCTGCTGGTATACACGGCAGCCAGCCTCTTTAAGGAAATGTGTTACTGATACCAAGAAGACCTGATGGCAGAAATCATCACTGCCGGCTGGAACCCCCAAGAAGGGGGGCAGGTGTACTCAGTGCCCATGGGGAGTATGATAGTACAACAGTCCTTTGCCACTGGGGGCTCCAGGCGCTCCTGTTTCTTTGGCTGTGTCAGTGCTACCTACCGGGAAGGCATGACCGAGGAAGAATGCCTGCCTGCAGTTCACTGCCAGTGCTTTCACTTTGGTCATGGAGCAGGATGGTTCCAGTGGAGGGGTTATCTACCTGGCAGCCATTGAGGAATCAGGGGTAGAGTGGCAGGTACTTCTGGGAGACCAGAGTCCCAAATTCACCAATGCCACTTTACCACCTCTCTGAATCCTGAGATTCTAAGATACAATAAGAGACACCCCATACTGCTTCAAAATTCAATAAACAGTTTGTCAGTGAGAAAAAAAAAAAAGAACTTAAAATTCATTCAAGATGATACTGATTCCAGGCCTTCTGTTGGGTGTTATGAAGGGCAAAAAGGTGAATCAGATCATGGTGTGTGCTTTGAAGGGGCACATAGTCTAATAAAAATATATAGAGGTATCCAAGATAGAAAGTCACACTCCATAAAAAAGGTGCGGTTCAGGTCAGTCACTCAGTCATGTCCAACTCTTTGTGACCCTATGGATTGCAGCATGCCAGGCCTCCCTGTCCAGCACCAACTCCCAGAGTTTACTCAAACTCATGTCCATTGAGTTGGTGATGCCATCCCACCATCTCATCCTTTGTCATCCCCTTCTCTTCCCGCCTTCAAACCTTCCCAGCATCAGGGTCTTTTCAAATGAGTCAGTTCTTCACATCAGGTGGCCAAAGTATTGGAGTTTCAGCTTCAACATCAGTCCTTCCAATGAACACTCAGGACTCATTTCCTTTAGGATAGACTTGTTGGATCTCCTTGCTGTCCAAGGGACTCTCAAGAGTCTTCTCCAACACCACAGTTCAAAAACATCAATTCTTCAGCACTCAGCTTTCTATATAATCCAACTCTCACATCCATACATGACTACTGGAAAAACCATAACTAGACAGACCTTTGTTGGCAGAGTAATGTCTCAGCTCTTTAATATGCTGTCTAGATTGGTCATAACTTTTCTTCCAGGGAGCAAGCATCTTTTATTTTCATGGTTGCAGTCACCATCTGCAGTGATTTGGGAGCCCCCCAAAATAAAGTCTGTCACTGTCTCCACTGTTTCCCCATCTATTTGCTATGAAGTGATGGGACCAGATGCCATGATCTTAGTTTTCTGAATTTTGAGCTTCAAGCCAACTTTTTCACTCTCCTTTTTCTCTTTCATCAAGAGGCTCTTTAGTTCTTCTTCACTTTCTGCCATATGAGTGGTGTCATCTGTGTATCTGATGTTATTGATATTTCTCCCAGCAATCTTGATTCCAGCTTGTGCTTCATCCAGCCCAGCGTTTCTCATGATTTACTCTGGCATATAAGTTAAATAAGGAGGGTGACAGTATACAGCCTTGATGTACTCCTTTCCCGATTTTGAACCAGTCTGCTATTTCATGTTCAGTTCTACATACAGATTTCTCAAGAGGCAGGGCAGGTGGCTCGTAGTCCCATCCCTTTCAGAATTTTCCACAGTTTATCGTGATCCACACAGTCAAAGGCTTCGGCATAGTCAATAAAGCAGAAGTAAATGTTTTTTCTGGAACTCTCTTGCTTTTTCGATGATCCAACGGATGTTGGCAGTTTGATCTCTGGTTCCTCTGCCTTTTCTAAATCCAGCTTGAACATCTGGAAGTTCACGGTTCACATGTTGTTGAAGCCTGGCTTGGAGAATTTTGAGCATTACTAGCATGTGAGATGAGTGCAATTGTGCAGTAGTTTGAGCATTCTTTGACATTGCCTTTCTTTGGGATCGGAATGAAAACTGACCTTTTCCAGTCCTGTGGCCACTGTTGAGTTTTTCAAATGTGCTGGCATATTGGGTGCAGCACTTTCACAGCAACATCTGTTAGGATTTGAAATAGCTCAACTGGAATTCCATCACCTCCACTAGCTTTGTTAGTAGTTATGCTTCCTAAGGCCCACTTGACTTCACATTCCAGGATGTCTGGCTCTAGGTGAGTGATCACACCATCATGATTATCTGGGTCATGAAGATCTTTTTTGTACAGTTCTTCTGTGTATTCTTGCCACCTCTTCTTAATATCTTCTGCTTCTGTTAGGTCCATACCATTTCTGTCCTTTATCGAGCCCATCTTTGCATGAAATGTTCCCTTGGTATCTCTAATTTTCTTGAAGAGATCTCTAGTCTTTCCCATTCTATTGTTTTCCTCTATTTCTTTACACAGATTGCTGCGGAAGGCTTTCTTATATCTCCTTGCTCTTCTTTGGAACTCTGCATTCAAATGGGTATATATTTCCTTTTCTCCTTTGTTTTTCCCTTCTCGTCTTTTTACAGTGATTTGTAAGGCCTCCTCAAAGAGCCATTTTGCTTTTTTGCATTTTTTTTTCTTGTGGATGGTCTTGATCCCTGTCTCCTATACAGTGTCACAAACCTCCGTCCGTAGTTCATCAGGCACTCTGTCTGTCAGATCTAGTCCCTTAAGTATTATTTCCCACTTCCACTGTATAATTGTAAGGGATTGATTTAGGTCATAGCTGAATGGTCTAGTGATTTTCCCAACTTTCTTCAATTTAAGTCTGAATTTGGCAATAATGAGTTCACGATCTAAGCCATAGTCAGCTCCCAGTCTTGTTTTTGCACTGTATAGAGCTTCTCCATCTTTGTCTACAAAGAATATAATCAATCTCATTTTGGTGTTGGCCATCTGGTGATGTCCACATGTAAAGTTTTCTCTTGTGTTTTTGGAAGAGGGTATTTGCTATGACCAGTGTGTTCTCTTGGCCAAACTCTTATCAGCCTTAGCCCTGCTTCATTCTGTACTCCAAGGCCAAATTTGCCTGTTACTCCAGGTGTCTCTTAACTTCCTACGTTTGCATTCCAGTCCCTTATAATGAAAATGACATCATTTTGGGGTGTTGATTCTAAAAGGTCTTGTAGGTCTTCATAGAATCGTTTAGCTTCTTCAGCATTACTGGTCAGGTCATAGACTTGGATTACTGTGATACTTAATGGTTTGACTTGGAAACAAACAGAGATCATTCTGTCATTTTTGAGATTGCATCCGAGTACTGCATTTTGGACTCTTTTGTTGACTATGATGGCTACTCCATTTCTCCTAAGGGATTCTTGCACACAGTAGTAGATATAATGGTCATCTGAGTCAAATTCTCCCCATTCCAGTCCATTTTAGTTCACCAATTCCTAAAATGTCAACGTTCACTCTTGCCAGTAGTAGATATAATGGTCATCTGAGTCAAATTCTCCCATTCCAGTCCATTTTAGTTTGCCGATTCCTAAAATGTCAACGTTCATTCTTGCCATTTCCTGTTTGACCAGTTCCAATTTGCCTTGATCCATGGACCTAATATTCCAGGTTCCTATGCAGTATTGCTCTTTACAGCATCGTACCTTGCTTCTATCACCAGTCATATTCACAACTGGGTGTTGTTTTTGCTTTGGCTCTATCTCTTCATTGTTTCTGGAATTACTTCTCCACTGATCTCCAGTAGCATATTAGGCACCTACCGACCTGGGGAGTTCCTCTTTCAGTGTCCTATCTTTTTGCCTTTTCATTCTGTTCATGGGGTTCTTAAGGCAACATTACTGAAGTGGTTTGCCTTTCCCTTCTCCAGTGGACCGCATTTTGTCAGAACTCTCCACCATGACCTGTCTGTCTTGGGTGGCCCTACACAGCAATGCTCATAGTTTCATTGAGTTAGACAAGGCTGTGGTCCATGTGCTTAGATTTGTTAGTTTTCTGTGATTGTGGTTTTCATTCTGTCTGTCCTCTAATGGAGAAGGATAAGAGGCTTCTGGAAGCTTCATGATGGGCGAGACTGACTGAGGGGAAAATTGGATCTTGTTCAGATGGGCAGGGCCATGTTCAGTAAATCTTCAATCCAATTTTCTGTTGATGAGTGGTGTTATGTTCCCTCCCTATTATTTGACCTGAGGCCAAACTATGGTGGAGGTAATGAAGTTAATGGCAACCTCCTTCAAAAGGTCCCATTCAGACACAGCTACACTCAGTGCCCCCACCACTGCAGCAGGCCACCACCCACCCACACCTCTGCCGGAGAGTCCTGGACACTCACAGGCAAGTCTGGGTCAGTCTCTTGTGGGGTCACTGCTCCTTGCTCCTAGGTCCTGGTGCATACAAGGTTCTATTTGTGCCCTCCAAGAGTCTGTTTCCCCAGTCCTGTGTAAGTTCTGGCGGCTCTATGATTGGGTTAATGGTGACTTCTTCCAAGAGTGCTTATGCCATACCCAGGTCTACTGCACCCAGAGCCCCTGTTGCTGCAGCAGTCCACTGCTGACCCGTACCTCCTCAGTAGACACTCAGCACATTTCTGTCTCAGTCTCTCTGGGGTCTCTGGGTCCCAATTTTTCCCCTCCTTCTGTCTTGCTGTGGCTTCTCTGCCCTTGGACCTGGGATGTCTCCTCACAGTAAAGGGTTATGTTACCAAATAACCTTTTCCTTATAACCCACCATTGTTATTTATTATTTTATCACTCTTGAGAAATAAAGTTTCACTTTGAACTTTTAATATTACAGCAGGTGGGCTGGTCTTTTACGAAGAAGATTCAACAGAAATTTAAAGCGTTTGAAGAAACACAGAAAGAAACCAAAGAGGAATACTGAAATGTTGGAAACAGCAGTGGATGAGGAAGGATATGGTGATGAAAAGGACCAGGAGACTACAGGTAATGACAAGGATTTAAAGTTGAAGTATTTGATACTTGATTGTTATCCTCATCTTGGTTCAGTTGATGCTTATTTTTTTATGCTGCGAATGTTTGGACCAAAGGAATATCAGCTTCTGAAATAATATCATTATTACCATTTGGATGGAAAGAAGGTGGACAAGAAATGTGCTAGGTTGTTTGGGTACCATACTATTTGGTATATGTAGTTCAGCCCTTCAGGGAAACAAAGAAATAGAATCTGCCTGCCCTAATTCTGAAGCTCCATAATAGACACCCTTGCTAAGTATAATAGTGGCCATGGTCCTCCATGTTGTGTTGACTACATGACATATCCAGTCGTCAGATCAGATCAGTTGCTCAGTCATGTCTGACTCTTTGCGACCCCATGAATTGCAGCACACCAGGCCTCCCTGTCCATCACCAACTCCCGGAGTTCACTGAGACTCATGTCCATCGAGTCAGTGATGCCATCCAGCCATCTCATCCTCTGTCGTCCCCTTCTTCTCCTGCCCCCAATCCCTCCCAGCATCAGAGTCTTTTCCAATGAGTCAACTCTTCCAGTCCTAGATCCTAGCTAATCCTAGTTTCAGCTTCCTGCTCCCCAAAGGTACAGAATATAGTATTAGAAAAGGTTCAGAGAGGGGATCCCAGAATCAAACACCAGGGACTACCTGGGCCTCACTTCACTTGTGTAGGCTTACAGATCCCTGAGCCTTGGCCTGGATTCCCTCATCCCAAATTAATTGTGAGGGACCAAGTGAGAATAAAATGATTTGTGGGAAAAGGAGTGTTCTTCAAGGAGTAGAGGACTGGATTGCGAGTCAGGAGACTCAGGCCATTAACTAGTGTTTCCAATGGCAAGTAACCTTTCAGGTCCTTGATTAGCTGAGATAGTGTGTGTGTGTGTGTGTGTGTGTGTGTGTGTGTGTGTGTGTGTGTGTGTGTGTAGCTGCAGCAATATAACATATGTGAAAATGCTTTGAAAATTGCAGTGCATTACTCAAATGTAAGGTGTTAATTTCTAGCCTCAGTTATGGGGAAGGGCAAGAGTGGAATACTAGACCATTAAACTGTCAGGAGATTCTGGCTTTAGTCCTAGTTTTCCTGTTATTTACAACGGGAGCTTGGGTAAGTCCCTTAACCTTTGCTCAGTTGATTAAACTGCAAAATAGAGATTTGGACTATATGAATAAGAAAAGTGACTTATATCAGAAAAAACAAAATAAAATCCTTATACAAGGTATTATATATGTGTATGTAATTGATATATTATTTATATAAGGTAATACATAAGTATATACGATAATAGTAATACATGTATATTATTACACATACCTGTATATTACTATGTATAACTTTAATGCAGTATTCACATGCATATATATATGCACATACATATGAAATTATAAGTAGACTAACAAAACTTGATTTCTGTGGGCAGTTCTCCAGGGCATGAGATTTACCTTCATTATTCAGAAATTGTCATTGTAATGGTATTTGTTGTAGTATATCAATATTTTGTCTGTATGCCTCACTGTAATAAGATGATATATTGGCAAACTGAAAATAAACTAATTGTAGCATTCAGTATATAGTTTGAGAACTTTGTTGCAGTCAGTTCCTTGTATAACAAAGTATGATGTACGTATACTAGTTCTGAAGTTGTTTTAACTCTGCTTTACTTTTTCTCCTGTAGCATTATTTTCCCATTGAGAAGAATGCGTATCTTTCAGAGAAGAGGAGACTGTCCCAGTCATCTAAATCTGGTGGAACGTTTTAGAAGGATAAAAACTTTTGTTGTGCTTATTTTCAAATATAAAATAAAGTTGTATTTTAGTTTGTGTGCATCAAACCGTAATCTGAATTCTTATTAAAAGTAGCTTCTATAGAATTTAAAAAAGCATATGAAAAGTACTGCTTGCATTTCAGGTCCTGGACAGTGATGGATTTTTGCAACTTGGGTTACGTTATCAACATATATACTTCTGTTGGTGTTAAATAAGGCAGAGATACCACGCTGTTATTCACCTTCAAGCAAAGTGATGAAAAAAAAAGTGATCAAATTTCACTGTATATGACACTTTGTTTTGAGGAAAAGAGGTAAAAGTATTTTATATTAGTGTTCTTTGTAGTTTATAGTTTATAACATTTTTTCCACCCTGAAAGTAAGACACACTCATTACAGAGAACTTGGTAAAAAGGTTATGTAGAAGAAAGAGGGAAAAATCAACCACAATCCACCACCCAGAGCTGAACACTGTTACTATATATTTTTTTTTTACTTTTTAAAGAAACAGTTACATCCTGTGACATACCTAAAATTGACTTTTTAAGAAATTGATACATTTTTATGATTTACTTTCCTCTTTGAAATGTCTAGGGCTCAAGTTTACCTGAGCTTGTTGCTCATTCATTCAACAAACATTGCTTTAGCCCCTGCTAGGGTATGTACTTGGGATATAGTCATGAGCAAGATAGACTTAACCTTTCCTTTGTGGAGCTCACCATCCAGCTGGGGAGGAAGCCACATAAAGAAGTAATGACAGGGCTGTGATAACAGGAGTACCAAGTTCTATGGGAGTAGATGGCAGGGGAACTAGCCCAGACTTTAGAAAGAGATATAAAATGAAAGATAAGAGGGCTGAACAGGGTTTGCCATGCAGTCACTGTAGTGGCAGGAATGTTTCAGATATGAAGGCCAAATTTCATGGAGTATTTGAAGCACTGCAAACAGTTTAGGGTGGCAGCAACTTTGACTTAGATATTAAATCAGAAGAACTTATAACCCACATTAAAGGGTTGGGTTTTATCCTGTGGACAGAAGGGAAACAATGATGGATTTCAAGCAAAAGAATGGTATGGTTAGATCTAATCCTTAGAAGTCAGTCTGACTATTGTGTGGATAATTGGGAGTGAACAATATTGGGGTCAAGGGAACCAGTTATGAGGCTGTTGTATTAATGTGGATGAGAAAGTGTGTCCTGGGCTGGGGTAGTGGCACTTGTGGATAGAGGTAGATTTGAGAGCTGTTAAGTGTGTAGCATCAATAGGACTTGGTGATTAATGTATGTGCGGCAAGAGTTAGCATGCTGAAAGGAGAGTATGAATTTCAGGTTTCTCAATGATGGGCCAACTGGAAAGATAGTGGTGCTGAGCTGGACCAATGAGAAGGGCAGGTTTGGCAGGGGAAGATGGGTCATTTTGGATGAGCTCTTTTTAAAAAATTTATTTATTTTAATTGAAGGCTAATTTACAATATTGTGGTGGTTTTTGCCATACAAGACATAAATCAGCCATGGTGTGTCTATGGGCCATCCAAGATATGACTAGGTTCTGGAGCGCAGGAGAAAGGTCTGGCTGCATATATAAGTTGAGAGTCATCAATACATAGATGATAATTGAAATCACAATGAACGATTGATTCTAAACAGAAGGAATAAGGGGGGAAAAGGGGACTGGAATAGAATCCAGAGGAACACCGCAAGCATCCCAAGCATTTTTTAAAAATTAGTTATTTTAATTGGAGGATACTTACTTTACAATATTGTGACAGTTTTTGCCATACCTCAACATGAATCGGCCATAGGTAGACTTGCGTCCTCCCATCCTGAACCCCTCTCCCACTCCCCCCCCCACCCTATCCCTCTGGCTTGTCTCAGAGCACCGGCTTTGGGTGCCCTGCTTCATGCATTGAACTGGCACTGGTCATCTGTTTTATATATGGTAATGTATATGTTTCAATGCTATACTCTCAAATTATCTTACCCTCGCCTTCTCCCACTGAGTCCAAAAGTCTCTTCTTTATATCTGTGTCTCCTTTGCTGCCCTGCATGTAGGATCATCATTACTACCTTACTAAATTTCATATATATATGTGTGTGTGTGTGTGTGTGTTAATACACAGTATTTGTGAAGAAGAAAATAGCAACCTACTCTAATATTCATGTCTGGAGAATTCCATGGACAGAAGATCTTGGTGAGCTACAGTCCATGGGATCGCAGAGTCAGACACGACTGAAGTGACTTAGCACACATGTATACAGTATTTGTCTTTCTCTTTCTGACTGACTTCATTCTGTATAATAGGCTCTAAGTTCATCCACCTCATTAGAACTGACTCAAATGTGTTCTGTTTATAGCTGAGTAATATTCCATTGTGTATATGTACTACAACTTCCTTATCTGTTCATCTGCCAATGGACATCTAGGTTGCCTCCATGTCCTAGCTATTGTAAATAGTGCTGCAGTGAACATTGGAGTACATGTGTCTCTTTCAATTCTGGTTTCCTCGGGATTTATAGGATGGTCAGAAGTAGTGTGGCTGTCAGTGGAAACTGAAGAGTAGGAGGATAGGTAGGAGAGAACAGTATAATGAAATTCAGCAGGATGGCATGTTTCAAGGAAGAAGTACTCAAGAGTATCAAAGTTCAGATTCATTTCCACTGGATTTGATAACATGGAAGTCGTTGGTGACTTTGGCAATAGCGGTTTCAGGGAAGAGGTAGGAGCAGAAACTAGATGACTTTGAGTTGCAGAGTAACTGGAAGGTGAGAAAGTGAAAGAGTGTAGACTATTTGTTGAAAAACTTTCTGAAAGGAATCAGAAATAACAGTGCAGTGATCGATTGGTAACAGAATGGGGTAGAATAATTTTTTTCAAGATAGAAGAGTAGATGGGACATTGAGTATAAAGGCTGGGGATGTAGGGACATTTCCATCTGCCCTCCTGATCCATGGGGACTGTACCCTGCTCTATTTTCTCCTTAGCATCTATCATCTGTGAATATATTATGTAATTTAATAATTTTTGTGCTTACTGTCTTCCTGTGCCAGAATATAAGTTCTTTGAGGGCAGGGATTTTTATGTGTTTTGTTCAGTGATATTTCCCAAGTGCCTCAAACAGTGTCTGGCACATAGTAAGTGCTCAACAAATAAAATACCCATTGAATGATTAGATTAGGAAAAAAGATGTTTTGCTATGATGATCAGATACTTTCAAGTGAACTGAACTCTTAGGGAAGAAAAACAGTTCAGTAAAACAAATGGTTGCTTTTAAAGCTGTTGCCCAAGAATCTAATACTGCTTCTCTAAATTTTAAGAAGTGCATTCAGGGAAAACTAAATGAAAAAGAACAACCAAAAACTTCTTTTGGTAGAAATAAGTAAGACAACTTCATAAGGAAACAAATGCTTTAGAATACAAAATTGAGATTTTAGCAAAAGCTGCTGCAGTCTATGCAGAATATAAGCATAGTCTGAAACAAATAGTACCCTGAAAGCAATAGAGAGGAACATCTGCAACTCTTCTCTGTTTAACAGATTAGAAGCTGAGTTGCAGGGTCTACTGACAGAGATTACCACGAAGTGGGTAACATGAGAGGAAAGAATGTGAACATAAGTGGCAGCCAAATAAATACTGGACCCAAGATGAAAAGTTAAAACAATTGAAGGTTGCTGTTATCAAAGATTAAAAGCCAAAGGGACCCTCACAAGAGTGGGAAGGAAATAAGGTTGTTCAGAGTGCTGGCTCCCAACAACAGTGCCAACAACAACAGTAGTAGTCAGCAGTACTAAAGTCTGGTTAGACAACAGATGATCAAGCCCAGCGAGACAGATGAGTAGATCATACATATGTCACTAGCATTCAAACCTTAACAGTCACACAGGCATTTCCCGTAAGTTATTACCATATCTATTCCAAATGGAAAGATACGAGTGAAGTAGCAAGTACTAAGATGCAGAGCCTGAACTTAAACTGATCATGGTGACTGCTTTAAAATTACAAGTGATAGATATTCTCCCAAACTCCATGGGCGTTGAGACTTTAAATTATAAATCACCAGTCAAAAGATCTCATATCTGGATCATTGGCCAACCAGACATTGGTAAAAGAATCTGGATAGAGGGACTTCCCTGGTGGTTCAGTGGTTAAGACTCCACACTGCCAGTGCCAGGGGGCACAGGTTCGATCCCTGGTCAGGGAACTAAGATTCTGCATGCTGTGTAGCGCAACTATTTGGAAAAAAAAAAAAAAACAATCTGGATAGATGTAAAGTTATGTCACTTGGAAAATGAGGACAAAAAATTTCTTGAATGTCACTGTCACAGATAATTGGAGCTCTCCATAAAAGAAGGGCTTCTCTTTACTGTGATAAAGGCCTATTTTATTTGCTATGGCATTTTGTGACTTTTTTTGTCTATTTATGGCCTAAGTGATTCACAACTTGCCCTTAGGAGGACTGGGAAACTGATATACCTACTATGGAATTGCTAGGCTGAATTTAGAGCCTTAGACCAAGCTGTAACATGTGGACCATCGAAGTTACTTGCTGCCTGCCCCAGACCTCAGAGACTTGCTAAGAAAACATAGCTGTGCATGGGTTATCGCTTTAGGGTAGAAGACAAAGCAAAGGGAGGTGATACTCAAATGGGAAGGTATCCAGGAATAGTAGGACTGGCTATACAATATGTGGGGTTTAGTGCAAAATGAAAATACAGGACTCCATATTCAAAATTATTAAGAATTTTAAGATGGTGACAACAGGACATTAAACCAAGTACAGGGCTGTTCAAGGAGCTGGGCCTTACGTGATCGCACAGGTTGCATATCCATGCACACCTTGGGGAATAGTTGTGACATGGCAAACCAAGTTGTATATGGATTCCTCCACCACCTTCACACCTGTCAGTGCTAAAAAAGTGATAGGGAGGTTAATGGAACTCAACATCAAACTTAACTAAAAACCTGTTAAAGGCCCCTGGGCAGAGTCAGTATATGAAGGGAAATGTGGGAGATGGCTAGGCCTACAGATGTCAGAATGGTTAGGCTAAAGGCTTCTAGTTGCACTCTTTATTTTTCCTTCATTGCCCCCCAGATCTGACCCCAATTTCTTAGGTGACTCTTCCAAATATTTCAAGAACAGAGACCTCCAATCTTACACATTTTGTTTCAGAAAGTAGAATAACAGAAAAAGCTGTCCATCACTTTTATGAAGCTAGTGTGTTGTAGATAACACAGCCAGAAGAAGAGCGTGCAAGAAAAGAACATCAGAGGCCAATTTAACTTAAGGACATGGATACAAAAATCCCACAAGTGTGTGTGTGTGTGTGTATACTGAATCCAATAATGTATTAAGTAGGCTTTGTTCCAGAAGTGCAAGTATGTTTCAGTGCTGGAATGCAGAGGAATAGAATCGCAATGGGCTGAAGGATAAAAATGATACAATTTTCTGAAAACGTGAAGAAAACCAGTTGAGAAATATCAACACTCATTTATGATTTTAAAAAATCTTAGCAAGCTAGGAATAGCAGGGAGCTCCGATAACCTTATAAAAGTAAACTAAACGTATTTAATGGAGAGATTCTAGAAGCAGTCCCGTTGAGGTCAAGAAAAAGGCTATGAAGCCCTATATCACAGCTGCTATTTAACATAATACTAGACGGTCTAGTCAAAGAATCATACAATAGAAACATGATTTGTAATGGCTAAAAGACAACAACTGTTATTTGCATACAAATATCATTTACATAGACAATCTGAGAAAATCTACAAATCACTGGGACTAATGAGTGTTGGATCTAGCCCCTAGAGTCATTATCAGTCCTGGTATGTCTACAGATATCCATTATTTGTCAGCTTCTTACTGCTCTGGGCAAGTATGCCACTGCAGGTTGCCCAGGACAGGGATTTCCCTGGATGCAGAATTTTCCATGCTAAAAATGAAACAGTCACCCTAGTTCTGACTTGGATTTTCTTCTCTCATAACCCCTGGATATTTGCTTTCAAGCTAGGCTATGTATTTAAATTTGTTTTATATTACAGTTTATCCAGCATTTCTAGATATTTTTAGCATAGGGTATGGATCTGCATCAGCTCATCTTTACTTTTGCCAGAATTTCCCTTATTAAGCCTTTAAGAATAAGGAAACATTTAATGACACGAGCAAATGTTCATGTGTAGAGTGAAAAAAAGCAGACTATACAACTCTGTTTTTATTGTAAAGATATGTATTCACATCTTTGAAAATTTTTGAGATAGCTAGCAGAACTTCAGATAGAATTGACTTCAGTCTCTTTCAGAGGAGATGACTATGGATGAATGGAAAAGAAATCTTACAGGATGAGCAGCTGGAAAGGGAGAAGGATGGAGGATAGGAGAGAAAAATGGTGAAGATTGCGAGACGTAACCAAGGGGGAATGCTTTCATTACAGTGAGACAGTTTGTATTTTAAACACTTAAAACCTGTAGCTCTTTCTCTCACATTGTCTGACTACTTTCATCTTGGAGAAAGTGATCAACTGTTATTCATCAGAGCCCTGGATCCAGATTACATTGTCTTAGTGAGCATGCAGCTAGGTCATTGGAGAAGGCAATGGCACCCCACTCCAGTACTCTTGCCTGGAAAATCCCATGGATGGAGGAGCCTGGAAGGCTGCAGTCCATGGGGTCACTGAGAGTCGGACATGACTGAGTGACTTCACTTTCATTTTTCACTTTCATGCATTGGAGAAGGAAATGGCAACCCATTCCAGTGTTCTTGCCTGGAGAATCCCAGGGACGGGGGAGCCTGGTGGGCTGCTGTCTATGGGGTCGCACAGAGTCGGACACCACTGAAGCGACTTAGCAGCAGCAGCAGCAGCTAGGTCATTGGAGCAGGCATTTTAAACAATCACTTACTAACGGAATTTTTTAAAAATCTGCATTAACCAGGGAAAGAATAAAATAAGTTAACTAAAATACATTTGAATGTTAATTAGTCCTAGAAAGACTCTGATATGGCTCAAGTCAAGTTTTTTTTTTATGTTAATTAAGCAATCCAGTATCTGTAAACCCAGGCTCAAAACAGAGCTTTGATGAGTTGTTAAGAGGTTTCTTAGTCATGAAAATGATGGAGGTCTATTCTTAGAATTTTTAGGTATAAGTGCATCAAAATAGGGAAATCCTGCCTGAGGAAGTATATTCCTTAAATAGTTAGGTAAAATAGGTTTTGTAGGAAGGAGGAGGATGGGTGTAACTATTGATATAAAGAAGGAACACTAGGAAGATCTTTGTGATGATGGAATAGTTCCATATCCAGATTGCAGTAATGGTAACAGTGAACCTACACATGTGATAAAATGGCTTTGCACACTACCAATGTCAATTTCCTGGGTGTGCTGTTAATTGAAGTATATTTGATTTATATATTATTTTAGTTTCAGATAACTGTACTGTAGCTATGTGAGATGTAACCAGTGGGAGAAACTGGGTGAAGGATTTGTGGGACCCACTTTGTTCTCTTTGCAACTTCCAAGGAATTCAGAATTATTTCAAAATAAAAGGTTTTTTAAAATTTATTTATTTTAATTAGAGCCTAATTACTTTACAATATTGTATTGGTTTTGCCATACATCAACATGAATCCGCCATGGGTGTACATGACAAGAACAGCAAAAAATAGGTCGTGTAGACTAGCATCTCCCAGGAAAAGCCAACATGACCCCCAAATATCCTGCCTATTTTGTCTTAGTTGGGTACCAAGGCTGGCAGAAGAGGTTTGGGCTGACTGACACTTGTGTGCCTTGCCAAATTATGCCTTAGATGACAGAAAGATAAATACAGACTTAAGAGCTTTATTTTCACTTTTATATAGGCCACAGTGTCTTGCTGCAGTTAGAGAAATGGCCTTCTAAAACATTATTCTACAACTGTTTTATTTAGACATATCAGTCAAATGACCAGTTTATTTACTGGAGGATGAAAAAAAATCAGCTAATGAATTGAATCAGGATGTCAAGTCCTTCACTTAATATAGACAGACATGAGATACACATTCGTGATAAAATAGCTCACAGAACAGCTTTTAGGCAATTTGACTTATAATTTTTAAAGTAGAGAATCATACTTGAAATGAGCATTAAAGTAATTAGTATATTAGGTATATTAAAGTAATTAGTATAATTAGTATATTAGGACATTGACCTTAACTGTTAAAGCTAAGTTTAGATACAATAACATCAAGAACTAGAAAAGACCAAAAATTATCTCATCCAATTACCTCATTTTATATATAGCAGAAGTTTATATCTGAGTAAAAGCTATAGCTGAGTAAAAGCTAAGATTCTGATATATCTAGGCATCCATTTTCACAGGTTTCTCACCTAGGGTATGAGGCCTAGTTTGGTTTATGTCTAGCTCCTGGGGAACTTTGGCTTATGTTCGACTCTTGGAGGCAGAATTTTGGTGATGAATGGGTGAACAGAGTGCCTGTCTCTCTAACTGGCCCCATAGACTAGGCTGGAGTCTTAAGGAGAGAAGAGCATTTTTTATTTCACCTTAGAACATAGGATTAAAGTGCAGTGAGGACTGAAGGGCAGCTGCAGGTTGAGAGCACTGGAAGACAGCATCCTGAGCATAGAAGTTTCTCAAGGACAAGAGCAGCAGTGACAGTGACTTTTCTCTGGAAGAACTGGAGCAAATTTGTTTGTTCGCTCAGTATGTTTATTGGGGCGTCCCTGCTTGCTCAGTGGTAAAGAATCCACCTGCCAGTGCAGGAGACATAGAATTCGATCCCGGTTCCAGGAGGATCCTGCATGCCGCGGAGCAACTAACCCTGTGTGCCACAACTAGTGAGCCCGTGTGCCCTAGAGCCTGTGCTCCGCAACAAGAGAAGCCATCGAGATGAGAAGCCTGCGCACCACAATTAGGAGAGTAGCCTGCCACTTGCTATAACTAGAGAAAAGCCTACGCAGCAACAAAGACCCAGCACATTTTTACATTTACATCTAAAGTCGCTCAGTCGTGTCCGACTCTATGACCCCATGAACTATATATACAGTCCATGGAATTCTCCAGGCCAGAATACTGCAGTGGGTAGACTTTTCCTTCTCCAGCAGCAACAAAGACCCAGCACAGCCAAAAATAAATAAATAAAAATTTTAAAAGAAATTGCAGAAAAGTTAATATATATGTTTACTGAGTACTATGTTCCAGGCAATGTTCTAAGTGCTTAGACTACATCATGGGAGACAGTAAAGAACCCTGCCATCAAGAAGTTTACATTCTACTGAGGAGCGGGGTAACACAGAGAAGAAACAATAGGCATAATAAGTAAATCATGTGATATGTTAGAGTGTCATAAACACTGTGGAAAAACAGCAGAAGGAGAGTTCAGGGTGGCATCGAGGGGAGGCACAGGTTGTACTACTGAATAGTCAAGGTAGAAGATGTGAGGAAAGATTTGAAGGATGTAAAGGAGTCAGCTGAACTAATATCCAAGTACATCCCACCAGAGGAGACAGTCCAAGCAAAGGCCCCAGTGCAGGAATGTGCCTAGCTTGTTTGCAGAGGAGCTAAAAGGTCTGTGTGACTGATTCGGAGAGCAAGGGGAGGGGATAAGGTGAAGAGATGAGAGTAGTGGTCAGGGCCAGAAGACAGAAGGGGCCTGGTAGGCTGTGGTGAGGACTTGGGTGCTCATTCTGGGTGAGATGGGAGCTGGTGGGGGGTTTCAAGCAGAGCAGGGATGGGACTTGACTTGTGTTTTAATAGAATCACTTAGGGTATTGTGTTGATAATAGACTGTAGAATGGCAAGAGGAGAAGCAGAGACACCAGGTATGAACCTGTTACAGCAGTGTAGGTAGCTCAAACCAGTGTGGAAGCAAGGTGAGAAGTGGTGTTAAGAAGGTCTGATCCTGGGGGTACTAAGAAGTGTTGATAGGATTTCCTGACAGTTTGGATGTGAGGTGTAAGGGAAAGCTAGTAATGCAGGAAAAACTGGAAGGATGGAGTTACTGTCAATACTGATACAGGGAAGGCTGGCGGAGGAGCAAGTTACAGGGGATAATCAAGAACCAACCATGGTGAATTTGAGACGATTATTAGATATTCAAGTGGAGATGTTGAATAGGATATATGAGTCAGGATATATGATGTATAAGTCAGGAATTCAAAAACTTGAAAAGTGTATTTAAAGCCATAGATTGCCACTCACCTGGTGGCTCAGTGGTAAAGAATCCACCTACCAATGCAGGAGACAGGTTCAATCCCTGGGTCAGGAAGATCCCCTGGAGAAGGAAATGACAACCCACTGTATTATTCTTGCCTGGAGAATTCCATTGACAGGAGCCTGGCGGGCTACACAGTCCATGGTGTCGCAGAGTCTGACACGACTTAGTGACTAAACAACAAACATAGAATGAATAAGATGGTTAAAGAAAAGGAGCAAAGACTAATCCCCAGGCCATGCCAGAATTGATACAGGGAAAAAGAGGACAACCAGGAAAGAAAGCTGGAAGTGCCAAGAGAAAACTGTGATTCATGTTCAAATTCTACTGATAGATCAGTAAAATTAGAGCTTAGACTTGAAGGCTTATCAATATAGAGGTCATTGTGGACCTTGATGAGATCCCTGTGATGAACTAAAAGGAGTGAAAGCCTACTTGGAATGAGTTTTAAAAGACTAAGAAGAATTAGAGACAGCAGATATAGGCAACTCTTTTGAGAGACTTGCTTCAGAGAACAAAGAAATCAAGCAGTAGTTGGCAGTTGGGGTGGGTGGGTGGGTAGTGAGAGCAAGGGAAGTATCTTTTAAGGTAATATATTTAATAATTGGGAAAAAGAGATCAGTTTTCCATTTGAAGTTTATTGACTAATGCACAATTAGTACGGATTGTGCTGAATTAAGACATAATGTGTCAAATAGATATAGAATTGACCTAAACACATGAGAAGATCAACCTCAGCAACCATTGGCAAATGCAAATCAAAACCAGAGTGTAATAATATTGCTTCATAACTGTGAGCATGGCTGCAGTCAAAAAGAAAGAAAATAATAAATGTTGGTGAGCATTTGGAGAAATTGGAACATTTATACCTTGCTAGTTTGACTGTTCTTCAACATGTTAAACATAGTAACACCATGCTGCTGCTACTGCTGCTAAGTCGCTTCAGTCGTGTCCGACCCTGTGCGACCCCATAGATGGCAGCCCACCAGGCTCCGCCGTCCCTGGGATTCTCCAGGCAAGAACACTGAGTGGGTTGCCCTTTCCTTCTCCAATGCATGAAAGTGAAAAGTGAAAGTGAAGTCACTCAGCCATGTCCGACTCTTGGCGACCTCATGGACTGCGGCCTACCAGGCTCCTCCATCCATGGGATTTTCCAGGCAAGAGTACTGGAGTGGGGTGCCATAGTAACACCATATGCCCCAGTAATTCCAGGTATATACTCAAAGAGTTATGGAAATGTTTGTTCTTGATCTTTAGGAGGAGTCTCCAGTCTTTCATCATTAATTATGATATTGTTGTTCAATTGCTAAGTCATGTCTGACTCTTTGTGACCCCATGGACTGCAGCACACCAGGCTTCCCTATCCTTCATTATTTCCCAGCTTGCTCAAACTCATGTCCATTAAGACGGTGATGCCATCCAACCATCTCATCCTCTGCTGCCCCCTTCTTCTCTTGCCTTCAATCTTTCCCAGCATCAGGGTCTTTTCCAATGAGTTGGCTCTTCACATCAGGTGGACAAAGTATTGGAGCTTCAGCATCTGTTCTTCCAATGAATATTCAGGACTGATTTCCTTTAAGATTGACAGGTTTGATCTCCTTGCAGTCCAAGGGACACTCAAGAGTCTTCTCCAACACCACAGTTCAAAAGCATCAATTATTCAGCACTCAGCTTTCTTTATGGTCCAACTCTCATATCCTTACATGACTGCTAGAAAAACCATAGCTTTGACTATACAGACCTTTGTTGGCAAAGGGCTGTCTCTGCCTTGCAATGTGCTGTGTAGACATTAGCTGTGTAGTTTTCCTCAATGCCTTTTATCAGGTTGAGGAAGATTCTTTTCATTCCTAGCTTGTTGTTATTGACAGGGTGTTAGATTTTTGTCATATGCTTTTCCTGTGATTATTGAGATGATCATGTGCTTTCCCCCTTGGTTTTACTGATACATTGTGTTACGTTGATTGATTTTCATATGCTGAACCAACCTTTCATTCTTGAAATAAGTCCCACTTGATGATGGTATATAAACCTATTTATATGTTGTGGGGTTGGTAGTTTTTTTGAAGATTTTTGTGTCTATATTCATAATAGATATTGGCTTAGCTTCTTTGTCTATGTCTGATTTTGGTATCAATAATAATGGCCTCAGAATGAGTTGGAAAATTTCCCTGTTTTTATATTATTTGAAAGAGATTATGAAGACCAGTGAGGCCATCTGGACCTGGGCCTCTCTTTGGGAATACTTTTAAAATTACTGATAGAATCTCTACTTTTAAAAGGTCTATTTAGAGTTTTCCATTTCTTCTTGAGTTTAATTTTTTCCTCTCTTGGAATTTATTCCTTTCATCTAAGTTGTCTAAGTTATTGGAATATAATTGTTCATAGTCTTGTTTTTATTTCTCTAAGTTTGGTAGTGATGTTATTTCATTCCTTAATCATTTGAATTCTCTCTTTTTTGCTTGGTCAGTGTAGCTAAAAATGTTCCATTTTTGCTGATCTGTTCCAAGAACCAACTAATGATGTCACTAATCTCTATTCTTCAGCTCTATTTTGTTTATTTCTGCTCTAATCTGTATTATTTCCTTCCTTTTGACTGCTTTGGGTTTAGTTTTGGCTTCATTTTTTGTTTCTTAAGGTGGAATATTAGGTTATTGTTTTGAAATCTTTTTTCTTTTAATATGGTTCTTCACAACTATACATTTCTCTCTAAGCATTGGGTTTTGGCTATATCCTGTGAGTTTTTTATACTGTGTTTTACATGTTCATTCATCTCAAAGTACTTTATTATTTTGTTTGTAATTTTTTCTTTGATTGTATGATTATTAAGAAATGTGCTGTTTTATTTCCACTCTTTTTATATAGTTCTGACTTTTGAACCATGTAAATATTTTATATATTCAAAAGGTAAAGTCAGAAGGGGTTTAAGAAAAACAAACCTTAAGTTGACTACCTACAAAAACAAATGATTTAGAGTGATAACATAAGCACAGAGGAAAAAATTAATTCAAGCAAATTTGACTCTGAACAATCTCAGAAGGATATAGCCTAAGGATATAAAAATAAGGTGATCATATAGTTGTGGTTTGTTCCTAAACTTTTTGTTTTGCTACACTGATGTGTTCCTTCTTCCCCTAATACCACACTGTTTTATAGCTACATAATAGGTCTTGATATCTGGGTGGGTAGGTCCTCCAGCTTTGTTCTTTAAGGTTGCTTTGGCTATTCTTGGCCTTTTGCATTTCCATATGTTTTCACACCAACTTGTCAGTTTTCATCACAAACATGCTGCAGTTTTCATTGGAATTTCATTGACTCCATAAATCAATTCACATATTAACAATATTTAGACTCAAACCTATGGACATAGTATATTCCTACATTGGCATACATAGGTTTTTTCTCAACAGTGTTTTCTAGTTTTCATTGTAAAGATCTTACATATCTTTTGTTAGATTTATTTCTAGGTATTTTATGACTTTTCGTTGGTAATGTAAATTTAAAAAACATCTATTTTCTACTGACTTGTCCTGATCTGTAAAAATTAAATTGCTTTTTGTATTTTGACCTTATACCAACATTATTAAACCCACTTATCAATTCACATTGTTTGTAGATTCTTTTGGATTTCTTATGTATGCAATCATGTCATCTGCAAATGATAGTTTTAATTTCTTCATTTCTAATCTTTATGTCTTTTATATCTTTTTCTTGCTTGATTACACTGTCTAGGACCTCCAGTACAGTGTTAAATGGAAGTGTTGCTAGCAAACATCCTTGTGTTATTCCTGACCTCAGGTGAAATTTAAAAAATAATTTAGCAATGTGATTTTTTTGGTAGTTACTATTCAGATTAAGGAATTTCCCTTTTCTTCCAAATTTGCTAAGAGTTTTTTTTGTTTTTTGTTTTTTGTTTTTTACCACAAGTAAGAATTCAGTCTTATCAAATGCCTTTTCTGCATCTACTGAAGTGATCATATAATTTTCTACCTTCTCTTCATGCTAATATAGTAAATTATACTAATTGATTTTCCCATTAACTCTACTTGTTTGAGATATACTATCATTGTTAAATATCATTGGAGTAGATTAACACACACACTTTTCATCTATACATAATTTTGATTTCTTTTTAAAAGCCGTTTTATTGAGTTATAATTGATGTTAAAAAGCTGTACCTATTTAATGTATAAAACTTGATAAATTCATGTACTTGGAGGGCTTCCCTAGTGTCTCAGACTGTAAAGAATCTGCTTGGAATGCAGGAGACCTGGGTTCAGTCCCCGGGTCACAAAGAGTTGGACACTACTGAGCAATTAACACTTTCACTTTACATGTACCTGGAAACCATCATCACCATAAATATCCTAGACACATCTATCTTCTTGCCGAGTTTCTTCCTTCTCCATTACTATGTTATGTAATTTTCACTTCTTAGAATGTACTTTTCAAGTTTTAGTTATGCTGGCTTCATAAAATAAGATGGCAGGTATTCTTTTTCTTTCTTTCTGATCTCTGGAAGTATTTGTGTAAGAAGTATTTATTCTTCAAGTGTTTGAAAGAATTTATCATGAAGCCATTTAGGCCTAGAGTTATACTTCATTGGGAGGTTTTTAATAACAGGTTTTATGTCTTTCAGAGATATAGGAGCCTTTCTTCTGTCAGATTTGTTGACTTATGTTTCTCAAGGAATTTCTCCACTTCCTCTAGAGCTGGTTCTGACCCATTCTCTTTTGCTTTTTTCTTTCTGGGTCTGCCAACTGCACTTGCATTAGACTTTGCTCATGCTCGTGCTTAGTTGCTCAGTCATGTCCAACTCTCTGCAACCCCATGGACTCTAACCCACCAGGCTCCTCTGTCCATGAGATTCTCCAGGCAAGAATACTGGAGTAGGTAGCCATTCCCTTCTCCAGGGGATCTTCTCGACCCAGGGATCAAACTTGAGTCTCCTGCATTGCAGGCAGATTCTTTACCATGTAAGCCACCAGGGAAGCCCTACCATGTTTCATATGTCTCTTATGTTGTTTTCAAGAATTCTCATCCTTTTTCTCTCCATTCTTTTTTCTAGCTAATATCTACTGACCTATTTTTTAGTGCACTAATCATGTTTTCAATTTTGCCCAATCTCTTAAACCCATATGTTGAGTTCTTAATTTTAGCCATTTATTTTCTGTTCCAGACTTTAAATTTGACTTATTATATTTCCCAGTTCTATGGTGAAAATCTCTCTGTTGCCATATATTTTCTTGAACCTATTCATCACAGTTATTTCAAAGTCTGTATCTGGTAACTACAATATCATCTATGTTTCTGTTTCTATCCCCTCTTTTTCCCTTGTCTTGTGTATTTTTATGCCAGTAAATTTTTATTGAATGCTCAATGTTATGTATGAGAATGGTAGTGACTGTCGATCATGTTATCTTCCTCCAGAGAGAACTACCCTTTTCCTCTGGCAGGCAGCAGAGGATCTGATCACCTTAATTCAACTAGGGACTTGGCTGTCTCAAGGCTAGTATGCAGTCTTTATATGTCCAGGTTTACCTCTGGTTAACCCCCACTTGTAGGACATAGCCTTCTAGGAGTTCCAACTAAGAATCAAGGTTGGTTGCTAGGGCGCCTCCTACCTGGTAGGTCATAAACTCCAGTTTTTCTCTCTTCAGCACTGTGCGCCTGTCACAGCCTTGCTTTGCTTTGCCCATGCTTTCTCCCTGACTTCTTAGCCTCATTCTCTGTACAATTTAACCTGTTAATTCCTCTAAAGAAATCTGGTTCCTAGTATTGTATTCTATTCCATGACTTCCTAGCTTTCTAGGATCTTGGCCTATCAACATTCAGCTGCCTTGGCAGCCAAACTTCATTTTTAGTCTCCCTAGCCCATGAGGCGACTTAAAGCTAATCTGCTGGCTTCTCTGTCTCAACTCCATGCCAAAATTATCCTGAGGGAAAAGTAATATGCGGAAAGTAAGGCTCACCTTAACGAGCTTCCAGACTTCTTTCTAGATCTTGTCTCTCAAGTCCTGACTGCTTCAGTAGCTCTCCAGTTCTTTCTTCACAAAAGATATTTTTAATTAATTTATTTTAATTGGAGGATAATTACTTTACAATATTGTGGTTTTTGCCATACATCAACATGAGTCGACCACGGGTGCACATGTGTCCCCCTCATCCTGAACCCCCCTCCCACTTCCCTCTCCACCCTGTCCCTCTGGGTTGTCCCAAAGCACTGGCTTTGGTCGCCCTGCTTCATGCATCGAACTGGCACTGGTCATCTGTTTTACATATGGTAATATAAATTTTTTTTTTCTTGTAATGAGAACTTTTAAGATTTATTCTTTAACAATTTCAAATATGCAATACATTATTCTTAACTAGTCACCAGGCTATACATTAAATCACCATGACATTCATTTTATACCTGAAATTTTTTACCTTTTGACTCTCTTCACCCATTCTGATCACCCTTTATCCATCCTCTCCCTCTGGAAAGCACCTATCTGTTCTCACCTATCAAAAAGCTTGGTTTCATTTGTTTGATTTAAGATTCCATAAATAAGAGTGATCATACAATATCTGTCTTCCTCTCTATGGCTTATTCCACATAGCATAATACCCTCAAGGTTGAATGGATATCTTTTTTAAAAGCCAAGAATAGGGAAGCAGAGATGATGGAACTTTTCTTTTTTTTTTTAATTAGTTCATATTTTGTTTTTTTCTTTTTTTAAGTTAATTTTATTTTTTAAATTTAAATTTATTTATTTTAATTGGAGGCTAATTACTTTACAATATTGTATTGGTTTTGCCATACATCAACATGAATCTGCCACGGGTGTACACGTATATACATGTTTCAATGCTATTCCTCAAATCATCCTACCCTCTAGTTTTTCTGTTAGTTTATTGGTCTACTACAAAGCTAACTCCATCAGAGTTCTGAGCTCATGATTATAATGTGTGTGTGTGTATTTCCCCTGTACATTTTTATGTATATTGAACAAAAGGATATAGGAGCAATAACTCTCCAATAGCAGTGAGCACATCTAGCACTTGATCTTTGTTTCTGTGCATCATTTCTCACTAAAGATGAATCAGATTTCCTTAAAGAAATGGCTGGTTTTAAGTAAAGTACAAGTACAAGCCTGGGTATCCTGCTGTATGAGAAAGTAAGACAGTGACCAAAGAATGATGGGAACATGTCATAAGGACACAGAAGCCAACTTGAAAGGACACCCAATGGCTAAGTGTGGAACTGTTTGAATATCAAAAAAATGATGCTAAAGGTTTATAATGCATTTAATTAAGAAAAATGCATAAATGCATGGTGCATATTGAAAAGAAAGGTAAGGATGAAGAAAGCTCTGTTCTTATTTTTTACAGAAGAATGTCAGCTACTAAATGTAGAAACAATAATATAGTTAGAAAACTGCTGTTTTATAACCTCCAAAGTAATAAATTGTTTGAATAAGGATGATCAGTTAATGCAAATATGACTGGGTAAAATGTTATTGGGAACAAGTCTGAAGTTATCACTCCATAGATTACTTTTCATAAAGGCAAAAATATGCTCTCACAATGGAAAAGTCTGGTGGTCGTCACCTTATCCAAGTGGTCAAGCTTGGCATTGCCAGTAGTGGTTTGACCTAACACTGTGTGCTTTCAGTGTGACTCAGTGGTTGGTACCTAATGTCATTTATGTGATGCTCTTATTGAAAATGTTTGACCTGAATCTCATTGCAAGGAAATAGACAATTCTACAGTGAAGGAAATAGACAGTTCTACAGTGTGCAGCATGATAAAGGACAACTGACCTGGATTTCTTCAAAGGACTTGATGTCATGAAGAACAGAGGGAGTCAGGGGGATTGTTCTGGATTGCAGGAAACTAAAGAGACACAGCAGTCAAATGCTAGGAGTGAATCTTGAATGGATCCTGGACTGGAAAACTGGAATCCATAAAGGACATTTTGAGAACAATAAAATAAATTTAGTATGGGCTGGATGCTTGATACTGAATTTATAGTGAATTTTTTTAGGTGTGCTTATACCGTAGTTAAACAGGGGACTCTTACTCTTGGGAAATGTATACTGACATATTTCATGGTGAAGTGTAGTGATGAAAGTGTGATTTGAAAAACTGGATGTGTGAGTGTGTGGAGAGATGGAGTGGATGTTGCAAGATTTAAATATTGGTGGACATAGATGAAGGCGTTGAAAATGAGAAGGGGGAGAAAAGCCCTTGTAGCCTTCTGCTGTTTTTCAGCCAAAACCCACAAGATGGCAGTAGAGGAATGCTCTTATGTGCTTCTTTGTAGCCTTTTATAAGGTGACCTTATTTTCTCATCTGAGAAGCAGGATGCAAGATCCAACAAAGGATTACTTTTGCTCTGTGAATACATTAATATGAAAAGTTAAACAAGAGCATGAACACAAAATGCCATTTGGCTGTATCATTCTATGGATTGCCTTTGTTGAAATAAATGCCATTTTGGAACTTCCCTGGTGGTCCACTGGCTAAGACTCGCATGCTCCCAATACATGGGGCCCGGGTTCAATCCCTGCTTGAGGAACTAGATCCCACATATCACAACTAAAGATCCTGTGTGCTGCAACAAAGATCAAAGATCCTGTGTGCCCCAACTAAGACCCAGTGCCCCTAAATAAATAAATATAAATATTTTAAAAATACACCATTTTGTTAAATTTGATCCAGAAAACTTCTGAAATGTATTTAAGATATTGTGTAAATGAGCATTTTTCTGATAAGCATATCCACAGTTTTCACCATGTCTCAGAGTAGTTATCTGTCCCCACACTGACGAGCTCCAGGGGCTCAAGAAAGTGGTACTAGGTTAATGCCTTAACCATATCAGAGTTGCTGGTAACTTGTTATTTTCTTTTAATAAGTTGTCTAAAAGTGTTTGAGTTTTCGTGAAGAGTCTTGGCACTGAGTATTTGCTAAACTGACTGATGTAGGAATGAGTGGGTGTGTATGAATGGTAGCCAGAAGACCTAGGTATAAATGTGATACCTATGTGTCCCTCATCTCCACGCAACTCCTCGAACCCATGCACCAAGATACAAAGTGTTTAGCAAAATATTTGTGGTCATATAATTGCAGGGACAAATATAAACAACCTCAGATATGTAGATGATACCACTCTAATGGCAGAAGGTGAAGAGGAACTAAAGAGCCTCTTGATGAGCGTGAAAGGGGAGAGTGAAAAAGCTGGCTTAAAACTCAACATTCAAAAAATGAAAATCATGGCATCTGGTTCCATCACTTCATGACAAATAGAAGGGGAAAAAGTGGAAGCAGTGACAGAATTTATTTTCTTGGGCTCCAAAATCATTGAGGATAGTGACTGCAGCCATGAAATTAAAAGACATTTGCTCCTTGGAAGGAAAGCCCTGACAAAACTAGATAGCGTATTAAGAAACAAAGACATCACTTTGCTGACAAATGTCCATATAGTCAAAGCTATGGTTTTTCCAGTAGTCATGTACAGATGTCAGAGTTAGACCATAAAGAAGTCTGAGTGCTGAAGAATTGATGCTTTCAAACTGTGGTGCTGGAGAACACTCTTGGGAGTCCCTTGCACAGCAAGGAGATCAAACCAGTCAATCCTAAAAGAAATCAAGCCTGAATATTCATTGGAAGGACTGATGCTGAAAGCTGATGCTCCAATACTTTGTCCACCTGATGTGAAGAGCCAACTGACTGGAAAAGACCCTGAATCTGGGAATGATTGAAGGCAAAAGGAGAAGAGGGCAGTAGAGGATGAGATGGTTAGATAGCAGCACCAACTCAATGGACATGAATTTGAGCAAACTCTGGGAGATAGTGAAGGACAGGGAAGTGTAGCATGCTGCAGTCTGTGGGGTTGCACGACTTAGCAACTGAACAACAACAGCAACAACAAAGCAATTCCCTACCAGAGTCAGTCATTTGCCTCTGCTTATTTTTTTATTCCTCAAAGAAAAATAGTTTATTGGTCAATGGAGATGCTAGCCATATAAAACTTTCTATGTAAACATACATCAAAAGAGTTCATTTGTTAGGGTAATGTGAGCCAAGCTTCTTGTGATTACAGAAAGTTTCTATTCTCCTGTGAGTGTCACCTGTGACTCATTTTCCTCCAAGAGTTCCTGGTTTGTATCAGGTCTAGGTTTCTACAGATTGCAACGTCAGCAGCTTGCAATGTGAGGGATAAGCCATAGAACACTCTTCTCTTTTTGATTCACTAACCAGAGTGGGCTTTGGTTTCTGTGGAACTGAAAATAACCTGGTAGATAGCTATCTTAAAAACCTGCATATTGACTTGATTATGAAAGAAAATCCTTGCTAATAAGCACCTTCATTTTTAAAAGAGGGTCATGTATTAGGAAAAATAAAATGCCCCTTTAAGATGCATTGGCAGTGTGTAGTTGGTTTAAACTATCATTTACTGAGTTCTTACCATTTTTCACTCTCTCAACTTGGTTAGCATTGGAGACTTCCTTATTGATGGTCTATAAACTACCAGTAGTTAGCAATATGACTGCAAGTGAAAGACTGAATAGCAAAATAATCTTGTCTTTAGAAAGGAACTTTTAACTTCTCCCTTCTTGTATTCCCAGTGGAAACACTGTGTTCTTTGGTAGAAAAACTTATGTTAGGTAAAGAACTGGTTAAATAAATCATGACACATCCATATGATGGACTGTATGTAGCTGTTCAAAATTATGACATGGACTCATAAATATTGACATGGAAAGGTATCCAAGCTGAATTATAAGAGAAATAGAGCAAGTTGCAGAACAATGTGTAAAGTATGATCCTTGTTTGAAATATATATTTTCTTTTATATGTTCAGAAAATAAGATCTAGGAGATTATTCACTAATTTGCTTAAAGTGGATTATTTATGTCGTGAGGAAGACAGTAGTATTGCAGTGCAAGGGGACTTGTATTTTCTACTTTATATGTTTTTCTGTTGTCTGGATTTTTTATGAGAATGTAATCTGAATAAATTGTGATATAAAGGAACATATGTTGGCACAATCCTGTGAGACCTTCATAATGCTGAATATAATTGTTGCTCAGTATAATCAATTCTGTCACTCATCTTGAATAGACCAAAGCTAAAGAAAACCAATTAGTTAACTTATATCCTTTGTACATTTGAAGCTGTTTACAATATTAAAAGACCTGAAGTGGAACAAGAAAAATAAATGTATGAACTAAAAATGACAAATTGTTGAGAAGAAATGAAATAACCATTTGGAGGGAATGAGATAACTGTACTGGAAATATGGAATGACTTTTCTATTAAATAAAACACAGGGTTTAGCTCTGAGGTTTCTGGTTCCGAACCAAAAATGGTAACTAGGTTCGCTCGGTTGTTTGTATATATACTGAAGGAAAATACTTAAAGAAATTTATTGTATGGTGTCTTATATAAGCAACATTAAGTGACGTATTAGACAGTAGTTTTTATGTTTATCAAAGACACAGAAACTTCTGGCTGAATGTTTTCTTCACTTGCCCTGTTAAAAATGTAGCCAAAATGTCAAATCATAACTCCATCGCAGAAAAAAATCTCTTTGTGGAAACTCAGGGAATATAGTCCAAATACATATTTATTTTCCTGATGATTCAAACAAATTGTTGTGAAATGAGGATTCACATCAGAATCAACTAGGGGGAGGCATTTAGATATTCCGGTTCCCTGGTTCACCGTGCATCTTTAGAGATTCTCATTCTGAAGATCTTGCATTGGGCTCGAGAATCTGTAGTTCTTGGTGTTTTCTCCATATTCTAGTGCAATCCTGGTTTGAGAACCATTGATGTGTGATACACAATAAGCATAGCACATTTTCCTTTACTGTGTTTTATTCAAAGATAAATAATGTTTACTCTATTAAAATGGATAAATTATTAAGCTGAATTCAAATATTACATTAATTTTTGAAATAAATATCAGCCTTAGACATTTGATGCTTTCAAATTGTGGTGCTGGAGCAGACTCTTGAGAGTCCCTTGGACTGCAAGGAGATCAAACCAGCCCATCCTAAAGGAAATCAATCCTGAATATATATTGGAAGGACTGATGCTGAAGCTGAAGCTCCAATACTTTGGCCACATGTTGTGAAGAGCTGACTCATTAGAAGAGGCCCTGATGCTGGGCAAGATTGAAGGCAGGATAAGAAGGGGACAACAGACGATGAGATGGTGGGATGGAATCACTGACTCAATGGACATGAGTTTGAGCAAGCTCTGGGAGATGGTAAAGGACAGGGAAGCTTGGCGTGTTGCAGTCCATGGGGTCACAAAGAGTTGGACACGAAGAGTACATCATGAAAAACGCTGGGCTGGAAGAAACACAAGCTGGAATCAAGATTGCTGGGAGAAATATCAATAACCTCAGATATGCAGATGACACCACCCTTATGGCAGAAAGTGAAGAGGAACTAAAAAGCCTCTTGATGAAAGTGAAAGTGGGGAGTGAAAAAGTTGGCTTAAAGCTCAACATTCAGAAAACGAAGATCATGGCATCCGGTCCCATCACTTAATGGCAAATAGATGGGGAAGAAATGGAAACAGTGATAGACTTTATTTTGGGGGGCTCCCAAATCACTGCAGATGGTGACTGCAGCCATGAAAATAAAAGACGCTTGCTCCTTGGAAGAAAAGTTATGTCCAACCTAGACAGCATATTAAAGAGCAGAGACATTGCTTTGCAAACAAAGGTCTGTCTAGTCAAAGATATGGTGTTTCCAGTAGTCATGTATGGATGTGAGAGTTGGACTATAAAGAAAGCTGAATGCCGAAGAATTGATGCTTTTGACCTGTGGTGTTGGAGAAGACTCTTGAGTTCCTTGGACTGAAAGGAGATCCAACCAGTCCATCCTAAAGGAGACCAATCCTGGGTGTTCATTGGAAGGACTGATGCTGAGGCTGAAACTCCAATACTTTGGCCACCTGATTGGAAGAACTGACTCATTTGAAAAGACCCTGATGCTGGGAAAGATTGAAGGTGGGAGGAGAAGGGGACGACAGAGGATGAGATGGTTGGATGGCATCACTGACTTAATGGATATGAGTTTGAGTAAACTCTGGTAGTTGGTGATGGGCAGGGAGGCCTGGCACACTGCAGTCCATGGGGTTGCAAAGAGTAGGACATCACTGAGGGACTGAACTGAACTGATAAAATACCTAACTCAACACTAAAATGAGCACAGCTGCCCTTAGCACACAGACGTCTGGCACAGTGTTGCTCCAGTAAGGCATCACTAATACTTTGGGAAGGGGCTTCCCAGGTGGTGCTAGTGGTCAAGAATCTACCTGTCAGTGCAGGAGATGTAACAGATGTGAGTTCCATCCTTGTGTTGGGAAGATCCCCTGGAGGAGAGCATGGCAACTTATTCCAGTGTTCTTGCCTGGAGAATCCCATGGCTAGAGAAGCCTGCTGCTGCTGCTGCTAAGTCGTTTCAGTCGGGTCCGACTCTGTGCGACCCCACAGATGGCAGCCTACCAGGCTCCCCCGTCCCTGGGATTCTCCAGGCAAGAACACTGGAGTGGGTTGCCATTTCCTTCTCCAATGCATGAAAGTGAAAAGTGAAAGTGAAGTCGCTCAGTCGTGTCTGACTCTTAGCGACCCCATGGACTGCAGCCTACCAGGCCTGGCGGGCCACAATCCATGGGGTTGCAAAGAGTCGGACACGACTGAGTGACTGAGCATGCATCATCTTGTACTTTGGGAGGGACTGTCCTTCATTGGAAAAGGCTGTACTAAGTAGCTCTGAAACCATCCCTTGGAAAAGCTGGGGTTCTGCTCTCATCCATGGTATGACTCTGAATAGGGATGCTGCTTCTCTGGTGCCCCCCCCCAATTTAACTGGGTATCCTAGATTTTTATTTGCTGAATCACTTTATATTCTAGATGAATTTTGGAAGTTTAAGCAAGCATCTTATGTTGTGCTTTTTTTCTGAGAAGTCTTGTAGAAACATTCAGGTTATTTTATAGACTGAGGCATCTGCAGGGATGGCACCATGAGAAGCCCTTCCTGTGACTGACTTCCTACTCTTCTTATTTGGCTCAAGGGCTGGCTGATTAGGAGACCTGATCAAGGTCAGAGGCTTTAGTTAATAAATGGATTTCCCATATTGGGTTTTTTATGTTAATGAATGAGTTTCCCATATTTTCAATCAGTCTCTCCCAACAGGAAGCTTCCATAAGCCTCTTATCCTTATCTGTCAGATGGAAGACAAGATGAAAACCACAATCACAGAAAACTAATCAAAACAATCACATGGACCACAGCCTTGTCTAACTCAGTGAAACTATGAGATATGCCATGTAAGGCCACCCAAGATGGACAGGTCATAGTGAAGATTTCTGACAACACATGGTCCACTGGAGAAGGGAATGGCAAAACACTTCAGTACTCTTGCCTTGAGAACCCTATGAACAGTATGAAAAGGCAAAAAGATATGACACTGAAAGATGAAGTCCCCTGGTTGATAGGTGCCCAATATGCTACTGGAGAAGAGTGGAGAAATAACTCCAGAAACAATGTAGAGATGGAGCCAAAGTGAAAACAACATCCAGTTGTGGATGTGACTGGTGATGGAAGTAAGTCCAATGCTGGAAAGAACAATATTGCATAGCGACTCTGGAGTGTTAGGTCCATGAATCAAGGTAAATTAGTAGTGGTCAAACAGGAGTTGGCAAGAGTGAACATGGACATTTTAGGAATCAGTGAAATAAAATGTTCTGGAATGGGCGAATTTAACTCAGATGACCATTATATCTACTACTGTGGGCAAGAATCCCTTAGAAGAAATGGAGTATCCCTCATAGTCAACAAAAGATTCCAAAATGCAGTTCTTGGGGTTAAACTAAAAAATGACCGAATGATCTCTGTTTGTTTCCAAGGAAAGCCATTCTATATTACAGTAAATCCAAGCCTATGCCCCAACCAGTAATGCTGAAGAAGCTGAAGTTGAACGGTTCTATGAAGACCTACAATACCTTTTAGAACTAACACCCAAAAAGTATGTCCTTTCCATCATAGGAGACTGGAATGTAAAAGCAGGAAGTCAAGAGATACCTGGAGTAGTGAAGTTTGGCAAAAATGAAGCAAAATGAAGCAGGGCAAAGGCTAACAGAGTTTTTTTGCCAAGAGAATGCACTGGTTATAGCAAACACCCGCTTCTAACAACACAAGAGAAGACTCTACACATGGACATCACCAGATGGTAAATACTGAAATTAGATTGATTATATTCTTTGCAGTCAAAGATGGAGAAGTTCTATACAGTTAGCAAGAGCAAGACCAGGAGCTGACTGTGGCTCAGATCATGAACTCCTTATTGCCAAATCCAGACCTCAATTGAAGAACGTAGGGAAAACCATTAGACCATTCAGTTCAGTTTAGTTCAGTTCAGTCACTCAGTCGTGTCCAACTCTTTGTGACCCCATGGAGTGTAGCACACCAGGCCTCTCTGTCCATCACCAACTCCCGGAGTTAACCCAAACTCATGTCTATTGAGTCGGTGATGCCAGCCAACCATCTCATCCTCTGTTGGCCCCTTCTCCTCCCACCTTCAATCTTTCCCAACATCAGGGTCTTTTCCAAAGAGTCAGCTCTTCACATCAGGTGGCCAAAGTATTGGAGTTTCATCTTCAACATCAGTCCTTCCAATGAACACTCAGAACTGATCTCCTTTAGGGTGGACTGGTTGGATCTCCTTGCAGTCCAAGGGACTCTCAAGAGTCTTCTCCAACACCACAGTTCAAAAGTATCATTTCTTTGATGCTCAGCTTTCTTGTAGTCTAACTCTCACATCCATACATGACTACTGGAAAAACCATAGCCTTGACTAGACAGACCTTTGTTGGCCAAGTAATGTCTCTGCTTTTTAATATGCTGTCTAGGTTGGTCATAACTTTCCTTCCAAGGAGTAAGCATCTTTTAATTTCATGGCTACAGTCACCATCTGCAGTGATTTTGGAGCCCCCCAAAATAAAGTCTGAAACTGTTTCCACTGCTTCCCCATCTATTTGGCATCAAGCGATGGCACCACCTTTATGGCAGAAAGTGAAGAGGAACTAAAAAGCCTCTTGATGAAAGTGAAAGTGGAGAGTGAAAAAGTTGGCTTAAAGCTCAACATTCAGAAAACGAAGATCATGGCATCCGGTCCCATCACTTCACTTTCCTGTGGTCATGTATGGATGTGAGAGTTGGACTGTGAAGAAGGCTGAGCACCGAAGAATTGATGCTTTTGAACTGTGGTATTGGAGAAGACTCTTGAGAGTCCCTTGGACTGCAAGGAGATCCAACCAGTCCATTCTGAAGGAGATCAGCCCTGGGATTTCTTTGGAAGGAATGATGCTAAAGCTGAAACTCCAGTACTTTGGCCACTTCATGCAAAGAGTTGACTCATTGGAAATGACTCTGATGCTGGGAGGGATAGGGGGCAGGAGGAGAAGGAGACGACAGAGGATGAGATGGCTAGATGGCATCACTGACTCGATGGATGTGAGTCTGGGTGAACTCCGGGAGTTGGTGATGGACAGGGAGGCCTGGAGTGCTGCCATTCATGGGGTTGCAAAGAGTCGGACACGACTGAGCGACTGAAGTGAACTGAACCGAACTGATGGGACCGGATGCTATGATCTTAATTTTCTGAATGTTGAGCTGTAACCCAACTTTTCACTCTCCTCTTTCACTTTCATCAAGAGGCTCTTTAGTTCTTCTTCACGTTCCGTCATAAGGGTGGTGTCATCTGCATATCTGAGGTTATTGATATTTTTCCTGGCAATCTTAATTCCAGCTTGTGCTTCATGCAGCCCAGCATTTCTCATGGTGTACTCTACATATAAGTTAAATAAGCAGGGTGACAATACACAGCCTTGATATACTCCTTTTCCTATCTGGAACCAGTCTGTTGTTCCATGTCCAGTTCTAACTGTTGCTTCCTGACCTGCATACAGATTTCTTAAGAGGTGGATCAGGTTGTCTGGTATTCCCATCTCTTTTAGAATTTTCCATTTTATTATGATCCACACAGTCAAAGGCTTTGGCATAGTCAATAAAGCAGAAGTAGATGTTTCTCTGGAACTCTCTTGCTTTTTTAATGATCCAGCAGATGTTGGCAATTTGATCTTTGTTTCCTTTGCCTTTTCTAAGTCCAGCTTGAACATCTGGAAGTTCATAGTTCACATATTGCTGAAGCCTGGCTTGGAGAATTTTGAGCATTACTTGACCAGCATGTGAGATGAGTGCAATTGTGTGGTAGTTTGAGCATTCTTTGGCATTGCCTTTCTTTGGGATCGGAATGAAAACTGACCTTTTCCAGTCGTGTGGCCACTGCTGAGTTTTCCAAATTTGCTGGCATATTGAGTGCCACACTTTCACAGCATCATCTTTCAGGATTTGAAATAGCTCAACTGGAATTCCATCACCTCCACTAACTTTGTTCATACTGATGGCCCACTTGACTTCGCATTTCAGGATGTTTGGTTCTTGGTGAGTGATGTCACCATCATGATTATCTGGGTTGTGAAGATCTTTTTTGTACAGTTCTTCTGTGCATTCTTGCCACCTCTTCTTAATATCTTCTGCTTCTGTTAGGTCCATATCATTTCTGTCCTTTATTGAGCCCATCTTTGCATGAAATGTTCCCTTGGTATCTCTAATTTTCTTGAAGAGCTCTCCAGTCTTTCCTTTTCTATTGTTTTCCTCTATATTTGCACTGATCACTGAGGAAGGCTTTCTTATCTCTCCTTGCTGTTCTTTGGAACACTGCATTCAAATGGTTATATCTATCCCTTTCTCCTTTGCTTTTTGCTTCTCTTCTTTTCACAGCTATTTGTAAGGCCCCCTCAGAGAGCTGTTTTCAGATTTATTTTTCTTGCAGATGGTTTTGATCCCTCTCTCCTGTACAGTGTCAAGAATCACCATCCATAGTTCATCAGGCACTCTATCTATCTATCTAGTCCCTTAAATATATTTCTCACTTCCATTGTATAATCGTAAGGGATTTGATTTAGGTCATACCTGAATGGTCTAGTGGTTTTCCCAGGTATGACCTAAACCAAATCCCTTATGATTATATGGTGGAAGTGACAAATAAATTCAAGGGATTAGATCTGATAGAGTGCCTGAAGAACTATGGACAGAGAGTCATGACACTGTTCAAGAGGCAGTGATCAAGACCATCCCCAAGAAAAAGAAATGCAAAAAGGCGAAACGGTTGTCTGAGGAGGCCTTACAAATAGCTGAGAAAAGAAGAGAAGCTAAAGGCACAGGAAAAAAAGAAAAATATACCCATTTAAATGCAGAGTTCCAAAGAATAGCAAGGAGAGATAAGAAAGCCTTCTTCAGTGATCTGTGCAAAGAAATAGAGGAAAACAATAGAAATGGAAATACTAGAGATATCTTCTAGAAAATAAGAGATACCAAGGGAACATTTCATGCAAAGATGGGCTCAATAAAGGACAGAAATGGTAGGGACCTAACAGAAGCAGAAGATATTAAGAAGAGGTAGCAAGAATACACTGAGGAACTATATAAAAAAATCTTCATGACACAGATAACTATGATGGTGTGATCACTCACCTAGAGCCAGACATCCTGGAATGCAAAGTCAAGTGGGCCTTAGGAAACATCACTGTGAACAAAGCTAGTGGAGGTGATGAAATTCCAATTCAGCTATTTCAAATTCTAAAAGATGATGCTGAGAATGTGCTGCACTCAATATGCCAGCAAATTTTGAAATCTCAGCAGTAGCCACACTGGAAAAGGTCAGTTTTCATTCCAATCCCAAAGAAAGACAATGCCAAAGAATGTTCAAACTACCACACAGTTACACTCATCTCACATGCTAGTAAAGTGATACTCCAAATTCTCCAAGCCAGGCTTCAAAGTACGTGAGCCAGGAACTTCCAGATGTACAAGATGTATTTAGAAAAGGCAGAGGAACCAGAGATTAGATTGTCAACATCCGTTGGATCATCAAAAAAGCAAGAGAATACCAGGAAAACATCTACTTCTGCTTTATTGATTATGCCAAACTTTGACTGTGTAGATCACAACAAGCTGGAAAATTTCGACAGCGATGGGACTACCAAACCACCTTCTCCTCCTGATAAGTCTGTATGCAGGTCAGGAAACAACAGTTAGAACTGGACACGGAAAATTGGTTCCAAATTGGGAAAGGAGTACATCAAGGCTATATATATTCACCCTGCTTATTTAAGTTATATGCAGAGTATATCATGAAAAATGCCGGGATGGATGAAGCACAAGCTGGAATCAAGATTGTCAGGAGAAATATCAATAACCTCAGATACGCAGATGACAGCACCCTTATGGCAGAAAGTGAAGAATAACTAAAGAGCCTCTTGATGAAAAGTGAAAGAGGGGAGTGAAAATGCTGGCTTAAAACTCAACTTTCAAAAAACTAAGATCATGGCACCCATCACTTCATGGCAAATAGATGGGGAATCAATGGAAACAGTGACAGACTTTATTTTTGGGGGCTCTGAAATCACTGCAGATGGTGACTGTAGCCATGAAATTAAAAGATGCTTACTCCTTGGCAGAAAAGTTATGACCAACCTAGACAGCATCATAAAAAGCAGACACATGACTTTGCTGGCAAAAGTCTATGTAGTCAAAGCTATGGTTTTTCCAGTAGTCATGTATGGTTGTGAGTGAAAGTGAAAGTCACTCAGTCATGTCGGACTCTTTGCAACCCCAGGGACTATACAGTCCATGGAATTCTCCAGGCCAGAATCCTGGAGTGGGTAGCCTTTCCCTTTCCAGGGGATCTCCCAACCCAGGGATTGAACCCAGGTCTCCTGTATTGCATTCATATTCTTTACCAGCTGAGCCACAGGGGAAGTCCAAAAATGCTGGGTGGGTAGCCTATCCCTTCTCCAGGGGATCTTCCCAAACCAGGAATTGAACTGGGGTCTACTGCATTGCAGGCAGATTCTTTACCAACTGAGCTACTAGGCAAGCTCACGAATGTGAAAGTTGAACTATAAAGAAAGCTGAACACTGAAGAATTGATGCGTTTGAACTGTGGTGTCAGTGAATACTCTTGACAGTCTCTTGGACTGCAAGGAGATCAAGCCAATCAATCCTAAAGGAAATCAGTCTTGAATGTTCATTGGAAGGACTGTTGATGAGGCGGAAATTCCAATACTTTGGCCATCTGATACGAAGAACTTATTCATTGGAAAAGACCCTGATGCTGGGAGGGATTGAAGGTGGGAGAAGAAGGGGATGACAGAGGATGAGATGGTTGGGTGGCATCACTGACTCGATGGAAATGAGTTTGAGTAAGTGCCGTTAGTTGGTGATCGACAGGGAAGCCTGGCGTGCTACAGTCCATGGGGTTGCAAAGAGTCAGACATGACTGAGCGACTGAACTGAACTGAACTAAAAAGATAAATCAAAGGGATTCAGGACCCCAGGCCCTGTGTTGACCCCTAGTTGACACTCAGATAAAAGCTGAGGAATATAGACTTCGCCTTCTCTTTAGCTCGGCTTAGAGTCACTTTCTCAAGTGCCAGACTGTCTTGTCCCCAAAGCAAAATATACCCCCCAAAAAGAGGTGCTTGTACTTTCTAAATGAATTCCTACTCTATCATATTTCATGCTTTCCGATGGAGATGAGGATCCAAAGATCTTATGAGATGAGTAGTTTAAAATGGAGGCTTGGCATTTCTCAAACAAAAAGAGCTCTATTTGTTCATTGTGGTTGCTTTACAATTATAGTGACAAATCACACGAGGGAGCTGTGGGCAAAGGGAACTAACAGAGGGTGCTGGGGAAGAATACTTCACCGTGGAAACAGCAACAGACACTGGCCGACTTGCTGTTTGAGCAAGGGTGACTGCTTGCCCTTCATGGCACAGCTGATCCGAAAATAGAAGAAGAGTAGGAACCTCTGCCAACTCCTCAATCCTCAATCCAAACCGATTCAAAATAACAGGTAGCTAGGGCCCAAATGCTAAATTTTGAGATGACATTTTCCTCCCAAATTAAATACAAGGTTATGTGATTATCTGATGTTTATGACTAGGATTTGAAAGGATGGATTACTGAATTCTGACACATTGTTATTTGATTAACAAACATAATAATGTTAAAAGACAAAAATAGCAACCCAAAGACTCTATCAGGAGGTAACAAAAATCACATTTGTGCCTAATTGTAAGATTATTCGCTGTTAATCAGCCCTTTATAGTTTGCAAGTATTACCCAATCATTAATTAATTAATGTAATCTAGCAAACTGGCAAGTAGTTTATTATGGTTTGCTGACCAGAGCCTAATCAGTGCAGAAGCCATTTTACTTTAGATAAAACCATACTCATGTGGAAATTTTCTGCTTTATATTTTACTGCCACATAAGTTCATCCCCCATTGCATTTCACAGATCAGGTGAATTTATCAATATTAATCACAGAAGTGGAATTAAAAACAGAGATCTCAGCCAATCATCCAAAGTAATTAACCAGCAAAGAATTAAAAAGGAGCTCTGTGTTTCCCTGTGCCCAGAACCCACACCCAGCAGAGACCTTTGTCCTGGTTGCAAATTTGATCATGAGGAGACATTTGCTAAAGCGGCTTTTGCACGTGCAGTGGCATCAGTGGGTCTGGCCACTGCTGTGCTTCTTTGCCAACAACAGCTATTCAACATTTGCCACCTTCCCTGCTGTTGTCGAGGTTCAGGATTAGACGCAGGGAGGCCAGCAGCCCTCACAACTTCATCTGTTGGCTCAGCAGGCAGGCAGGAGCCAAGCAGCATGGCAGAGGAGAAACCTTTGAAATCATCAATTTGAAGACCCTGCCTCAAATAGGCAAGTCTGGAGGGGAGGGGAATAAACAGCACTGGAAGTCAAAGGGCCAACAATGGCTCCTGAGAGAGAGGGGGGGACAGGTCTTGGGGAGCAGGGTGGGTAGAGTGGGACACTCTTATGATGGGGAGAGTAGTGGAGACAGATGCAGTTTGGATCCTGTAGCACATAGGGTCTCAGCTTGGGCACCAGGGGCCCATACTTCTCTTTGTGCACTCTAGCAGGTTTGGCAGCATCCCTGGCCCTTCCTCACTAGATGCCAGTAGCACCTTAAAGAACTTTTGCTCCACCAAATGGGAGAACAGAACTGTCTTCAGACACTGCCAAGTGTCTCCCAGGGATCAGAATCGCCCAGGTTGAGATATTCTGGTGTGGCACATTAAAGCCTTTTCAGCAGGCTGTGTTTTGGATTTTTGTACCAAACGTGGCCTAATTCACCTCTGTTCTGAGTTGAACTGAGTCACCCCCAAAAGATGTTGAGGTCCTAACCCTTAGTACTTCAGTATGTGACTTTACTTGGAAATAAGGTTGCTGCAGATGTAATTAGTTAAGATGAGGTCATAGTGGTATAGGGTGGGCCCTAATCCATGACCTATGCCCTTATAAGAAGACAGAGAGCCACAGAAGGAGAAGGCCATGTGAGGAGGGAGGCAGAGGTTGGAGTGAACACAGAGACTGCCAACAGCATGAGAAGCTACGAGAAAGTGCCCTGCTGACACCTCAGTCTGGGACTCTACCCTCCAGATGTGTGAGATGATCCGTTTCTCCTGTTTAAGCTGTTTTGTGGTACCTGTTTTGATGGCAACTCTAGCAAACAAATACAACCTTCCTGCTAAGGTCCGTGTGTTAACAAAGTCACATCACAGGGAAGATGTTTCCAGGCAGGGGTTTGGAACAGTCTCTCAGCGGCCTGCTAGGTCTCTCCTGCCCCCACCTGGCATGTGGCCTCTTAATTTAACTCCTCTGCCTTGGCAGGGCCACCTCGGCACACAGACAAATCTATTGTTTCAAAGTGGAATAGAAGTAGCAGTGGGAGTAATTATATGGAGCATAGTCTTACTTTTTTTCCTCAAAAATTGGGATGTGGGGACACATGATAACAGCTCCCATTTCATTTGTACTTTCGATGGGCCAGGCACTTCACAGACTTGCCTCATGGAGTTATGACAACTACCCTTAGGAGATGAGATCTTAGGATCTGTTTTTAGATGATGTAACTGAGCCTCAAAGCTATGGTTTTTCCAGAAGTCATGTATGGTGAGAATTGGACCATAAAGAAGGCTGCTGCTGCTGCTAAGTTGCTTCAGTCATGTCCGTCTCTGTGCAACCCCAGAGACAGCAGCCCACCAGGCTTCCCCGTCCCCGGGATTCTCCAGGCAAGAACACTGGAGTGGGTTGCCATTTCCTTCTCCAATGCGTGAAAGTGAAAAGTGAAACTGAAGTCACTCAGTCGTGTCCAACTCTAGTGACTCCATGGACTGCAGCCTACGAGGCTCCTCCGTCCATGGGATTTTCCAGGCAAAAGTACTGGAGTGGGGTGCCATTGCCTTCTCCGAAAGAAGGCTGAGTGCCAAAGAAGTGATGCTTTCAATTTGTGGTGCTGGAGAAGACTCTTGAGAGTCCCTTGAATATCAAGGAGATCAAACCAGTCAATCCTAAAGGAAATGAACCCTGAATATTCATTGGAAGGACTGATACTGAAACATACTCCAATACTTTGGCCACCTGATATGAAGAGCTGAATGGTTAGAAAAGATCCCGATGCTGGGAAATATTGAAGGCAAAAGGAGAAGAGGGTAGTAGAGGATGAGATGGTTGGATGGCATCACCAACTCAATGGACATGAATTTGAGCAAACTCCAGGAGATAGTGAAAGACAGGGAAGCCTGGCGTGCGGCAGTCCCTGGGGTCACAGAGTTGGACACGACTGAGCGACTGAACTACAACTGAGCCTCACAGATGTAACAGTGTTTCTTCTAACAGTGTTTGCACAGCTACAAGGAGCAGAGACCAATTTGAATCCAGACCTTGCTGAAGGCAAAGGCCAAACTCTTCCGTGTTGCCAGTCTGGTCCTGGCTGGCTTGCCCTTGCCTCTCCTGCAAGGCCTAGAGGTCTCCCCATTGTGGGTGAGTGGAGCAATCTGGAGAACCTGGATGCAGTAGGTAGAATGCTCCACCCCAACAAAGATGTCCAGAACCTGTGAATACGTTACCTTACAGGGTGTTGGGGGTTAATTGTGTCCCCTCAAAAGATATGTTGGTACCCTAATCCCAGACACCTCAGAGTGTGACCTCAGTTGGGAATGGGGTCCTTGCAGCTGTAGTTACTTAAGTTAGGTTGAAGTCATATGTCCCCTTAGCCCAGAATTACTGACATCCTTACAGAAAGAGGGCAGTTTGGACACAGGGATATAGAGGAGAATGCCACGTGACACAGGAGGCATGGAGACTGAAGAGATCAGAGAGTGCAGCCTCAAGCCCCAGAACACCTGCGACTGCCAGAAACTAAAGAGGCAAGTGAAAGGTTGTTGCTACGAGCCTTGAATGATGCCAGGATTCTTGGCCTCCAGAGGAGAGGAATTCGATCTGTGGCCAGTGATGAGGCTTGATCACTCAGAGCTTTTGTGTAATAAAGTTTTATTAAAGTATATAAGAGATAGAGAAAACTTCCAACATAGACATCAGAAGGGGGCAGAAAGAGTGCCCTCTTACTAATTTATAGCATAGAGACAAGAAATGCCTCAAAACTGAGAGAGCCACACCAGACCCCTCACCCACAACATGCATTTTGAGATAGCGCTGGCATGAGGTGAGTCATCCTGGGCCATAAAACAATTGACATGAATCTTGAAGATAGGCAGGTTTCCAAGCAAATACACAGTTTCATTAACATAGCTTAAGAGAATATTTCCAGTGTGTCTGCCCTCTGATGCCCTCTTGCAACACCTACCGTCTTACTTGGGTTTCTCTTACCTTGGACGTGGGGTATCTCTTCACGGCTGCTCCAGCAAAGCGCAGCTGCTGCTCCTTACCTTGGACGAGGGGTATCTCCTCACCACTGCCCCTCCTGACCTTGAACGTGGAATAGCTCCTCTAGGCCCTCCGGCGCCCGCACAGCCACTGCTCCTTGGACGTGGGTCAGCTCCTCTCAGCCACCACCCCCGACCTCGGACGTGGGGCAGCTCCTCTTGGCCGCTGCCCCTCGGGCATGGGGTCCTCCTGGTTTCTGACCCCGACCTCGGACATGGGCGGCTGTGACAGCGCCATAGGACCCAGCAATCCCACTGCTGGGCATGCACACTGAGGAAACCAGAACTGAAAGAGACACGTGTACCCCAATGCTCATCACAGCACTGTTTATAATAGCCAGGACATGGAAGCAACCTAGATGCCCATCAGCAGACGAATGGATAAGAAAGCTGTGGTATATATACACAACGGAATATTACTCAGCCATTAAAAAGAATACATTTGAATCAGTTCTAATGAGGTGGATGAAACTGGAGCTGATTATACAGAGTGAAGTAAGCCAGAAAGAAAAACACCAATACAGTATACTAACGCATATATATGGAATTTAGAAAGATGGTAATGATAACCCTGTATGCGAGACAGCAAAAGAGACACAGATGTATAGAACAGTCTTTTGAACTCTGTGGGGGAAGGTGATGGTGGGATGATTTGAGAGAATAGCATTGAACATGTATATTATCATATGTGAAACAGATCACCAGTGCAGGTTCAGTGCATGAGACAGGATGCTCAGGGCTGATGCACTGGGATGACCCTGAGGGATGCAATGGGGAGGGAGGTGGGAGGGGGGCGGTTCAGAATAGGGAATACATATACACCCATGGCTTATTCATGTCAATGTATGGCAAAACCACTACAATATTGTAAAGTAATTAGCCTCCAATTAAAATAAATAAATTTAAAAAAAAGAGAAAACTGAGTTTCAGAGAGGTTAAGTTACTTGCTCAAGATCACAGAGTTAGTAACTGGCAGAGCTGGGACTTAAAGATACACACTCTCATTCTAAGTAGAAGTCTTTTCTACTAAATCACACCTTCTGCCAATATAGTAATGTTTGCTGAAAAATACTTATATAGTGGATACAAATTTCATAGTGCACACAACTCAGTTTCTCGACTTGGTTTACTATTTTTCTAAGTGAATTTGGCTTCTTTCTCAAGTCCTGAATCTGCTAGATGGTGCAAAGTGCAATGTCAGTTACTTTTAGGTCTTTGCTCACATCAGGATCCTTCTTCCCATTCCCTCCCCTTGATTGCCTTCTAGGTTATGAAAGTGAAAGTGAAAGTCCCTCAGTTGTGTCCGACTTTTTGCGACCCCCATGGACTATACAGTCCATGGAATTCTCCAGGCCGGAATACTGGAGTGGATAGCTGTTCTTTTCTCCAGGGGATCTTCCTAACCCAGGGATCAAACCCAGGTCTCCACATTGGAGGCAGATTCTTTACCAGCTGAGCCACAAGGGAAGCCCCTAGGTTATAGGGGGTTTATAAAACTTTATTGCATGGGTCATGCCAGCTGTTCCTGTCAGGGGCATCATCCCCTATGATTTTTGTCCACTGTCACCTCCATGGAGCATCCTCTGAGACTGTCCCCATGGCCTCCCATTGTATGGTGCATGCTACTTTATCCAGCATTGTCCCCTTCTCACAACCACATGATTCTTTTGGGCCCACCAGCTCCTACTTTCTCTCAGGAATAAGGGGATATCCTCCTCTCTCTCTCTCTCACACACCATTTCTGGTTGTCACAGGGTTTAATTTAACCCCTTCATAATCTGTACTGTTCTGGCACTAATCCGTATGGTTCCTATGCTGTGGTAGTACAGGGAACTCCTGCCAGACTGTCTCCTTACAGGTATGTCTGCCATGGGCTTCGAAAGCTGAAATTCAAGAGGGGACCACTCGCGTCTCTCTTCTCTACCTCTCTGCAGTGACAGTACTAACTCAAAGGCAGTGTGTGTGGAATGCTCCAGAAGTTTGGGCTTGTGTAGTGTAGGGACATGTGAATGTGGAAAAACACCAGGGAATATTTCAGAATATTCTACCAGCAAGTCATCTTAGTTCAGTTAACAACTATGTGGAAATGTGGTCCAGTTCAGGATGTTTTGCCATGACAGCCTATGAAAAAATACTCACTTCAGAATAATTAATTTGTCTTGCTCTATACACATAATTTAATGGCCATTATATCTTGGTGAAATCACTTAATTTCACTTAGCCTCAGTTGCTGTCTGGAGGTTATCAAGGTCAGATCCAGGTTTTATGTGGCTCAAGATTACACTGTTTGGGTTCTCCTCTTGAAAAAGTAATAAAAAAAATCACAAAAACAAAGTAAAGTGTAAGAGAGGGATATTTGATTCATTAGTACAGAGAATCCACCTCTAGGGAAATAACAACCTCTGAGTACCTACTTCAGGATTGGTGAGGATCCCAGAAGTAGTGAATGTGAGAATGCTTTGTAAACTGCAGAGTGTGGTAGGTCTATGAGAGTGGAACAAACTTTAGAATGCTTAATTTGATGTGTTACATAGAAATTTCTAGTTGAAGTGATGACATGGAGGACATTTTAACTGATCTCTTTACTGAGATATCATTTCATGTTATCTTGGAAATGATAGTATGAATGTAAAAGTGAAATCAGTTAAAGGGGACCTTAGAACTTAAGGATTAAAACAGATGATTTATCTCAACAAACTATTATGAAATAGAAAAGAAAAAAAAAAAACAAAAGAAAAATATACAGGTGTGGGGAGGTGGCAGTACCATTTCTCTGTATAAGGAGCATTGTTTCAGAATTGGAGTGCAGTGGAGTGAACCTGGAATTGTGGGTCAGAAGAGTTGAATTCAAGTCTGGTTTTGCCCTAACTTACTGTGTGACCTTGAAATAGTGTATTATCGGATCTCAGTTTCATTTTCTTACATGTAAAATGAAATAGTTATACTAGATAGTCCCCTAAGTTACTTCCTCATTCATCATTCAAAATTTTTAAACAATTAGAAATCTTTTGCTATAAAGGACAATTTCTAATTATAAATAACATAAAGAATACAAAAAAGTACAAAAAGAATGTTATAAAATCATCTTAAAATAATTGGAATTAAAAATTCAATGACCATATTAGAAGATTAGACACAGTTAGAAAACAAACTCATGAATTGGAAGATAGACCTGAAGAAGTTCTCCATAATATAGTTCATAAATACAGAGATGGGAAACATGAAAGCTATACCAAAGACATGGAGGACTAAATGAAAGGCTTAATGTAATTGGTGCTTTTGTTGGAGATAATAAAGGAAAAAGCAATATTAAAGAATTAACTGCTGAAAATTTTCCAAAATTTCTGAGAGAAACCAATCCTCAGATCCAGTAAGCCAAAATGAATTCTAAGCAGAAAAACAAAATCCCCATCTAGACATATTGCAGTCAACCCACAGAACATCTACAGAACAATACATCTTCACACTTCCTACTCATTAGACAGCTTTCTGAGACTCAGGAGAGGCCTGGGAGACTAAAGCAAGAGCCTTCTACTTCAAAATACAGGGACATGGGAGCTTGTATAAGGTTTCAGTCCCCCCTTTTCTTAGATACTCCTCAATCTTGAAAGAAACAGATTAGGATAAGAAAAGGAATAATGCTTTGGATACAGATTGTGCTCAGTCGCTCAGTCATGTCCAACTCTTTGCAACCCCCTGGACTGAGGCTCCTCTATCCATGTAATTTTTCAGGCAAGAACACTGGAGTAGGTTGCCATTTCCTCCTCCAGGGAATCTTCCCCATCCAGGGATCGAACCCATGTCTCTTGTGTCTCCTGCATTGGCAGGCAGATTCTTTACCACTGAGCCACCTGGGAAAACCCCTGGATAGAGAAGTGAGTGAAAGTCTTTCATTTGTGTCTGACTCTTTGCCACCCCATGGACTATATAGTCCATAGAATTCTCCAGGCCAGAATACTGGAGTAGGTAGCTGTTCCCTTCTTCAGGGGATCTTCCCAACCCAGGGATCGAACTGAGGTCTCCTGCATTGAAGGCAGATTCTTTATCAGCTGAGCCACCAGGGAAGCCCCTGAATAGACAGGGGTTTCACAATCATAATCTCAGCAGAGGGACTTGCTTTTAGGGGCACTCAGTTTCAAGTTTAGTGTTGTTTTTTCTTTTTTTGCCAGCACTGTATAGTCTCCTTGCTTTTACAACAAAGTAATTTTCCATCCATACCTCTTTGACACCCAAGTATTTGGTTAGAAGGTAGCATTTGGATCTGATGTTGGACTCCTGTCTGTTGATTATCATGTCAGTTGGACCGAGTCTACAGCCACCTCAGGGGGATGAGCTCAGGATATCTGAGCAGATTAGGCAATTTGAGATCGCATCTTCATGACTTGCAGCCCACTCTGAAGGGAGCCTCCAGTGAATTGGAAAATAGCTTTCTTCCTCCCAGGAGTCACTTCAAACACCAGGTCTCAAAAGTCTCTGACCCTTAACCGCCTGAGGGTCATGTAACCTTGGAGTAACCCAAGACTGTTGTTTGCCTAATTGACAAGAGAGATCCTTTTAAGTTCGTGAGACTGTAGATGAAGGTCAATTGTCTGGTGTAGCATTAGAACAGTGGTTAACTTCTGTGGTAGTCTTGACACTTTTAATGAGAGATTTCACATTTGATGGAGAGGTTGGTGAGGAACTTGTTAGGGACTTTGGTGGTCAAAACAGCAATAAAATATTGTTCTAGCAATAGTTTATGCTGGCTTGAGGTAGGGATGCTGGCTGCAGAATTTAGAAAGAAACTACCTGTGAGTTAATCTTTAGAGATTTTAGGAAATGGGACTCTCCAAGACACCAGCTATATGACTGGCATCCATTGGAGATGATTGAGTTGGCTATACCTTTGAAATAAAAGTTGCTCTTGGATGGAAGAAAAGGTCCCCAAAGAAACCTTGACATTCTCATAATGATATTTACTCACACAACTCAACTTGACTCTATATCATGTATGAATTTTTACTTAAAACAGGTCTTGATTAGCTGTTGCATATTCTTTTAAAAATATTTTCCTTGCTGATTACTTCTACTTATCTTTCTCATACTCAGCTCAGATGACACTTTTTGTAAGAAGTATTATCAAGCCTCCATGTCTGGGAGAGTTGTCCCCTTTTTATGTTCTCATACTTACTAGCATGGAATACCATGGTGTAATTTTCTGTTTAGTTGTATCTGTACCCCTGAGCCCTGTGCCTGGCACATAGCCAACTTCGGTGAATTATCAGTTGAATGAATGAAAAAAATGAATAAGTGAATTGAATGGATTGCAAGTAAATTTTTGTGAGGGTTTGTAGAAGAAAGAATTTGCATCTAATTGAGTAGAATATAGGATACTCCTTAAAGGATATGAGAGTCTCTTGGACTGCTAGGAGATCAAACTAGTCAGTCCTAAAGGAAATCAGTCTTGAGAATTCATTGGAAGGACTGATGCTGAAACTGAAACTCCAATACTTTGGCCACCTGATACAAAGAACTGACTCATTGGAAAAGACCCTGATGCTGGGAAAGATTGAAGGCAGGAGGAAAAGGGGACAGCAGAGGATGAGATGGTTGGATGGCATCACTGACTAGATGGACATTTGAGTTTGAGTAAGCTCCATTAGTTGGTGATGGACAGGGAAGCCTGGCATGCTGCAGTCCATGAGGTTGCAAAGAGTCGAACATGGCCGAGCAACTGAACTGAACTGAAAGGATATATCATTAGACATATTTTTCAAGAATATGTAGGCGTTTAAAAGACTGTTCTATACAGTCTTTTGGACTCTGTGGGAGAGGGCGAGGGTGGGATGATTTGGGAAAATGGCATTGAAACATGTATATTATCATATGTGAAATGAATCACCAGTCCAGGTTCGATGCATGATACAGGGTTCTTGGGGCTGGTCCACTGGGATGACCCAGAGGGAGGGGATGGGGAGGGAGGTGGGAGGGGGTTCAGGATGGGAAACACATGTACACCTGTGGGGGACTCATGTCAATGTTTGGCAAAACCAATACAATATTGTAAAGTAATTAGCCTCCAATTAAAACAAATACATTTATATTAAAAAAGAATATGTAGGAGTTTATAAGGGGGAAAAGGCAAGAGAAATTCCAAAGGAAACATCATTAGGGAACCACAGAGGCAGAAGTATCATTATGTAACAGCTAGTTCAGCTAGGTTAGATTAGTGCTTCATAAACTTGAGTTGCAGTAGGACCACCTGAAAGACTTGTTAAAACCCAGTTTTCTGGGCTCCACTCCTAGAGCATTTGACTCAGTGGTTCTGTGGTGGGCTCCAGTAACGTGCATTTTTAATACTTTCCCAGGTGCTGCTGGTCCAAAGACCACACTTTGAGAACTACTGAGCTGGAGAGCAGTATATTTGGAAGGAATCGTGGCAGATACAGCTGGAAAGGTAGATTGGGGTGCACTGTGGAAGGTGTTTAAATGATAAGTTTATGTTTTATTTTGTTGATTTTATTGGTGGAGAGGAAGCATTAATGACTCCTGAATGTGGAAGTGATTTGATTAGAGCTATTGCTTTAGGAAGGCTTCCCTGGTGGCTCAGTGGTAAAAAAATTCACCTCCAATGCAGGAGCCACAGGAGACCTGGGTTCGATCCCTGGGCCAGGAAGATCCCCTGGAGGAGGAAATGGCAACCCACTCCAGTATTTTTGCCTGGAGAATTCTGTGGACAGAGGAGCCTGGTGGGCTACAGTCCATGGGGTCGCAAAGAGTCGGCCACGACTGAAGTGACTTAGCACAGCACATTATTTTAGGAAAATGAATCTTGTAGTAACCCAAAGAATGACTTGATGGAGGTGGGTAATTGGGGGCTGGGAGGAGAGACTGGACACAGAAGACTAGGTAGAAGGTGACTTCAATAATCCATTCTCTATTGCTGAAATTTACCTTTTAAAATGTTAATCAGTTTGGATGGCAATCTTCCTAAAATATATTTCACACTCTCTGCTCTCCTACAGAGAGAATCCTGAATATAATGCATTCTTTTGGTGACTCCAAGTTATCGTTCTGAACATTGATGATTGCACTGAGTTGTAACACAGTGTGCTCTCATGGGTATGGAGGTGTAAAGAGCTTTGTGCCCAATTCTAAATGCCCCAGAACTGCTGTGAATTTTTAGTTTCGTGTTTTCTATTGATAATATTTCTATCTCTCCCTTGCTCCCTAGCTCCTCTCTCCATTCTAATTGGCTGATCCTAATCTGCAATGGGCTGGAAAACCAGATATAATTGTGTAATGTAAGAGTACATTACACACAGTAGAGTGTGGGTGAAGTACTCTTCTATGAATAGTCTATAAGCTTTGGAGTGTGAACTCTGCAACATTTATTTGGGCAGCTTATAGGTCTCTCAAAGTTCTTCCTATTTATGGCTCCATTCTGAGTAAGTGAGATTGCCAGGAATATGAGAAGCAATGTGTTGTCAATGGGAGTATCACGTATTTTTATTTTTCAAATAAGAATTCTTGGAAGACTTTATAAAAGTCATGATCCTGAGTAAATTGAGTTCAATAAAAAGGAGGATATAGCATTTTAATAGATAAATTGGTTGTTTTCAGATCACTCACTCCACCGCCTAGTTTTCCCTACAGTGGTAGTCACTGAAACTAGTCTAGACCAAGGGTTCCCAACGTCTGGGTCACAGACCAGTACCTCCCATCAGATCAGTGGTGGCATTAGATCAGAAATAAGGTGTGTGCACAATAAATTTAATGCACTTGAATCATTCTGAAATCATCTCCCCCTGCCCCAGTCTGGAGAAAAATTGTCTTCCACAAAATTGGTCCCTGGCGCCAAAAAGGTTGGAGACTGCTGCTCTAGACCACAAGTCATTTGTGATATTCCTCTTGAGAAGCCACCATAAAAGATGAAGAAATGTTTCCAATGTTTGAGATTATGAGAATGCTTGTTAAAGTGATAAGACAAACCATTTCCTTGATAGATTGTTGGGAGGTAGGAAGGTAGGGCAGAATACCATTTGGTAGCATGTTGAGTCTCCAAATAGCCTGCCTCTTTTCAGAGGAAGTCAGTCCCGTGGAAAGTCTTTAGACAATTGCATATGGGCCCTGTGGAGTTTATTAACTTGTTTTCCACCAAAGTGTAAATGCTGGAGAGCCAAATAACAGCAGTTGGGGGAAGGGAAGGGAAGAGAGGATGCTGGACTGGAATAGTTATCACCACAGTGACATGGTAAAGAACTTGGGCACCATTTATGTTTGATTTCATGTATATACGTATATATATGAAATTGCTTATGAAGTCATCAAATTTTTATCCTTAAAAGAAAAAGCCAGAAAACAAGACCACAAATGACAAAACATCCTAGTTAGAGCCCAGATGGCTGCATAAAATAAATAGCCATTTCCTTGATGGAAGCATAGGCAATTTGGCTGTGTGAAGCTGCAATTCCAGCAGAGATCCTTGAAACAGATGTTGATATTGCTTGTGCATCAAAACTTTCCAAAACAACAAGATGTTCAGGTACTATGAGAACAAATAACTGGTACCTTCAAATCCTTACATCAGTATCATGGGGAGACAGTATTCTCCCAGAGGAAGATTGCCTTGAGATACCTGCAGAGGAAAAAAATCTAGGAAAGATGGAAGTTTTCTGTAGTTCTGTTAAGGACTGGAAACGTCTCCCAAATCTCCACCTTCCTCCTGCTCATTTCCATCCTCCCATTCTACCTCCCTGTATCGCGCTGCCTCTCTGAAGTCATGTCGAGAGCATACTACATCAGCTGTTCTTTGAGGAGGATACAGGGACTGTAGGAAGCAGAGTGAAATTCTCTCATTTCAGGGTTAGTTGCCTATGTAAGGATGGTTAGAACTCTGCTAGATGGAGATAGGTGAGGAAAAGCCTTCCAGGTAACAGGAAGGGCAGAAGCATGGACCAGAGTTGAAAAGAGTGTGATATGTTCATAGGTTGGTGACCAGAGAAAAATTTGCAGGAGGGAACAGAAGGTTGAAAAGAAGACTGGGAAAACAGCATGAAAAACAATGATTAGCAAAAAATAAATTAAAAAATATTATTTCAAGTAATCCCATGAAACTGGTGATAAATTGCTTATCATTTCCCATTTTACTTGGGAGAATCACTGGATTTTAGTAACTTCAAAAACACTTACCCTTAGAATTGAAACAAGTATCAAAATATTTAAAAGTAAGATGTATTGTAAAAATAAATAAATGTAAGATAAATTTAGAAAGAATTCAGTTATCAGAATTAGTTTTTTTTTTTTAACAAATGGAAATCATATATCTTTTTATACCTGTCCTGTAAAATAAATATGATTGGCTATGAAAAAGATGTCATTAAAGATGCCTCAGATACTTAAAAGAATAATACATTATTATGAGGAATAGGATGTTGATAAGTTAGAAAATTTAGATAAAATGGATGAATTCCTAGAAAACATAACATACCCAAATTCATTTGACAATGGTTGGAAACCAAAGAATTGAATCACTATTCAGAAGCCTTCCCACAAAGAAAACTCCAGGCCCAGATGGCTTCACTGGCAAGTCCTACCAAATATTCAAGCAAGAAAAAAATCCAGTTTTGCACAAAACCTTCCAGAGAACACAAAATGAGTGAATAGTCCCAGACTTACTTCATGAGGCCAGCTTAATTCTGATGGACAAAAACATTAAAAGAAAGGAAAAATGGAGGGTGACCTCACTCATTGTGATAGATATAAAAACTTTAACCAAATATTAGCAAATAGAATTCAGCAACATATAAATAGGATAAATCATCATGACAAAGTAGGCTATATCCCAGGAATACAAGATCACCATTAGAAACTCAAACAGTGTCATTCACTACATCAGTAAATTAAAGGGGGGAAATCATATGATCATCTCAATAGATACAGATAAACCATGTGATAAAATTCAACATTCTTTTATGATAAAAATTCTTAGCCAACTAGGAACACAAGAGAATACTTAGGAGGCCAGGCGCATGTGGTAGGCTATGAGAAAATCCTGACTTCAAACCAAAGGAGATGAGATATCACTTTTAGTGAGAATAAAAACTGACAGGACTACTTTGGAAAATAATTTGACATTTTCTAAGAAGTAGAAAATGAAGTACAACTATGACTCAGAAAGTCTATTCCTATGTATATTCCCTAAATCCACACATGCTCATAATCATGGTTACATGATTCCCAATTGTGAAAAACTAGAAACAAACCAAATGGCCATCAATAGATTGTGTAGGTAAACTGTAGAATATTAATAAAAACCAAATTAAATACAGCAAAACATGGCATAGATGAATCTTATAACATTATGCTGAGTGAAAAAAAAAAGCAAGACAAAAAGAAACACATGGTGATTTCATTTATAGAAAATTCAAAACTATGGAAAACTATACTGAAAGAATTGGTACTGCATATATATGTGGTTAAATCACATAAAAAAACAGGGAACTAGTTACTGTACAATTTAGGATAGTGACATCTGTCATGGTCCAGGCGCAGGCTGGAAAAGAATTTCCAGACATAAGACAGAATGAGAGGGAAATAAAGTTTATTAGAATGGGAGAGGCTATTAGAACAGCGGGCCAGCTCAAGGGAGAACCAACGTTGAACAGGGCTCCTTAGTCCAACCTTATACCCAGGGTACAAGGAATGGGATAGGGGTCTTGCAGGTCATTTGCTGACTGGATGAGGCATGTATACTAGGTGGGGAAGAGTATGACAAATACTTTCTCCCTATGGGGTAGGAGGGGACAGGTCATACTGCTCAGGAGTACCTGAAATCCGTTAATAGTTACAACATGGGGGAGGGAAGGACAATAAGGGTCTGGTTTTTCCATTCTTGTATTCCAAGACCCTCCTTAGTTTTATCTGCACTTTAATCCTTGAGTCACCACAACTTCAGGGGCAGTGATGATCTGTAGAGGATACAGGGGCTTCTGGGTAGCAGAAGTGATATAGTGATTTATAAGAAATATACATTTGGTCATTCAGGTGACCAAAATATTGTTGTTGTTGTTGTTGTTGTTCAGTCGCTCAGTCATGTCTGACTCTTTGTGACCCTATGGACTGCAGCACGCCAGGCTTCCCTGTCCACCATCTCCAGGAGCTTGCTCAAGCTCATGTTCATTGAGTTGGTGATGCCATCCAACCATCTCATCCTCTGTTGTTCCCTTCTCCTCCTGCCTTCAATCTTTCCCAGCATCAGGGGCCAAAATATATTTCTCGTATATAGCCTTAAAAAAATTTTTTTTTAATGGAAAGATAATTGCTTTACAGAATTTTGTGGTTTTCTGTCATACATCAACAAGAATCAGCCATAGGTACACCCATGTCCCCTCCCTCCTGAATCTCATATATAGTCTTTGTTCATGGATCCTGGCTCTCAGATTCTAAAACCCTTGGAATGTCCTGTGATAAGAGCCATAAAAATTGATGGAGAAGATTCTTGAGAGTCCCTTGGACAGCAAGGAGATCCAATAAGTCAATCCTAAAGGAAATCAGTCCTGAATATTCATTGGAAAGATTGATGCTGAAACTCCAATACTTTGGCCACCTGAAGCAAAGAACTGACTCATTTGAAAATAAATATGATTGGGAAAGATTGAAGGTGGGAGGAAAAGGGGACAACAGAGGATAAGATGGTTGGATGGCATCACCGACTCAGTGGACATAATTCTGAGTAAACTCTGGGAGTTGGTGATGGACAGGGAGACCTGGTGTGCTGCAGTCCATGGGGTTGCAAACAGTTGGGCACGACTAAGCCACTGAACTGAACTGAAGAGCCATAAAGGTGTTGTCTGTTATGTTACTGAGGTAGCTCTTGGAAAGCCCTTAGGTGTAGGAGGCTTCTTGCCAGGAGCCTTAACCAAGTGATTAGAGGGTTGCAACTTTCAGTCCCTTCCCCCCCACCTCTGGGAAGCAGTAATGGGTTGTAGATTGAGTTCAGTTACCAGTGGTCAGTAATTTAGCCCATCATATGAATACAAAGAAGTCTCCATAAAAACCTGAAAAGACAGGGTCAGAGAGCTTCTGGGGTGGTGACTACATGGAGGTGAGGGGGGGCACCTGGAGAAGCCATGGAAACCCAGCTTCCATTCCCCAGGCCTTGCCCTCAGCTTCCCTCTCATCTGGCTGTGCCTGAGTTATATCATTTTATGATCAACTGAGGGTCTTGTAAGTAACATGTTTTCTCTGAATTCTGTGAGCCGCTTTAGTAAATTAGTTGAACCTGCAGGGGCGGGAGTGGTGGTGAATCACTGGGACCTTCAGTCTGTAGCTGATTGGTCAGAAGTGAGGGTGATAACTTGGGCTTGAAACTGGCATCTGAAGTGGTGGGAAGGCAATATTGTAGGACTGAGCCCTTAACCCGTGGAATCTGCTGCCTGGGGAATGCAAGGAGGGGAGTTTCAGTAGCAGGGAGCCTCTTTTCTGCCAGAACTGACTCTGGAACTGAGGGAGGAGATGCCAAATTCTATCAACACTTGGATAGTGCCCAGTAAAGAGCTCTTGACAGAGAGCTGTTCGGTTTGTGGACTGCAGTTCCATGGTGAATGGATGACATCCTGTTTCAGAGGCCTCCACTCCAATAGAAGAAGGTAAAACAAAATCAGTCATCTCAGTGGGCTGAATTGCATGCTATTTTCCCAGCAATGATGGAAGAACTGAAAAGTGGTTTAAAAAAAAAAAAGGCCCCTGTGTTTGGCTCTTTACTGACTCCTGGGCAGTGGCCAGTGGTCTGGCCCTGTGGTCAAGCAGGAGGGTGGTAGAAACCTGGCCTATTACATGATTGTCTGTGTGAGGCACAGCCCTGCGGAAATCGGAGGGCTACATCAAAGTAGGAAAGTCGAGGCCCATCAGAAGCACCCCTTCAGGTTGGGAAGGTGATTGGAATTCTCAAGCATATATTCCCATGTGCTCACTTAAGGCAGCTGCCTGGGTCCATGAGATAAGTGGACACTGGGGGTTGGCAGCAATGTGCAGACAGACAAACTGAATCTAGACATAGTCCTCTTGCAGCCTCTGAGGCAGAACATGCCAATAAGGACTGTTGTGTGTGCCAGCAGCAGACAGAGACTGCAGATGGCTCTATGGTCAGACTGTGGCTGGTGGCCCTGGAGGCTGCAAATGAGTCCTGCCAGGAATAGACGGAGACCCTCGATAGGGCTTACAGGTGGTAGATGCAGATGCTCGGAGTGCCCTAAAAGAACCAGAAGATAGTGCACCAGTTCGGACAGCAGAGCATCATTTCTTCAGAGCAAGGACATCACCTTATAGCTGATAATGTCCAGTGATGGGCAGAGAGATCTCGGAGAGTAATAGTTTGGTGGAGAATGGGAATGGGCAGTTGAAACGTTGGTTGTCTAAAATGGAGAAATCAAGGCATGAAAGGCTGGGTTACAGGCCTTTATGAGTGTGTATTCACACTCAACATGAATAGGAGTGGGGCTAAAGGATGGTCCCCACTGGAGAGATTTCCATCTTCCTAGTGGATCTGGGGAAGATGGTGTGAGGAAGGTGTGTGTACATCCTTCCCTGTATCACTGCAGTTTTGTTTTGTTTTTTCTCCTTACTTGGTGCTATGGTCACAGGACCAGGGCTGCAGCTGTCACACAAGGTCTGGCAACAAGGATGACCCCTTACCGCCCAATAATCATGTAAGTCAAGATAGTGACACCTTCCTAGATTCTCACTCAGTCATTAATAACTCTCCAATCCATCATCACGTCTTATGAAAATGTCTCCCAGGATGAAGCCACTCAGGTCTGCACATTTCTATTCAATCTGGTCAAGTTCCAGAAGAGGAGTGGTCTCAGCAATACACATGTGTCTGATCTTTAGACACAATTCCTAAGGACCTGAAGGGGCGGGTTGTGCCTTCATCCCATCTGCCAAATTGGGACTAACAGTAATTCAGCCTGGCCATAAAAATAGCCCACTAGTTGCATCTTTGTAACCTATGTAATGTTACTCTGTGTGAACAAGAGTGTTGCTGCCTGCTATTGCTTTCTATTACTTGCTAAACTACTATTGCTGCCAGCACAGTGTCTCTTAGGTTTGGGACATTAGGTGGAAAAGTCTGGGTATAAATGGAGAGAAGAAAAAAAAAAATAGTTGCTGATGAATAAATAAAGGGGTTATGTTATGTAATGAGGGAAATCCAATATTACAGTAACATCTATTTCAAAAGAGGCTCAGAGCCTGAGATGATATTGTCTCTTAGCTGGAGTATGTCAGGTGCCTGAAAGAATAAAGCCATGTACTGCCAAGACTACGCCTGCTTTTGGAACCTAACCTAGATGGCAGGGTAGACAGGTCATACTCGTGAGTGAGGCCTATTAATGGAGTGATCACTGCTTTTAATGTATCCAACATTGCACTCAGAATCCCACTTCTGATTTCCAGTACATATAAAACACTTTAGAAAATGCTCTTGAGGGCAGCCAGGAAGATTACTATAAAAAACATGAGCATTTTTCAGCACTGTCCCTAAGTTATTCCCAGGGGAAAGATGTCTGAATGTAAGGTAGTATCTTTAAGACCCTGGCTTGTGCTAACTATCTGATTTTGCCCTTTCCAAACATTCACCATTATAAAAAGCTCAACCTCAGATAATGCCTGCCCGTCCACTTTTAGTTTCTGATCTTCAGCTCCTAAAGCAGTACTGGAGACTGAAACACAAATGGAAACACATTTTTTCCCCACCATTCTAACCTCTGACCAGGCTGCATCCACTCAGAAGTAATGTAGTTGGCTCGAGGTGTCTTTAGAGCACAATTTCATCACTGGTGCTTCTTTGAATATCCAGAGAAAGAATTCTTTCTGGGATAAGGTTAAACTGGTAAGGATTTCAGGCTCTTAAGTCTGATCTCTTGAAAATCTTCTGTGCATCCTTAAGTTTTTCTCTTGATCTTCAAATAGGCACTGATTAGATTTGTGGTGGCAAGGAACATGGTATGGGCAGATAGAAATCGAAGGACCAAGCAGGGGCCATAGCTTTGGAATATCCTCTGACTTCACACAATGCACACCACTGGTGCGATGGGAATGATCCAACTGAAAAGAGGATGGGCCCTAGGGTCACCATGCATCCTTCACATGGGCTCATATTCTCTCTCCTCTTTTCTCTTCTGGGGAAATGTGAATGGATGAAAATGAAATGAGATGAAATACATGGATTTCTTTGCTGATATTCAGTGTAAGTACTTAGCTTTTTCCTCTTCCTTTTAACAAATCCATTGCAGGATAAGTCTGGTGGATCATAGTGCCTATCCTGGTGTCTATCCTATTGTGCTCTCAGATTTCTGCCTGCAGTGTGGGAAACCTGGATTTGATCCCTGGGTTGGGATCAAATCCTGGAGAAGGAAATGGCAACCCACTCAAGTATTCTTGCCTGGAGAAATCCCATGGATGGAGGAGCCTGGCAAGCTACAGTCCATGTGGTCACCAAGAGTCGGACACGACTGAGTGACTTCACTTTCACTTTCATCCCAGTGCCTATCCCATTGTGCTCTTAGGAGATTTCTCAGAACCATACAGGGGATACTCTGGACACTCTCTATCCCAGTGTAATGAGAACAACTCCACTTCCTTCATTTAGTCATTGAGGAAGTATTTTCATGATGAGTATTGTATACTGGTCCCCCCTCTTTCTGTATGTGTGTGTTTGTGTGTGCATATATGAGAAGTCCCAGTGGCAACAGAGAACACGAGTCTTTGGGAGCACTGAAAGGGGGGCCAGGATGCCTGAGTGAAGTGTAAGCATGGGGAAGGTGAGAGGGAGCAGTGAAAGTCTGTTTTATTATATGTGATGGATCCCAGGTCTTTGGACTCACTAGATGTTATTTTCTTGGCACTGGAGAGACTTATCCACGTCTGTCTCAATAGTCTGGTATCTCAGAATACATTTGAGAGAATAACTAGGAGGGGGTGAGGTGCCTTCAATAAAAGTGATTTATTTTATTTTAAAACTAAATTAAAAAATAATATTTAAAATTTAATTTGTAACTATTTCAATTTGTTGACCAAAGCTTTATGCCCACTGATTAATAACTTCTCCCTTTCTGGGCAACCACCATTCTACAGCTTGACTCTATGAATTTGACTACTTTGATACATCATATAATGAAAATGACCCCACAAGAGACTGACCCAGACTTGCCTGTGAGTGTCCAGGACTCTCTGGCAGAGGTGTGGGTGGGCGGTGGCCTGCTGCAGGGTTGGGGGCACTGAGTGTAGCAGTGTCTGAATGGGACCTTTTGAAGGAGGTCGTCATTAACTTCATTACCTCCACCATAGTTTGGCCTCAGGTGAAAAACAGGGAGGGAAAACAGCCCCACCCATCAACAGAACATTGGATTAAAGATTTACTGAGCAAGGCCCCGCCTATCAGAACAAGATCCAGTTTCCGCCTCAGTCTGTCTCTTCCATCAGGAAGCTTCCATAAGCCTCTTATCCTTCTCCATTAGAGGGTGAAGTGAAGTGAAGTGAAGTCACTCAATTGTGTCCGACTCTCTGCGACCCCATGGACTGTAGCCTACCAGGCTCTTCTGCCCATGGGATTTTCCAGGCAATAGTACTGGAGTGGATTGCCATTTCCTTCTCCAGGGGATCTTCCCCACCCAGGGATTGAACCCGGGTCTCCCTCATTGTAGGCAGACACTTTACCGTCTGAGCCACCAGGGAAGTCCTTACCAATCTGATGACATGGACCACAGCCTTGTCTAACTCAATGAAACTATGAGCCATGCTGTTTAGGGCCACCCAAGATGGATGGGTCATGGAAGAGAGTTCTGACAACACGTGGTCCACTGGAAAAGGGAATGGCAAACCACTTCAGTATTCTTGCCTTGAGAACCCCATGAAAAATATGAAAAGGCAAAAAGATAGGACACTGAAAAATGAACTCCCCAGGTTTGTAGGTGCCCAAAATGCTACTGGAGATCAGTGGAGAAATAACTCCAGAAACAATGAAGAGACAGAGCCAAAGCAAAAACAACAACCAGTTGTGGATGTGACTGGTGACAGAAGTAAAGTCTGATGCTGTAAAGAGCAATATTGCATAGGAACCTGGAATGTTAGGTTCATGAATCAAGGCAAATTGGAAATGGTCAAACAGGAGATGGCAAGTGTGAACGACAACATTTTAGGAATCAGCTAACTAAAATGGACTGGAATGGGTGAATTTTACTCAGATGACCATTATATCTACTACTGTGGGTAAGAATCCCTTAGAAGAAATGGAGTAGCCATCATAGTCAACAAAACAGTCCAAAATGCAGTAGTTGGATACAATATAAAAACAACAGAATGATCTCTGTTCATTTCCAAAGCAAGCCATTCAATATCACAGTAACCCAAGTCTATGACCTGACCAGTAATGCTGAAGAAGCTGAAGTTGAACGGTTCTGTGAAGACCTACAAGACCTTCTAGAACTAACACCCAAAAAAGATGTCCTTTTCATTATAGGGGACTGGAATGCAAAAGTAGGAAGTCAAGAAACACCTGGAGTAACAGGCAAATTTGGCCTTGGAGAATAAAGCAGAATAAAGCAGGGCTAAGGCTTATAGAGTTTTGCCAAGAGAATGCACTGGTCATAGCAAACACCCTCTTCCAACAGTACAAGAGAAGACTCTACATATGGACATCACCAAATGGTCAATACTGAAATCAGATTGATTATATTCTTTGAAGCCAAAGATGGAGAAGCTCTATACGGTCAGCAAAATCAAGACCAGGAGCTGACTATGGCTTAGATCATGAACTCCTTATTGCCAAATTCAGACTGAATTGAAGAAAGTAGGGAAAACCACTAGACCATTCAGATATGACCTAAAGAGATTAGATCTGATACAGTGCCTGAAGAATTATGGACAGAAATTCATGACATTGTACAGGAGGCAGGGATCAAGACAATCCCCAAGAAAAACAAATGCAAAAAGGCAAAATGGCTGTCTGAGGAGGCATTACAAATAGCTGAGGAAAGACGAGAAACTAAAGGCAAAGTAGAAAAGGAAAGATATACCCATTTGAATATGGAGTTCCAAAGAATACCAAGGAGAGATAAGACAGCCTTCCTAGTTATCACTGCAAGGAAATAGAGGAAAACAATAGAATAGGAAAGACTAGAAATCTCTACAAGAAAATTAGAGATACCAAGGGAACATTTCATGCAAAGATGGGCACAATAAAGGACAGAAATGGTAGGGACCTAACAGAAGCAGAAGATATTAAGAAGAAGTGGCAAGACTACACAGAAGAGCTATTCAAAAAAGATCTTCATGACCCAGATAATCACGATGGTGTGATCACTCAGCTAGAGCCAGATATCCTGGAATGCGAAGTCAAGTGGGTCTTAGGAAGAATCACTTTGAACAAAGCTAATGAAGGTGATGGAATTCCAGTTGAGCTATTTCAAATCCTGAAAGATGATGCTGTGAAAGTGCTACACTCAATATGTCAGCAAATTTGGAAAACCCAGCAGTGGCTATACTGGAAAATGTTAGTTTTCATTCCAATCCCAAAGAAAGGCAATGCCCAAAAATGCTCTAACTACTGCACAATTACACTCATCTCACACACTAGGAAAGTAATGCTCAAAATTCTCCAAGCCAGGCTTCAACAGTGCATGAAACGTGAATTTCCAGATGTTCAAGCTGGATTTAGAAAAGGCAGAGGAACCAGAGATCAAATTGCCAACATCTGCTGGATCATCAAAAAAGAGAGTTCCAGAAAAACATCTATTTCTGCTTTATTGACTATGCCAAGCCTTTGACTGTGTCGATCACCACAAACTGTGGAAAATTCTGAAAGAGATGGGAATACCAGACCACCTGACCTGCCTCCAGAGAAATCTGTATGCAGGTCAGGAAGCAAGCATTAGAACTGGACATGGAACAGCAGATTGGTTCCAAATCAGGAAAGGAGTATGTCAAGGCTGTATATTGTCACTCTGCTTATTTAACTTATATACAGAGTACATCATGAGAAACGCTGGGCTGGATGAAGCATAGCTGGAGTTAAGATTTCTGGGAGAAATATCAATAACCTCAGATATGCAGATGACACCACCCTTATGGCAGAAAGTGAAGAACAAAGAGCCTCTTGAGGAAAGTGAAAGAGGAGAGTGAATAAGTTGGCTTAAAGCTTAACATTCAGAAAACGAAGATCATGGCATCCAGTCCCATCACCTCATGGTGAAAAGATGGGGAAAGAGTGGAAACAGTGTCAGACTCTATCTTTTTCGGCTCCAAAATCACTGCAGATGGTGACTGCAGCCATGAATTTAAAAGACACTTACTCCTTGGAAGGAAAGTTATGACCAACCTAGACAGCATATTAAAAATCAGAGACATTACTTTGCCAACAAAGGTCTGTCTAGTCAAGGCTATGGGTTTTCCAGTGGTCATGTATGGATGTGAGATTTGGACTGTGAAGAAAGCTGAGTGCAGAAGAATTGATGCTTTTGAACTGTGGTGTTGGAGAAGACTCTTGAGAGTCCCTTGGACTGCAAGGAGATCCTTCCAGTCCATCCTAAAGGAGATCAGTCCTGGGTGTTCATTGGAAGGACTGATGTTGAAGCTGAAACTCCAGTACTTTGGCCACCTGATGTGAAGAGTTGACTCATTTGAAAAGACTCTGATGCTGGGAGGGATTGGGGGCAGGAGGAGAAAGGGACGACAGAGGATGAGATGGCTGGATGGCATCACTGACCTGATGGACATGAGTTTGGGTGAACTCCGGGAGTTGGTGATGGACAGGGAGGCCTGGCATGCTGTGGTTCATGGGGTCGCAAAGAGTGGGACACAACTGAGCTACTGAACTGAACTGATTTATTTATTTATTTATTTTTCCTCCTGGTTATGTTGTGGTTTGAGGTTTCAAAACTCCCCACAGACCTGCTGGTGAGAGGGTTTCCTGTTGTTTGGAAACTTCTCCTCTTTTAAGACTCTCTTCCCAGGACAGGTCTCCATCTCTAACTCTTTTGTCTCTCTTTTTATCTTTTTTATTTTGTCCTATCTCTTTTTGAAGACAATGGGCTGCCTTTCTGGGTGCCTGATGTCCTCTGCCAGCATTCAGAAGTTGTTTTGTGCAATTTGCTCAGTGTTCAAATGTTCTTTCAATGAATTTGTGGGGGAGAAAGTGTTCTCCCCGTCCTATTCCTCCGCCATCACAGGACTGCCCTCGGTTCTTCAAAAATTAAACACAGAATTGTCATATGATCTAGCATTCCCACTTGTAGGCATTTATCCAAAAGAATTGAAGATATCACAGTGGTATTAGTGTTCCTGTGTCCATTTTAGCACAGTTCATGGTAGCCAAGATGTAGGAAACAACCTACATGTCCATCAACAGAAGAAGGGATAAAGGGCTCTTGATAATGAGATGGTGTGCAGACAGGGAGAGTACTATAGATCATAACCTCCAGGTCTTAGATTTAATAATCTGAATTTTTTGAGTTGGTTCAAATCCAGCCATGTAATTTGCTTAAAGTCTGTCTCCTAATGTAGCTTTTTGTATGCAAGACCCATGTTTGCGTATTTTACTTATTTATTGCCTGGCTACACACTAGTATTCAGTAGATGCTCAAGAAGTATACTAGTTGGATGAATGAATGAATGGATGAATGAATGAATGTTGTCTCAGAGAAATTTGTCAAATGCAAATGTGAAAATGTGAAATTTCTAGAAATCGATTCCATGGGAATCAGGTACCAAAGTGAATACATTGCTTTGGCACAATGGATCTATTTCCTGCATAAATGGAGTGATTGCAGGGTTTTAGGGATGACTTCATGAAGGAGGGGATGACTAAGATAAATTTTAAAAGGTAAGAAGGAGTGAGATGGTAGAAAGGATGGTCCAAGGAGTGGCAACCTGGCATGAGAAAGGTGTGTGGAGTATGAGACAGTATGGTGCAGTCAAGGAATTGCCAGGAGTTTGGGATGGTGCTCATGAGAAAGGGGACAGAAGTGAGACTGGAGAGGTGATGAAGGCCAGATTGTGAACAGCCTCAGTGCCACATCTTGAGCAACATGGAGCCACTGAAAAGTGCTTTAACTATGAGAGTAACACAATCACATTTGTGTTCAGGAAAGATGTAAGGTGGAGAGTATATTGGTTTCATAGGAAAAGGGCAAGACGGGAGGCAGAGAGAATATTTATGAATCTAGGGCAGTGCTAGAGGCAAGAGTTCTGTTTTGGACATACTCAATTTTATGTGCCTACATCATAGTTACACAGAGCTGTCTAGTACTCTGTTGGATATTTTGATAGAGGCTTGTAGTCCTCACCCATATCCAGTTTGCCTGTTCTTACCAGCACATTGGAGGATTCCATTTGAAGTTAGATGGGGTGTTGTGACAATTTCTAACCAACAGGCTATGAGTGGTAATAATGTGAGTTGCTTCTGGGCCAAAGTATTGATTTAGCAGCATAACTCTCCAGGCTCTCTTCCCGTGTTGCATTGACCAAGCAGACTGAGTCTCCTATCACATGTAAAGTGAAGGTGAAAGTCACTCACTTGTGTCCAACTTTTTGAGACCCCATGGACTATATGAAGCTTCCCAGGTAGCTCAGACAGTAAAGAGTCTGCCTGCAATGCCGGAGACCCAGGTTTAATCCCTGGATTGGGAAGATCCCCTGGAGAAGGAAATGGCAAACCACTCCAATATTCTTGCCTGGAAAATCCCATGGACGGAAGAACCTAGCTATAGCCCATGGGGTCACAAAGAGTCAGACACGACTGAGCAAATAGTCCATGGAATTCTCCAGGCCAGAATACTGGAGAATAAAGGGAATAGCCTTTATTCAGAATAAAGGGAAAAGCCTTTCCCTTTTCCAGGGGATCTTCCCAACTCAGGGATCGAACTCAGGTCTCCCACATTGCAGGTGGATTCTTTACCAGCTGAGACACAAGGGAAGCCCAATAATACTGGAGTGGGTAGCCTGTTCTTTATCTAGTAGATTCCTGACCCAGGAATTGAACCAGGGTCTCCTGCATTGCAGGCAGATTCTTTACCAACTGAGCTATCAGGGAAGTCCCATCATGTGTAGGTCCAGATAACGGCATTTCCATCACTCTGAACACTTGGAGGACAGAGCTTTGGAATGTTATCCAGATGTATGTTACATGCAGTGTCCATAGGAAATCAACATTTGTGAAACCACTGGGGTTTTGAATTGTTTGAACCAAATTGTAACCTATTGCATCTTGACTAATGCAGAAATGCATATCTAAAGTTAAGGAATGATATCTGGGCTATCCATGAAGATTGAGAATCACTGATGTACAGATGTAGCTAGAGCCATAGAGATGTATGGGACCACCCTGGGCAGGGAGATGGGTAGAGTAAAAGAGCCATGGGCTGAGAACAGGAACAAAGCTCCAGAATTTAAGGGCAAGGTAGAAGAAGATAAGCCAACAAAGAAGAATTAGAACAATGAATCAGAGAGATGGGAAGAAAGGAAAGAGAACTGAGGTGCCATGGGAATGAAGTGAGGAGTGCAGTTTCCAGATGAGTGGTCAACAAAATCAGATATAGCAGGGAGGTCAAGTCTGATGAAGTCCTGGGACACGTGCAGATGATTTGGCAGCTAGGAGATGTTTAGAGGGCTGGGTGGGACCATTTTCAGAGGATGACTGACCTGAGAATCCAAGTTCACTTTGAACTGGTGAATGGGGATCATGATAGTGACTAAACAACAACATAGATGAAAGGAGTAAGTAGAATGTAGGTGAGTGAGTGAGTGAGTGAAGTCGCTCAGTCGTGTCCGACTCTTTGCAACCGCGTGGACTGTAGCCTACCAGGCTCCTCCGTCCATGGAATTCTCCAGGCAAGAATACTGGAGTGGGTTGCCATTTCCTTCTCCAGGGGATCTTCCCGCCCCAGGGATCAAACCTGGGTCTCCCACATTGCAGGCAGATGCTTTACCATCTGAGCCACCAGGGAAGCCATCTGTAATAGCTGAAGTGACTTAGCTTAAGAGATCTTAACTGCCATTGGTCTTTAATTAGTCATGTAATTTGCTTAAAGTCTGTCTCCTAATGTAGCTTTTTGTATGCAAGGCCCATGTCTGCGTATTTTACTTATTTATTGCCTGGCTACACACTAGTATTCAGTAGATGCTCAAGAAGTATACTAGCTGGATGAATGAATGAATGGATGAATGAATGAATGTTGTCCCAGAGAAATTTGTCAAATGCAAAGGTGAACTTCCAGAGGACAACGGAGGACAAGATTAGCAATTGCTATGAGATCAAGTTTATTTGGACCCCATATTTGAAAGCCAAAAGCTTTTGTTTTTCTTGATCATAAAATAAATATATGCTCATTGTAGACAAAACATATAAAGTCATAAAGTGATTTAATAATTTCACCACAAAGAAATACTTATTGATACTTTGGCTCTTTCCTTCCAGTCTTTTACACACACACACACACACACACACACACACCTGTACACGCATTTTTTTCTTTGTGAATTGCTCTATCTTGATCTCTCTTTCTGTTGGGGTCATAGTGTTTTCCTTTTCAATTTGTATTAGTTATTTATATATTAAGGATAATCACCTCTTCTACATTTGTTATTAGTCATTTCCTTAGTTTATTATTTGCATTTTAATTGTTTATGGTCTTGGACATACTGAAGTATAAGATTTGCATGCAGCCAATATCTGGCTCTTTTTCTCAAAGAGGTGTAACTTTTTTTTTCATCGAGAGTGTAACTTTGAGTTGGAAATTGGACTCTGCCAACTGTTAGCTTGGTGACCTCGGGCAACTACTTACCTTATATTTCTATGAGTCGGCTCCATTACCTATAAAATATGGGTGTGCTGTGCTTAGTTGCTTAGTTGTGGCCAACTTTTTGTGACCCCATGGAGTGTAGCCTGCCAGGCTCCTCTGTCCATGGGGATTCTCCAGGCAAGAATACTGGAGTGAGTTGCTATGCCCTCCTCCAGGGGATCTTTCCAACCCAGGCATTGAACCCAGTCTCCCGCATTGCAGGCAGATTCTTTACTATCTGAGCCACCAGGGCTACCTAAATTATGGTTTGTGGGGAATATATATTTTGTACTTCCTAGCTTTAATGTGAAAGATTAAATGAGATAATGCATACAAAAAGTTAGTGCAGTGCCTGGTACATGATGTGTTCAATGTGAGCTATTATTCCTCTACTGAATTTATCCATAGGGATTGTTCTGTCAAAGAATACTCATATATATTTTTTATGTTTATCATATATATATTTAAAAATCGTTATCTATTTTTTCCTTTGTCTCTTCAATCTATTTGGAATTTGGTTTAGAGTGATATAGCTCTCCCACCTGAATTACTAGAAAGTTTATTGTTTGTTGTTTGGTTGGTTGAAAAATCCTCCAGCTTTTTTTGGTCATTTCTGAGAATCTGAGATGTTTTCTAAATTTTGTGTTGATGTTTATAGGAGCTGATGAATCAGAATCTGCTATGGGTATAGGTTTGTGACAAGGTATTCATGATGTAGGTTTTTTTCTGCAGTGTATGTCACTAAAAGTAATTGTAAATGGAACAACACATTTTCTATTCAGAAAATCTATTTGGTCATTGTTTGGGGTTTGGCTAAGCAAGGCCCCTGCTCCCATAATGGACCTTCAGTATCAGCATAGTGTGGGAGCTTGTTAGAAATGCAGAATCTCAGGCTGTGCTCTGGACCTGCTGAATCAGAATCTGCATTTTAACAAAAGCCCAGAAAAGTCTGAGTAATAGTAAGCTAGACCATACTTTAATATGTATAAATGCACACATATAAACACACACCTTTTTGGCAAAGTAAGGCATATTGTTGTAGAATATTTGGAAATTTCAGTTAAGCGGTAAATAAAAATTACATAAAATTCAACCACCTGTAGTTAGTTCCTATGAATACTGTATTTTCCTCTAGAGTTTTAGTCATTATTTTTAAATTGGCATATCAGTGTACATATGGCTGTGCATCCAGATTATTACTTGGCATTTCCATTTGTACCAAGTGTTCTTTAAAATAATGATTTTTAGTGGCCACACAATGACCCATCCTGTGGATAAGGTGTCATTTCCTCAGTCTTAACTCCGTTGTTAAATAGTCCAGTTGTTTCCGTCTCTTTAGTATTGTGCTGTAAACACTCTTGAACATGCATTTTGAATAAATACCTCATTGACTCCTACAGATATAGTCCTATAGGATTAAAGAATAGGAATGATGGTAGGAACCTCGATATATATATAGCCTAATGGTTGCAACAATTTGCCCTTCATGGCAGTGAACAAACATGTCTGCTATGATATCTCTTCCAGCCAGCATTTCTTTAAGTTCTTTATTTCGAAATGATTATAGATTCATAGGAAGTTGGAAAAGTAGTACTAGAGTCCTTTGAGCCCTTCACTCAGTCTCCCAATGGTGATATCTTATATAACTGTAGTACAATATCAAAACCAAGAAATTGACATCCACTGGTACAATACAGTGGACCACAGATGTTATTCAGATCCTTGCCAGTTTTTATGTGCACGTGTGTGTGTGTGTGTATGTGTGTATGCATAGCTCTAGGCCATTTGATCCATATATAGATTTGTGTAATCTCCACCATAGGCAGGATATGGGACTGTTCTTTCACTCTAACAGAACTCCCATGTGCTTCCCCTTTAAAGTCGTGCTCATCTCCTGCTTCAGTCTCTGTCCCCTGACAACTATGAATCTCTCTTCCAGCTTTATGGTTTTGTCATTTCAAGGATGTTATATAAATGCAAGCATACAGTATGTAACCTTTTGAAATTGGCTTTTTTTCCAGTCAAAATGATGCACTTGGGATCCATTCAAGCTAATGCATGTATCAATATTTCATTCCTTTTTATTGCTAAGTAGTATTCCATTATGGGTATGTAATAGACTTTCTATCAGGGATGTTTTGGTTGCTTCTACTTTTCAACTACTATGAATAAAGCTTCATGAACATTCATGTATAGGTTTTTGAGTTGACCTGAGTTTTTATTTCTCTGAGATAAATGCCAACGAATGCAATCATTGGGTTGAATGGTAAACGGATATATAGATTTATAAGAAACTGCCATACTCTTTCTAGAGTGGCTATGCCATTTTACATTCCCATCAGCAATGTATGAATAATCCAGTTTCTTCACATTCTCACCACTTTTGGTGTCACTCTCTTTGATTTTAGCCATTCTGATAGGTAGGTATGATACCTTAATGTGCATTTCCCTCCTAGCCAGTCTTCATATTTCCCATGTGTTTATTTGCCACCCATAGCTTCTTCTTGGTGAATTATCTGTTCATTTCTTTTGTACAATTTCACATTGGATTTTCTTTTTATTGTTCAATGTTAATAGTATTTATCTACTCTGTTTAAGAATACTCAAACTACCGCACAATTGCACTCATCTCACATGCTAGTAAAGTAATGCTCAAAATTCCCCAAGCCAGGCTTCAGCAATACGTGAACCATGAACTTCCTGATGTTCAAGCTGGTTTTAGAAAAGGCAGAGGAACCAGAGATCAAATTGCCAACAACCGCTGGATCATGGAAAAAGCAAAAGTTCCAGAAAAACATCTATTTCTGCTTTATTGACTATGCCAAAGCCTTTGACTGTGTGGATCACAATAAACTGTGGAAAATTCTGAAAGAGATGGGAATACCAGACCACCTGACCTGCCTCTTGAGAAACCTATATGCAGGTCAGGAAGCAACAGTTAGAACTGGACATGAAACAACAGACTGGTTCCAAATAGGAAAAGGAGTACGTCAAGGCTGTATATTGCCATCCTGCTTATTTAACTTACATGCAGAGTACATCATGAGAAATGCTGGGCTGGAAGAAGCACAAGCTGGAATCAAGATTGCCGGGAGAAATATCAATAACCTCAGATATGCAGATGACACCACCCTTATGGCAAAAAGTGAAGAGGAACCAAAAAGCCTCTTGATGAAAGTGAAAGTGGAGAGTGAAAAAGTTGGGTTAAAGCTCAACATTCAGAACACAAAGATCATGGCATCTGGTCCCATCACTTCATGGGAAATAGATGTGGAAACAGTGTCAGACTTTATTTTTTTGGGCTCCAAAATCACTGCAGATGGTGACTGCAGCCATGAAATTAAAAGATGCTTACTCCTTGGAAGGAAAGTTATGACCAATTTAGATAGCATATTCAAAAGCAGAGACATTGCTTTGCCAACAAAGGTCCATCTAGTCAAGGCTATGGTTTTTCCAGTCATCATGTATAGATGTGAGATTTGGACTGTGAAGAAAGCTGAGTGCCAAAGAATTGATGCTTTTGAACTGTGGTGTTGGAGAAGACTCTTGAGAGTCCCTTGGACTGCCAGGAGATCCAACCAGTCCATTCTGAAGGAGATCAGCCCTGGGATTTCTTTGGAAGGAATGATGCTAAAGCTGAAACTCCAGTACTTTGGCCACCTCATGCGAAGAGTTGACTCATTGGAAAAGACTCTGATGCTGGGAGGGTTTGGGGGCAGGAGGAGAAGAGGACGACAGAGGATGAGATGGCTGGATGGCATCACTGACTCGATGCATGTGAGTCTGGGTGAACTCCGGGAGTTGGTGACGGACAGGGAGGCCTGGCATGCTGCTATTCATGGGGTCGCAAAGAGTCGGACATGACTGAATGACTGAACTGAACTGAACTCTGTTTAATGTCTGTAGTCTAGTTAACAGTATTGTACTGATGTCAGTTTCCTGATTTTGTTGCTGTTGTAGAATTACAGAAGACATCACCATTCGTGGGGACTGGGTTAAGAGTACTGGGGACTCCAGTACTCAAGTGGTTAACTTTTTCAGATATGGTGTTGCAAATATTTTCCCCAGTTTGTAGTTTTGCTTTTTGTTTTTTAATCGTCCTAACAGAGTCTTTGCTTTTTAAAAGCAGAGCAACCATTTTACTCAGTTTACTGAGAAGAATGGGCTTCCCTGGTGGCTCAGACGGTAAAGAATCTGCCTGCAATTCAGGAGACGCTGGTTCGATCCCTGGGTCAGGAAGATCCCCTGGAGAAGGAAATGGCAACCCACTCCAGTGTTCTTGCCTGGAGAATCCCATGGACAGAAGAGACTGGTGGGCTACAGTCCATGGGGTTGCAAAGAGTTGGACAGGACTGAGTGATTAACACATTCACTTTCACCATGAGAAGAGCAGACAGGAACCTGCACGTGGATTGTGGAAAAATGCAAAGAAGCACTACTGTTGACCAGCTGAACCAATATCCCTCTTGTAGTCTCCTTAGCAGATGTGCAAACGTCCCTCATCATCTCAGCGGTGTTGCACTGATGTGGTCTTATCTGCCTCCCTTGCAAGGCCCACGCTGCTTTGAGAGTCCTCCCTTGGGCAGAGAGTATATAAAGTTCCCCTGCCACAGGAAGCCTTTAACTTCTTGTCCAGTTCCAATCTTCTTTTACTATTTTTTCATTTTCTATTTTTAACTTTTTGGCCGCACTGTGCAACCAGGGATTGAACCCGAGCCCCTCACAGTGGAGGCCTGGAGTCCCAAGCACTGGATGACCAGAGAAGTGCACCCCCCCACCACTGCCCACCCCGCCCTGGTTCCATTCCTTCTACTAGATGTTTCTTGATCTCTTGGTGTATAAATCTCTCTGCTTGGCATAATGCCTCCACAAGCCTGTGTTCCTGCCTCTCCCTGGTGGCTGGCACTGGCCCAGTGCCAGTCTTCTTCCTTTGCTTACTCCTCTGGTCTTGGCTTCTTACACACCTAATCTGTGGTGTCTGCTGAGCTGAACTAGAATCATCCATAGCTACACAGACTAGTACAATGGTGATTTTAACACTAGACAGCTCAGGCTGGGAAAAACTGAAAGATTCAGTTCCAGTCTACATGATGGTCAATGTTGAGGATGGCATCTGTGCTTCACCCACCAGTGGCCAGGGATAAAAACATAGAAGGCGCATGGACATGACACCGCATCTTGTAGGTTCCCTGCCATTCTCTACTTGAAAGAAGAGAAAATATATGAGAGAGACAAGTGCATAAATGGGGGCAACAATCACATCTGAAGCACTTGGGCTTCCCAGGGGGCTCAGTGGTAAACAATGCATCTGCCAATGCAGGAGATTCAGGAGATGCAAGTTCTATCCCTGGGTCAGGAAGATCCCCTGGAGGAAGGTAAGGCAACCCATGCTAGTATTCCTGCCTGGAAAATCCCATGGACAGAGGAGCCAGGTGGGCTATAGTCCATGGAGTCACAAAGAATCGGACATGACTGAGCACTCAATGCTCATTCAATCATATTTATTCTGTGTTCAGTTATCAAGAAGCATATACAGAGCCAGGATCTGCTTTTGTTTAATTAACATGATGAATCCTACAAATGAACAGTCATTAATTAGAGGAAAATACATTCCTCCTCCCTGTCTTCCAATTCCAGACTTAAGGCTATTCTGTGCATGTAGGAAATGGTTCTAGAATGCCAGTGGTGTGCTGGAGCCAGCTTGTACCTTCCAGCAAGAACTAACTGTGTGCATCTTCCCAGTTCTGCCTTTAGGGACATGATATTGGTAACGTAAACCAGCCATGGTGGGGATATTTACACTGTGAAATCAGCAAACACCACATATCGGGGTTTTTATTTTTTCTTGGAGAGTCAATTGAGCAACATACAGCAGTTCATTCCTGAGTGCCTACCAGTGGGTGTTGTATACACTCTGGGACATGAGACACAATCTCACTCTTGGGGACCTCAACATCTAGGAGTCACAGTCTTCTTTTGGATCCCCAACCTCTTCTGTCAGCTCTTCTTTGCAGTAGCCCCACCTTGGCCCACCTCCCTTTCCCTCTTCTCAGTCCTTCCTCTTTGCATCCTAGAACTCCCTTTTCATTGTGAAGCAGCTTCCTTATAATCTCAGACTTTCTCTAACCACCTCTAGCATCTCCTCGCCTTGACTGAAGATTGGATTTTTGAGGGAACCCCCTTTTTTGCCATTATAATAACATTATAGCCCTCTCAAGTGGAGCCCAGGCTCCCACGCCCCCAGCAGCTTCCATTCTGTTGGCCTCCAGTGGCTGTTTCCAGACCATTATGACACCACTTTTATTTAACAGTCCCTCTTTGAGTACTATCCACTGAGACTTGTTGTTTAGTCATGTCTGACTCTTTGCAACCCCATGGACTGTAGCCCGCCTGGTTCCTCTGTCCATGGGTTTCCCAGGCAAGAATACTGGAGTGGGTTGTCATGCCCTCCTCCACATCTCCTGCAATCGCAGGCAGATTGTTTATTGCTGAGCCACCAGGGAAGCCCTCCACTTAGACTACCCTCCTTTTATCAATCCAGAGTGGGAGCACAGTGGGAGGAGCAGGAGATTTTGACATGGAAGGTACTGGTGGCATGAGGTGCTGGCTGCAGGTTTTGCTAGGACATCCAGGTGGAAGCTGTGTAGCTACCAGGGGTCTTTGTAAGCAAGCAACTTGGTGAGATTCTCCTGGGATCAGTCTGGGGGATCCATTTACTCTTCCTACTTTTATATTCATGGTAGTGGATAAAGAAAAGACAATGGTCTATCAGAAATAAGGCAAAAGTTTGTTTTATTCTACAGATAATTAAGTTACAATAAATTTATATTTAGGGTCATTTCAGTGATGTATATTTTATTTTCCCTCTTCAGAAATGGAGAATTCATTGGTATACGGCATTCAGTGGTAGTTCACAAATCATGGTGCCTTTCTGAATCATCTGGGATGGGTATAAAAAATTCACATCCTTGGCAGTAGATGTTCGCTTCACTGGAAAAACATTTTCAGACTCTTCTGGTTAATTAAAGTACACTTCAGTGCATAGGTCCAGGACAGCAAAATTAAAGATTGCACTTTGATAACCACAATTTGTTTCATCACAAATAACACAGGAAAGAAGAGAGGGCATCACACTGTCCACTGGGACCTGGCCCCCTTTCAGCTCACAAGTTCATCCAGAGAATGCACAGCTCTGTTTGATACAGGCACTTTAGCGGCTCCCCTCTTTTTTCCCCAGGAGTGCACTGAACGGCATTATAATATCGAGAACTTTTTGACAGATTTCTTAGGGGAAAAATCCTTACCTCACAGCATTATTTTCCCCGTCCTACTAATTACTATCTAGAGGCTTTCAAATTTTGAAAGAGCTAGGCGAGAACACGATACAGTTATCAGTCCAAGTACTTTAAATACATTCTTCTGTCACCAAAGTGGCTTTTGTTGTTCTTTTATCAGCAATCCAGATTTTATAAAGTGTGTGCTCTGTTAATAATAGGCCAGGTTGATGAGTTCCCTTGCTATCAATCCATTTGCTGAGCAATCATCATTACAAACCACTTAATCTCCATTGTGACAGCTTGTGATAACGCCAGAAGAACTTCCACGATTAATTTACAATCAGTTTGCAGTCCATATACATCAAACAGATAGTGCATGTAGTAACATTTGCCACAGTTAATGCAAGAAGTGAAGGCAGTAAAACAGCTTCATTATGATATGGAAATGCATCATTCTAGGGAGAAACAAGGATCTGAAGTAGAGTCACATATCTAGCTTGTATGGAATTCTCCCTGTATCTTTTGGGTTGTACATGCCATTCAGCCTTACACATCCTTATCTCATGAATATTTAGCATCCTAAAAAATATTGACCCCATTTTACACAAATTGAAATCAAAGCACAGAAAAAAGTTTTTCAACATCTTATAGATAAGTAGCATATAATTCTACATTCTTGATTCTAACCTAGCTTTTGAGTGGTATTTTTAAAATATTTATGTATTTATTCATCTGTGTTAGGCCTTAGTTGCATTGGATCATGTGGGATCTTTCATTGCAATGCACAGACTCTCTAGTTGTGGCCCACGGGCTTAGTTGCTCCATGGTATGTGTGATCCTAGTTCCCCTACCAGGGACCGAACCCCCATTCCTTGCATTGCAGGGTGGATTCTTAACCACTGGACCACCAGGGAAGTCCCTGAGTAGTATTTTTTTTAATTAATTAAATTATCTGGCTGCACCAGGTCTTACTTCTGGCATGCAGGATCTTTCAGTTGTGGCGGCTGGGATTTAGCTCCCTGATCAGGGATTGAACCCTGGGCCCCCTGCATTGGGAGTGTGGAGTCTGAGCCATTGGACCACCTGGGAAGTCCCTTCTGAGTGGTATTGATGAGATAGAAATGTAAGCCCCATCAATAATTGTACTGGCTTAGAGGAAACCTGGAGACATTTTATTTTTCATTTCCTTTGCAAAACTATTAGGATGAGATGAAGTATAAAATAGGGGTTAAGAGAATGGCCTTGAGCAGGACATCTTCTGGGTTCACATTTCGGTTCCAATATTACTTAGTGTGATTTCTACATGTCTTAGTTGCTTCATCTTCATAGTGATGATGGTGATAATGGTGATGCCTGCATTATTGGATTGCTGAAAAATTTAAACAGTCAGTATTCAAGGTGCTTAGAACAGTGTTTGGCAAATGTTAAGTGCTGGATAAGTTATTAGCTTATATCGAGTTGGCCAAAAAACTTTGGGTTTTTGCAAAGATGGTGTATATATATATTGCAGATCCTTTAATTCGTTGGTAAATATCTTCTGATTGATTTTTGTAGCATATCGAGACCAATTATTTTTATTTATTTGTCTTGTTCTAACCAGAATAGTCATTCTCGTTGTTATATGTCATCCTTCTTCATTTACTTCTTGAAGATTATTAAGTTCCCTCTTAGAGTTTCTTGCTTCAGGTTTAAATAACTACAGGCCTTTTCATTTCTCACTATAGCATGTACCTTCTTATGCCTTCTCCATCTATTTCTTGTGCCTTTAAGTCATTTTTAGAAACTAGTTTTCCCTTTGAGTATAACTCTGGAGGGCTTTTGTAATGGAATAATGGCCTGTCAGAACTCATGAAAGGCCCATGAAACATGGTCTAAGGCCATGTTCCTCCAAATGTGGTGTGTGTCAGAGTCACGGTGCTTCTCAACACCAGTGAGGCTGCTTTGGAGCCACTCTGAGAATTTTGGTTCAGGAGATGTGTTGGGGGGCTCAGACAGCAGTGTTTTACCAAACCTTATAGGTGATTCTGAAGTAGAAATGTTGAGAGCCACTGCCCTAGGGTATATGCTTCTCTATAGACAGAACCAGCCAGAACTACTGGATTCAAAACTCAAAAGAGACTCTTCCATGGGAAGCTGGCACTTAATAGAGTCAGCCATTACCATTTTGTGTTCTCAAGGGGTTCTGTGATTATCATCGTTAGTGTTGTTGTTGCTGTTCAGTCGGTCAGTCGCGTCTGACTCTTTATGACCTCATGGACTGCAACATGCCAGGCTTCCCTGTCTTTCACTGTCTCCTGGAGTTTGCTCAAACTCATGTCCATTGAGTTGGTGATACCATCCATCCATCTCATCCTCTGTTGCCCCCTTCTCCTCCTGCCTTAAATCTTTCCCAACTCTTCGGACTAGGTGGCCAAAGTATTGAAACTTCAGCTTCAGCGCCAGTCCTTCCAATGAATATTCAGGGTTAATTTCCTTTAGGATTGACTGGCTGTTCAGTCAATCTCCTTGCTGTTCAGACAGTCTCCTTGCTGTTCAAGGGACTGTCAAGAGTCTTCTCCAGCACCGCAGTTCAAAAGCATCAATTCTTTGGTGCTCATCCTTGTCTATAGTCCAACTCTCACATCGGTGCATGACTACTGGAAAAACCATAGATTTGACTAATCATAACTACTAACAGTATAAAATGGAATAATGAATGTTTAACATTTATATAGTACTTAGTATGCACCATACAATGTTCAAAGTAGTACATTATGTTGACATACGTAAATCAAGACACTTTAATCTCCAAAACCGTATGGAGGTAGGAGCTCCCTATCTTATCTTATTCAGCAGAACTACCTACCATCCTTGTTTTCAAGTACAGAACCAGAGATCCAGAGAAGATACTTGCTGACCTTATTGACCACTGACCCTCTGCCAGGTGCTGGGCTCAATGATTCCTACACATGCATTTAATTCTCACAGCAATTCATGAGGACAGTGAGGCCTCAGTGAGGTAAGTTCTTTTGCATAGTTCATGCTGCTGGTAGGTGACAGCACCGTGATAGGAGCTTAGGTTTGCACTGATCTGAAAGTCTGTGGGCTCTGCTTGTCAAAATAGGTTATTGATTTTTTCTTTCAATAATATGAAGAGTAATAATGGGAGTATAATTGTCACTGACTTGTAGACTCTTTCATGAAAAGATAAAGGAGTTGGGGAAAATGGCATTCTTTGAAAATCCTTTGGAAGCCCTGTCTTGATGAAAGTCGGAGGAATTTTATTCAATATGTTCTGGAGCCAGGTCCCCCTGAGTGTGATTCCAACAACTTAAGACAGGAACCTCTGTCATGTCTCCTTCAAAGGGGTCTTTACAGAAATTTTCATGAAACCCTGGCATTTTAAGAAAAGGAAACTACAGAGGATGCTTCCTGGCTGAGAGTTTTCACTTGCTCCTAAGTCCTGAAAATTTTCTGAAACAAATCTCAGAACACATGAAAAGTCTTTGTGATGTATCTAGATATAAGAGGTAATACTGTTGGGTGACAAAATGCTGAAATTTAGGGAAAATGTTTTGCTGGCTTAAGGAGACTGAAAATCCTTGAAGTTGGAACTGGACTGGGAAATCGGTTCACCGTGTACTAGTTGGGAGGCTTAGTCAGGAGAAAGATTTTGAATTCTTCCTCTAAGAATTGTGTACTCTAGAGACACGACAGGCAGGCCCTTTGTGTAGTTCTTGGAGTGCCTCGAGGACTAGCAATATTGTTCTCCTGAGCAGAGTTTTGGATTGCAGCTAGTTGCATTTTGGGACTGGACATGATTCCACAGACTCAAGGAGAAAAAACAGTTTCTTTGGGATAAAGGTATTTGTTGTCCTCCAATAAAGATAAGATCATAAAAAAAGCACAGACAACATGAATGAGAAGCAATGATAGATAAACAGTAGAATAGCATACAATAAGTAAATAATCTATCAATGCATAGCAGAAAGAAAGAAAATAAGCCAACAGGGTAAAAGAACAAATAAGCTGGCAAAGGTCACATACATCTGTGGTGATGAACCTGGGCTCCTTTGTAGGAGAGTGTAGACGGCTTCCTACTTGAAGTATGATCCGTAGGCCAGCCATATTGGCCTTACTGGGAGCTTACAATGCAGAAACTCAGGCCCTATCCTAGACCTACCAAATCCATGATCTGCATTGTAACAGGCTTGGCAGATCGTTTGCTTTCACATTAAAGTTTGATAAGTACTGGACTAGAAGACTTATTTAAGGTCTCTCTTATGTTTGTGGTTCCATTTTTGTATTTCCTCTAGGAAGAAATTCTTTTTTCTAAAACAAACAAAAAAATTTTTAATTAATTAATTTATTTGGCTTGGCTGGGTCTTAGCTGTGGCTTGTGGAATTTTTAGTTGTGGCATGCAGGATTTTATCAGTTGCAGCTTGTGAACTCTTAGTTGCGACATATAGGTTCTAGTTCCTTGACCAGGGCTTGAACCCAGGCCCTCTGCATTGGAAGCAGAGTCTTACTCACTGGACCACCAGGGAAGTCCCAGAAATCCATTTTTGTGGGTAGAATGAACCTCTTGAGGGGTGAATGTGGAGCCCAATCTTGGAAAAAGCATGAAGACTTATTACTGTTTCCTTCTCTGGTCCTGACAGTGAAAGAAAAACCAGGCAATGACAAGGCCTTTCTATTTACATTACTCTACATGTTGTAAATAGGAATACAAAGAGCATCATTACCCTCACTCTCCACAAACATCTATGGGCAAGGCTTTGTGGATGTGACAGTTACTTGGCTGTGACAGTTACTTGGCTGTGACAGTTCATAGTGGAAAAGTACTGAGAAGCATCGCTAAATTGGCTCCAATCTTGGATTAGGGGAGGAACTGCTGGGGGGAGTTAAGTGAAGTTGGTAAAAAATCATTCTGACAGGATAGGTGTTAAGACTAAACAATTGTGGGATGCTGTGGGAGCCTGGAGCACTGATGTAATTGAAAACCTGAAGTTCCTTTTGTAACACAAGTTGACAGCAACGGCTTCATAGTTGAAAGTATTCTAAAGTTGTTTTCAGCATATATAGGGATTCTGTCTTATATTAAAAGGCACTTCTATGAAACCTTTTGTTTTTATTTAGTAGACTGTTGACAAATGGGATCTATGTGGCTTTCTCATCACAGAACTGAAAGAAAATACCAGCTACATGGTTTGGGTTCTGACTGTGGTTAAGTGTATATTTTAGTAAAGTGGTATGGGCAGTCAAAAATTCAAGGAATTTGGAATTCTCCCTAGCACTGGGAATGGAGCTGTACTTCCAAATATGATGCTATTTTGAAGCAAAGAATACCATGAAACAAGGCTTATAAGTCCATTGTCATATTGAGGCAGTTTCTAAACAGCATCTACATACAGATGATAGCTGGATTTCAGATATTCAATAAAGTGATAAAGTTTGTTGATAGTGTTGCTAAGTCTGTGACTGCCAGGGATTCAGCCACAGCTGAAGTTTCTTGAGAATACTTTGGGGGATGTGATCAGGATTTGAATTCAGATCCAACTTATTCAAGACCTCACAACTGTTTTCTATAAGAGAGTCATGAGCAATGGATGAATGACCTTATTTGGTTAGACTTCCTGAAAAGAACTGAAGAAGTATACTTTCACCTAGGAAAACCTACCAATGAGCCAATCTACCAACTATCCAGTCAGTTTACCTGAATACCAACCACCCACCCAACCGACCAAGTCAATTCAATTACACAAAACAAATTCTTAAGCTCTTATACAGGATACTGTGCTAGGTGAGGATAGTATAAAATTCAATAAGGTAATATCGCTGCTCTTGAGAAAAAGATAGACATTTAATGAAAATATTATATGCTAAATGATAAAATAGAGGAAACAAGATTTTCTGCCTGGAAATAGTGATGAGGTAGGAGGGGACAGGTTCAGGTAAGACACAGAAAGGAGATGACATTTCAACTTTTTTTATTTAATTGACTGTGCTGGGTCCTTGTAACTGTGCATGGGCTTTCTTTACTTGAAACAAGTAGGGGTTACTCTCTAGTTGTGGTTATGTGGCTTTATCATTGCAGTGGCTTTTCTTGTTGAGGAGCGTGGGCTTTAAGGCATATCAGTTCAGTTCAGTCGCTCAGTCGTGTCTGACGCTTTGTGACCCCATGAAACGCAGCACGCCAGGCCTCCCTGTCCATCACCAACTCCCAGAGTCCACCCAAACCCATGTCCATTGTGTCCGTGATGCCATCCAACCATCTCATCCTCTGTCGTCCCCTTCTCCTCCTGCCCTCAATCTTTCCCAGCATCAGGGTCTTTTCAAAGGAGTCAGCTCTCTGCATCAGGTGGCCAAAGTACTGGAGTTTCAGCTTCAACATCAGTCCATCCAATGAATACCCAGGACTGATCTCCTTTAGGATGGACTGGTTGGATCTCCTGGCAGTCCAAGGGACTCTCAAGAGTCTTCTCCAACACCACAGTTCACAAGCATCAATTCTTGGGTGCTCAGCTTTTTTTATAGTCCAACTCTCACATCCATACATGACTACTGGAAAAACCATAGCCTTGACTAGATGGACCTTTGTTGGCAAAGCAATGTCTCTGCTTTTGAATATGCTGTCTAGGTTGGTCATAACTTTCCTTCCAAGGAGTAAGCGTCTTTTAATTTCATGGCTGCAATCACCATCTGCAGTGATTTTGGAGCCCCCCAAAATAAAGTCTGACACTGTTTCCACTGTTTCCCCATCTATTTCCCATGAAGTGATGGGACTGGATGCCATGATCTTCATTTTCTGAATGTTGAGATTTAAGCCAACTTTTTCACTCTCCTCTTTCACTTTCATCAAGAGGCTCTTTAGTTCCTCTTCACTTTCTGCCATAAGGGTGGTGTCATCTGCATATCTGAGGTTATTGATATTTCTCCCGGCAATCTTGATTCCAGCTTGTGCTTCTTCCAGTCCAGCGTTTCTCATGATGTACTCTGCATATAAGTTAAATAAGGCATATGGGCTTTCATAATTGTGTCATGTGGGCTTAGATGCCCCATGGCATGTGGGATCTTCCCAAATCGGAAATTGAATTAGTGTCTCCTGTATTGCAAGGCAGATTTTTAACTTCTGAGGACTACCAGGGAAGCCCTCAACTTTAAGGAATGGTTTAGAAAACAGTAAGGACTGAAGGTAACATGGGTGTGAGAAAGTCATGTCCAGTAAGTGCCATCTTCCACATGTTAAACAGGTTAATCTGAGCTCACATTACAGCTCTTCTGTAGCTAGATCTCTCTATAATAATGTCATCAGGCATGAAAAATTGTCATTTCCCACATGGAAGGATTAAACCCCCTATTAAGCCAAGTGTCTTCATCTGAATATTGAGGGGTTTGAGTAGCTAGGTCATTTCTAAGAGTGCTTCCAGCCTTGCCATTTTCATCCATGTTTATGTATGAAAGGTAGGTAATTTCATGGAAATGCTTAAACCTTAAAGGAAGAAAGGTATATTTCAAACTGAAATGTATCATTAGACATTTTACTCTGTTCTCGATCTCTATCTCTGTGTCACAGCTCTAAGATATTAGTTTGAATTCTTCAGTTATTCTTAAACTTGATAAAGATGTAATGGAGTATGCATTGGTAACCTTTTTCTCTATGTTGTGTTTAATTTTTCTGGTTTAAAGAATGGGTTGTAATGAAAATACATTCAAGTGTCCCTGGTGTGTATGGTGTTGTGCTGATTTGCAGGAGACCTCTTAGCTGCATGATGATTGGCGATAAGAAAGAACTCCTGGACATAGAATAGAGAACTGTTATAAAACATCATTAAAGATGATTCATCATACAGGTGACCAGGCTTGTGTTCAGGCATATTGACCAAGAGGAAATTTACCTGTGATACCGTCTAACTTCCCCTTTTGATATTCTTGTCTTCTTCATTTTCACTTTCCTTGGATAGTACCATGTAATCATCTGGAGAGAAGAGATATTTTTGACAAGAAATTCATTGGAATCCCTTGTGTATCATTACCTGAATAACCACTTATTCTACCTACTTACACGTTGAGCCTTGGAGAGGCTGGCCTGCTTGTTAAGATAGTCAGATGTCTTGACAAAGATTTCCTTCTTAACCAAATTTTGGTCAGGTTCCTCTGATCCCTCTTCTCCATTAGGCCTTGACCTTGGCCTGCCCATCCCAGTTTTAGCAAAGAATCTTGCTAAGCCAGCTTACTGCGAACACCCTCACCTTGGATATCTAATCAAGCCCTTTTCTCCTATCTTTTATGTATGACCAAGCTCCTCATCCTCTACCCTCTATATGTAAGTTTTTGGCCAGCCTTTAGCAAGAATCCTATTCAGTCAGTTTAGTAAGACTCTCCCTAACTTTGACATCTAATTAAGTTACTTAGTAATTTTCCATCCACTGATCTCTTCACTATTCTCATTGGCTGTAAATCCCCAACTGTCTTTGCTGTATTGAGAATTGAATCCAGTTTCTCCCCTTTATTGCAGAAATTTCTCCCCTATTCCAATAATCTTGAATAAAGTCTTCCTTACTATGTTGTAAGTGCCAGAATAATTTCTCTTTGACAATCTGCATGTCTTTACAGAAGGCAGAGTTCCAAGACAGTGTTCATGACCTTTACCATCCCCACCTGGTGTTGTTGTTCAGCTGCTGAGTTGTGTACAACTCTTTCTGACCACGTGAACTACAGCACACCAAGCTTCCCTGTTCTTCACTATTTCCCAGAGTTTGCTCAAACTCATGTCCACTGAGTCAGTGATGCTATCTAACCATCTCATCCTCTGTTGCTCCCTTCTCCTCTTGCTCTCAATCTTTCCCAGCATCAGGGTCTTTTCCAGTGAGTTGGCTCTTTGCATCAGGTGGCCAAAATATTGGAGCTTTGGTAACCTAGTGTTACTCCCATGGTTATATTATTACATGGCAAAAGGAGTTTTGCAGGTGTAATTAAGGTTATTAATCAGTTGATCTTAAGATAAGGAAATTGTGCAGGCTGGCCTAGCCTGATTATGTGAGTACTTTAAAAGCAGAGTTTTTTGGTTTTTGTTTTTTCCATCTGGTAACAAAAGAGCAAGTCATTCATATAGATTTCAAGAATGAGAAAGGATTTGATACTCTTCCGTTGATGTGAATATGGAGGAGCTGTGTAGGAAGGATCTCAGAGTGGCCTCTAGGAGCTGAAAGTGGTCCCTGCCCAACAGCCAGTAAGAAAATGGTACTCCAGTTCTATAGCTACCGAAAACTGAATTCCACCAACAACTTGAGTGAGCTGAGAGGTTCTGCCAGAACCTCCAGATAAGAGCCCAGCCCAGCTCACCTTGATTTTCCAGTTGTTGCTACCTTGATTTTGGTCTAGTGAGATCCTAAACAGATAACCTAGATGATAAGCCTGCCTAGACTCTTGAATTACACAACAGTGAACTAATAAATAAATGGGTATTGTTTGAACTCACCAAGTTGTGGTAATTTTTACATAGCAATAGAAAGTTAATATATTTTGATTGTGTATCAGGGACAGGATTGATTGACTGCCAACTTCTAGTCAGCTCTACAGTCCTCTCTGTATGTCATGAAACCATAACCAGGTTTTCCTTTAATTCAATTATCTCAGTTCTCTTATTTAAAAGATAGGTAAACTTTAGTGTCTAGGATTAGATATAGAGATTTAGCTGTGCATGCATGCTCAGTTGCTCAGTTATGTCTGACTCTTTGTGAACCCGTGGACTGTAGCCTGCCAGGCTCTGCTGTCCATGGGATTTCTGAGGCAAATCCCATGAGTACTGGAGTGAGTTGCCACATCCTCTTCCAGGAGATTTTCCCAACCCCAGGGATCGAACCCATGTCTCCTGTGTCCCCTGCATTGGCAGGTGGATTCTTTATCACTATGCTACCTGGGAAGCCAATAGAGATTTCAGTTCAGTTCAGTCACTCAGTCGTGTCCAACTCTTTGCGACCCCATGAATCCCAGCACGCCAGGCCTCCCTGTCCATCACCAACTCCTGGAGCTTTCTCAGACTCATGTCCATCGAGTCGGTGATGCCATCCAGCCATCTCATCCTCTGTCATCCCCTTCTCTTCCTGTCCCCAAATGCCTCCCAGCATCGGGACCTTTTCCAATGAATCAACTCTTCGCATAAGGTGGCCAAAGTATTGGAGTTTCAGCTTTAGCATCAGTCCTTCCAATGAACACCCAGGACTGGTCTCCTTTACAATGGACTGGTTGGATCTCCTTGCAGTCCAAGGGACTCTCAAGAGTCTTCAACACCACAGTTCAAAAGCATCAATTCTTCAGTGCTCAGCTTTCTTCACAGTCCAAATCTTATATCCATACATGACCACTGGAAAAACCATAGCCTTGACTAGAGAGACCTTTGTTGGCAAAGTAATGTCTCTGCTTTTGAATATGCTATCTAAGTTGGTCATAACTTTCCTTCCAAGGAGTAAGCATCTTTTAATTACATGGCTACAATCACCATCCACAGTGATTTTGGAGCCCAGAAAAATAAAGTCAGCCACTGTTTCCACTGTTTCCCCGTCTATTTCCCATGAAGTGATGGGACCGGATGCCATGATCTTCGTTTTCTGAATGTTGAGCTTTAAGCCAACTTTTTCACTCTCCACTTTCACTTTCATCAAGAGGCTTTTTAGTTCCTCTTCATTTTCTGCCATAAGGGTGATGTCATCTGCATATCTGAGGTTATTGACGTTTCTCCTGGGAATCTTTATTCCAGCTTGTGCTTCTTCCAGCCCAGCATTTCTCATGATGTACTCTGCATGTAAGTTAAATAAGCAGGGTGACAATATACAGCCTTGACGTACTCCTTTTCCTATTTGGAACCTGTTGTTCCATGTCCAGTTCTAACTGTTGCTTCCTGACCTGCATATAGGTTTCTCAAGAGGCAGGTCAGGTGGTCTGGTATTCCCATCTCTTTCAGAATTTTCCAGTTTCTTGTGATCCACACAGTCAAAGGCTTTGGCATAGTCAATAAAGCAGAAATAGATGTTTTTCTGGCACTCTCTTGCTTTTTACATGATCCAAGGGATGTTGGCAATTTGATCTCTGGTTCCTCTGCCTTTTCTAAAACCAGCTTCAACATCTGGAAGTTCACGGTTCATGTACTGCTGAAGCCTGGCTTGGAGAATTTTGAGCATTACTTTACTAGTGTGTGAGGTGAGTGCAACTGTGCAGTAGTTTGAGCATTCTTTGGCATTGCCTTTCTTTGGGATTGGAATGAAAACTGACCTTTTCCAGTCCTGTGGCCACTGCTGACTTTTCCAAACTTGCTGGCATATTGAGTGGAGCACTTTCACAGCATCATCTTTTAGGATTTGAAATAGCTCAATTGGGATTCCATCACCTCCACTAGCTTTGTTCGTAGTGATGCTTTCTAAGGCCCACTTGACTTCACATTCCAGGATGTCTGGTTCTAGGTGAGTGATCACACCATTGTGATTATCTGGGATTTAGATATAAATATATCTAGATAAATGTAGATTAATGTATTTATTTTTATCTCTATATCTACCTGTCTATCTAGCTATCAAGAGATTTATTTTAAGGAATTGGCTCATGTAGTCATGGAGGCTTGGTAAGTCCAAAGTCTGCAGGGTAGATCATCAGGCTATAGATACATGAAAGAGTTGCAATTCAAATTTAAAAACCACTACAATATTGTAAAGTAATTAGCCTCCAATTAAAATTAATTAATTAATTAAAAAATTTAAAGGTAGTCTGCTGGAAGAATTTCATATTCTTTGGGGGAGGCTGTTCTTTTTCTCTTCAGTTCAGTCACTCAGTAGTTTCTGACTGTTTGAGACCCCATGGACTGCAGCACGCCAGGCTTCCCTGTCCATCACCAACTCCTGGAGCTTGCTCAACTTCATGTCCATTGAAGTGGTGATGCCATCCAACCATCTCATCCTGTCGTCCCCTTCTCCCACCTTCAATCTTTCCCAGCATCAAGGTCTTTTCCAATGCATCAGTTCTTTGCATCAGGTGGCCAAAATATTAGAGTTTCAGCTTCAGCATCAGTCTTTCCAATGAATATTCAGGGCTGATTTCCTTTAGGAATGACTGGTTTGATCTCCTTGCAGTCCAAGGGACGCTCAAGAGTCTTCTCCAACACCACAGTTCACAAGCATCAATTCTTTGGTGCTCAGCTTTCTTTATAGTCCAACTCTCACATCCATACATGACTACTGAAAAAAACATTGCTTTGACTAGACAGACCTTTGTAGGCAAAGTAATGGCTCTGCCTTTTAATAAGCTGTCTAGGTTGGTCATAACTTTCCTTCCAAGGAGTAAGCGTCTTTTAATTTCATGGCTGCAGTCACCATCTGCAGTGATTTTGGAGCCCCCGAAATAAAGTCTGACACTGTTTACAATGTTTCCCTATCTATTTACCATGAATTGATGGGACCGGATGCCATGATTTTAATTTTCTGAATGTTTAATTTTAGGCCAACTTTTTCACTCTCCTCTTTCACTTTCATCAAGGCCTTTTTCTCTTAAGGCCTTCAACTGGGTGGTATTCTGCTTTCACAAAACAAGGGTGTGCATATCTACCTCACAAGGCTTTTGGGAGAATGGTTTGAGACATTATATGAAAAGCACTTCAGACAGTGCTTCGAACATGCTAGGAGATCAAACTGAAGTTTCTGTTAAGAGAATTGTAGCAGTTCCAGCAGGAGAAATACCAGAAATGGAGAGCGTGTGAAATGAATTTATTCTTTAACACCTACTGATGAGTGTTGGCTTATTTATAGATCCACTCACCTTTGCCAGTTGATAACACATGGCAAGCAATGGATCTTTTCTCAATCCTTCCTTCTTTTCTCATAAGTGACATTAATAGGATGTGTACACAAGAAATAAATATGAAAAATCAAAAGTACAAATATAATTTACCCAGCACATATTTGCTATCTCATATTGTACCATGACTTTTGTATCAAGCTCTGACCTTGAATGAAAACAGCAAGTTACTTTGGATTTAATTGTTATAATTTATTGCTTTTTCTACCTTCAGCTGCTGACTGTAAATTTTTGTAGAGAAACACAAAATCACTTCCTGTTCTTGACACATAAAGGGCTTTTTCCTCCTAGTTATGCTCATAATTTTATGTTGGGTGACCTTTGCATCTGTGGCTTGGTTTTATGATTTAAAAACTGTGCTTTGGCTGACAGACAATTCTGGAAATGATTTTCTTTTACCTAATGCAAATTGCCTGGACCCAAAACATAACGCAAGTTCCTCTCTTTATATTTCCTGTTAGTATTACCAGCACCGTGTGGACTATAAATCAATTAATCTGCCTTGGATGAGAAGCTCAAGTTCTGTGAAAACGTGGCTTGAGAAAATACCTTTGTCTCTACCACCTTTCATTTCCAACATGGAATTCCTATAAAATCACACTAAAAGCAGTTGGAAATTAGAAACAATCAATGCATTTCTTGTTTAAATAAAAGGCTCAGTTCTAATCTATAAGAAGGTCTGTGAGAGTGGGGGAGAAGAATTTCCTATTGACATTACTTGCTTGTGCCTCAAACCTGACCCTCTCTTTCCTCCCCTGTTGTGTGAAGACCAGGAAGTACCATAGGTAAAGGGTATGTGTAACTCCTGCCGACTTTTGAATGTGAAACACAGTCCAAGGCCTGAGCATCTTTTGACTCAGTTGAACAAATGGAAAGCTTGGAGATTCACCCTCATCAGCAGGTTAAAATTTGGCAACTTGAGTTTATGAAAGTTAATATGCATATGAATAAATAATAAGGAAGAAAACATATTTATCCCCTAAAAACTTAAATATTTTTTCCTTTCACAAAAAAGTAATAAAAGCAAAATTAAAAGAAGTATTTTATTCCCTCATAAGCACTAATGAACAAGGGCAAAGTGCTCCTGGACCGGGAACTGTAGCTCAGATCCTGTTTAAGGCCCTATCACCCATAACCCCTCAGCAGGCCAATTTCCTGTTGAAATCCATGGGGAATTCACAGACTTCTGGAGGAGAAGATCAAATCCTGGAGAGACTTTTGCTTGTAAATTCATTCACTCCCTTCTCCTCTTTTTATGGTCCATATATTATGGTGATCACTTGTTATTACTGCTAGAACCATTTAAGAGAAAAGAGGCTGGCAGATGATAAAGGAGGGCCGTGTCCAATGGTGAAGTTAGTTGAGTATCTCAAAGGCCTTGCAAAAGCCCAGTGCTAACTTACATACAGACTCATGGGATTTTGTATTCATTTAAAGATATATACTTAACATGGGGAACAAAATATGAAAATAAGGGGGCAGAGCAGACATTAAGGGGTTGAAAGCAGTTTCAGAGCAGTATCTTGTCAGCTGTCCAGCACCCTCTGACTTAGCAAGAGCCAGATACTCACAGCTGGTGCATATTTTGATGCCAGATGACTGGCATGGCTAGAATTGAAAGTCACCATATCTCCCTATATCAGTTTCCTCATGGCTCCATGTAAACTTCTGAACATAAGTTTGGATTTTAAAGAGAAAAAAATTTTTGAGGCTTTTGAGCTCAAGTCTAGGCCAAGTGAATGTATAGCTGAGAAGTAAAGTGAAATGAAAATCCTGCTAAGTGCCTGCTTTAAAGTTGTCAACCAGGGATGTGCTAGAGCTATTGGCAGAATTTCAGGCTTTTCCAAACAAGGTCAGCCTACCAATCTCTGAGTCAAGGACAGCAAGAGAATTACATGCTTGCTCTCTCTCTACATGGCCCATTTAAGTTTGGGTCACCCATTTTTAATATGAATCATTCTTTCAGTTCAGTTCAGTTCAGTTCAGTCACTCAGTCATGTCTGACTCTTTGAGACCCCATGGACTGCAGCACAGAGTCATTCTTTAATAGGAATCAACATCCACCTAAAAAGAGCATGGCCAAATTTGGAATTCTTAAGGGCCACCAGGAGAACAAGGGAGCAACTGCAATGATACAAACAGAGTGGTTGAGTTAGATGGGGACAAGAGTGGAGGTGTGTTTATCTGAGAAAAGGTGTTCTTTGTGTCTGTGAATCATGGAGTCAGTTTGAATAGTGAGAATGAAAGCATAAAATGATTTTGGAGGGTTCCAAATCACATGTGCACAAATGTATGTGTGCACATATGCACACTCATGATGTCTATGTTTACAAAAGTGTGTATCTCATGATGCCCTGTTGACATCATCTTTTGGAGAGAAATACCTTTTTTTGGACTATCTATGGGGTATGATCTCAGAGAAGGTGATGGCACCCCACTCTAGTACTGTTGCCTGGAAAATCCCATGGACGGAGGAGCCTGGTAGGCTGCAGTCCATGGGGTTGCTAAGAGTCGGACACGACTGAGCGACTTCACTTTCACTTTCACTTTCGTGCATTGGAGAAGGAAATGGCAACCCACTCCAGTGTTCTTGCCTGGAGAATCCCAGGGACGGGGAAGCCTGGGGGGCTGCCGTTTATGGGGTCGCACAGAATTGGACACAACTGAAGCGACTTAGCAGCAGCAGCAGCAGCAGCAACATGGGATATGGTCTATGGGCTATCTATGGGTATCCCTGGTGACTCAGCTGGTAAAGAATCTGCCATCATTGCAGGAAACCTAGGTTCAATCACTGGGTCAGGAAGATCCACTGGAGAAGGGAATGGTAACACACTCTAGTATTCTTGCCTGGAGAATTCCATAGACAGAGGAGCCTGGCAGGCTACAGTTCATGGGGTCACAAAAAGTTGGAGATGACTGAGAGACTTTCACTTTCATGGAGGTACTGAAGGCTAAGTCCAGTCTAGATTCTGAGCCTCCTAAATGTGAGCAGGGCCAAAAGACCCTTGTTGTTGCTGGATTTTAGAATTAGCCTCATTTTCGTTAGCCCTGAACATCTAGTGTGCTTAGTGGTGCTCCATGTTCCCTCATGCTCACCAAATAACAGCCTTCCCATTTCCACCATGTTAGTCTAGTCTCTCTGCCTGAGTTCATGTTTTGGTTTCAAGTTCCTCACTGGGACTAGGTTTGTTTTGAATACTTGCCCACTTGGCTGGGTTCTTATACCTAGATATTGACTCTTCCTTTACCATGCCATGCATTTAAGAGCTCCTATAAACTTAAGCAGAGACATTACTTTGCCAACAAAGGTTCGTCTAGTCAAGGCTATGGTTTTTCCAGTGGTCACGTATGGATGTGAGAGTTGGACTGTGAGGAAGGCTGAGTGCCGAAGAATTGATGCTTTTGAACTGTGGTGTTGGAGAAGAGTCTTGAGAGTCCCTTGGACTGCAAGAAGATCCAACCAGTCCATTCTGAAGGAAATCAGCCCTGGGATTTCTTTGGAAGGAATGACGCTAAAGCTGAAACTCCAGTACTTTGGCCACCTCATGCGAAGAGTTGACTCATTAGAAAAGACTCTGATTCTGGGAGGGATTGGGGGCAAGAGGAGAAGGGGACGACAGAGGATGATATGGCTGGATGGCATCACTGACTCGATGGATGTGAGTCTGAGGCCTGGCGTGCTGCAATTCATGGGGTCGCAGAGTCGGACATGACTGAGCGACTGATCTGATCTGATAAACTTAAGACATTGCCTTAACAAATACCCTGCAGTTGGATCAGCTCCCCCTTTCCCTGGTTGAAAGTGCTACAGTCTCTTTTGCCTCCTCACCTGAACAGATTGAAGAAGTCTTAGCATACCTTTTAACTGAGACTTTCTGTTTGATGACAGTCAACATCTGAGAGTTCATACTTTGAAAAAAATGGAAATTTGGGGGTTATAATACTTTGAAATGTCAAAATGAATAAAAGTATTAAATAACAAGTAATCTTAGTGTGTTTTAGTAATATATAATCTGTAAAAAAAAAAAGTGTAAGTGAAGTCTCTCAGTCGTGTCTGACTCTTTGTGACCACATGGACTGTAACCTGCCAGGCTTCTCCATCCATGGGATTTTCCAGGCCAGAATACTGGAGTGGATTGCCATTTCCTTCTCCAGGGGATCTCCCCAACCCAGGGATCGAACCTTGGTCTCCCACATTGTAGACAGACTCTTTACCGTCTGAACCACCAGAGAATATATAACCTGGTCACATATAATTCTATCTTTTAAACAACTAACCACTAATCTAATGTCCACTATCCCTAGTTCTGGTTCTGATTAGTGATTAAGACTACCACTTCATATCAATTCTTCCAATTATGTATGTTATGAACTTTATTGCAATTTTCATCAGCAGCAGTTGTCAAAAGTTTGCAAAAATGAGGTACACATTCTAATTAAAGCTGTCACTATTTATAATTAATCAAATAGAACAAGTAGGAAACACATTGATTTAATATAAACCAAAATTTAGAATTTAAAGAATTTCTAAGTTGGCATTCTTCAGAAATGCACAGGCTAGGGGGCAGGAGATTAAAAAGATGAAGGAGGAAGAGCTGAACTATGATGAATGATTTTATTAACAGATAATACATTTCCCCATCATTGCTCTATTTTGGGGGGTTCCCATGTCTATATATAACAAATGTGGGTAATTTTATGGGCATTCAGATAATAAATTAAACCTCCTAATGTTGCTAAATGAACAGAGTATTGGGTTGGCCAAAAAGTTCATTCAGGTTTCTCCATAACCCTATGTACTTATTGGTTAACCCAATACTTTAAAAATCTGTAATCAATATGAAAATACTGCTTGTATTTCCATTTTCCCCAGATTGATCACTTGTTGCTAGTTATTGCTAAAATCTTATAGTGGGATGCAGATTTTCTAAATACCCAGACGAAGGGGGAGTGGATGATGCAAAGCTGTCAGACTGGCTTCTTCCAGGTCTCCTTAGGCATGGGAGGGGCCAGCCAAGTAGGAAAAGTAGCGAGGTAACACTGGAGCCCAGCAGCACACTTACTTGTGCTTGCTGCAGAACAAGTTTTTTGGTATATTTTATTTTAACTAAGAATTTTAATCAATTTTATAGGTCACTTTCCATTTAGTTATTACAAAATGCTAGCTCAATTCCCTATGTTGTACAATACATCCTTGTGGCCCGTCTTATACCCAATAGTTTGTACCTCCCACTCCTCAACCCCTATACTTCCCCTCTCCCTCCCTACACGGTAACCAGTAGTTTGTTCTTCACACCTGTGAGTCTGCTTCTTTTTTGTTATATTCACTAGTTTGTTATATTTTTTATTTTGAAGGAGAGGAGAAAATAATGGCTTAGACTAGGTTTTCCATTTGAATCCTTCCTGACTTTTGTCTTTTAAGACATAGCTCTTGGTGATGTGGTTACTGCAGTAAGGACCCCACACTTCCAAAGTACACATGTTTTGATATTTATCACTCCCCTATGGTGTTTCTGTAAGACAAAATTCCAGATGAATTGATAAAGAAAATTTGGTGTGTATCTAGACATGTGAGGTGGTTTAGTTGCTAAGTTGTGTCTTGGACCCTATGGACTGTAGCCCATCAGGCTCCTCTGTTCATGGGATTTCCCAGGCAAGAATACTGGAGTGGGCTGCCATTTCCTTCTCCATGTTGTATTTTTTAGATTCCACATATAACGATATACAGTATTTGTCTTTTTCTGTTTGACTCATTTCACTTAGTATAATGCTCTTCTTCACTGCAGATGGTAACTGCAGCCATGAAATTAAAAGACACTTACTCCTTGGAAGGAAAGTCATGACCAACCTAGACAGCATATTAAAAAGCAGAGACATTACTTTGCCAACAAAGGTCTGTCTAGTCAAAGCTATGGTTTTTCCAGTAGTCATGTATAGATGTGAGAGTTGGACTGTAAAAAAAGCTGAGCACTGAAGAATTGATGCTTTGAACTGTGATGTTGGAGAAGACTTTTGAGAGTCCCTTGGACTGCAAGGAGATCCATCCAGTCCACCCTAAAGGAGATCAGTCCTGGGTGTTCATTGGAAGGACTGATGTTGAAGCTGAAACTCCAGTACTTTGGCCACCTGATGCAAAAAGCTGACTCATTTGAAAAGACACTAATGCTGGGAAAGATGGGGGCAGGAGGAGAAGGGGATGTCAGAGGATGAGATAGTTGGATGGCATCACTGACTCAATGGACATGAGTTTGGGTAAGCTCCAGGAGTTGGTGATGGACAGGCAGGCCTGGTGTGCTGCAGTCCGTGGAGTCGCAAAGAGTCAGACACGACAGAGCAACTAAACTGAACTGAACTGAATGCTCTTCAGGTCCATACATGTTGTTGCAAATGGCAAAATTTCTTTTTTTTTTTTTTTGATTGAGTAGTATTCCACTGTGTGTGTCTCTCTGTGTGTGTGTGTGTAAACACACCTTTATCCATTTATCTGTTGATGGACATGTAGGTTTCTTCCATATCTTGGCTATTGTAAATAATGCTGCTATGAACATTGGAGTGCATGTACCTTTTTGAATTAGTGTTTTTGTCTTTTTTTTTCAGATATATATCCAGAAGGGGAATTATATGGTAGTTCTATTTTTAGTTTTTTGAGAAACCTCCATACTGTTGTCCACAATGACTGCACCAATCTACAGTCCCACCAACAGTGTACAAAGGTCCCCTTTTCTCCACATCCTCACCAGCACCTGTTACTTGTGGTCTTTTTGATGATAGCTATTCTGACAGGTGTGAGGTGATAACTCACTGTGGTTTAGATGCTCATTTCCATGATGGTTAGTGGTGTTGAGTGTCTTTTTGTGTGCCTTTTGGCCAAGTCTGAAGAACAATTCTTGTGTAGACTCTGGCTCTGTGTGTGTTTATGTTTACTTGTTGAAACTGTTTGTTTATGCTGTTGACTAAGAAGAGCTAAAATTAAGACTGAATGGGGCTAAAATGTCAAGCTGAGACAGATTCCTGAGCATAGAATTGTACATGTGAGGTCACTACTCCAGTACTTGTGTGTTGGGCTCAATTAAATGTCAGGAGAGGCTCAGGTACATGCTCTCCTCCAGGTACGAGGGGAGGGACATTGTATAATCAGAAAAAGAGGGCGTGGAGTACATCCCATGGTGATAACATTTTACCATTTGGTGCTGAGACCTGTTTGGTATACTCTTGTCTGAATTTTAATAAGCAGAAGGAATACAGTTAGGCAATATGTGCTTATACTCTTACAAGCCTTACAGTTGTAATTTTAACAATGAAATGAAGACCTAAAGTTGAAGTTGTTATGGAAAACAAAAATAAATTTGGTTGTTTTGAAATTTCCAGGGACTACCTGATAGATAGGCCCTGAGATATCACATATATTTTTATAAGGATGCTGTCTGAACAAGGTATATTAGGAAGCCAATTTTGCCAAATAGTGAAGATTTAAGCTGGTTCTTGGGGTTTCCAGGTGGTGCAATGGTAAAGAATCTGCCTGCTAATACAGGAAACATAAGAGCTGTGGGTTCAACCCCTAGTTCGGGAAGATCCTCTGGAGAAGGAAATGGTTACCCACTCCAGTATTCTTGCCTGAAAAATCCCATGGACAGAGGAGCCTTGTGGGCTACAGGCCTTGGGGCCACAAAGACTCAGATATGACTGAGCACACACACAAGCTGGTTCTGATTTCCATTCATTGTTTAAATTCATATTTAGCATTTTTTAGTTCAGGTTTTCAGCAGTTGTTAAATCATGTTGCTGATTCAACTTCCAAAGAAGCATTTCCTCTGTAGAAGGCAATGGTTAAGAGCACAGATTCTGGCAGCAGACTAGCTGTGTCACCTTGAGTATATTTCATAATCTCCTTTGTCTTAGTTTCCTTATCTTTTACAAATGGTGACTTTAGACACAACTACCTCATGGGTTATTAGTAGAATTCATTGAGTTAATATACATGGAGTCCTTGGAAAAACACCTGGTACATAAGGAATATTTTGAGCAGTGGCTATTGTTATCACCCACTGTTCAAGCTTTTGGATCACTTTAGTTGAAGTACAATGCTGATATTTTGAGGCACCTTAAAAAAAATCTATGGTGGCTCAGACAGTAAAGAATGCACCTGCAATGCGGGAGACCTGGGTTTGATCCCTGGGTCAGGAAGATCCCCTGGAGGAGGAAATGGCAACCCATTCTGGTATTCTTTCCTGGAGAACTCCATGGACAGAGGATCCTGGTGGACTATAGTCCATGGACTCGCAAAGAGTCGGACACGACTGAGCGACTAACGTTTTCATTTTCATGTCATTTACAGATACTTATCTATGAATTATACTTTTCTGATAGTAGGCAACCAAAGGAAGTCCAGAAACAAATTAGATGTTGAGGCAGATGTCAGTTCAGTTGACAACCATGACCCAAGATTTCAAAAGTTCATGTATATTCAGACAGTTTTATTCTTGTCATTAACTGACTTAATAATAAAGAAATAGTTAGGGGCTTTCCTGGTGGTCCAGTGGTGAAGACTTTATCTTCCAATACAGGAGATATGGGTTTGATCCCTGGTTGGGAACTAAGATCCCTTATGCCTCATGGTGAGGCCAGAAAAAAGAAGAAGAAATTAATATGAAATTGGAAAGCAAATGTACTTCAATAAAATTTAAAAAAATAGTTACACTTTTGAACTTGCACAGTACGTGTCTACTAATAAAATCAGTTTGATAAAGTTCCACGTAAGATTATGTTTAAAAAAAAATCCACTGGTGAAAAACCAAAAAGGTTTAAGGCTCACTGATCTAAAGAAAATAATGTCTTTTACTGTAATGATAATGATGATGATAATAAAATTATTTTTATAAAGTACGACCTTAGCTACCATCTCATCTGTTACAACAAACTGATAAAATAGGTAAGGTGGGAATTATCATTTCTATTTTAATGATGAGAAAATTAAAGCTCACAAAATTAAAATGACTGAGTCACATGGCTATTGTGGCCCAAAGCCAGGATTCCAGTCCAATTCTTCATTCTTTCATTCAGTGTTTTTTACCCTTCTTGTCTCACCTGCATAAGTATTCCCATTCTGAAGTGGAAGGCATTTTTTTCCTGGATGCTTTTGATACTATGGTTCACAGTGAGATGCTCTTTCTGTCCCAACATGAGGGAGATTCTTGGTGCACTTTGGTTCTGATGGCCCAGAGAAGTGAATTGGGTGGTGCCACGCTGGACTTAAATGGTAATGTGAGCATAAGATGAAAAGTTAATTAGGCCTTTCGATATCTAATGACGTTTCACATAATTTATCACCAGTAGAGAGCACTATAAGATTACAATTAATGGCAGCCCTTGGATGAAGAAAGGATTATTTGTATCATAAATGTATTACAGAGGTAGACTTCAAGTGATTGATTTTAAGCAAGCATGATCTGCCCTTGTGATAGTAGATCATCTCCCATCAGTTGAATCTTTAGAGAACAGTCATTGCAAACTTGCATTTCCATGTAATTGCAGTATGAAAAGAAATAGGCACTATTTGCTTGCTGAAGTTAAATTGAAGTGGTTCAATTCTGAATCAGAACCCAGGCTTGCCTGCTTTCTCCTGAAGATCTTGTTTTCAGAGCAATGTTGGAGCGTTCATAGCATAGAGCGCCTCCTCTCCCCCAGCTCCTGAGTTGCATATGGGACTTTACACATGCTGAATAACCTCTAATGTTGGTTGAAAATATTACGGGACTTCATTCTGACTGCATTTATTTCTCTTGCTTGGAATTTGTGACTGTTGAGTTTTCTTCGAACCTTGTTCTGGTTGTAAATACAAAATCTAGATTCATTTCATAAGTAGCCTTGAGTGTATTCATTGTATTCATATAGATTACCGACATGCAGTACATACAAATCAGCGCCCAAAGTTGATGGACTGAAATATTGGCATTTAGTTGCAACCCTATTATATTATTTTGCTCCTCTAAACACTCAGATGCATCACACAATGACTTTTGTGCCGCAGAAAGCTTTGAAATGGATCTGCCTTAAAGATAGATGCATTTACACTTCATATGTTTCCCATCATTTTTCTTACCCTTTTGCCAGTTTCCTTAACTGGCTGTATTTAAACAAATTCTTCCCCCACAGCCATTTTGTTCTCTGATTTCACCCTCCCGTGAAGTCTCAATGTGAAATTGGCGATAGCATGATTGATCATTTAGCTGACAGCATGATCATGAGCATGGGCAGAAACTTAGCTCCACATTCAGTAAGAGGAGAAGCTGGAATGCAGAGGTATTAAAATACGAACATCTCAAATGAAAACAGAGGTAACAGGAGAGCTTTAATGTTTGCATAAATCTTTCCCCCCGGATAAATGTGCTTTCCTCTTCAGTTTGGTTTCAGTACTTAGGCTTTCTTATAAATACTGTATTTATTGAGCAATGCTCTCTTCCTTGCTCCCCTTCTCTATCACAGCAGTAAATGAATACCCTCTCCAGCCCCTCCTTGCAAAGGAGCCTGAGAATTCTCTCTCCTCTGAGCCCTTAGTGACTTGTTTGCCCGAATGAGAAAGGGGCATGTCTGAAGCAATATTGCATGTTGGATGAGCCCCACTCAGAAAACAATCACAGCCAGGGTTCTGTTTATACAGGTGCCATTAGGTGGACTTACTATCACAGCCAGAAGTTAGCTAGCTAGCCAGGTGCACTGCACATGGGAGTAAAGATTTTTGCATTTTTAAAAAGTGTAAAGAAGCTAACTGCTGGCATGCAAATTGTGTCCCCCAAACATAGGTTCTATTGTTTCATTTTCCCAAAGGGGCTCTATCTTCACTTTACTATAGTATACTGAGCCACTCTACCCATTGTTGCTATTGAGTACCAAGTCCATTAACAAAGATTTTTATGGCCTCCAATGGGGCTTTCAATTGGGAGTTGTTGTTGTTTTTAATTTTGCCTTTCCTGTAAGGATTGGCATTTTAAATCTACCGTGAAAGTTAATTTAATGACAGTAATAGAAAGCATCTATGAAATATGGAATACATTTACCTAGATATGTTAGTGTGGGCATCCACATATCAGAAGACTGTATGACAAAAAGTTTCAAATGATCTGTGTTAAATATCCAGGGAGACAATGGCTGTGAATGCCCTTTATGTCCTCTAGAGTGCCACTACAGCAAGTGCCACATAGCATTTTTCACAATGATTTTTTGAACCTTACATATTTTGAATATATTATTTGGGGCTGACAATTTTATGTATCAATGTGCGGCTCTGAAGTGAAGGTGTGATCAGACATTACGTGATAAGCTGACATGGCAAATGCTAGGTACTTCCATTAAGTCTGCTTGGAGAAAGAGGGCATGGAAATCTGGAAGGTATTGTGAGGTTTTCTGCAAGGTGCAAAACCCTTGCTCTTTCTAGCCCTTTTGAATTCACTTTTACTCTTATTCAAGTTGTTCAACAATTGCTTACTGTTTTTGTTTCTATTTGACTTATTGTCTTGTTTTCACAGTGAGCTTGTAAATGATGAGTAAAAAGTGTGAGCTAAGAAACTTACCAGAAGCCTCTATCACTAAGTAGATTTTGGGGGTGTGGTTCACTTGCTTTTATGTAATTTTTGCTCTCTTTTCAGGCCAACCTGGTTTTCCTGAGAACTTGCAGCTACTATTATTCTAAGTAATTTCTTAGTTCAGGTTCCAGCAATACACATGTGTGGGGCTTTAAAAAAATCCTTCTTGTGCTTGAACCTCTAACATTACACCTCAGAGTTCTGGGCATCAGGAGCAGTAGACAGGACTTGAGACAGCTCAATGTTTTTCTTATGTGGAAGATCTTACATTACATGCTAATAGGAAAGTAGAAGATTCGGAGTCAGAACATGACATATGGGTCTTCAAACATCTGTAGAGGTCATAGAATGGAAGTTGGCAGAATGCACTTGGACCAGGTCCAGTCGTGTTCATTTACTGGTGGTGCTAGAAACAATTTGGTGAATCATGAACTTGCCACTACCAAGCAGTTCCGTGGCTCTGACCCTAAGGATGGTGTAACAATGGAACTTTAGTGGGTTATATAGAAGGAAAGACAGAAAAAGTATGTATGGGAATGTAGGGAATGACCTTATCTATGTTCTTGTCATTGCCCGCCCCAAGCCCCTCCACAGTGTTTAAACACTTTCCTTTGTTTAGTTGTTCGCATCAGTAGACTAGAATTTATGTTTGTCTCAGTGACTCTATGACTCTTAAGGTTTTCTCAAAATTGACTTCAGGAAAAATCTGTTACATCTTTCTGCCATCATAGGCAGGGCTACTTAGTAGGTACTCAAAACATTTTCTTTCTAGTAATTAATGAAAGCATCTGTCAAGATGAAAACAAGAATTTCTGAATTATATTCATTTTGCTGGCCTTTTACTTTTGGTACATCTAAATTTCTTTTCTCCCTTGAAAGATCATTCTTAAGCAATATTATTGCTGTTTCCAATTTTAAATTAGCCACCTCCTATATTAACAGAGAAAATGTTAACTGAGTGCTGGTACAAATCTTGACACAGGGTAGGCAGGCACTGTTAGAATGAAAGTTTGTTGACACTCATGTGACTTCTACTGATAGGTTCAATTGTATTAAACAAAGCAAACAAAAAAAGGCTCCTGATTATGGCATCTAGAAACTGTAAAGCAAAGGAACTGTAGAGATACTGATTAGCCTTATACTACATTGAAAGAAAAAAAGATGAAAAGGAAGAAAAGTCAAGAAAATGAAGGAAGGAAAGAAAAATTGTTTCAGCCTCCTATTGGTTAAAATTCCACCTCATTTTGGACAAAATATTGTCCTTAGTTATTCTTTTTGTTTAAATTTATTCTTTAATTGGAGGAAAATTGCTTTGTAATGTTGTGTTGGTTTCTGCCATATAAAATGCAAATCAGCCATAATTATATATATATATGCCCTCCCTCTTGAACCTCCCTCCCCTCCCCTTATCCTATCCTTCCAGGTCATCACAGAACATTATACTTTTCTGACATTTAAAAAAATGTGATAAAATACACATAACATAGAATTTACCATTTTAGCCTTTTGAAAGTGTAGAATATAGTACATTCACAATGTTGTACAATAGTCACCACTCTCTAGTTCCAGGACATTTTTATCACCCGAAAAGGAAACCCATACCTATGAAGCTCACTTCCCATTTTCTTTTCTCAGTCCCTAGTAACCACGAATCTGCTTTCTATTTCTATGGATTTACCTACTGTGAATATTTGATGTAACTGGAATCATACTGTATGGGAAATTAAATAATTTATATATAACATATATAGTATATATAATATATATATATATATATATATATAATGTTGCTGTTGCTAAGTCACTTCAGTCATGTCCTATAATTTCCCATATTATCTGATTCCAGCCACAAATTTTCCCATATTACATGATATATATTTTTATGGGAATTTTATATATATATGTAATTTCCCATATTGTCTGTGTGTGCATAGGAGTGGAATTTCTGGGGTCATATGGTAACTCTATTAAAAGCTTATTGTGGAACTACCACAGTGTTTTCCAAGGCAGCTGGATCATTTTACATTCCAGCAATGTTTGAGGGTTCCAAATCCTCTGCATCCACATCCACACTTATTCTTTTCCATTTTTTAAAAATTGTAGCCTTCCTAGTGCATGTAATTCTTCCTTACAATAAATGTTCTCCCAAACATTCACATAGGAAGTGTGTAGTATTGTACAAGGCACACATGAGGTAGTTTGGTTGGCCCTTTGTATCTGCAGGTTCTAAATTCTTGGATTCAATGAAGTGTGGATTGACAATATGTTTTTTAAAAATTCCAGAAAGTTCCCCAAAGCAAAATTTGAATTCACTGTGCTCTGGCAACTACTTACATATCATTTACATTGTATTTACAAGTATTTACATAGCATTTGCATTGTATTAGGTATTATAAAGAATCTAGAGATTATTGAATGTAGACTAGAGGATGTGTGTAGGTTATATGCAAATACTACACCATTTTATATAAGGGACTTGAGCATCTTGGATTTTGTTATCCTTGGGGTTCCTGAAACCAGTTGGCTCTGCCGATATCAAGGAATGACCATATGTACCATCAGTGCTGGCTGAGGGCCAAACAGGGAAGGTGGCACTATTTGGCCTTCATGCCTCTACGTCTTCGTCGTGAATTACATAATTTTTTAAGAGCCAGGGAGTAGACAGTGGCTCGCCATAAGGGACTATCATACACAGTGGTCATGAGCTCATGTTTGTTGACTGGATAAATGAGTGATGCTTAGTGTGAATAAGGATCACACCCTAAAGCATGGAAAGGAATCTTCATCAACTGTCAGGAGAGCAGTCAGTCAATGAATAAAAATTGGCCAAATGCTGACTTTGTGTCAGGCACTGGGCAAGAAACTGCTGGTTGAATTAGGGCTGGATCTTCTCTTCAAGGACCTTGTGTTAGCATGTTTCTACAAGCAGTCGGGCTTGTGTTATGGGGGTCCATGTTATTTTCTGATAGGGCTACCTTGTGACTTGTGGTGAACACATGTTCAGTGGCTGGCCAAGTATACAAATATAGTCTGTGCCCCTGGAAAAAGCAAAATTAACTCAGTGATACTGTGAACCTGTGACTCATACACCAACACTTTGACTGCCATTTCTCACACCCAAGACCTGTACTATCTAATGCAGTACCCGTATGTGGCATTTGAGCCCTAAAATGTGGATAGTGCAAATGAGGAACTTAACTTTGAATTATAATTAATTGAAACATTTTCAATTATAAAACACAGTGTTATTAACCATAGTCACCATGTTTTACATTAGATCCTCAGACCTTATTTATATTATAGCTAAAGTTTGTATCCTCTTACCTCTCCCTATTTCCCCATCCCCAGCCCCTGACAACCATTCTTCTACTCTGTTTTTATGAGTTTGACTTTTTATATAGATTCCACATGTAAGTGATAGAATGCAGCATTTGTCTTTCTGTTTTCTTAGCATCATGCCTTCAGGGTCCATCCACGTTGTCACAAATGGCAGGATAGCTCTTTTCTTCAGGGCAGAATAATATTCCATTATATATAAACCACATTGTCTTCATCCATTAGTCTATACACAGACACTTAGGTTGTTTCCCTCCACTATTATGAATAAGGCTGCCATGAACATAGGAGTGAGATATCTCTCCAATATCCTGTTCTCATTTTCATGCAAGTAATTCTGATTCATTTAAACTTTAAAACTGGTATCTGATTCAGTTAGTGGAAAACTTTGAAGTATATTTAGAACAATTTGGGAACATGACTCTCCTTTGTCAACTGTAAATGTTATGAAATGTAAATATAGGTCAAATATTTCCAATGAACAGTTAGTATCTAAATTGGGGTATGTAGGCTTCCCAGGTAGTGCTAGTGGTAAAGAATCTGCCTGCCAATGCAGGAGACACCATAGATGCACGTTTGATCCCTGGGTTGGGAAGATCCCCTGGAGAAGAAATGACAGACCACTCCAGTATTCTTGCCTAGAGAATCCCATGGACAGAGTAGCCTTGGTGAGCTTCAGTCCATGGGGCTGCAAAGCATTGGACACAACTGGCCAACTGAGCTCACAAACACACACACACACACACACACCAGGTTTCAGAGATTTAGTGTGAAAAAAGAATGGAAATGGTATCCTTAATAATTTTTATACACATTACATTTGAAATGATAATATCACCGATTCAATGGATATGAACTTGGGCAAGCTCCAAGAGATGTTGAGGGACAGGGAGGCCTGGTGTGTTACAGTCCATGGGGTCACAAAGAGTTGGACACAACTTGGCAACTGAACAACCACCATTGAGTTAAAGGAAAAACAAATTTTTTTTTTTTCTATTTCCTTTTCCTTTTAAAAATCTGGCTACTAGAATATTTAAGATTACTTCTGTGACTCACACTGAGTTTCTAGTGGACAATACTGCTTTAGAAGAATGCTAGGGTCAGACTTTACTTTTTTGGGCTCCAAAATCACTGCAGATGGTGACTGCAGCCATGAAATTAAAAGACGCTTACTCCTTGGAAGAAAAGTTATGACCAACCTAAGTAGCATATTGAAAAGCAGAGACATTACTTTGCCAACAAAGGTCTGTCTAGTCAAGGCTATGGTTTTTCCAGTGGTCATATATGGATGTGAGAGTTGGACTGTGAAGAAAGCTGAGTGCTGAAGAATTGATGCTTTTGAACTGTGGTGCTGGAGAAGACTCTTGAGAGTCCCTTGGACTGCAAGGAGATCCAACCAGTCCATTCTAAAGGAGATCAGCCCTGGCTGTTCTTTGGAAGGAATGATGCTAAAGTTGAAACTCTAGTACTTTGGCCACCTCATGCGAAGAGTTGACTCATTGGAAAAGACTCTGATGCTGGGAGGGATTGGGGGCAGGAGGAAAAGGGGACGACAGAGGATGAGATGGCTGGATGGCATCACTGACTCGATGGACGTGAGTCTGAGTGAACTCCAGGAGTTGGTGATGGACAGGGAGGCCTGGCGTGCTGCGATTCATGGGGTCGTAAAGAGTTGGACACAAACTGAACTGAGGCTCATCTTATCCTATTTAATGCAAGTGTATCTGGAGTAAAGCTCCCCTGTGGAATTCTACGTTCTTCCATTTTAACTCCAAGGATACCATCACTTTACCAAGCTTCTCAAAATGACAAAGAAGTGAAGCTATGTCTGGGGGGTCTCTCAGAGCCAGCTCTCTAAAGGCATCCTCACCCTCACCCTTTCAGCGTATGCCCAGGCTTACTTGTAGGTTCAATGTGCTCAAATCAAGCCCCCACCCACCCTTGCCAACCAGGTTCTACTTTGGTGATGAAGCCATCCAGTAGAGTAATTCACTCAAATCAAGCTCCCCGCCCCCACCAACCTCCCAGGTTCTACTTTGGTGACAAAGCCATCCAGTAGAGTAATTCACACTAAAATGATCTTAGTTGAATGTGTTGTTACTCACATACTTGTACTTAAATTTTTTTAGCCACACTGTGACCTCTAAATTTGAGAGCTACTCTGTCAAGGGGACCTTCTTGACTAATTTCCTAGTTATAATCAAAACAAACAAAATCCCAGGTCTTCCTCAAGATCCTTTCCCTGTCCCCATCTCCTGCCTCATGAGATACTAGCCATTGGTAGATAAATGATTCTTTGCTTTAGATAAATTTATCTTTTTCATATTGATAAGTGGATATTTATGGCTACTCAGAGGCAAGATGTAGAATAAATTAATGTGCCTTTAATTTCTTTCTCTGTTTTAGACATGATACTGATGAGCAGTTTCCCTTTTGTGAGACTGCCAGCTCCTCTAGGGTTGTCTGCCTGGAACTGAAAATGCCAAATAAGTATTCAGTCAATTCATTTGACTTTATTTTTTATGAACTCATTTATAAAAAAAAAATGCATCTAATCTCAGTGGAGCAAAACCTGTTAGCATGAAGAATTCAGGGGAAAGTGATGGTCATTCTTTACTCTTTCCAAGGTGATTTATGGCTGAAAAACTGGACGACTGTTTAAAGTATAACCTACAGCATGGACTGTGTCTCCATATTTTATTAGGGAATATGTGATCATAGGTATGATGGAATGGAGAGTGTCCTTCCCAATATAGGATAAATGTGTATTATGTATGTGAATTTCTCTTAGTTCCTTAAAATTCTTTCTTTTGATGGAAGACTGATCTTTTGTATTTTTCTTTGAGAGTTGACAGAGAGTGAAAGAATTTATGTTTCTTTTCTTGGAGCTGACCTGGAGAAGGAAATGGCAACCCACTCCCGGATTCTTGCCTGGAGAGTCCCATGGACAGAGGAGCCTGGTGGGCTACAGTGCATGGGTTCGCAGAGTCGGACATGACTGAGAGACTTCACTTTCACTTTTTTCACTTCTTGGAGCTGAAGTGGGGGGACCCCTTTGAACTGCAAAGGCAGGAAGAGCCTTAGGACTTTGTGGTTACATCGTACCTGTCAAGAATACACAGATGTGATTTGGGAGCACCCCTGGGAGTATGTATTTTCGTACCCCACTGCCAGTGGAGAACTTGAGACAGAATAGGGTTAAGCAGTTTCCCAGTGTTCCACAGTAAATTGGCAGTTGAATTGGGATTAGAATCTAGGTCTCCAAACCTTGGGGACTTCTCCATTAGCTCAGATCATGTACGGCTCAGCAGTTTCTTTCACAAGATCCTCCTGACATGACACATGCCATCAGTCTTATTTTATAACAGATGTTTTGAGGGTGGAGCAGATGGTCTCTTCCCTTCACCCTCCTAGCCCTTGACTCCAGAGAGTTGGATCATGTCAGAGATGGCACTCACAGCCCTCTTTCCCCAGAGGTCCACCTCCCCTTCTGCTCATTCTTTTCCATGCGCTCGTCTTTCCCATGCTCAGGAAAACACGGTTCTTACTGTTCTGTTTTCATATGAGGCTGTGTAGTTCCCCCTGAAGCTTTTTCTGTCATGCGTGTCCTTGTCCTGACTCTTGAATTTTTCATAGTCTGGTCAGTGGGGAGATCACTGCCCTCTCAGACCTGGGGCTCCACATCCTATCATGTCTCTTGTGATGTCATGGGGGATGTGTGACACGCTGCTTTCTTCCTTCATGGACTAACTTTGGGTCTGTGGAGGACCCCTGTGAATACCACTTGAGGAATCTCTGTCCTAAAGTGCTTTGAAGTTCAGAGAAAAACACCAAGGCTTCACTGACAAGTTCCTGATGGTCCATTGAATGTTTCTGCCATTGTTTACATGGGGGAGGGGCTTTACTCTCTACAGTACCACTTTTGTTTGTGAATGTCACTCTTCCTACATTCTTCATCTTGAACATCTTAAAATGACCTACTGACATTTATTTCTTTTCTTTTATTTGCTAACCAGCAAAGCTTACTTTGACTTGAGGGAACCCAGATGTATATGTGTGTGTGTGTGCCTGCATGTTCGTGTGTTCATGCCTGTCCACTCATTTCAGGGGATTATGTTTACTTGTAGAGACCTTGACTCTGGAGATACTTTTAGTGCCCATCTTGATGCTTACAAGCCACGTGACTTTGGGAAGGTCCTTTTACTTCTTTCCTATGTAGACAGTCAGGACTTTGTGTTGTTGTGGGGAAGCAATAGAAGAAACAAGCTATATTAGGAAACTCATGCATGACAAAAAGAGGAAAAAGGATTCCTCACTGGTGAGCCATGGTCTTCAGTAAGGAACTACTACCTACTCCCCATCCCCCTGCCTCAAAGCAGACAGTCCTGAGTGGATGAAGAAACTAGGTTACATGTGAACTTGCTTCATTCTGAAAACTCTTAGAGAAACTAGTCAGGCTTTCTTTCAATACTATAAACATACTATCTCATTTACATTTTAATGCAAGCAGTGGTTGGAAATGATGGCTGTTTGCCTCTAACCATAACCAGGCTCATTCAGTTTTTTAAAATTTTTGCTATGTTATTACAAACAGAACAACCTTATAATTAATCCCAATGTACTTTCCTGTGTTGGGCTGAGTGGATGTAATCAGAGTCGGGATGTTGAATTATAAACCAAAAGATCCTCATTTTCCTGGCGAATCTATCACAAAGCCCTCGTGTGCCCCTTTGTCTTTTATCTGCAGCCAGTAATGGGCCTTGTTTCCACTCTCTTCTGTCCTAACTGGGGATTCAGTTGCCTTTTATTCTCTGCTTATCTTTGTTTGAGGAAGTACGGAATGCAGATGGAAAGGGCTGATTCTCCTTGGACATAACCTTGAAGTTGGACCCTAGAGGGTCCTAGGAATTTTCTAATTATTTATTCCAGTGTTAACACGTTTTATGATCTCCCTGGGCTTTTCTCTGCTCATACTATCTCTGGTTAGGAGATTGGATCAAGTGACCTCTCATTAAGTGAATACTATTGCCCTTGGTTTCTTAATTTGGCTGCTGGCCAGTATCTGTTCCTTTCTACCTTTGGGTCTAAAGTGTCACCTTTGGGTCTGAAGCTGATGCTGGGATTATTTCAAGTCAGAAAGGTTTGTTTAAAACAATTGAAAGAATCTATCATTTTTAAAGAATTCATATTATTTGGTCATTGCTTCATACTCTTTTCAAAGTCTTTTAAAAAAAAATTCCTGTATAATGGCCAGGAAACCTTGTGGGAACACTGGCTCTCCTGAATGTATAGCCACCTTGAAATATACTGATTTTTTAAAAAAAAAATTATTTATTTTAATTGAAGGATAATTACTTTACAATATTGTGATGGTTTTTGCCATATATCAACATGAACTGGCCATAGGCATTCATTTGTCCCCTCCATCCTACACCCTCTCCCACCTCCCTCACCATTCCATCCCTTCAGGTTATCACAGAGCATCGGCTTTGGTTGCCTCGTGGAAATATACTGATTTTTTATTTTTGTATGATCTTAAGAACTAGAGGATATTTCATGATATCATTGAAGCAAGATTCTGCTTTTGAGACCTCTTCTTAAATTCTCCATGATAGATAGTTGCTCTCTGAGGGTTCACAATTCTCTAAGAACATTTGAGAGCATATTCCAATGTCTGGGCAGTTGAGAAGTGGAGACTCCTCAGATCTTGTTGTGGTGCACTAGAAAATAAATGAGATTCTCACTCAATTTCTTTGAGTTAACAAAACACCAGCCAGTCATCTGTTCACAGAGCCTCAGCTGTAAGGATTGTGACATCGCTCACTAGAGTTGATTCAGCTGCTCTAGCAGACTCAGAGGCTGTGCTCTTCCTCCCTTGGTGCTCTGGGCTCAGCTGAAGATCAGCCTTCCTAGTTATTTACAATGTCGTGGTAACAGGTCATAATACCAAGCATCAGCCTATGAGCTCGAGTTCATGAGAGTCTTATTATCCTACATAAGGGCATACCAGGAATTTGAGTCCTTACAAGCACCAGAAGGGCCGCATAATGTTGCTTGTCTTGCCAACATCGACTCCTGTGGAATGCATTTGGTGTACAGTTTTCCAATGGTGCTCCAGGGACTCTCTACTTCATTACTTCCTTTGGCACCTTCTCATTTCTTTACAATGGCACCCCACTCCAGTACTCTTGCCTGGAAAATCCCATGGATGGAGGAGCCTGGTAGGCTGCAGTCCATGGGGTCATGAAGAATCAGACACTCACTGAGTGACTTCACTTTCACTTTTCACTTTCATGCATTGGAGGAGGAAATGGCACCCCACTCCAGTGTTCTTTCCTGGAGAATCCCAGGGACGGGGGAGCCTGGTGTGCTGCCATCTATGGGGTCACACAGAGTCGGACATGACTGAAGCGACTTAGCAGCATCAGCAGCAGCAGCAGCACCCTGAAGAGATGACTTGCGTGAGCCTTGCCATTGCTGATGTTGTGGTGGAAATAAAGATGTGGCTGTCCTCAACTTGGCCGTGGATCCCTAACTTGGGGCTGACCTACCTCTCAGGCCACACCTCTCCTCACTTTCTTCATTAGGGATATTCTCATCATAGGCCTTCATACCTGTTGGTTTCCTATTTCCTAGTTTTTGAAGTGCTTTCCTTTTTATTACCTGACAGTCTCATTTGCCTGGTTAGCTCCACTGTCCCGACTTATATGCCACCTCCTCAAGGCTGCATTTCTCAACACCAGAGATTATGTCAGGACTTCCTGGATCATGTGTGTCCTTGGGAGGCCTTGTCTGAGAGGGCAGTTATAGCTTTACTTGCATTATCACTTCATATGTTGAGGAATGGAGAGCAACAAAGCTTCCCCTACAGTCGGATGCTGGGCTGGGCAAAGGGATGTGTTTTTGTAGCTCATGCTAATACACATGTACTTCTGAAAGATTCTTGGGTCACTAAAGACACTTGCTCCTTGAAAGAAAAGCTATGACAAACCTAGACAGCGTATTAAAAAGCAGAGACATCACATTGCTGACAAAGGTCCATATAGTCAAAGCTATGGTTTTTCCAGTAGTCATATATGAATATGAGAGTTGAACCATAAAGTGGGTTGAGTGCTGAAGAATTGATACTTTTGAACTGTGGTACTGGAGAAGACTCCTGAGAGTCCCCTGGATTTTGAGGAGATCAAACCAGCCAATCCTAAAGGAAATCAACCCTGAATATTCATTGGAAGGACTGATGCTGAAGCTGAACTTCCAATACTTTATCCACCTGATGTGAAGAGCTGTCTCATTGGAAAAGACCCTGATGCTGGGAAAGATTGAGAGTAGGAGGAGAAAGGGACAACAGAGGATGAGATAGTTGGATGGCATCACCAACTCAATAGACATGAGTTTGAGAAAACTCTGGGAGATAGTGAAGGACAGGGAAGTATGGCGTGTTGCAGTCCATGGGGTCACAGAATCAGACATGCCTTTGCAATTGAACAATAAAACCAACATTAAGTCTATGAATGCCAGCAGACTGTGAGGGTCTGTTGTATGATTTTAATCTGGATGGCATGTTGAGGAACATTTGATACGTTTTGTTTCAAGTTAAATTGGTGATTATCAAACACCCATGTGCAGTTCTGTGCTAGGTATGTTGAAATAGAAACAAATATATAAGACATAGGTCCTACCTTGTGCGCTGCTTGTGTTAGTTTTGTGATTTGGTTGAGATGAGACAGACAACACACTCAAAAAATTAATGACTAGTGTAGGTTATTTACTTTCATAGCACTTTGAGCTTTTCCTTCATAACACTCTTTCAGTTTGCTACTATAGTGAGCAGAATTCTATGGTGGTCCCCATGCTCCCCACCTCCTGGTGATCAGACTTTCAAATATTATTCTCTCCTTGAATATGGGCATGGCTTATGACTTGCTTCTTACCAATAGAATATAGAAAAGGAGATGGTTTGTCTCTGACTACATGTCCATGATCGCATAATCCAGCCTGTCTTGTTAGAGTCTCTTTGTGTTGTTGGCTTTGAGGAACCAAGCTACCATGAATCCTATGGCCAGGTGCAAAAGAAATTAATTTCGTCAGCAACCTGAGGGACCTTGAAAGTAGATCCTTCCTCCCTGGAGCTTTTAGATGAGATCCCAGCCCTGGTCATCACCTTGCTTGTGACCTTGTGAGAGACCCTCAGCAGAGGGCCCGGGAGCTGTGTCCAGACTCCTGATCCATAGAAATTGTGAAATAAGTGTGTGCTGTTTTAAGCCTCTGAGTTTGTGGTAATTTGTTACATAGCATTGAAAAGTAATACAGCTATTGAATACTTATTTGCATAATTACAGTCCAATGTTTATCTCATATTTTATGAGTCCTTTGTGGAAAGGAACACGTCTCTCTCTCTTACTGCTTTATCCTCTGTGCATACTATAATCCCAGACAGAGTTACCATTAAGTAAATACTGGTTGAATGAATACACTTATGAATATATGAACAAACGAGTTGAAGCATCAGGCTTGTTTCTGTGCATGGAGAGACACATTTAGCCAATTTTTGGATCTTCAATGGAAGACTGGAAGATGCTGGATGTAAGGTAGAGTGTGTGTGTGGTGGTGGTGGTGATGGGGTTAATGATTATAGCTGACCTTTAAGGATTATTCTGTGAGGTGGTACTAAATTCCATGTCACTTGAGGTGCTTAATAAAAGAAGGGCAGAGGAGGCAGTCCTAAGAAGGCAGAGGAATAGGACGGGGAGACCACTTTCTCCCCCACAAATTCATTGAAAGAACATTTGAACGCTGAGAAAATTCCACAAAACAACCTCTGAATGCTGGCAGAGGACATCAGCACCCAGAAAGGCAGCCCATTGTCTTCAAAGGAGGTAGGACAAAATATAAAAGATAAAAAGAGAGACAAAAGAGGTAGGGACGGAGATCCATCCTGGGAAGAAGTCTTAAAAGAGAAGTTTCCAAATACCAGGAAACATTCTCACTGGTGGGTCTGTGGGAAGTCTTGGAATCTCAGAGGGCAACATAACCTGGAGGAAAAATAAATAAATAAATAAATAAATAAACCCCACAGATTATGTGCCTAACGGCAACTCCGAGGGCTTGCAGCCGCCACCAGCAAGTGGAGTCTGAACAGGGAGGCATGGGATGCATTGCTTAGGGTAAGGACGGGGCCCGAATGCCCTGAGGGCAATCTGAGGGAACTAACGTGAGATAGCAACCCAAACTGTTGGACAGCCAGAGAGAGAGAGAGAGAAAAAAAGAGAAAGAGAGAGAGAGAGAACTATCCCACAAAAAGCCCTAACCTAAGACACTGCCAGGCCCCCTCACAGAACAAAGGACTGAGCAAATACCAGAGGAGAGCTAGCAGGCTGAGGACCGGCCCATCCCCTGCCGGAGACAAGCAGGTGGGGAGTGGGGGGGGGGCAGCCAGAGCCAGAAAGGGGCAATTGCAACCTCAGAGAGGCATCCTCTACCAAACTGAAAGCAGGCTTCATTGCTAACCAAGACTTCTTGGGATTCTGGAAGGTTGACATCCACCAGGAGGGTCGCAGACAGAGATCAGCTCCACAGAAGAGACACAGGGCACACCTGAGAAGGCGCACCCATTGTACACCCAGAAAACCGAGCAGCTGGAACTGGGGAGGTGATAGGATGCACTGCCCACCTGGGGATGACTGTGCTCCTCAAGCACCTGGTCACCTGAGCTGCTTGGACCTGGGAAGGGCACAAAACGCAGGCCCAACCGAGTCTGTGCCTTTGTGGAGTACCTGAGAACCTGAACCCGAGTGGCTTAGTCCTGGGAAATGCACGCAACCCAGGGCCTGCCTCAGACAGTTCCCAGAAGAGCAACCTAGAGCCTGACAAGTGAACACCATGAAAGCACACATGCTATGAGTGGGGGCAAACCCAGTGCGTTTGAAACACTGCAAGCACTCCCACACAAATGCCAGAGATATTTGTTTGCAGTGTTCCTTCCTCCCCACAGCACAACTGAACAAGTAAGCCTAAATAAGTGACCAACATCGCCACCTTGTGTCAGGGCAGAAACTAGACACTGAAGGGACCACCAAACAGAAGAAGCTAAAATAAACAGAGGGAACTGCTTTGGAAGTGACAGGTGCAACAGATTAAAACCCTGTAGTTAGCACACACTACATTGGAAGGGGCCTATAGATCTTGAGAAGTATAAGCCAGATCAAGGAACTATCTGAAACTGAACTGACCCCACTGTCCACAACAGCTCCAGAGAAATTACTAGATATATTTTCACTATTATCAGTTTTTAATTTTTTTCTATTTTTAAGTCCTCTATTACTCCTTTAATTTTCATTTTTATAACCTACTATTACCTTGGGAAAAAAGACCCTATTTTTTAAAGCAAACTTCATATATATACTTTATAATTTTTGTGACTTTATTTTTTTTTAATATTGTATTTTTGAGAGTCTAACCTCTACTCTAGATTTTTAATCTTTGCTTTTTGGTATTTGTTACCAATTTTGTACCTTTAAGAACCCAAACTTAAGTATCCATTTTTACTTGGGAATGTGATTACTGGCTTGAATGCTCTCTCCACCTTTGGATTCTCCTTTTTCTCCACCAGGTCACCTCTATCTCCTTACTCCTCCTTCTCTTTTCTACCCAACTCTGTGAATCTCTTTGTGTGTTACGGGCTGTGGAGAACACTTAGGGAACTGATTACTGGCTGGATCTGTCTCTCTTCTTTTGATTCCCTCTTTTCTCCTCCTGGTCACCTCTATCTCCTTCCTCCCTCTTCTCTTCTCTGTGTAATTCTGTGAACATCTCTGAGGGATCAAGACTGTGGAGAGCATATAGGGAATTGATTACTGGCTAGCTTGCTCTCTCCGCTTTTGATTCCCACTCTTCTCCTGGTCACCTCTATCTCCCTCCTCCCTCTTCTCTTCTCCATGTAACTCATTGAACCTCTCTGGGTGTCCCTCACTGTGGAGAAGCTTTTCATCATTAATCTAGATGTTTTATCATCGGTGCTGTACAGATAGAGAAGTCTTGAGGCTACTGTAAGAATAAGACTGAAAACCAGAGGCAGGAGGCTTAAGTCCAAAACCTTAGAATACAAGAGAACTCCTGACTCCAGGGAACATTAATCATTAAGAGCTCATCCTAAAGCCTCCATACCTATACTGAAACCAAGCACCACCCAAGGGCCAACAAGTTCCAGAGCAAGACATACCACGCAAATTCTTCAGCAACACAGAAACATAGCCCTGAGCTTCAGTATACAGGCTGCCCAAAGTCACACCAAACCCACTGATATCTAAAAATTCACTACTGGACACTTCATAGCACTCCAGAGAGAAGAAATCCAGCTCCACCCACCAGAACACCGAGACAAGCTTCCCTAACCAGGAAACCTTGACAAGCCACCCATCCAACCCCACCCACAGCAAGGAACCTCCACAATAAAGAGGAACCACAAACTGCCAGAATATAGAAAGGCCACCCCAAACACAGCAATATAAACAAGATGAAAAGGCAAAGAAATACTCAGCAGGTAAAGGAACAGGATAAATGCCCACCAAACCAAACAAAAGAGGAAGAGATAGGGAATCTACCTGAAAAAAATTCAGAATAATGATAGTGAAAATGATCCAAAATCTTGAAAACAAAATGGAGAAACAGATAAATAGCCTGAAGACAAGGATTGAGAAGATGCAAGAAATGTTTAACAAGGACCTAGAAGAAATAAAAAGAGTCAATATATAATGAATAATGCAATAAATGAGATCAAAACACTCTGGAGGGAACCAACAGTAGAATAACGGAGGCAGAAGATAGGATAAGTGAGGTAGAAGATAGAATGGTAGAAATAAATGAAGAAGAGAGGAAAAAAGAAAAAAAAATTAAAAGAAATGAGGACAACTTCAGACATCTGGGACAATGTTAAATGCCTTAACCTTCGAATCATAGGAGTCCCAGAAGAAGAAGACAAAAAGAAAGGCCATGAGAAAATACTTGAGGAGATAATAGTTGAAAACTTCCCTAAAATGGGGAAGGAAATAGTCACCCAAGTCCAAGAAACCCAGAGACTCCAAACAGGATAAACCAAAGGTGAAACATGCCAAGACACATATTAATCAAATTAACAAAGATCAAACACAAAGAACAAATATTAAAAGCAGCAAGGGAAAAACAACAAATAACACACAAGGGGATTCCAATAAGGATAACAGCTGATCTTCCAATAGAAACTCTTCAGGCCAGAAGGGAATGGCAGGACATACTTAAAGTGATGAAAGAGAAAAACCTACAACCCAGATTACTGTACCCAGCAAGGATCTCATTCAAATATGAAGGAGAAATCAAAAGCTTTACAGACAAGCAAAAGCTGAGCGAATTCAGCACCACCAAACCAGCTCTCCAACAAATACTAAAGGATCTTCTCTAGACAGGAAACACTGCAAGGGGGTATAAACTTAAACCCAAAACAACAAAGTAAATGGCAATGGGGTCATACTTATCAATAATTACCTTAAATGTAAATGTGTTGAATGTCTCAACCAAAAGACAAAGACTGGCTGAATGGATACAAAACCAAGACCCGTATATATGCTGACTACAAGACACATACAGACTGAAAGTGAAGGGCTGGAAAAAGATATTCCATGCAAATAAAGACCAAAGGAAAGCAGGAGTAGCAATACTCATATCAGATAAAATATACTTTAAAATAATGGCCGTGAAAAGAGACAAAGAAGGACACTACATAATAATCAAAGGATCAATCCAAGAAGAAGATATAACAATTATAAATATATATTCACCCAACATAGGAGCACCGCAATATGTAAGACAAATGCTAACAAGTATGAAAGGGGAAATTAACAATAACACAATAATAGTGGGAGACTTTAATACCCCACTGACACCTATGGATAGATCAACTAAACAGAAAATTAGCAAGGAAACACAAACTTTAAATGATCCAATAGACCAGTTAGACCTAATTGATATCTATAAGACATTTCACCCCAAAGCAATAAATTTTACCTTTTTCTCAAGTGCACATGGAACCTTCTCCAGGATAGACCACATCCTGTGCCATAAACCTAGCCTTGGTAAATTCAGAAAAATTGAAATCATTCCAAGCATCTTTTCTGACCACAATGCAGTAAGATTAGATGTCAATTACAGGAGAAAAACTATTACAAATTCCAACATATGGAAGCTGAATAACATGTTTCTTAATAACCAACAAATCACAGAAGAAATCAAAAAAGAAATCAAAATATGCATAGAAATGAATGAAAATGAAAACACAATATCCCAAAACCCATGGGACACTGTAAAAGCAGTGCTAAGGGGAAGATTCAGTACAAGCTTACCTCAAGAAACAAGAAAAAAGTCAAATAAATAACCGAACTCTACACCTAAAGCAACTAGAAAAGGAAGAAATGAAGAACCCCAGGGTTAGTAGAAGGAAAGAAATCTTAAAAATCAGTGAAGAAATAAATGTAAAATACCAAAAGAGACCATAGCAAAAATCAACAAAGGTAAAAGCTGGTTCTTTGAGAAGATAAATAAAATTGACAAACCTTTAGTCAGAAGCCTCAAGAAATAAAGGGTGAAGAATCAAATCAACAAAATTAGAAATGACAATGGAGAAATCACAACAGACAACACAGAAATACAAAGGATCATAAGAGACTACTATTAGCAAAACTATATACCAATAAAATGGACAACTTGGAAGAAATGGACAAATTCTTAGAAAAGTACAACTTTCCACAACTGAACCAGGAAGAAGCAGAAAATCTTAACAGACCTATCACAAGCACGGAAATCGACAGTGTAATCAGAGATCTTCCAGCAAACAAAAGCCCAGGACCAGACAGCTTCACAGCTGAATTCTACCAAAAATTTAGAGAAGAACAAACACTTATGCTACTGAAACTCTTCCATAAAATTGCAGAGGAAGGTAAACTTCCAAATTCATTCTATGAGGCCACCATCACCCTAATACCAAAACCTGACAAAGATGCCACAAAAAAAGAAAACTACAAGCCAATATCACTGCTGAACATAGTTGCAAAAATCCTTAACAAAATTCTAGCAAACAGAATCCAACAACATATTAAAAAGATCATACATCATGACCAAGTGGGCTTTATCCCAGGGATGCAAGGATTCTTCAATATCCACAAATCAATCAACATAATATACCACATTAACAAATTGAAAGATAAAAGCCATATGATTATCTCAATAGATGCAGAGAAAGCCTTTGACAAAATTCAACATCCATTTATGATAAAAACCCTCCAGAAAGCAGGCATAGAAGGAACATACCTCAACATAATAAAAGCTATATATGACAAACCCACAGCAAACATTATCCTCAATGGTGAAAAATTGAAAGCATTTCCCCTAAAGTCAGGAACAAGACAAGGGTGTTCACTCTCACCACTACTATTCAACATAGTTTTGGAAGTTATGGCCACAGCAATCAGAGCAGAAATAAATAAAAGGAATCCAGATTGGAAAAGAAGAAGTAAAACTCTCACTGTTTGCAGATGAAATGATCCTGTACATAGAAAACCCTAAAGACTCCACCAGAAAATTACTAGAGCTAATCAATGAATACAGTAAAGTTGCAGGATATGAAATTAACACAGAGAAATCCCTTGCATTCCTATACACTAACAATGAGAAAACAGAAAGAGAAATTAAGGAAACAATTCCATTCACCATTGCAACAAAAAGAATAAAATAGTTAGGAATAAACCTACTGAAATAAACAAAAGAACTCTATATGGAAAACTACAAAACACTGATGAAAGAAGTCAAAGAGGACACAAATAGATGGAGAAATATACCGTGTTCATGGATCGGAAGAATCAATACAGTGAATATAAGTATACTACCCAAAGCTGGATTAGGGTTGAAACGGAGAAGGCAATGGCACCCCACTCCAGTACTCTTGCCTGGAAAATCCCATGGATGGAGGAGCCTGGTGGGCTGCAGTCCATGGGGTAGCTAAGAGTTGGACAAAAACTTCACTTTCACTTTCACCCAAAGCAAACCATAGATTCAATGCAATCCCTATCAAGCTACCAACGGTATTTTTCACAGAACTAGAACAAATAATTTCACGATTTGTATGTAAATACAAAAACCTCGAATAGCCAAAGCAATCTTGAGAATGAAGAATGGAACTGGAGGAATCAACCTGTCTGACTTCAGGCTCTACTACAAAACTACAGCCATCAAGACAGTATGGTACTGTCACAAAGACAGAAATATAGATCAATGGAACAAAATAGAAAGCCCAGAGATAAATCCACGCACCTATGGACACCTTATCTTTTCAAAGGAGGTAAGAATATACAATGGAGAAAAGACAATCTTTTTAACAAGTGGTGCTGGGAAAACTGGTCAACCACTTGTAAAAGAATGAAACTAGAACACTTTCTAACACCATACACACAAATAAACTCAAAATGGATTAAAGATCTAAATGTAAGACCAGAAACTATAAAACTCCTAGAGGAAAACATAGGCAAAACACTCTCCGACATAAATCACAGCAGGATCCTCTATGACCCAACTCACAGAGTAATGGAAATTAAAGCAAAAAATATACAAATGGGACCTAATTAAACTTAAAAGCTTTTGCACAACTTAGGAAACTATAAGCAAGGTGAAAAGACAGCTTTCAGAATGGGAGAAAAGAATAGCAAATGAAGCAACTGACAAAGAATTAATCTCAAAAATATTCAACTAACTCCTGCAGCTCAATTTCAGAAAAATAAATGACCCAATCAAAAAATGGGCCAAAGAATTAAACAGACATTTTTCCAAAGAAGACATACAGATGACTAACAAAGACATGAAAAGATTCTCATCATCACTCATTATCAGAGAAATGCAAATCAAAACCACAATGAGGTACCATTTCACGCCAGTCAGAATGGCTGCTATCCAAAAGTCTACAAACAGTAAATGCTGGAGAGGGTGTGGAGAAAAGGGAACCCTCATACACTGTTGGTGGGAATGCAAACTAGTACAGCCACTATGGAGAACAGTGTGGAGATTCCTTAAAAAACTGAAAATAAAACTGCCATATGACCCAGCAATCCCACTGCTGGGCACACACATTGAGGAAACAAGAACTAAAAGAGACACATGTACCCCAGTGTTCATCACAGCACTGTTTATGATAGCTAGGACATGGAAGCACCCTAGATGTCCATCAGCAGATGAATGGATAAGAAAGCAGTGGTACATATACACAATGGAGTATTACTCAGCCATTAAAAAGAGTACATTTGAATCAGTTCTAATGAAGTGGATGAAACTGGAGCCTATTATACAGAGTGAAGTAAGCCAGAAAGGAAAACACCAATACAGTATACTAAAGCATATATATGGAATTTAGAAAGATGGTAGCGATAACCCTATATGCAAGACAGCAAAAGAGACACAGATGTATAGAACAGTCCTTTGGACTCTGTGGGAGAGGGCAAGGGTTAGATGATTTGGGAGATTGGGATTGAAACATGTATATTATCATATATGAAATGGATCACCAGTCCAGGTTCGATGCATGAGACAGGGTGCTTGGGGCTGGTGCACTGGGATGACCCAGAGGGATGGGATGGGAAGGGAGGTGGGAGGGGGGTTCAGGATGAGGAACACATGTACACCCGTGGCGGATTCATGGCAATGTATGGGAAAACCAATACAATATTGTAAAATAAATAGCCTCCAATTAAAATTTAAAAAAATTATAAATAATAAAATAGCAAAAAAAAAATAAAAAAGAGAGAGAGAAGGGCAACCACGTTTTAAGGCTGTTCTAAAGGGGATAACTACTTAAGTGACTTACTGTCCAGTTGGGAAAGAAGAAATATATAGATAGAAGATAAATATCAGCAAGATGTTATACTGTATGTCAATTGAGATACAGACAGCAACTCAAATCTGAAATACTTTATAGGGTGACATGGCCTGTAAGACTGAACAATTTGTGGAATAGTTTGTGGAAGAGACTGTGTTTGAAAGAATAGGCCTCAGATATGTGAATCCAATGGGTGGGGGGGTAATTTCTTCCAAGAGTAAGAACGTGTACAAAAGGTGAGCACACTCTAACATAATATAACTAGGTCCACCTGGCCATGTCCTGTTTAAAACCATTAGTTTACAACCATTAGTAGGCTGTATTCTCTGATTGCCAACCCTTTCTCTAGAATGCTTGGTGGGTACCCCCGTTCTTTCCACTCAGATACCCCAGCTTCTCCGGGCCTAAAATTGCATAGACTACCAGAACGTATTGGTAGCTATGTGGGTTTCTTTTTCAATTATGAATGAGATTATACTTCAGCTGAAAACACAGAGTCATTAGTCATGTGCTTTTCCAGACACAGCAGTGAATGAATGTGAGATTTGAACACATTTCTTAGCTCCCTGATTTTTTAATTTTTGTTACAAAATGGTAATGCATTTTGGTTTCTCACTGAAACCTTAGTGTGCCAAGTATTAACTAAGGAGAAATAGCAGTAACTGGCATGCTCTCGGTTGACTCTATTACCAAAGATGTCATCAACAGGCATGATTCCTAGGCCTTCATTCTTATCCACCATGGTGGGTTTTTTAAAGAGCTGGGATTCCAGGGAAAGAATTGCTGAAGGCTGGTGAGGAAGTATTCTTTTCAGATGGAAAAAAAGAATTTTTCCTATTTCAGAGTGATTTCTTGCCTTTTAATGTTGGGTTAGTTACTGATTTATGGAGGCGCTTCTGACAACACTGAGGCCTAGAATTCTCTTTACACCGTGGTTACCAGCAGCCTGAACTTTTCCGCTACCCTACCCCCAGGAACTTTGACCCCTAAAGGACCATCCTCATACTTCTCCAAAGCGAAACATATATGTCATTCTATGTTGCCAGAACATTTTAAAGCAAAATAATGTAATTTAAGATCACCTGTCTGGGAAAATATCTATTTGGGTAACAGCCAAATTCTTAATGCATGGACTTTCCCATTGATTGGAAATTTGGAACTGTCTTTTCTTGTGTGGTGGCAAGGGGCTGTGTCTGGGAACACAGATGAATGTTCTTTGTCCAGAAACTTTCTCCATTAACTTCCTTTGGCTTTTACCTGGATCTTGTTGACTTCATAATATAGTTTATATTGGTTTTCATATTTCTATCCTTGAAGTCAAGCACTCCTTGTACTATTTTAACTTAGATGTGATAGACTGCCTTAATGTATTATGAGCTTTTTTTTTTATGCAATAGGTTTCAATCCTATGGAAAGAAAAAAAATTAATAATTGAAGATCAGCAGATGGTGACTGCAGCCATGAAATTAAAAGACGCTTACTCCTTGGAAGGAAAGTTATGACCAACCTAGATAGCATATTCAAAAGCAGAGACATTACTTTGCCAACAAAGGTTTGTCTAGTCAAGGCTATGGTTTTTCATGTGGTCATGTATGGATGTGAGATTTGGACTGTGAAGAAGGCTGAGCACCAAAGAATTGATGCTTTTGAACTGTGGTGTTGGAGAAGACTCTGGAGAGTCCCTTGGACTGCAAGGAGATCCAACCAGTCCATTCTGAAGGAGATCAGCCCTGGGATTTCTTTGGAAGGAATGATGCTAAAGCTGAAGCTCCAGTACTTTGGCCACCTCATGTGAAGAGTTGACTCATTGGAAAAGACTCTGATGCTGGGAGGGATTGGGGGCAGGAGGAGAGGGGGACAACAGAGGATGAGATGGCTGGATGGCATCACTGACTCGATGGACGTGAGTCTGAGTGAACTCAGGGAGTTGGTGATGGACAGGGAGGCCTGGCGTGCTGAGATGCATGGGGTCGCAAAGAGTCAGACACAACTGAGTGACTGAACTGAACTGAAGTAAACATAGGGATATTACCACTAAGGGCAAATAGGGAGGTCTGTGTGAGCAAGACAGAACAAAGAGAGGTGTATAGGTGGGCAAAGATTAAGAAAGCAAGAGTGCGGTCTATTGTTCGGGTTAAACTAAATAAGCTTGATCTAGCAACACTTAGACTGGAAAATAGATGCCCCTTACTAGGTCAAGCATGATTCTTCAATGATGAAACACCATTCTTTAGAATGGAAATGTTATTCTATCTCTGGCATCTATCACAGTGCCTGGAACACAATATAGGCTTAGAAAATACTCAAAGAAATAATGAATGAGTTAGTCTTTCAATTTATTTGTAGCTCTGGCTGTGACTTCAGTCTTGAAAGTACTTTAGATCAAAATGATTCTTTTTACAGGAAGTGGTGACTGGAATATTCTGGTCTTTGAATCTATGAGTAACTGGTACATACTAAGTTCTTGATAATTATTTTCCAAATGTAGCTTTTAGTGAAAATTCTTACTGTTCTTCAACTTCCAAGATAACCCCCCTCCCAATTTTGTTTGGTTATTCCCATGAACCTTTGTGCAAAGATCAAGTTATTTTATACCCAAAGGGAGAAAAATCTCTTGGTGTATGTAGTATAGAGTATATCATGGATTAGACTGGCACTCCCATTCCAATGATAAAATGAATGCACATACAAATTATGCAGAAAATTAAAATTGGGGGTGGGTCAGGATGCCGGTGAGCTAAAAATAGTGGTTGTGGCCAAAAGAAAAGAGATGAGTGGAGAAATATTCTCTTTGTTGGAAAATATGGGTAGTATAAATAACATTTCATGAATAAAAATCATATTCTTTAAGATGCTCTTTATATACATACCTGTCTTTACCAGTTAGATGAATGGGCAGTGATGAATGTCAGTCATGGGTGATTTGAACTTGCACTTGCATCACGCCAGTGGCTTGTAACAAGAAAGTAATTGCAAAAAGTCAGCATCCATTGTTAGACGAATTTAGGAAATAAGTTCTTAGTACAATTATAATGTAGTTTAGAAGGATAGTCTTGGATTTTCTGTAGTATCTGTGCTGAAAAAGCAATGGTCATCTTCATGGCCCTCATACTCATTGAAAAACAGCAACCATTGTTGATCTAGAGCAGATTTTCTCAAAATGTGATTCTCCATTGGAACCAATGGCAAACATGTTAAAAATGCAGATCCCTTTAGAGAGAGAATTAGAGAAATGCAAATAAAACCACAAAGAGATACCACCTCACATCCATTGGGATGGCTGCTATTAAAAAAAAAAGTCAGAAAATAAGTCTTGTTAAGGATATGGAGAAATTGGAACCCTGGTGCACTGCTGGTGGGAATGTAAAATGGTACAGCTGCTGTAGAAATTAGTATTGTGGTTCCTAAAAAAAAAAACAAAAAACTGTTACATAATCTGGAAACACTATATATTCAAAATAATGGACAGATCATGAAGAAATATTAATATTACACATCTATGTACATAGAAGCATTATTCATAATATCCAAGAGGTGGAAGCAATCCATGTGTCCATCAACCAATGAATGGATAAATAAAAATGTGATTTTGATATATATACAATAGAATATTATTCAGCCTTAAGAAATGAAGGGAATTCTGATCCATCCTGTAACCTGGATGGACCTTAAGGATGTTAGACTAAATGAAATAAGCCAGTCACAAAAAAAGAAATGCTATATGATTGCACTTGTATGAGGTATGGAAAGAAGCCAAATTTATAAAAAGAGAAAATAGAAAGGAGGTTGTCAGGGGCTTGGGGGGAAGGGAAGCAGAGAGCTGGGGATCAAGCTCTGTAAATCTGTTGTACAACAAAGTGAATATACTTAGCACTACTGAACTGTACACTTAAAAAATCAGTGAAGATGGTCAATTTTATGTTGTTTTTTAAACCACAATTTTTTTTTAAAAAGAAAACCCCAGAACCCTATTGCCATCCTGCTTACCCAAGTCTCTGTGGCAGTGGCACTGGGAATGTACATTTAAACAAGCTCCCTGGTGGGATTTCCCTCAAGGTCCAGTGGTTAAGACTCTGTACTGCCAACAAGCACAGGTTCGATCCCTGGTTGGGGAACTAAGATCCCACATGCTGTGCTGCACAGCCAAATGATTAAAAAAAAAAAAAAAAGAAAGCTCCTTGGTGATTTCTAGGGACACATCAACTTCTGAGAAGAACTAAGCTTGGCCTTTTCAATTCACAGGGTTCTTTCTGCTTGCATTTTCTCATTTGATACACCAACTCTGTAGATGCCTGTTATTGTAATCATTATTTTGCTAGTACGGAGGGTCAGAGAAGCTAAGTGGGTAGCCTCAAGTCCCCGAGTGGTGGAGCTGGGGTTCACCTGGCATCACACTCATCTTGCTTCTGTGTGTATTTCAACTTGCGATGCCTGCATGCTTAAGTTTCACTTTGGACATAAAATTTAGACTTGATCTGATCGCCTTCATGTGTCTGACAAAATATTGAATATCTCATAGTGGTTTTTGTTTTGAATTCTTGTGGTTACTCACATTAGCATTTTTAGAGGATGCTCATTCTTATTTATTACTGTCACTCGCTCTGATGCATAGGTGGTTTTGATTGTACCTGAGTTTTTCTTCTATTTGGATTGATGATCTCCATGTTTGATCACTCCATGTACGTAACTCATGTGGTTCTCTATGTAGATTCATCTGAGGTTTCCTGTATTTTTTCTCTCTAACTTTTAGATATAACTTTCAGTTCTGTTGATATCTCTCACAAGTAGTTACTGTAATTTATGTCAATCTACTCACAAATCTTTAGTGACTCTTGAGTAAAATTCTACTAAATTGACTACTTAATAAAGTAGTGTCCAAATTCCTAACCTGGTGTGAGGGACCTCTAAAATCTGCTTTCCAGATACTTTTGTAGTTTTTTCTTTTCCATGTGCCCAACATTATGTCTAATTGCATCTGGAATATTTCTCATCTCATGAATATGCACTGGATTTTCCTACCTACCTGCATTTGCTCCTAGAATCCCCAGTATTTAGAATATTCATCTCTTACAACCATATTCACTCATCTTTAGAAATCTGACCCAATTCTATTTCTGTGACTTTCTTTGCATATTACCCCCTCCTAAAGTGATTCCTCATCTCGTGTATTTTTACTGCATTTAATGTGTTCTAGGCATAAGATACTTTTAATCAACTGCCTCATAGTATTGCAGTTTGCATGTGTACCCAATTTTCTCTATTCAAATATAAGAACTTCAAGACATAGACCTTGAATTTACAGTCCTTAGTTGAACAGCATTACTTTTGAACCTAATATGTGTCACCCACTCTGCCATGAGGGCCACTGAGATGAAAGGCAGTTTCTGCCTTCATGGGGTTCAGAGCCTAAAAGAAGAGGCACAGAAGTAAAAAATTGTATCTTTTACACAAATATACCCCCTTGGATTCACCCTTAGAAATGCCACTCTGTACATATCCTTAAACTTTAATAGGCTGGTCAATAATTTAATTTCTTTGATAATTGATTAAATGTTTCCATCAGATCAAAAACTGCTAGTCAGAAATGACTTAGAACTTCTGAGCTGACACCAAATTTAAGTGGAAATTCACTTAAGTGGCCTCAGGTAATTGAATTCACATTTCTAAACTTGAATGTGACCTGCCAATCCCTCTTGAATAGTGAATAAACTTTTTGCACTGAAGAATAAACATTGGAGAGTGACTATTTCTTATGTACCAATAGATGGCTGTGGATCTGATATTGACTTATTTAGTCAGATTTTCTTTATAACCTATGATTGTGCTCACATGCAAGTATGAAAAACAAATCAATATGGTATTGGACTGGTTTTGGATGGGAGGAGGGTGGATTGGGGAAACAAGAAAAGATCAGACCCAAATACAGTGACTTCATGAGAAAGAATTACAAACAGATAAATACAGGCTGAGAAAGCCCTAGAGTGAAGCTGATATCCCTCCTGTATTCATGTGTTTTTTTTTTTTTTTTTTTTTTTTTTTTTTAGCATTTGTAATGAAGCTTAAGAAAACCTTTCTTAGGCCTAAGAAAATTGTCCCCATGGACCATACACTTAAGATATGTCTGTTGGTTTAGCATATCTATATTCTAAGTGATGGAAAGTTTATTGTAAACTAAAAATAACAAGAAGCTTGGAGTGTTTGGAGGCTTTTGTTACTGGAAATGGCAATAGGTATTGTTCTTGGGTGTTGCCCTACTATTTCTCGAAAAAGAGCGAGGCCGTCATTGGGGCCCCAGACCCTCTGGGGGAGATGGTTATCTCTATTACTGTGTATTTGTTTAGCACTCCATGCTGTCAAAGCCCTTTCTTTGTTCACCTGCTGGATATGTCAGATGTATTAGTGAGATGTTTTAAGTCACAATTCATTGGTTTCTTTCCATTTTTGGCTCATGATGAATGTTAAAGGTGGAATTACAGGCTGGGTCTAAGATCACACAATATCTTTAATTAATGGAGTGCCTTGGCAAACAGAAACACTTCTGACACACACACAAAAAACTGTATTTAATGATACTCCTCAGCTTGCTAAAACTCTTTGAGATTTTCCCAGGGAAACTGATTCTATTTTTAGGCTTCATGTTCATCCATTTAAGTCCCAGATAAATGATGAATATGCACACATGTTTATATATGTGCACACACATATGCCTCTCTTTTGTTTTGCCTGGCCCTTCAAACTCAGCTAACCCATTTGCATGCTCCATCTGGAAATTGTGGAATATCTTTGAAGATTCTAGATATTCAGTGATCACCTAGACTGGCAGTCCCAAACCATTTTGGCACCAGGGACTGGTTTTGTGGAAGACAATTTTTCCACGGACTAGGGTGGGATGGGGATGGTGTCGGGAGGATTCAAGTGCAGTAGGGTTTGCACTCCTATGAGAGTTTAATGCTGCCACTGATCTGACAGGAGGCAGAACTCAGGTGGTAACGTGAGCCATGATTGGGAGCAGCTGTAAATACAGTTCAGTTCAGTCACTCAGTTGTGTCTGATTCTTTGTGACCCCATGGACTGCAGCACACCAGGCCTCCCTGTCCATCACCAACTCCTGGAGTTCACTCAAACTCATGTCCATTGAGTCAGTGATGCCATCCAACCATCTCATCCTCTGTCGTCCCCTTCTTCTCCCGCCTTCAATCTTTCTCTGCATCAGGGTCTTTTCCAATGAGTCAGTTCTTCCAATTATGTGGCCAAAGTATTGGAGTTCCAGCTTCAGCATTATTCCTTTCAATGAATGTTCTGTACTGATTTCCTTTAGGATGGACTGGTTGGATCTCCTTGCAGTCCAAGGGACTTTCAAGAATCTTCTCCAACACCACAGTTCAAAAGCATCATTTCTTTGGTGCTCAGCTTTCTTTATGGTCCAACTCTCACATCCACACATGACTACTGGAAAAACCACAGCTTTGACTAAATGGACCTTTGTTGGCACAATACTATCTCTGCTTTTTAATATGCTGTCTAGGTTGGCCATAACTTTTCTTTCAAGGAGCAAGCGTCTTTTAATTTCATGGCTGCAGTCACCATTTGCCGTGATTTTGGAGCCCTCCAAAATAAAGTCTGTCACTGTTTCCTCTGTTTCCCCATCTATTCACCATGAAGTGATAGGACCGGATGCCATGATTTAGATTTCTGAATGTTGGGTTTTAAGCCAACTTTTTCACTCTCCTCTTTCACTTTCATCAAGAAGCTCTTTAGTTCTTCACTTTCTGCCAAAAGGGTGGTGTCATCTGCATATCTGAGGTTATTGATATTTCTCCCAGAAGTCTTAGTCCAGCTTGTGATTCATCCAGCCCAGTGTTTCTCATGATGTACTCTGAAGAGGAAGCTTCAGTCACTCAACGACTGCTTACCTCCTGCTGTGAGGTCCCGTTTGTTACAGGACGTGGGATGTTTCTGGTCTGTGGCTTGGGGGTTGGGGACCCCTGACCTAGGCTGTCCTCCTACCCATTCCCCATTTGATTTTGACCTTGACTCTTTTCTCCTTCATTCTATAGCCTGCCTCCTTTCCTTTCTCTGGTCACCTTGGGCTTTGACATCCTTCCTTTTGGATCCTCGTCTCACCCTAATATATTGTGGTTTTCACATGATGTTTTAGCTCTTGTGAGTTCACTTAACCATAGTGTTTTTGTTACCTTATAAAAGAAACCTCCTGCTCTAGCCTTGCTGGTTGAGTCAGATGCTGTATGTACACATACACTGGATTACTGCTGTAAGAAAATAAGAGGGGTAGGGGGTGAAAACACGGAAACAATATGGCATTTCACTTTTTGTGGGGCCTCAATCTATATTTAATCACTGATAAAATCATTTATTGAACTGAACGACCATCTGGAATACTTCTGTCTTCATTTCTTCAATCCTTTAGTCCAAGTACCACACAGCAGTAGAGTGATTTTATAACCATAGAAATCAGATACTGCCACTCACTGGAGCTGAAACCCTCCACTGGAAAATGGGATAAGAGCAATTTCTTAACTGTGGTCTATGAAGCTCTATATGATGTGGCCCCTGCCTACCTCTCCACCTCATCCTTGCCCTCTCTCCACTCTGCTCGCTCTGCTTCAGCCTCCATGGCCTTCTTGATGTTCCACAAAAACACCAAACTGTTTCCTACTTGAAAGCTTTGAATCTGCTCTCTAGTCTTTCTGAAATACCCTGCCCTCTGGTCTTCACACAATGGATTCCTTCTTGTCATTCAGATTTCAGGTAAGATGTCACCTCTTTGGAGAGTTTTTCAGCCACTCAATTGGTGTGCCTCCTAGTCACTCTCTACCACATCATCCTATTTTCATCATATGTTCTTATTCATTCATATATTAAACTGTTTACTGTCACTAGTGTTTGAATTCTATAAGAATAGGCACCTTGTCTGGCTTGTTCCTTTATGAAAGCCCAGCAACTAGAACAATGCCTGGCATTGAGTGGGATTCAACAAATATTCTTTTTTTAATTGCTTCTCACAATGGGCCTGTAAGATAATGACATAATCTCCATTACATAGATTAGGAAACTAAGGTCCAAAGTGTGAAGTGATATACATGCATAGGAGGAAGTGGTGCTAGCATTGGACTCCAGGTGTATATGATGCTATATTAGTTTTCTGTTGCTGCATTACAAATTTCCACAAACATAGCAACTTGACATGACATTCATTTATTAACTCACAATTTCTGTAGGTCAGACATTCAGGTGTAGCTTTGTTAGGTTCTCTGCTCAAGGTTTCACAAGACTATATATAATCAAGGTATCGTCTGGGCTGCATTCTCATCTGGAAGTTCACTTAGGGAAGGACCCACTCTCAGGCTCTGATTGTTGGCAGAATTAATTCCTTATGTCTGTAGAATACATGCCAGCTTGCTTCTGCTAATCCAGCAATGAATAGAGACAGTGTCTCTGGTCCTTCAAGTCTCTGACTTCCAGGAGGGTTGAGATCGTGCTTTAAAGGGCTCACCCAGCTAGGTCAGGTCCACCTAGGATTATCTCCCTTCCAACTAACTAAAGTCAACTAATTAGGGGCCTTAGTTACATATGCAAAATTCTATCACCTCTGCCACATTCTATTGATTAGAAATAGGCTACAGGTTCTGCCCATACTCAAGAGTAGGAGATTATGCAGGGATGTGGATTAGTGGGGGTCATCTTAAAATTTTGCCTACCACATGGTACCAAAGACCATGCTGTTTCTATTCTATTCTAATCTGGGTGAAAGACTGGGATCAAGATCCTTTAGAATTTTAAGATATTGTAATTGCATCAATAAAAATGAGAAGAAATAACTCCCAAGTGAGTGAATGGTTTGAGAAGAGTTTCCCCAAACTGTTGTGCTTAAACATATAATGCAAATCATAGGAACTGGATGGAATGTTGTGGAAGACCCAGTCTAAGAGAATGACCCCCACTTCGCGGTTGGGATGACAGTTTGCTTTGCAGTAGTCCAGTCTTCCTGGCCATCTCATTTTGTCATTTGAAATGTAGCCACTCCACTTTAGAGGTAAACTCGTGTTGTCAGATGTGTGCCTTACTGAAGCAAAAAGATGGCCTCTATGAGAAGTGAGCAGATTTAACCAGGCAGCTGTAGTAAAGATAGGCATTTCAAATGCCTTTTTGAATTTTCTGCTTTGAAGACTAGAAAAAAGGGATGAACCGTGTCTAGAGAGTCCACCTGTATTCATTCAGTGAACTTGTGCAGGATACCTACCAGGCACCAGACCCATAGGGCCTAGGCACAGAGGCACAGAGATGTAAGAAGAGGGCGCCTCACTTGAGGAGCTTTCTGTTGAGTGGGAGAAATAGACCTGTCAGATGTGTGTGAGAAGAGGTTTGACACTGTGGGAGTGGCCTTGGATTGTGCTATGGGTGGCCTCATTCAGGAGTAAGCCCCCCGATCACACTCAATGATGACGGGTCATGGTCTGCCATTATATGCGCCTGTTCAGAATTATTCGGAGAAGGTGATGGCACCCCACTCCAGTACTCTTGCCTGGAAAATCCCATGGATGGAGGAGCCTGGTGGGCTGCAGTCCATGGGGTCGCGAAGAGTCGGACACGACTGAGTGACTTCACTTTGACTTTTCACTTTCATGCATTGGAGAAGGAAATGGCAACCCACTCCAGTGTTCTTGCCTGGAGAATCCCAGGGATGGGGGAGCCTGGTGGGCTGCCATCTATGGGGTCGCACAGAGTCGGACACGACTGAAGTGACTTAGCAGCAGCAGCAACAAGAATTATTTGCTAATGTAAGTAGCATGGTGCCAGCGATGCCCAAGGATGCTCTGTGGAGGGTGTGGTGATGTTGGAGACTTCCTTCTATAAAGCCAATCAGTGAAACCTCTGAAACTCCTAACACTGCTTTTGCTTTTCATACCATTTCAATGGAAATCATGTATTTGCTCCATCCTAAATAACCAACACTGACAGTTTTATAAAATTGCAGTGTATGGGAAATAAAAGATATACTTTATTTCTATTAATTTCTTACCCAATGAAGACCAAAAAAGTTATCCATTTGAGTTTATAATATTAAATGTCTTTCAGCATGAATGTGCTTGCTTTTATATTAATAAGAAATACATGAAATTGATGGAAGGAACTGAAAGAGCACGCAAGACCCTGGTATGACTCTTAACGCTCAAAGGGTGATTCTCATGGCAGTGCTGTGAATGAGTGACGCCGGGCTGGGGTTTGCAGTAGGGGTTTCAAATGACTCTAAACCTGAAACTCAAGAGGCCAATAGCCTGGGTATATGTGTCTGCATTTACAGAGGTGTGAGTGGATGGCAGCGAAGTTGAAAATGAGCCCAAGACACATAGCTCCATCACTTAAAGTAATGTTCCACAAAGATTCCTTTTTTCTTTTTCTTAAAGAGTAATTCATAATTGACAGATAACATGAAAAACTTGTAAGAAGGTCAGGATTGGGAACGTGCTAGATTCTCCCACTTCCTAGCTATTTTTTCTTGTGGATTTGGGGAAGCCACTCACTCACCTTCAGCAAATTCCCGCTTCCTCAATTCTAAAATGTGAATATTTGCTTCAAATTTTCACTAAATTAATTATGTGACAGCATCAAGAACGATGAGAGCACACACTTTGGAATTATTTCTTTATTCAGTAAGCACTGAGAACCATAAGAACTTATGGTTACCTGGGGGGAAGGGTAGGGGGAAGGGATAATTAGGGAGTTTGGGATGGACGTGTATACACTGCTGTATTTAAAATTGATAACCAACAAGGTCCTACTATATAGCATAGGGAACTCTGCTCAATGTCATGTAGCAGCGGATGGGACGGTGGTTTGGGGGACAAGGGACACATGTCCCTTCACTATTCATTTGAAACCTCTCAACATTGTTAAATGGCCATACCCCAATTCAAAATAAAAAGTTAAATCCCATTATTGCCATGAGAAATTTAAAGTATTTGGGGCTGATACTACAGACTATTCTGGATTGAGGTTCTGTGGATTTTCCAGTGCCTTCTCTGGTGTTTCAGAACATTGAGGCTCCCCTCTACTCTGCCCTCAACCCATTTAAGCTCAAGGTATAATATTAACTTCAGCATTCTAAGACCATATAATTGTAGCCCCTGCAGAAGCTTAATATGAAATCTGTTCCAACCTCCTTAATTTACCAATGAGAAACAGAGGGTGATTGATGCCAGCAAGGACCATAACCCTGCCCTTCTGACTCCAAGTTGACTGATCCTTCTACCTTCTCACGGCTGCCTTACACAATGAAGGAAAAATGTAGCAGATGTCCTGCAAACAGTATATGACACAAAGTGAATGGTGCCTTAATATGCCCGCATGTAGACTGATAGCAAAAAAGAAGGATTGCTTTATAAAGGGATGTTTGTCATCAAGGTTATTGATACTGACTCTAGTTTTGTAGTTTTTGTGTTGGGGAGGCTCAACTGTAGTTGGTTTCTGCTTTCTGTTTAGTTATTGGGATCTAGGACATCAACATAAGTCTGGTTTGTGATAAGCTAATTTATTGAGTTGGCCAAAAAGTTCATGCAGGTGTTTCAGGAACATGTGATGGAAAAACCCAAATGAACTTTTTGGCCAACCCAATATATTTTCTGCTGCCTATTTTACTTTGACCTTCAGCTGTAGAATGGCATCATGAAAACACACAGATTCTGAAACCAGTGACAGTGTGGACTCAAATCCCTGTGCTCTCATTTATCCCCTGTGTGGGTGACTTGAGGCATGTTGCATAACATCTCTGAGCCTCAGTTTCACATAAGTAAAACCCAAATAACAGTATTGTGCGGTTGTGGTAAGGGATAGATGAATTAATCCATGTAATGTGCTTAGACTATTACCTGATACCTAATATGCACTTAATAAATATTAGCCATTAAGAGCTTCCTGTCCGTGGGGTCGTGAAGAGTCAGGCATGACTGAACGACTTTCACTTTCACTTTGGGCTTCCCTCATAAGTCAGTTGGTAAAGAATCTGCCTGCAGTGCAGGAGACCTGGGTTCAATTCCTGGGTTGGTAAGATCCCCTGGAGAAGGAAAGGGTAACCAGTATTCTTGCCTGGAGAATCCCATGGATAGAGGAGCCTGGAGGGCTACAGTCCATGGGGTTGCAAGAGTCAGACATGACTTAGTGACTAAACCACCACGACCAACATTGTTAATGTACCCATATTTATGTACAAGACCATCACTTGGCAATTGCTACCATTTTAGATTTGATGCTATATTGAGAAGCGTGGGCTTTGCTGGTGGCTCAGTGGTAAAGAATCCGCCTGCAATGCAGGAAACGCAGGCGATGCAGGTTTGATCCTTGGGTCAGGAAGATCCCCGAAGAAGGAAATGGCAACCCACTCCAGTATTCTTGCCTGTGAAATCCCATGGGCAGAGGAGCCTGGCAGGCTACAGTTCTTGGGGTTGCAGAGTCAGACGCAACTTAGTGACTAAACAACAATTGAGAAGCATGAAACTTTGAAACTCTTTTGCTGTGGAGATATGTTTTCATATCACCTTAGCCTTGGACAACACTCTCACTTTCTAATCTTTCCATATGTTAGTAAATATGGATTGAGTGTCTGTTCTGTGCCAGGCACTGTTTTATCCCTGTGGAAAGAGGTGGGATCAGTGTAATTATCTCCATCTGAAAAAGGAGAAAGCATGTATACCAAGAAAGTAGTGGATTTGCTTCAGGTCATGCTGTTTTTAGTGGTCCAGTGGGGCTGGAGCTCAGATCACTGGACTTTGTATCCGAAGCCCTTCCAGTCTTATCCTGCTTTTGAGCCTAGCACAATGGGTCTGGCCAGAGGCAAGCTAAGTGAGTATCAGGGATGCTCCAAGGGGACTGCTAATAAAGAAGGCTAGGAGCCACAAAGAGCTAGAGGAGAGTCAGAAAAGTAAAGTCTGGGAAGAGAGTAGAGTTCAGAGGAGCAGGGAGCAGTCAGGTGCCCAGAGTGCAATAGGGGGATGATTGCAAGGTGAAGCCAAGGACTTTTACGGATGGCGTGGCTGACGTGGGTGGGCTTCCTGTCTCAGCGGCAGCTTTTGTCCTGAGGCAGAGCAGGACTTCTGGCCCTGCACAGGTGCTTGCTTTTCCTTCAAATCTGCCTCCACGTCGAGGCAAACCTTTCTCTTGGCAGGGTTTCTATTGTCTTGATGACAATAAAACAGACTAACATCACTACAAATCCACAGAGTTTTATCATTACAGGTTAATTACAGGTGAACCCAGGAACTGCAGACAACTCTGGCAGTCATGATGCCGGTGAATGAAGTTCAGTGTGGGAGAGGAAAATCCAGCAAAATGAAATGAGCTGTCCTGCATGTCTCAAGATGGCTCTCCTGATTTCCCATCGTCCCTCACAGCCACAAGGATGGGCTGTACGGATCTGGCCACATTTTCCCCTTAGCTCCCGTGGTGACCAACAGCACCATTTGCCAGATGGTTCAGTGGGGTGAGGGGACAGCATGCGGCTGTGACATGTGATGGAGTGAAGTTCACTGACCCATATGGGAATTGGACTGATAGCTTTCATATAAGGCTTTCAGAATCTCATTTCACAAAAACTATAGAATTAAACCAAAGGTTATGTAAACAGATCCAAACCAATTAACTTTGGAGTGAAAAAAAAACCACAACAGCATTCATTTTGACTTCTAATTCTTGTCAGTTTTTTAGACAGATGTCTGGGGTTAGGGGTCCAGACGAAGACTTAGTTTGAAAATGACTGGGCCCTCATATGGACGCCAGGAGGCCTTAGGTACCTATCAATTGCTAGTTAGTGAGAATATACTGTTGGCCCTGAGCAGGCAACTTTAAATGTCAAGAGGTTCAGGAGTAAAGGGCTGAATATCCTCTAAGTCAGAGTCTTCAAATCTCAAGATTCTTAACCCAATTGGTCTTGATCTGCAGCGCCTCTGCAGAATAAAACACTGGCTTTAAAGAGCTTCTTGAATTTCTTGAAGTATGAAATTCCTCTCCACGTTGAAAGTTCTTTTCCATTTCTGTGCTGCACTTCTACAGAAGCATGGGAAGCAAAGCCAAACACGCAGTTGCACATAAAGTTCAAGTTCCACATTTTGTGGCAGGTAAGGAGTCTGCTCCGGAGAAGGCAATGGCACCCCACTCCAGTACTCTTGCCTGGAAAATCCATGGACAGAGGAGCCTGGTAGGCTGCAGTCCATGGGGTCGCTAAGAGTTGGGGACGACTGAGTGACTTCCCTTTCACTTTTCACTTTCATGCATTGGAAAAGGAAATGGCAACCCACTCCAGTGTTCTTGCTTGGAGAATCCCAGGGACGGGGGAGCCTGGTGGGCTGCCGTCTATGGGGTCGCACAGAGTCGGACACAACTGAAGCGACTTAGCAGCAGCAAGGAGTCTGCTCTGCAGTTATCTCTGGTGTCTTCCCACCTCCAGTCCTACTCTTGGGGCTCACAAAACACAAAGCCAGCAGCAGCATTTTCAAGGGCTCTGTGGTGTCATCCTTACCCCTGGCCTCCTCCTCTTTGCCTTCCTCCTCTGCCACCCCTCACCCCGACTTGCAGGGGTAGAGACTGGATTGAAATTCACTTGTCCTTCCATGTCCATAAAAACATTTCCTCCTTTCCTTCTCTACAGTGTCTCTAAATCTAGCCCAGTTTTTATAGTAAGGCTTCCCCACCTGCTTTCAGTTGCAGAATGACCTTGAAATCTTTCTCTGGGGGACCTCTTTTGCCTTGTGGCTAGTCATTAGTGTCACGTGATGTAAAGTACACAGGTTATGGATAGAGCTAGGAATGGTGAGGCATGCTTTTGGCTTGGAAATGTTCACATCATGCGATAATTGGGAAACTTGAGCAGTGATCCCATGCTACTATATGTATAATACAAACATGTATATAGAATGTGTACATGTAAATGTGCATACCTCTCTACATACACACATACACATCTAATTTGTGATAGGATATGGCTAAGGTGAAACTCGCCCTCATCCTTCCATTTGGAGCCTAGTTTCTTCACACTGCAGTATTCGTTTGGATAACCGTGCAGAGACAGATGGCATTTTGTCCTCCTTCCAGAACAGAGGAATAGTTTGCCGAGCTATAGCTGGTATAATGAGGAGCCGTGTAAGTTGAAGCTGAGGTGAAAGCAGAGCATCTGTCAGTCCTCGCGTGCCAGATTGGAGATGCTGCAGACAAACTAATATTTCAACAAAAAGTTGAAGCGAGTATAGATTTGTGACCAAAATGATTGCATTTGATAACAATGCCATAGCAGATGTCCTAGAGTTCATGCTTGGTTTTTATTACTGCTCTGTGAGTGTTTTTGGAAGCGAGACCTACCGGCACAGCTTGTATGGAGCGTGTTCGTTATAAAATTTTATTTTACAGAAAACAATGAGATGGAAAATTTGTAGCTAATTTGGTACTTTCCTACTCTGTCATGTTTCTTCACTTATTATTTAGAGAAAGAGTCTATTCTTGTTTGATTTACATTGGCACTTCCTTGCCTAATTAAAGAACATCATGTTAATTTGAAATAGAGAATGAGAAGCCCACATTAATGTTCATTATCTAATATTATGTTTTTGGTATGGATCCTGGGAAGACGTACCTTAACCTCTTCAGCACCCTCCTGTTCAGCCTTTCAGACTTTTGTGTTTTGTTACTGAGGATAATTTTCTAAATGCCTTTTTAAAGGATTCCCTGATTAGAAGAGAAAGTGGGGAAATATGATTTGCCGACTATCTTTCATCGATAGTGTGATTAATAGTTGATATTGCCTCAGGAAAGCAGTTGTTTTTGATTCAGATGATTTAAGGTCTTGGCATATGGTGAAGAATGTGTTGTAAGTGTACATCATCCTTTTGGCGCTGAGTGCTACACAAGGCAGTGTTAACATGACCATGTAGGAAAGTCCCTTACTCAGAACCCAGTTCCCCCAACGTGTGCATTATAGGAAGGGCCTTTATTCTGGGTTGTGGTGGAATGGGAAATAACTATATAACCTGATTGCTTTCGAACAGATTCCTTACTGGGAGAAGGCAATTATTTTCAAAGGTTGTTGAATGTTAATAAAATGTTACACATGGTAGTCAAAATGTTACAGCATCGAGTTTCCAGATAGGGAGATAGTCCAGTTCCATAGAGAAATGTTTCCTATTCCAGGGCTGTTAGGACCATGCCTGTGCCATCTCTTGTAAGTGAACTGTATTCACAGACTTGTGTTCCTGTCTTCGTACATCTCAATGGCTTTGGGGAAATATATGTTTTAATTTCTGGCAGTCTTCTTTTTGTTTCCCTTTGAGGTCTTATATTATTCTATGTCCTGGCATTTTGGGGTGTGGAGTCTTTGGGTTACTGTGAAAGCAATAGGGCATAGTTTGCCTGAATGGGTTGTTATGCAGTTGTTTTGTGAAGTGCTAAACCATACTCCCGACAATTCTCAGTTTGAATTGGAAATGTTATGATGTGGTAACACACTAGTGTGTTAAAATAGATATGTGTGTAATTAAATAAACATGTCTAAGCTGAAAGTAAAAAAAACAACCCATTCAATTTTACTCTCATCTACTTAAAGACAGTCTCTCGCTTGTCTGTTGTCCTTATATTGCCTGCTTTCTCAAAGCTCTTTTATTAAATGATTTTTTTTAAAAGGATTGACTCTTGTGTTTTTTTAGACAATGAATCTAACATAAGTAATTATCAAATACATCTAATGTTATGAACAGCATATCTAAGGCATGAGGGTTCTGCAGCTTTTAAATAATTTAAATTTGTTTTTCTGAAAATGTTTACATTGCATTGCAGAGAAGTTTGGTGTAGTTTTAACTGTCATACTATAGAGAAATTCCTTCTCCTCTCCCTGGATCTGATCAGATCACTTACTTGCTTATAAAAATTCAAAGACCAGAGGAGAAACCCAGCCTAGAGGAGAAGCTTCTTTGTACAGCATTCAAAATCTTTCACACCTGCCTCCTACCTTCCTAATCGGCCCTGACTCTCACCACCCTCCCCTATCCATCTCCCACACGTCACACCCTGCCCTCCAGTCCTCAAAACCCAAGTCACACCAAGGCTTCCTCATGCTCCAACCCTCCCACCTAGGAACATACCATAGCCTCTGAGTAAATTGTCCTTTCTCTTCCCTACCCTCTGTTCTCTCCTTTAATTGCCCCATGAGACATGATGGGCTTCCCAGGGGATGCTAGAGGTAAACTACCTACCTGCTAACGCATGAGACATAAGAGATACAGGTTCGATCCCTGGGTAGGGAAGATCCCCTGGAACAGGGCATGGCAACCGACTCCAGTATTCTTGTCTGGAGAATCCCATGGACAGAGGAGCCTGGCGGGTATGGTCCATAGGTTTGCAAAGAGTCAGACACGAGTGAAGTGACTTAGTATGCATGCATACATAGATGAAAAAGTTGGGGCTCAAGGAAGTTAAGTAGCATGTTTAAGGTTAAAAAGTAAGCTAAGTCCTATATTTGGGGCCAGACTCTGTTTATGACTATGCCTCTCCTTTAGATTTCTGCTTTTGGATTTTAAAAATATTTATTTATTTGGCTGTGCCAGGTCTTAGTTTGCGGCATGTGGGATCTAGTTCCCTGACCAGGGTTGGAACCCGTGCCCCCTGCATTGAGACTGTGGAGTCTCAGCCACTGGACAATCAGGGGAGTCCCTGCTTTTGCATTTTGGATTGTTTTTTTGTTTTTGCCCTCCAGTCCTTGGCTCTGCCCTTCCCTCAAACCTCGGCCCATACTATGTGCTCTCTTTTCTCTCAGCTGCCTGGGAGGTGCACTCCGTCTGGCTGACCCCTCAAGGTCCGACTCTGACCACTGGGCTCACAGCAGAGGCAAGGAGGGATGAGTTAGGCCACTTTTGGACCCATTTTGATTAAAAAAAAAAGATACAAACAACTGGAAGACCACTTTCTCCTAAATGACTTTTCATGTTTTGATCAAATAGACATCATTTTTCCTTTTCCTCCTTTTACTCTAATTAATTATTTAAACCCAAGATAGAAAGTAAATTGTTTTTCTGCTGTATCTGCCCAGATGTGAGTATGCAACTAGGAACCAGGTTGATGATTCTATGTCCGTGTGGACAGTTGCTGTGCTCAGGAACTTACCTTTAGAATGACTTTTGCCATTTGGCCACTTATTAAGCAAAGCATGCTAATTAAAAATAAGAAATCAAAGACAGTTTGTGAAAGGAACTGCCTGCAGGGTAGGAAGAGGGCAGATTGTACTCTCTCAAGGCCAGCCCTCAGGTGTGGTTTCTTATTAGATAAATAAATGGCATAGGCACAAGGACGACCCAGGAAAATAGGAACAACCTCATTTCGTCTTCTGATAACTTAATCCTGTGCATAATGTTAACCTCAGGCCTTGCGGTACTGCTTTTGCAAGACCAGGGCTGGCTTGAAAAAACAAAGAAACAGTAAATTAAATTCAGAATTGAAAGAAATTATTTGAATCTCCCATTTTTGGGGGTCAAAATAGGCATATTCACACCCCCAAAATAAACTCAGTGATACTAACAAAGTCTACAAATAAGTGACTTGGCAGAATCTATCCGTTCTTTCCTCAAAGTAACATAATTTTAGATTGGGTAAGATTCTCTTAGGAGTGCTATAAAGGAAGTTTCACATAAAAATGGGTAGCGATATTAAAGAGATATTTGTACCCCCCATGTTCAGTATTATTGACAATAGCCAAGATATGGAAACAAGTGTCCACCAATGGATAAAGAAATGTGGTATATGCATACAATGGAATGTTTTTCAGCCACTAGAAAGAAGGAAATCCTGCTATTTGCAATAACATGGATGGACCGGGTGGGGGGGCATTATGCTATGTGAAATAAGTCATATACAAAGAAAGACAAATACTTTATGGTATCATTTATATGTGGAGTGTTTAAAAAAAAGGTAAAAATCATAGAAACACACAGTAGAAAAGTGGTTGTCAGGGGGAAATTGGGAGAACTTGGTAAAAGGGTACAAAACTTTCAGCTATATGATGCATAAGGTCTGAGCATCTAATGTGAAACGTTACTATAGTTGATGACACTGTATTGTATAATTTGCTAAGAGTGTGGGGTCTTTTCACAACATATCTGTATATTGAATCATCACTACACACACTTTAAATATCTTACAGCTTTGTCAATTTTACCCTCAACAAAGCTGAAATAAAAACAAAAAACTGGGTAGCATATCCCAGAGTTATCTACTGTATTAAGTTTGGTGAGTCTCATTTCTGGGGATCTGCTGAGGCAATTCTGGACTGTTTACAATGAAGAGCTCACAGCCAGCCTTGGTCCATGTCACCATTCCTTTACAATCCCTGTGCCTTAGTAGTGACACGTGGCCAGTATTAGATGAGTTCCCATTATTTAGATCACCATTTTAGACTAACATTCAGATGACTTCTTTGCATGTTGCTGACTTTGGGTAGATCACATCTTTTCTTTGCACCAAGTATGGCATTTCTACATTTTACTTTGTTAACTCCTATTTTCACTATTATTTTTTATTAGTGTCCATTGAAAGAAATTGACCTGTTAGGTTTGGAACAAATATTTAAGCGTTTCCACAAATAATAAAATATATATTATGCAAATCTGTAGTTTTGTGCTTCAGAATGCCAAGTCACATGGATCTGTACACTAGGTGCAAATCAATGGAGAACTAGAGAGTGTGCACATGTTTTAGATAAATGGTAGCACACTTTATATTTATTTCTGTATCCTACTTTTATCATTGAAAAAACTCAGAAAGTGGGGGATGTTTGCAGACATACTTCCATGTCCAAAAAAAGAAAATCATCTTTTTTGTTGGCTACATGCTAGTCCAGTGTGTAATTTATTTAACCTGTCCACATTTGGATTTTTTTAAGTTTTTTCCTATTCATAACATTGTTATGAATATGGGTTTTTGTTTTTTGTGCTTGCCTCCTTGGGGCTGACAGAATTCACGTTTGCTTACTGGGGAAATAAGTGAGCAACAATATTTAATTGCAGTTTTTAATTTGTGCTGTTTAGATGATTATTGAAGTTGAGTATACTTTCATATGCTTTCCACTTGCTTTGCTGTTCTTATTTTATAAAACACCTTTTAGCATTTTTTTCAGTTTTAATATTTTTCTTCTTACATTTTCAGTTTATAAAAGCTTATTGTATATAATACAAATATACAATGAGCTTCTTAAAATACAATTAGTTCTTTTGTTTTTATCATGTGGTTGAAAATATTTTATTCAGTTTGTCATTTTCCTTTAAATTTTGAGATGTTGTTTAACTCTATATTAATTTTTAATCTCTGTATATTCAAATTCTCCAGACTTTTAAATTATGGTTTCTGGTTCTTGTGACATGTTAGGCATTTCTCACCTCAAGCTTTTGAGAAAAATTTAACCAAACGATCTTTTATAACCTTGATGATATTGTTTTTTGTTGTTATATTTTAGATTCATCTGAATTGAATTTGATATGAAGAATCAGGGAGTTTTAACTAGTATGTAGCTTTTGATTTCATCTCATACACAAAATTTAGTAGTTTAGTTGAGGCTGACTTTTTTAAAATCTTGACTTTTCTCCCATTTGCTATCCAGTTAACCAAATCTGATTTATTAAATAATAATTATTTTCCTAAATGATTTATCATATATGTGCATATGATAAAATTACCATATATGGTAGGTTCTATTTCTAGACTGTATTTAATGTAATTTTTGTATTTACTTTAGAAGACTATAACCTATTAGAAAAAAGCATAAGTTTGAGGCCAGTCATATTAGGTATGTTTATATCATTTTGAAGAGAACATTTTTTGAGTGCCTCCTACCTTATATATGATTTTATAATCTCTAAACTGTTTGACCTTTAGCTAGGCACTTAAGTTCCCTGCTCTTCCCCCGTGACATTTGGCTCATATACCTACACCCAAGGCTTTTTGTGAGTCTCACATGAAATAATAGAAGGCAGTCCTTGCTTTGCACAATAGTGCAGAACCATACAAGTGACAAGTGGTAAGGTGAAACCATGCCACATGTTCCCACTGATTAATGGGAAAACCATGACAGTTCTGTGACCTTTAAAAATTTTGTAAAAACATTGCAGACTCTTTTATTGTCAGCTACGAATATATAGGGGAATGAAATAAAACTGTAAATGAATATGTATTTAGTATTCTATGATTTAAAACAGTAGAAACATTGCAAGTAAAAGTCTTTATTAAATTTTTCTTTATTAAAGAAGTATCGAGAGTAGTCTAAACAGTGTTTGCCTTTTTCTTGTGTAACTTACAATAGGGAGCAACCATCTTTTCTATGCCTTGGTGAGTTGTCATACTCTTTTTCAAATTTGGATCAGTTTTCAGTATTTTAAACTTTGTACTTTCAGTATGGTGAAATATCTCCAAGAGTCTCTTTGATGTGAAAATTTCGCCACTGTCACTTGCTCCAGAACAACTATTTTTCATGGTTTATCAATAGCCCAGACGGAGGCAACACAACAGTGACACACTTTGCTGTATGTCCTTGAACTAAATAACACACTCAGTGACCAACCACAGACTTTGAAAGAAGTGACGTAATTCATCACTAGTCATGAGGCACAGGTGTTATTTCTGTGGTGATTTATTGGCTGAAGAGCTAGCAGTGAAGTTTGTACTTCATGTAATTACTCACAACTCATAAACTGTAATAACTGAAATTTGAACTGTGTTGTTGGGGACTATTGTCCCTTAACTGAACTGAGGTGACTCAAATTTGTGCATATCAGAATTGTGTAAAATAAGGACTACCTGCAAAATATATACCACAATGCCTGACATGCAGTGTTAGTCCCTCAGTTGTATCCGATTCTTTGCAACCCCAGGGACTGTAGCCCACCAGGCTCCTCTGTCCATGGGATTCTCCAGGCAAGAATGCTGGAGTGGGTTGCCATTCCCTTCTCCAGGGGATCTTCCCCACCCAGGGATCGAGATGCTCATAAAAGATAAGCTCTCTTTTTGACTTTAAATAGCCCTACCCAGAACTTTGGTATTGATTGGGGTTAAGTCATTGAGTTATTATTTGAGTAAAGGAGATAGATAAGTTTGGAAGGAAATCTGTGAGTATATGACCTAAACCATATGTTTCTATTTCCATATTATGCATGATTTTTGCACCCTAAACATAGCCTTTTTCTTCAGCTACTACTAACGTCCCCACACTCCCTCCTATCTTGGGGGTTTCCTTCCCCAGTTTGGTGCATTCATTTATAATATTTTCAGGTTGATTTCTGCTATCCAGCCTGACAATTTTTGACAAAATTCAAGCACATATTGGGCTTCACATCTAACATTTTCCAACCATCATTTAGAAATACGTGAGTTTTAAAATTAAATCTTCTCCCTCAAAAACCCAAATGTTCTCCAAATCCCATATGCATTGTTAAGAGAACAACTGTGTTTTATCAACAGGAGCAGAACGAGGTAGGTGACCAAGCAGGAAGTTAATTCTAGTGACAATGTTTGAAAGTATTACTTTTAATGATATTGGATTTGAATTATTTATGGGCTGTAGGAGACTAGAGTGTTGAATTTACTGTGGACCTTTGAAATGTCTTACTGTTCTTTTTGCTAGCACCTTGGGACAGGTACACTGTTGTCTCAGTGCCACTTCTTCCCCTGTCAGTTTTCATTTAGTGTAAGAAATGACTCCGAAATACAAATTGGAGACACATCACGATTTCTCTTCCACAGAAAGGTAGACCACCATTTTGCCATTCTTCCCTGAGATTCCAATTGCTGTTAAGTTAAACTTGCTAGAAACAATAGTAGTTCTCTGGCATGATGACTCTCATGGCCATCTGTTAGGGTGGCACTGTGCCCACCCATAGGGTGGTATGCCAGTTTCAACAGGGCACAGGTGCCAGCCAAGCATAGGTTTAGAAGGATAGCCTGCAAGAACTCGGCAAGGAGATCCTCCAAGTGGTTAGTGATGCCAAATTAGACCCACATGCTTCATTACAATGGAGCACATCTGTTGATGCTTGTGGGCATTATATTGTCAATTAAAGCTTTCTTGTTCTGTTTCTTTATTCATTCCAACTCTGGACAGGGAATACAGAAAATCTGGGCAAAATTCGTCCTTGGCCAGCAAAACAATCAGTATTTCCCATATCTTCCCCTGATGTCTGTCTTCTGCAAACCCAAACGTTATTCTGAATTATGTGACTACTAGGAGACAGATGACGTTAGCTTACGAGGCTCTCTGTTATTAAAGATAACACTTAGGAAACAACCAACCAACTCAATCTCAGATTATCAGCAACATTTTCAGAATTTATCTGCTAGAACTAAAGACCGTGATTCCAGTTAAGCATGTGTCTTATGTATAATCTGTTATTTCGTTATTGAAAGATTATTTTCAACCAAGAATGAGACAGACCATAATGAGTCATTCATTATCCAGGGTTCTTGTTCAGGTCTGGGCTGCAGTGCATGGCTTGACTCCAGAAGAGTGTTATTACACCTTTGTGTGTTTCAAATGACATTACAGGTTAGGTACATGAGGCATAAGGGAATCACAGCTATCTGTGCCATAGAGAAAGACAGAAAGCTTGAAACAAACATTTTGGAGATTTAGTACAGGCAGGGCGATGGTAGGAGGTCTTATTACTGCGGTAGTAAGAACCCATTCTTTAATTATGGGGTGAAATTTAAAAGGTTACGTCAGCCACTTTCCTCTCCTCCAACTGTTTGTGCACCCAGATTACAGATAAATTCATGAAAAGTCAATAATATCATAACTTTCATGGAAAAGACCCGACAGGATTTGGGGATTTATTCCTCACCTTTGTGGCTGCTAGTTTGCTGTGGCAAATTTTTTTTTTTTCTTTTTCTCTTCCCATTTTCCCTGGTATCACGACCATAAGCAGAAATCAGAATTAGCATAAAAACAGCCTCAAGGGATGTGGATGGTGGGATGGAAGAGAAGGAGGATACAATGGTAAGCACACCAGGCATTGGCATCGCAGAGACCTGGGTTTGATTCCCAACTTTATTAATTATGAATGCTCCTATTAAGGCCACTACCAGCTTGAGGAAACCATTGAAACTCTCTGGTCCTCAGTTATCTCATCTGTAAAATAAAGAAAATAATACATATATAACGTATCTGGCACATAGTTGGCACTCAACAAACGGCAGTTATTAGCATTGTTTGTTTGTTTGTTGTTTGGTCTCTTCAGTTGGGTCTGACTCTTTGCAACCCCCTGGACTGTAGCCCACCAGGCTCCTTTGTCCATGGGATGCTCCAGGCAAGAATACTGGAGTGGGTTGCCATTTCGTTCTCCAGGGGATCTTCCCTACCCAGGGATTGAACCCACATCTCCTGTACTGGTAGGCAGATTCTTTACCACAGGGCCACTGGGTATGAGTATTAGGGTTATGATTATTAGTGTGTAGAGTCAGGAAAGGAAGAGGTGGCAAAATAATGATTTCTTTTGTCAGCATAGAGCCCAAGAGAGCCCTCTGGGCCCTTCCCCAGAAGTATTTTGGAAAGCTGGTGATTTCCTGTGACATTCCCCACACCCACAGTGGTTGTCCTACGTGCTCCTCCTTCTCCACCAGCCTCTAATCTGAGCATGATGCCTCTCACCATGCACAGCTGACCACTGTCCTTTTCTGTGTAATTACCCTCTCTCTTTTTTGTTGTATTGGGTTGGCCAAAAAGTTCATTTGGGGTTTTCAAGATGGTACAGAAAACCTGAACGAACATTTTGGACAACCCATTTTTTGATACACAAGTGAATATATAGATAGATATAATAATGTTTATTATTATAAACATTGTTGGAGAAGGAAATGGCAACCCACTCCAGTATTCTTGCCTGGAGAATCCCATGGACAGAGGAGCCTGGGTGCCTATAGTCCATGGGGTCGCAAAGAGTCGGACATGACTGAGCGACTTCACTCACTCAATAATGTTTATATTGGGTATAAAGAAAATTGACGGGCTTCCCAGGTGACACTAGTGGTAAAGAACCCGCCTGCCAATGCAGGAGACGTAAGAGACGTGGGTTCGATCTGCGGGTTGGGAAGATCCCCTGGAGGAGGGCGTGGCAACCCACTCCAGTATTCCTGCCTGGAGAATCCCATGGACAGAGGAGCCTGGAGGGCTACAGTCCATGGGGTTGCAATGAGTTGGACATGACTGAAGCGACTTAGCACACACACACTCACGTAAAGAAAATTGTGATGAACACCCATGTACCCCTCCTGAAGCTTAAGAAACTAACATTACAAACATCACCAAAGCTTCCTGTATGCCACCTCAACCTCATTTTGCCCTCTTTGTCCCCACAGTGGCCAGCACTGCTCTGAATATTTGTTTTAATCATTTCTGTTACTTTCTGTTATAATGTTATCACATACATGTGATTACTTGTCTATGCTTTTGAACATTATATGCATGGTGTCATACTGCCTCTTTTTTCTTCTGCAAGTTGCTTTTCTCAACATTATGTTTGTGCAGTTCATCCATGTAGTTCTAGTTCATCTATTCCCACTGACACAGTATTTCATAAAAATAAGTGTAACATGATTAACTATCCGTTCTTCCCTTGATGGCCATTTGGATTGTTTCATACTTTTTTTGGTGCTAGTGAAACTCAAATATATGTCTTTGTATTCATGTGCAAGAGTTTATTTAGGTGTACACCTAGGAGAGAAAACAATGAGTTTTAGGGTACATTTGTCAGTAATTTTTCAAGAAAATTCCAAACTGTTTTAAAAAACAACATCAGTTAACACCAGAATCACACAAACTTATCTCAGCTCCACAGCCTTACCAGATCTTAGTCTTGTCGGACTTTAAAAGTCTTACAAATCTGCTGTTGTAAAATTATACTTCATTGTGGTTCTAATTTGTGTTTTCCTTATTACTAAAGAGGGTGGGATTTTCCCACATTTATTGGCTATTCGTGTTTATTATTTGGTGAAATGCCTGTTAATCTATTTTGCCCACTTTTCTGCTGGCTTGCTTGAAGTGATTCTCTTTAGTAATATTTTTGCCTAATAGTTGATTTTATCTGATGTTAATCAATGATTCCAGCTTTCTTTGAGGTAGCAGCAGCACAGTGCAGCTTTTCCCTCTCTGTCATTTTAAACATAAAAATGTTTATTTTTATTTATTTGTGCCCAGTGTTAGTTATAGCACACAGGATCTTTGATCTTAACTGCGGCATGTAGGATCCAGTTCCCCAACCAGGGATTGAACCCATGCCCCCTGCATAAGGAACCCAGAGCCTTAGCCACTGGACCACCAGGGAAGTCCCCTCATTGTATGTTTTAGATATGTCTCTTGTAACTAGTAGATAGTTTTTTTAAAAATTCAGACAATTGTTAACTTTTAACTGAAGCATTTAGTTCATTTATATTTAATGTAATTAATGACATATTTGAGTTTAAAAAAACCTGTTGTTTTTATACTTTAGTCTTGCCTTTTCTATTTAATTTTCCTTGCATTAATGGCTACCTTTCAGAGTGCATGCTTGTATTTTCATTCTGTCTTCCCACATCTACTTGTTAAGAAGTTATATGCCCTATATTTACTATGCTAATTATATATTTTACTTCTATTAATTTAGGTTATCATAAGCATATCAAACTTAATAAAGCCTAATGGCAAAGAATAATTTTACCTTTCCCCTGGGGAGTACAAAGAACTTCAGACATTTTTACTCCTTTCATCCTCCTCCCAACTTATACTATGATCAAATATTTTATTTCTGTCTTGTTTTTAAGCCTACTAGATGTCATGACTAGTGACAGTCAGTGCTCATTACATTTGCCCACACATTTACTATTTCTTTTTTTAATACTTCTTGCAGCTCAGACCTTCCATCTGTGATCACTACCCTTCTGCTCAAAGTATATGTTTTTGTAGAATTTCCTTTAGTGAATCTCTCTCTGCTGGTGGTAAATTCAGTTTTGGTTTATTTTTAAATGTCTTTATTTCCCCTTCATTCTTGTAATATATTTTTCTGGGTAAGGCACTTTTTAGCATGCTGAAATTTTTATTACTCTCTCCTCTGGCTTCCATTGTTGGTATTTCTCTGGTTTCTTTAAAAGATTTCTCTTTGTCCTGTGATGTGTCTGGGCATAGATTTCTCTCTCTCTCTCTCTCTTTTTTTCCTACTTAGGAGTCGTTGTGCTTCTGGAATCTGCGGATTAAAGTTTCTAGTTATAGAAAATTCTCAACCATTATTTTTCAGACATTGCTTCTCCTCCATTCTTTCTAGTTTTCCCCTCAGAGTAGACTTAGGCTAAACCTTTTTATACTGTATTCCAGAACTCTTATCTTCTCTTTCATATTTTCTCTGTGCTATAGTATAGATTATTTTTCCAATCATTGTTTTAGTTTATCATTTCTATCTTTAGCTATATTTAATCTGTTCCTTAAACCACCCGTTAAAACTTTATATGAATGGTTGTATTTATTTTTAGTTCTGTTTTTAATTCTCATATCTTCATGTTCATTGTTGATAGTCTTATTTTCTCTCATTTTTTGTTTCTGTGTTGTTTTTTCAAGATTCATATTATTGTATATTTTCCCTTATAGTAATATTTATACTCCTTAAAGGTTTAACTTTGTCCTTTCTTGTTTCTTCTGAGTCTTGTTCATTGTAACTTGTTCCTTGTGTGTTGGTGATTATTACTGTGTGTTTCTATTTAGCTGAACTTACTCGTCTGTGAGACTCCTGTAGATCTGGGTTGAGGAAGCTTCAATCATAGATGATTTATGTGCTTTTGCTGGTTAACCAAGGTGCTACTATACTGAAATAACTTCTAGGCTTGGTGTTTCTCAATCATGGTGGTTGAATAAATTAAAATTTCAATTTCCTTCTAAAGCAGATCTCTAGAAACAAATTCTTGGGGTATAGTAGAGACTCCTACTGCTATTACTATTATTGATTTCTGTTCATCTGTTACTGAGGTGAAGAAGGGTTTCTTTGTGGCCTTGCTCTGCAGGCTACCAGGTTTTGTTTCTGGACTGCCTTTCACTGATGAGGGTGTGCCTTCAGGAGGGTCAGGTTTAAGTAAGGATCTCAGTGCAGTTTTTCCATTTGCCTAAGCCCAAGGATTCAAACTCATTTCCAGCTCCCAAAATTCTAGGTTGCTGGATTCTTGTCACACTGAGTCCTATTTGCTTGCTACTCTGCTCTGCTTTCGGATTTCTCCTTCTCCTATTTCCAACTCCTCCTGACTTCCCCTGCCTCTCTTCATCCCCTATCTCCCCTCGTCCCCTTCCCATTGTCCTTCCTCTACTTCACCAGCTTGGGTTTCCCTTATTTTCCTGTGAGCTCAGCAATGCATTTAAAAATATATTTTTATAAGTCATCCAGCATTTAAGAGTTTTGAAGTAGGAGGGCTATTTAGAGTATCTTATTCACAGTGTTGCGAAAGCAGAAGTCTACTTTTCTCTTAATTTGCAACTCTCAAATTATAGTGCCTTTTACTTGCAAGTTAACACCTCTTCTTGTGTTCTTGATCTTGTCTCTCCTACCTCCTCTGGAACCTCATTTTATTATGTCTCTCACAAGTCTCTTTCACTTTCAGCCTTTCTTCCCTTCTATATTCAAACACACTTGGGTCTCTTCCCTCCCAGGATAAGTTTCCTACAACCCTGGTACCTATTAAACTACTGTTATCTCTCATTTAATTAATTAATCAATATTATTATTATAAATTTGTTATGTACTAGGTACTACACTGGGTTTTAGATGTTGTCAGATAAGACAGTTAAGGTCCCTTCCAGAAGTGGAACTCAGGTTTTTCTTACTTTGAAGTCTAGAATCTTTCTGCTACAGCTCACTTCACAGTTTAAGAATGTTCAGATGTATATTAACTTAAGCAAATATTTAATGAATGCCTACTGTGTATCAGATAATCTAGGGGTTATAATACAACGGTCAGAAAAGATGAAACATGGTCCTCACTCTAATGGAGCTTGTGGGGAGCAGTTAAACAGAGGAGATGTACAAGGTGCCAGCAAAAGATGTAATAGAGTGATGTGAAGTTTTCTTGGGGTCAGAAAAGGAATCTCCAAGAAGTAGAAAGCATATATCAAGAGTGGTTGATCCTTTTTACTTATACTTCCTTACCACTGGTTCAGCATGTCTCTAAAATGCTTTCTTGAGGATTATTAAAGAAGCTCAAATGTCTGAATCTCATGACTTTTTTTCTACTTTGCTTTTTGAATGTCTCTGTGGCAGATAGTGTTATTTGACGCCAACCCTAACCTGCCTGCCAAAGCAGGAGATGAAGGTTTGATCCCCAGGAAGATCCTCTAGAGGAGGAAATGACAACCCATTCCAGTATTCTTGCCCATAGAATCCTGTGGTCAGAGGAGCCTGGTGGGCTACAGTCCATGGGGTCGCAAAGAGTCAGACACAACTGAAGTGACTTAGCATGCATGCATGCTGTCTTTTCTTTAAGTCCTTGAAATTAGTCTTTGAATTTCTCCCTTATTTATATGCAGGTTGCTCAATCTTATATGAAAGGTCTTCCTCTGCAACATATTTTATAGCCAGTATTTTCTTTAAAAAAAATTATTTATTTTTGCCTGCACCAGGTCTTCATTGCTGTCAGGGCTTTTCTACAGTTGGGGCAAGCAGAGGCTACTCTCTAGTTGCGGTGCTCAGGCTTCTCATTGTGGTGGCTTCTCTTGTTGCAGAGCATGGGCTCTAGAGCACAGGCTCAGTAGTTGTGCATGGGCTTAGTTGCCCCATGGCATGTGGAATCTTCCAGGACCAGGGATCAGACCTGTGTCCCCTACATTGGTAGGCATATTCTTTACCACTGGACCACCAGGGAAGTCACCCTAGCCGATGTTTTCTGTCCCAGAAAATGGCTCTAGTTAGGGAACTTATCATCCCTGGACTAACTTTTTGTTACATTTTTTGATTCTAGCATGCAGATCTGAATGTGATCTGTTGCTCTAATCTCATGGTTCTCACACTTTGAAGTGCATCAGAATCCCCTGGAAGGCTTATTCAGACAGAGGGCTGGCTCGACCCCCAGCTTTTCTAAGTCAGTGAGCCTGCAGCAGGCCTTCAGTTCTCACAAGCTCTAGAATGAGGATGATGAGGCTGGGCCAGGGACCACAACTCTAATTCTGTAGCCATTGCCAAGTTTTCCTAAACAAGAGGTCTCATAGTGTCACTCTCCTGCCATAAAACCTTCAAGGGCTGCCTGTGAGCTATCAAAATAAGTACAGACCATTCATCATGGTCTTCAAAGCATTTTACCACCTGGTCCTCGATTCCTATCCTGTTATATTTCCAGTTATTTCTCTTCACCAACCATACAGGAATATTGGCCCTTCTTTAAACACACCTGACACTGTCTTGAATTCATGTATCTGCTCATGTTGTGATCTTGGCTGATACTTATTCCCATGTGTTCACCTGTTGGAATTCCAACCATCCTTCAAGGTTATGTTGTATACCTCCCACAATGATACTTGCTTACCTTACTCCCCAACTCCCAATACACACATACCTATTCACATCCTCTGTCAGTCAGTCACTCAGTCATCTCACTCAGTATCACAATTTTCCCATTCCTCAACGGGATCTCCCAGAATCTTTGTGTGAGAGCTGCCCAACATGATCTTCCTCAAATTATATGTCTTCAGGCTTAAGCTTCCTGCATCCCAGCCAACTAAATTATACATGCCTTGAAGGTAAGGAAAGTGTCCATGCTCAGTCACTAAGTCGTGTCCAACTCTTTGCGACCCCATGGACTGTAGTCCACCAGGCTCCTCTGTCCAGGGGATTTCCCAGACAAGAATACTAGTGTGAGTTGCCATTTCCTTCTCCAGAGGTTCTTTCCAACCCAGGGATTGAACATGTGTCTCCTACATTGGCAGGAAGACTCTTTACCACTGAGACACCAGGGAAGCCCTAGGTAAGGAATGCTTTGTATTTATTAGGTTGGCCAAAAAGTTTGCTTGGGTTTTTTCCATACGATCTTATGGAGAACACCAAACAAAGTTTTTGGCCAACCCAATATCTTCTTATTTGGGGCTTCCCTGGTGGCTCAGATGGTAAAGAATCTGCCAACAATGTGGGAGACCCAGGTTTGATCTCTGGGTTGGGAACATCCCCTGGAGAAGGAAATGGCAACCCACTCCAGTATTCTTGCCTGGGAAATCCCATGGACTGAGGATCCTGGTGGGCTATAGTCCATGGGGTCCTAAAGAGTCAGACACATCTGTGCAACTAACGCTTTCACTTTCACTCAAAGTGTGGTCCAAGGCCCAGGAGCACTGGCTATCCCGCGGATACTCACTAGGGATGTGAAATCCCAGATCTCACCCCAGAAATACTGAAACAGAATCTGCTTTTAGAGAATCTCTGGGTGAATCTTATTAAAGCGTGAGAAGAGGCACTATAGTGCCTAGAACAGCTTGGCACATAGTGAGTCGGTGGTAAACATTAGCTGACTTGAATTACCCAGAATAGAAAGTACAGCAGAATACATCAGTGCTTTTTCCACCTCCCTCAGGGATGCAGCTCTTCAAACTGCTTCCTACATCTTTTTGGCAATAAACAGTAGGACTCATGGAGTCAAGACTGTGTCAGAACCCAGGATTAGGTACACTGGGGACATAACCGAAAGCAGGAATACTTCTCTGGAAGAATGTGTAATCTAACTCAGCAGGTTCGCTGGAAGGAGCATGTCACTTTGGGGTGACTAGATCATAGCCTGGTTACAGAATATTTCTGCCCAAACATGCCAAGGCCCCACCACTTGTGGGCCTGAAGCACAATGAGGAGTGTTTCTCTCTTTCTGGAGTTTTGGGCACCTCTCTTATTGAACTCTTTGACTTTTTATTCAGAATCCTAGGAGAGAGAAATTAATCAGCAGGAGTAATGCCTGGTACGGGTTAGCCCCTCAGAGTAAGGGACTGCCCTGAATTTGTACATATCAAGTCAATGAATAGGATTATCTGCCAGACATTTTCTTGTTCCACACTTGGTACAATCTGTGTACACAGTCCCCATTGCTGGCTTTCATGGACAGAGATAAAATGTTCACTTAATTACTTTTAAAACATTTATTTAAACTCTTTCATTGAAAACATTTCAATGAACATTTCTGCAAAGGGCTTGAGACAGTTTACAACTTAACCATCTCTCTGTGAATCATGTGTGAGGAAAGTAGACATGAAACATTTTAAAACTCAAGTCTGTAGAAAGAATAACGCTCAGACATAGACATATTCTGAATCTATCCATACATGAAGCTTTTAATAAATATTTGTTAAATAGGTGAAAGCAAAATTTATATGGAAGATTAGGTCAAAATAGGATACTTCAAAATAGTTCATGCTTGTTGCTGGTGTCATCACAGGAAAATACGGTTAGACCCTTCTGCAGCTAGGGCACTTTAGTGGGAAAATTTAAGACATACTGAAATAGTTGTGACTCAACTTAACAAAGCAACCACTTCTACTCATGTGGAAGGCATAGTTCTTCATTCATTTACCTATTCCTTTGTCTACCCAACCATGAGGTCAAAAAAAGATGTATTATGTATCCAGTTACTGGTGCCCCAAATGAGAAGAAATAAGTTTTAATGATCATATATGTGCTTTTTGTTATAAATATGACCAGCAAGAATGGTGAAAAAATAAATGAACTAGCTATTTGATGTGCAAACAACTAAAGTTGAATGTACAAATTGACTGCTCTTTTTCTCTTATTGAGATGATTGGCCTCATACAGTCACCAAAATAACTTGCATTGGTTTGCTGTTTTTATTTTTTACTTTTTAAGATGGCTCCCTTCACTGTTTTCTCAGTGTCATGGCTGTATCTCAATATTAGAAGAGACATTTCCATCTTTCATTGGCTGATATCCCCAACTGTCTCCAATTAACTTGTGGAACCTAGTGACTTTTTTTACCCTCTTCATGCTACAGACGGAGAAGGCAATGGCACCCCACTCCAGTACTCTTGCCTGGAAAATCCCATGGACGGAGGAGCCTGGTAGGCTGCAGTCCATGGGGGTCGCTAGAGTCCTACATGACTGAGTGACTTCACTTTCACTTTTCACTTTCATGCATTGGAGAAGGAAATGGCAACCCACTCCAGTGTTCTTGCCTGGAGAATCCCAGGGACGGGGGAGCCTGGTGGGCTGCCGTCTATGGGGTCACACAGAGTTGGACACTACTGAAGTGACTTAGCAGCAGCAGCAGCAGCATGCTACAGAATGAATTTTCAATGGCTGTGCTTCTTAAATAACCACACAGCATTTTTTGAGAGAGGAGATAAGTGGGACATCAAATAAAATAACAACAAGATAAGGTGCTGTACTCTAAAAGATTGGAAATTACTCATGTTTTCTTTTTAGAGTCAGCTTCCATCCATGATCCTCTCTCTCTCTCCTTTTGTCTCTTTCCGAAAAATCACAGCCTGACCCTGTCTGTAAACAACGAATATGTTACTCTAAATTCAATAATATTTCAGCTTAAAAAATAATACATGATCACTTCTTTGTTGTTAATCACTTGCCCTACTTAATTCATTCATTATACTCTGTAGCTCTGAGATTAAGCCCCCAGGCTGGAGAGCTTCATATGAATCCTTTCTGTTTTATCTGTTCCAAGTTAGATTAAGTCTAGGTCCTGTTTAATGAGGTGCCACTTGCTGGGTTTTCATGCAGAAAGAATTCCTCATCCTCAATGATATGTATATAGCAAATAAATTATCATTTTAAAAAGATTTCCGTCTACTGCTTCCTGTAGGAATGACTATCATTATGAGCTCCCTGGGATCTGGGCAGCTGGATTGCTTTGATTTGGATTTTTTTTTTCCTTTCATGAAAACCCTATCCTGTTTTTCATTATATTTAGGGGGTGTGAGATTCTGAAGTGATTTCTAGGCAGCATTAAGCCATGCCATGGTGAACACGGGGAGGGGGGTATGGATATTAGAGATGAGTCAAGTTATGGGACTCCCCATGCTCCAGGATGTTTGTATTCTTTTTGGTAAAACTTCCTTTAAAATGAGCACAACTGCTTCATGTTTCAGCCCCAAATCCTATCATGTGTGTGTGTGCGCATGCACATGTGGATGTTGAGGGGAGGAGGTATTTTTTCACTCATTATTGTACACACAGAGTCAATAAATGGATTTCCCCTTAAATGCTACCCTTTGCTGAACATCCTGGCTCCAGACTCAGAAGGCCCACGTGGGAGTGTTTGCAGAGTGCACCACATCCTGTCAAAGACTAGACTCATAAGGTTCTATTATCACAACCATGAGTCATTGTTCTGGCTCTGCAGACGTGTTCATGCCAGCTGCCGACACAATGGTGGTACTTCCCCGTAGGCTTGCTTGGCTAGACTGGGACTCAGTAGCGCCACTGTAGGGCTGGAACTAGTCAGGGAGACAGAAAACAGAGCAGAAGTGTTGAAGGTGGACGTCAAAGAGAAGAGGTTCCTATGACAGGCAACAAGATCCAGTAGTGCCCTCCCAGGACCCCCAGTGGTACCACTCCCAGCCCATCCTAGACAACCTGGATCTTCAGCTCACATTACTGTGTTTGGTAAGAACCCAGTAGTAATGCTTCCATGGTGGCTTTCCTGGTGGCTCAGACAGTAAAGAATCTGCCTGCAATGTGGGAGACCCACGTTCAATCCCTAGGTTAGGAAGATCTCCTGGTGAAGGGAATGGCTACACACTCCAGTATTCTTGTCTGGAGTATCCCCTGGACAGAAGAGCCTGGTGGGCTACAGTCCATAGGGTTTGCAAAGAGTTGGACACGATTGAGCGACTAACATTTTCACTTTCACTGGTGATGAGGCCAGCATCACAGGTGATGTTATTATATGGTCTACTTAGTTTTGTATAAAGGAAAAATCATTTCTACACACTGTTACTGCCACTAATCACCAACTAAGAAAACCAAGAGAAAATGCAAATGGTGGAGTGCAGCCTACCAGTCACAACTAGAAATCAAACCTAGAAGCAGGATATATATGATTAAAGCCTGTTTTCACAAAACAAATTGTAAAACAACAAATGGATATTACCACGCTTAATATTCAGCTGTTTTAGGGGTCTGTCCTAGCAATGGCATTCTAGAGCAGTGCTTCCTCAACTTTTTCACACCATGGAACAACTAGACTGTAATAATGTCTTTTCAGCCTTCGTGGGTAACCAGAAGAGGCTGCACATGATCGGAAAAGACAGGCCCAGGGGCCTGACTACCTCAGGTCTCAACCCAGCACCATGAAGACTGGAGGGATCAAAATAGGGGCAGTGTAATCACTAACTGGATGAGCTCTGTTCTAGAGCATTTCAACACAATGGGGTTCTAGCACTTCATTTTGAAATCAGTTTTGAAAGGATTACTCTACCAACCACATTTATCTATTAATATTTAACATTTTGGATTATGTGTGCATGCATGTGTGTGTGTGTATATATATGTATTTCTGTGAATACATTTTTATTTTTCCCTTAAATCATGCCTCTTTCAAATTTCTACTTCCAAGACTGAGTCGGTCATGAGGTTTATTGCCTCAAGGAAGGAGAGGGCCAAAGCTGCCCAAAGCAAAGAGGTTGTTGATCAGCTTTAAGTCTCAAAATTGACTATTTTAAAACCAGAGAAAAAGCATTGTTTTGAAAGCCCTGCTCTGTTGAGAGAGAAAATGATTTCCTAAATCCCTTTAGCTCTCATTTAACATATGACAAACTGGTCACAGCTGACTGGATCATGGATGTTTACTATATTCTCAAAATAGAACTCAGGATATGAGAAAAGAAGTAGAAAACCTTTTCCTTCTGGTCCTGGTGGGGAAAGGAGAGGGGAGGGGAGGAAGGAGTTCGATGTGGGGGTCTTTGTTTTCCCACTCTCTGGGAATGCAGGTTAGAGTAAGGTCAGCATCTAGAAGTCTCTGAGTTGGTATGGAGGAGTCTGGAAACCTCAGGAGGTAGAGGGTCAAGGTATTCTTGTTGTAGTTTCAGGAGGCCTCAGTTGACTGGTGGAAGGCCTACCCAGGGCCACAGCCAACACGCTGAGGGAGGAGCAGCGCTGTGGGAGGAGCAGTGCAGCACTAGCCGAGGAAGGCAGGCAGACCAGAATTCCCGTGGACGGACTGCAGAAGCTGGAAGATTGCTGTACCCGAGCTAGGGAGTGAGGTCGGGCCAAGGATGCCTGGAGTTAGAACAGAACTGACTCTCTGAATGAGGAACCCAGTTTGGAGGAAAATGACGATGGATGTGAGCTGGTTGCCCCAAACCGTCAGATGGAGCTCACTCTACATGAGCAGATGTCATCAGGCCAAGGAGCAGAGCACAGTGCTCTGCTAGAGATACTTGCTAGGATCTGAGGGACACTGTATGGACCCCAGACTCTGTCTTTGCTACTACCGTCATGAATATGGCAAAGAGGCTCTAAGATGGTCCCCCTGTGTCCCAGCTGCTGGTTCACAACCTTGTATAATACTCTCCACCTGAGTGTGGTGGGGGTCGGGACTTGTGATTTGCTTCTAACCAACAGAATGGTGATGGGGTGCCACTCCCATCATAATGTCAACAATGAAGTGATGTCATGGCTGTGATAATGCTATATTATGTAAGACTTCATCTTGCAAATTGTCTCTAGTCTCTTAGCCCTGTTGCTGACTTTGAAGAAGCAAGCTGTCATCAATTGTCCCACCAGAGAGAAATAAATTCTGGTAATAGTCCAAGTGATCTTGGAAGCCGATCCTTCCCCAGTTGAGCCTAGAGATGAGAAACCTCAGCTGCAGCTTAAGGAACAGCTTAATTGTAGACTTGTGAGATACTGGGCAGAGGACCTAGTTAGGCAGTACCCAGACCTCTAACTCACAGAGACAGTCAGATAATGAATGTGTGTTATTTTAAGCCACTGAGGTTGTGGTATTTTGTTACACAGTATAGAAAACAAATATGCATAGTATCATATAACCCTCAGCCCTCTTACACACCATCTTTAAGAGAAGGTGAGTAGGAGAGAATCTGGAAGATCTAAGAGAGACTCAGTTAAAAAGAGACAATTAACATCAGACTTCCCCAGCAGTCCAGTGGTTAAGACTCCATTCTTTCAATGCAGGGGTCGAGAGTTTGATCCCTGGTTAGGGAACTAAGATCCCACGTATTGTGTGTCATGGTGAAAAACAAAACAGAGCATCTAAAGAGACTGGATCAGACTGAGTTTATGCAACTGCAGAGAAATTTGTTAGAATATCCAGGAATGTGGGATGGCTAGAATAATGGGAAAGTTTTGATAAACTATAGAGAATTATGGCAACTTATGTACATCTGAGTCTACTGGGAGTCAATGATACACACACACACAAACACATCAGCCATAGTATTACAGTTATCTTGGAATTTATGTCTCGAGTCACTTAGGGGGCTGCCATCCTTCTTGGATCCATTGTTATGTCTAAGATACCTCTTTACTACAACCTGATATTACATAGAGATCAACCTGTGAATATAGAGGAGAATGAAATAGATTAAAGAGCCCCATAAACATACTGTTTCTTTGAACACAGTTCAGTAAAATGAATAAAACCCAATATTGATGGCTTTTGTTTGTGAGATTTGGACACCTCAGTATAATGAGCCCTCATTTGGGAAATTGTATCTTCATCTGTAAGAAATCTTAAGATATGGCGACAGCATGAAGTTGATTAATTTACACTTGGATGGAGTTCAGATTTGTTCACGGCAGTGCATCTGGGAAATAGGACCCAGTGACAGAGTTCAGGCATCCTTCAGCAGCCATGTGGCTCGTGTTGACAGGGTGAAATGAAGGTTTTGCCCTCTTACAGGGACACCAGGATAGATCACAAGAAGAGTTCAGATTGTTCACTTGGCCGTCCCTTGGTAGATGTAGATCTCTCCAAAAATATAGCAGCTGATGGAGTGGTGTTGTTGTTCAGTCGCTCAGTCATGTCTGATTCTTTGTGACCCTATGGACTGCAGCACGCCAGGCTTCCCTGTCCTTCTCTATCTCCCAGAGTTTGCCCAGGTTCATGTCCATTGAAACAGTAAAACGAAGGTTGGCACAGTGATTGGTTTTCCCACCCAGCTCTCCTCCCTGTCACATTTCAGAGGGTCTAACTGTTGTTGAGTGCTGGGTTCTGTGCCTCCCTGACACCTCGTTTCATGTGGGCAAGATCAGTGAGTCCCCATCCATCCAATACCTGGGGAAAGATTCATTTCCAGAATCCTCCAGTGATGATCCAGGATCAGGATCCCGGAGAGACCTGGGCTAAGAACACGTCTCTGGGCAAGCATGGGCTGGAAGGAGACAAGAGGATGTACCATTGTCCTTCCAGAAATGGACATTAAAATGAGGTAGAAGGACTCCATGGTGGAGGGTGCACCTGTCAGTGGCCACACCAGCAGCTGGCAACTCCACCAGGTGGCAAGCCGTGGGCGCCGCTCTGGGCCGTCAGTGAGGAGAGCGAGGGGAGGATAAACCAGGCACAGGGTTCTGTTGTGAGGGTCTTCCGCCTTCCAGTTCACATTCAGCAAAGTTAAATAGGCAACTGTTAAACTTGATTTTTCTCATGTTTATCCACATCACTAAGAAAGAAGGACTGCTGCACAATAGATGCTCCCTGAGTTCTGTTCATTTCCTCAAAAATAGCATCTTGAATGACAAAATGGTCCTGTTAAGACAGTGTGATGGTAAGAGAGAGGATGCTTTAAGATATCTGAAAGTACAATGAGGGTTTCCCTGGTAGTCCAGTGGGTAAGATTCTGTGCTCCCAATGCATGAGGCCCGGGTCTGATTCCTGGCCAGGGAACTAGATCCCACATACCACAGTTAAGTTCCTGCATGGCACAACTAAAGATCCCAGACACTGCAAGGAAGATGGAAGATCTGTGTGTCACAACTAAGACCCGGCACAGTGTAGCCAAATAAATAAAATATTTTTAAAAGGTATGATGGATTGATTTACTTTTCCATGAAAAAGTTTAAGTTAGAGATGGTGGCCATAAAGGTATGGAAAGGAGAAATAATTACTTATCTCCATGTATCTGTGTCCATGGCTGTGTCACGTGTGTGTGTGTGTGTGTGTGTGTGTCTGTGTGTATTTTCTAAAAACAGCTACACTGCTTTGGGTATTGCCCCATTCATATATTACCTTTTCAAGAGCTGAAGCAGTCTGTTTGTTCAGGAGGAATAGCTAAGCCTTCACCTCATTCAGTATCTGGGTACTGTATTGGCAGTGCTGTGCAGGAGGCCCGCTTCCCACTGACTTCTTTAGAGAAAAGAACAGTAATATTTCAGCTCCATAGTGGGCTGTTATCAAATATTTTGAACTATAATCTTGTAATTACTATTAATGTTGCATTAAAAGATTATTTAATGAAGGAGATCATGCCGGGAATAAGCATTATAATGGCTCCAAGCAGCCTGCCTCCCACATACCTGGAAGAATTCCCTACTGTTGTGGAAAGTGAAGACGAGCCAGTTATAAACAATAGGCTTTGTACTAAATGTGTTAAGACCTGTTGCTTTTGGCAAACACACACACAGGCACACAGACACACACCTTGAAGACATGATTAAAAAAATTGATACTGGTGGCTCAAGACAAGTTGACACAAGTTTTAACGTCTAAAATCTCAGTGTTTATTCTGAGGTTGTTGTTGTTTAGCTGCTAAGTTGTGTCTGACTCTTTGTGACCCCATTGGCTATAGAGTCCACCAGGTTCCTCTGTCCATGGGATTATCCCACGCAAGATTACTGGAGTGGATTGCCCCTTCCTTCTCCAGGAGATCTTCCTGACCCAGGGATTGAACTTGTGACTCCTGCATTGCTGTCAGATTCTTTACCACTGAGCCACCTGGGAAGCCCCTTAATCTGAGGTAGGTAGGCCAAAACTTCACATGGAGAAACTTGGTAGAGTTGTCTTCAGGTGCATTTTACCTTGAGAAGGATTTCCCCAGGGACTTCCCTAGTGGCTCATTGGTAAAGAATGGAGGAGACATGGGTTCAGTCCCTAATCTGGGAAGATCCCATGTGCCATGGAGCAACTAAGCTTGTGAGTGTCAGTTGCTCAGTCATGTTCAACTCTTTGCAACCCCATGGACTGTAGCCCACCAGACCCCTCTGTCCATGGGATTTCTCAGACAAGAACACTGGAGTGGGTTGCCATTACCTTCTCCAGGGGATCTTCCCAACCCAGAGATCAAACCCAGTTCTCCTGCATTGCAGGCAGATTCTTTACTGTCTGAGCCACAATAGGTGACCTGCCATAAATAAATAAATAAAACTGGGTTAAAAAGTGGATTTCCCCAGCTGATCTCCACCAGTCTCTGGGTCCTATTTTCTTTCAGAGTCAAGTTTTCAGAGCCTGCTGCCTAATTTTGGAGTAAACGCCATGGCTATGTGTCTCACAGAGGAATTGGGTGACAAGGCAGGGAAACTGCCCAACTGCAAACTAGTAGAGGTGTTTATTTCTGCAGAAATTGGTTTCTGTTTGGGGCAAAATGGCTTTTTAGGACATATGTTTGATCGGTGTAGTTTACAATCCTTGCTTGGGGATCTCAGTTGAACATTCACTTGTGTGGATGGAGAAAAGAAATTTCTGCAGACCAAGCCGGGAGTTTGGTTTCTGTAAGCAAGTCCTCTGGACACCAAGAGCTTGCCTGTAGGTGCCAAGAGAAAGGGAAAGGGACCATCCTTTACTGAACACTGACATGTTCAGTAGCTGTGCTGTGCCCTGTTGATATCTGGGGCTAGATGACTCTTTGTTGTGAGAAACTGTCAAGTGCCTTGTAGGATATTGAGAGGATCGATGATCTGCACCCACTAGATGCCCATAGCAGTCCCTGCCCAGTCCTGACAACCGAAAACACCTCCAGACTTTGTCCTCTAGTGGGCGGAGCCAAGGTGCCCTCAGTGGGGAAGCACTGTTCTGGTGTGATCCTCCAGCTTTTTGGAGCACGTGCTATGATTCTCCCCATTTTCTGGATAGGGAAGCTGAAGCTCTAAGAGGTGGTGATTCACCAAGGTCACACAGCTCATGTGTGGCAGAATCCCCAGCTCCTTCTGCTCTGCTGGTGTCTCCAGGCCATTGAATCATGAGGACAGCAAAGTGGGCCTGAGTGTCAGCTTTCAGCCACCTGGAAAGCAGGTCACTTCACATGTTGAGGCCTGAGTTTCTGTCCAGTGGAGGTGAGGTGACTCTGGCTTTAGAGGGAGAGCCCTAGAATCACAACTAGGAGCTTGGGGTCCTGCCCAGAATCATGTGCTTCAGATTCAGCAGTGGCCGTCATCATTGTGATCATCATCACTAGGGTGAATTCCTCTCTAGAGCTAGGTCCTGTTGTCTTTCTGGATGTCTGGGATCCACTTCAATCCAAATAGAAAGAAGAGGGGTGAAGCCTTAGGAGGACTGGGTTCTGATCCTGTGGGACTCTGTACAAGGTCTTGCCCCTCTCTGGACCTCACTTGGACATGTGTATAAGGATAGGGTAAGATTGATGTCAAAAGGCCATTTCAGGTCTGTCTTAGCCAGTTTAATCCTACATGTCTTAGGTGCCCCTGGGGTCCCACATTACTGGCTTACTGGCTATGGATTGGGTGAGTAGCTTGGTGAAGACTTTTTTTTTCTGGCCACGCTTCATGTGGGATCTTTGTTCCCTGACCAGGGACTGAACCCATGTCCCCTGCACTGGTAGCTGGAAGTCTTAACCACTGGACTGCCAGGGAAGTCTCAAGACTTATTAAAGAGTGGTTAAAGATCCCTCTCTTCAGCAGGACCTAGGCACAATCCAGTTCTAGGAAAAATGCACAGAGAGGAGAATTCTGTGTCACTGCTTGCTTTTTCTATGTTTTTAAAACTCTCACCATCAACCTGGGGAAATGCCACTGACTTGGTGTCATAAAAAGAGTGTAAAGACTTTTTCTCATAGAGCTGTGTTTTTTTATTAGGGTGCTAGGGAAAGAACAACAGAGCACTTCTTATTATATATCTTCAGGTCAGAATTTTATTGCTTTTGGCCAAAGGCCATTGCAAGACATACAGAGTCAGGGGTACATACGATAGGATTTTTAAAAAGAAATTAGACTGAAGCAGAATTAAGTTACAGTCAATCTCTGAGTGTAAGAGCTGGAAACATTTTAGCATTGTTTTCAGAAAAAGAATCATCCTCTCTAGGTTTTAAATAGGGTCTATAATAGCTCAGGCTTCAGTAGTTGAAGAATTCAATACACATAGATGCTTGAAATATATGCCTGCAAAATATAATGAGTGGTTAAAATTAACCCCCAAACTTTTCAGTTATTTCCAGAAATGGATCTTTTTGTGTATAAGTAGGGCTTCACACACGTGTGTGGGTTACCCAGGCTAGGGGATTCTGGTTGGCACTGCCTTCCATCATGGAAGTGAGGGTATTTCAGCAATAGAGTTCTGTAATGCAGTGGTCCTCCACCTTGACCACTTATCTGAAGCCCCTGGGGAGTTTTAGAAACTACTGTTGCCTGCGTCCCACTGCCTGTGATTCTGAATTAACTGGTCTGGCATGTGGCCTGAGCATCAAGGTTTTAAAAAGTCTTGCCAGTGACTCTAATGAACAGCCAACATAAATATTTGTGCTTATGAAGGTTTGTCTCTGAAAGGTAAGCTTTCCCAACTAATTTCTTTTCATTATTCCACAGTTACCTGGGAAATGATAAGTGAAAGTTGCCCAGTCATGTCTGACTCTTTGTGACCCCATGGACTATAAAGTCCATGGAATTCTCCAGGCCAGAATCCTGGAGTGGATAGCCTTTCCCTTCTCCCGCATTGCAGGCAGATTCTTTACCAGCTGAGTCACCAGGGAATTCCAAGAATAGTGGGTAGCCTATCCCTTCTCCAGCAGATATTCCTGACTCAGGAATTGAACTGGGGTCTCCTGCATTGCAGGTGGGTTCTTTACCAACTGAGATATTAGGGAAGCCCTGGGAAATGATATGTGGCATGCTAGTAGTTCTGGGCACATAAGGAGTACTGAGTCAATGTGCATTCTGTCTGCAACTCCATCAAACGGGGTATGTGATCGAAGATCTCTTCGTGCTTCCACTTCTCACCTCAACTCCATTTCTCTACATGCAGTTTTTCAATCGACACCCTCTTCCATTCTGTTTGCTTGAGCCCCAGCTCATGATCATCCTTCTCAAAACCTCTTCCTCTTTTGGGACTCTCCATGGGCAATGAGAGACACTATCACCTAACCATCGTCTGACTCTTGAATCTCTCTCAACTCTCATATCCATTCAACCAGAGCCTCTTCAATTCTACATTAGTAATGTCTCTTTCATTGGTCTCCTCTTTCCTTTTTTCTTCATCTCCATTATCGTTGTTTTAATACAAGTACGTCTCCTCATTGATTGGTGGAGTCCCTGGAGATCACATTTCTGGCTGTTCATTGGAACCATCTAGGGGAACTTTGAAACCATCCTGTTGTCTGAGATCACCTCCAGATACTAGTTGCAAATGCTCTGACATGGGTTGGCGCATAGGCATGTTTTAAAAAGCTTCCTACTTTCTAATATGTGACCAGGGTCTTGTAAACTTCTTTTAACAGCCTCCCTGCCCCCAAACATGTATATTCTGTTACTGTCAGACATGATCTTAGGCCAATTCCCATTTACGTCCTTCAATGTCTCCTCTTGACCTCTACGGTAAAGTCCCCACTCCTTTGCATGGCACTAATGATCCTTGGAGATCTGGACCCAGACAACTTTTTGTCCTGTCCCTCACCATTTCCCTTTCACACTCTGCTCCATTGGCTCATATACCTATCAGTTTGTTCCCATTGCTCCCTCTCCCCTGAGTGCCTTTTCGTCCTTCTCTGCCCAGCATTAATTCGTCAAGATCCATATGGGGATCCCCAAAGCACATTGCTCGTCCTTTCTTTTAGTAATATTATACTGAAGACTAATTAAAATAGCTTACATGTTTATTTCTCCACCTCTTTCCACTCCAACTGATTGTGATCTCTTTGAGGATGGGGACTGTGTTGTATTCACTTGGTATTCCCATTGCTTGGGTCACGGCACTGTGCATTGTAGAGATTCAATAAATTGATTTAACTAATAGGCTAGTGCCTACCCTGACCCTTAAATCAAAGATAATAGAATAGAACTGACACAACACACAAATTATTCATAAAATTTGTTCTTCCTATTGTGAAACTGAAACCAACATAAATTTAAGACTTAGTTCTCAAGGGAAAATGGCTAGATTTTATTATGGTCCCATGAATACAGAGTCTGATATAAATCCAAAAAGACTGAATTAGTGCTTCTGAGGTACTGAGAGGTGGTGGTGTTGGTAAACACAAGTGTTTTTAGGAACCATTTTGTAATGTTGCCAGGTTTGCACTCTGTTGATTGTCCCAGTCCCATTCCTTTGTTCAGATAGAATTTGGGTCACTAAATATTACCATGGAAGTGTTTTAGAGAAAGATCGATTAAGTGGCCCCCCTTCGATGCAAGAGAGTTTCTGTCTGTCTCCTCCAGCTTTAGTGACTATGGCCTTTAATGTCTTAGTATGTCATTTCCCAGAAAGTGCTTAGTTAAAATAAATACCTAGCTGCTTTTAAGTACCCAGTGCCAATCAATTGACTGATAATATAGAGCTCATCAAATTTCTGGTTTGCCCCCTCCCAATCATCAGTTTTCTTTTTGGATAATTAATATTTAATGAGGATTCTTTAAGTAAATCATACCACCTGGAAATATATATATATAACATATTCCTAAGTGAATATGTTTAGATATATTTACACTACTTCTCATTTTACACAAGACAAAAATTACATAAAAATTAGGGAAAAAATAGGGAATTGTAAAGGCTATAAGCTGTTATAAAATATTAGCAAACATGAGGGTAGAGATTCTAGATAAAGTTGAGTGAGGAAAAATACTGAGCAAGGTATCATAGCTTTGACAATTTGTCATTAGATGATTACCCTGGATCTTATAGAATAAATTATGCTGGCTGTTGTATAAAATATTTGTTAAGATGGAAAAAGTTTCACAGCTACTTAGTCTGTATTGTTTTGATTTACACATTAAAGTTGCAAACAAGGATGATTAGTAGTATCCACTCAGTGCTTTTTTAGGATCCCGTGTCCAAGCAACAAGTTGAAATGCTCTTCACTGCTACCTTGGCAGGCCAGCCCAGGACTGGGGATACTCACTTTTTTAAAGAGACAGAAAATATAAATAGCAGAGAAAAGTCATGAGGAATAGCTACTGCAGTAAATAAACTGAATAATAAAAGCAGACCTAAAACTTAAATTTTATATCTTACACACAAGAGCGATTTAGAAAGTGTATGGAGGTAATGAAATACCCTGTAATCTGATTTCAAGATTAAGTATGACATTAAGGTGAAGGTTGAATAGAAGCTGGATTATGATATGCCCTTGCTTCAACCCTTGGTCAAAGAACTGGAAATTCCTGCCATTATTTTATCGGGGGTGCCAGCGAGAACCTGCTAAAGGAGAACTAAGAGATGCCTACCAATGATGCAACAAGGCCGTCAGGCTGGAGCTGATTTCTGGTAACAAAATCAAAGACTGCGGTGAAATCTACAAATGCAGCAGAGTTGTGTTTAATAGGGCTTCGTGTACTTTGTTGCACAAAATAGCAAAGAATTGTTTTATTATCTATAAAATTCCATGGGCACTGAGAGCAAGTCATGCTAAACTAAACTTAATGCCTTTAAAAAGAGTTTACAAGGCTATTACTGGACCCTTAGGTCAGCAGAATGCTATAGATATAATATTTAATACATTAAGTTTTCTGCACAGTGTTTGATATTTATTCATTCAGAAAATATTTATTAAATCACTACTATCTGCTAGTCTGTGCCACACACTCTTCTAGGTACTTGTTGTACAGCAGTTGACAAAACAGTCAAAAATCCATGTTTCTTGGAGCTGACATTCTAGAGGGGAAGAGAGAAAACTAAACAACCAAATTGTATGTCTGCTGATGTTAAGTGCTGTGGGCTAGAGGGGCCACAGGAGCCTGGGGATGGAGCAGGGGATACTATTTATTATAGGGTGACCAAGGAAGGCCCCTCTAATAAGGCGCTTGTGAGCAGAGACCTGAAGGAAGGGTGAGAACAAGACATGTGTGTGTCTGGGTAGAGCATCCAGACCAGAGGGACAAGCAAGTGCAAAGATCCTGAATTGTAAAGGTGGGCATTTCAGAACTGGCAAGAAGGCCAGCATGCCTGGAGCTGACTGAGCCAGGAGGAGAGTGAAGGGAGAGAAGGAGGGGGATGGCAGGCAATGGGAAGTAGGGGGCACGTCAATTTGTTCAGTCATTGTGGGAGCCTTGGACTTTACTGTAAAGAGAACAGGGTGCTGGGGTCTTTTATGGCATCTTGAGGATGGAGAAATGAATACTGGCTGGAAGTACATTAAAGTGAGTTTCTGGCTGGTGGAGCCACTACATCCCATGTTGATTACTGGGACAATGTAAAAGTAGAGGGAGATCTTTAAGTGGCATTCCCTGAAGCTCTGCACTTGGCTACACCATCATACACGAGGCTGTCCATTGACTTGGTTTAACAATCGTGCTTATACTAATAATACAAATACTTAAATAGAACCTAGTTCAAGCCAAGTACAGTTCCAATTGCTTTACATGTACCCACGCATTAAATTCTTACAGCAGCTGTATGAGTAAGCAGTATTGTTACCATCCCTTCACCAGTGAGGCAACAGAAGTACTGAAAGGCAAAACAAAGAGCCCAAGGTCACAAGGCTAGCAACATGGTGGCTGGGCTCCAGATGCCATCCTTGTAATCATCCTACCATACTCTCAGTATACAACACAGAAATGGTCACCAAATTTTCAGATAAAACAACACTAGACTAAGTGCTAATGTATTAGTTGACAAAAGCAGGGCTCAAATGAAGGACACTTTTACACTGTCATCTAGAACACAAACACATATACACACAATCTCTTAAACACAAGTTCTATATGACAGTACTTACTTTTACTATGTGAGATGATCTCTGATTCCTTCTTCTCTAATTTTATTTTGTTTAAAGAGGACATGACAGCCAAACAAATTTCACATTTCAGTAATGGGTCCCAGCCCACAATTTGAAAAACACTGACCTAGAGCAATGTACTCGTGGAGCCTAATCCTCCCAGGATGCAACGTAACCTTGCATTTGTCACCTGACCCACCAACACACTTCCTATCCAGGTATTTTCTGGGAATTGCATTCACTAACTGAATAAAGAGGAGCTGTATGAATGGGATGAGTGGAGAACAGCATTTTGGCTATATAGAAATTTGCCCCATGGAGTAGAGGGACAATGACCAGTTTTCTTGTTAGCATAGCTGAACCAGTGGGGACAACAGGAAGGCATTTCTGAATCTATTTGTGTAGCACAGGCTGGACCATGGGCTATATTGTCCCGTCCAGTGTCAATGACTTGGCAGTTGCAGTTGGTAGACATTACCTCAGGATTTTGGCAGTAGACCTGCCAACAGCCTAGTGTTTCATCCTTTCTTGAGTGTCTTTATAGAACTTTTAAGAGAGAAAAAGCTGATGATCTCTATTGTGATGTGGTAGATGATTTTTGCTAAATTTCAATATTTATTATTGAATTCAGTAGTAGTATAATTTGGTAGTTTTAGATTCCAATTCCTTCCCTCCCTCCCTCCTTTCCTTTGTGGCATAGCAAACCATCATCTGGGTCCCAATCATTAATTTTTACTTTATAACAGAGAACTAGATTTGGGGTGTCTCACTGTGGCTCAGACAGTAAAGAATATGCCTGCAATGCAGGAGACCCAGGTTTGATCCCTGGGTTGGGAAGATCCCCTGGAGGAGAGCATGGCAACCTACTCCAGTACTCTTGCCTGGAGAATCCCATGGACAGAGGAGCTTGGTGGGCTGCAGCCCATAGGGTCACAAAGAGCTGGACACAACTGAAGTGACTAAGAAGCAGCAGCAGATTTTGGGTAATCATGTATTCATTTGAAGAAACAATAAATTTAATATCCTTAAATACAACATATTAATGTAGAAAAATGTCATTTAATGAGAACTTCACCTTTTACATATTTAAAAATACCATTAATTTAACAGCTTCACAGGGACATCTCTTTGCAGTGTGAGTGTGCAGTGCCTGCTTTGCTGCAGCATCTTGGGTATTTGCTGCATCTATAGGACCAAGGCCATGTGGCATCTCCATCCTTGCTGCCCTTGGTCCTCTTTGTATTACCCTCTTTTCTCTTGGTCTTCCATCATGGCATTTGACCTTGACTTGGTACCAAAGTTCTTATATTAAAACTCAAGTGTGAGTTTTGAGAGTCTATCTAGTACTTAGCTATGAAGTGGCCACCAGATGAAAGTGATTCCTTTAGATTATAATAACTAACGAAAATGCACAACTAAAAATTCTTATAAAGCTTCAGGATCCTGGAGATTTTGTCATCTGATCTCAGTTTCAGATACATCTAGTTACACAAATCATGTTTCTAAGGAAAGACACCACTATTTCTTCAAGGGAAACAAAGCATTTCATGGTGAGGAAGTTTAAGTGTCTTGATGGATGGTACAGCAAAACCAAGGCTGAGTGTCATATAGTTCTTTCTCATGACATTATGAGCTCATTGAAAATGACTTTGATGGGGCAAAGGCATAGTGGTTGAAGCAGGCACCATGCTGGTGGCTGGGCTTGATCTCAGGGGAGAACACAGAGAAGGAAGAAAGGTGTCTGGTAGGTAATTCAGCATGGGGTCAGGGTGACACTGTGCTTTGAGAGCAAAGGCTGCAAAACAACAACAACAACAACAACAACCTCATAGGTTGTAGAGTCACAGATCAGTTTTAAATCCTGGCTCTATATCCTAGGCCAGTCTCTGTTATTTTCTCATTAGCCTGAGACACTTGAAATATTTTTAATTGGCACCAGTGTGACTGTAAAGACAAAAGCCAACATGGGAGCTGAAATTAGAAGGCAATGCCCAGCTAGAGGTGGTCATTCAGATAGTTGGTAAAATGCTTATAGGTGATATAATTTTTTAAATCTTTTGATTGAAATTAAAACTCCCGCTTTAAGACATTATTATGGAATTACAGAACCCTAAGAACATGACAGTGGACTTTAGGTAACAGTGCATTAGATAAGGCTTGTTAGACCCATCAGAGTTGGATGACCAGGGTCCAGCTCTAGAGCTAGAAAGAGAATTTAGTCAACCCTGAAATGGATAAGGAGTGGGCCGGGGGAAGTCCTAAAATTTTGTGGCAAACCTTGAGTCAAAAGGGACCTTGCCTTATTTGAGGATAACTGAACTGAACTGAATGAAGCCTAAGATCTAAGAATACAATATATTTAAATAAGACCAAGAAAGAGTATACCTTACAGCTTGGCTTCTCTCACTGTAATGTGCACGGGAGTCTCAGTGCCTCTTGTCAGATGCAGATTCTTATTCTGTAAAACTGGAGCTGAGCCTGAGATCCTGCCTTCCTGAGTCCCCAGGTCATGTTGGTGCTACCAGTCTTGAGTAGTGATGGTTTAGAGCTCTGGTTCTCATATTTGACTACCCATTACTATCACCCAGAAAGATTCAAAATACCCTGGGGTGACACCTGAGGCTCATCTCCAGTGATTCTGACCCAACCGGTATGGAGTTTGACCTGGGCATCATGATTTGTAAAAGAGTTCTGAATGATTTTTATTATGCAGCCAAGTATGAGAAACACTGCATTATAGACAGCTTACAAATGGGCGGACGGAGGGGTGACAAAGGTCTAGAAATCATGCGACATACATCACACAAATTGATGGCTTCTGACCCATTGGGCTGTCCCACAGAGGAACAAGCTATCCCAGAAGGTGGTAAGCTCCTTATCACTCGAAGTGTGGTCCCCTAGCTGGGTTTCAGAAGGATTCGCTTCAGAGCACAAGGTTTTGGACTTGTATGACCTCTAAGGGGCTCGTGAAAACCCCTGAGTGGACCCCAGCATCTGCCCTAACCATGCATGTCAGGTTTTCACTCTTGCACTTATTTTATTTTTCACAAGTTTTAGTGACTTGGGATATAGATATAGCCAAAGAGACCTCATTATCTGACTAGGGCTTTAATTATACGATGACTTTCTTTTCTTTTAAATTTGAATGGTACATCATTTTTATGCAGTTGATTAAATAATAAACCTACCTTCTCACCCTTATTTGTGATTGCATTCATAAGCCATGAATAATTAGAAATAATATTTGAAACAAAGGCCTTCTGGGCTTATCTCTTGAAAAAAATAATTAAACCATAATGAAACTTTGTAAGAATAATCAGCTTCCCTACCCCCACTCCTAAAGACCACACACACGTGCACATACACCCCACTGTTTAATATGTCTCAGAACCAGGAGAATCAGTGTAGGTAATTTGTTCTTCCTTGTGAGGCGTGTGTTCTGAGCACTGTAGGTGATTCAATTGAGCCCTGTTCGAGTCACCTTCATTTTGTGTTGACTAAGTGGGCCAGTCTCAGCCCTCTCCAGAGAAGTAGTGCAAAGGAAAGAGACTGGGGCTGGGGCTCAGAGGGTACTGGGGTGAACCCTGGGGCTGCCATCTCTTAGTTGCCCCATGGTCTTGGGCACTGCTTAATGCTTCTAAGTCATGGCAGCAATACTGCCTTTATAGGGCAGTGTCCATGATCACCGACATAACACCAGGTAATTATCTAGTGCAGTGCTGGGCATGTTTTGGGGCTCAACTAAGGGCAGCTTGTGCTGCACTGACATTGGTGTTTAAACCCCTGACTCCCAGGCACCTCAGACATATACATGAGTGCTGCAAAATACTGAATTGTAGCTACCCCTCTTGCCTCAATGTGGCCACTGTTTTTCTGTTGCTGATTGAGAACACCTGAAAAGTGATGAACCTAAAGATATGCCTTTACTGTGCAGATATGGAAAATTAACAAATCCTCCTATCTAGGTCTCTTCCAGTTCCTACTGTCATGGAGGGCAGAAGTGATGCTAAAGATGAAGTCAGCAGCAGTAACCACGGACTTAGAATTCCTTCCTTTCCTTTTCTTTTCAATTTTTTTTTCCGTTTTATTGAGATATAACTGATACACAGCACTGAATGAGTTTCAGACATACAGTATAAAAATTTGACTTACTACATACATTGTGAAATGATGACCAAAGTTAGTTAGCATCCATCATCTCATACAGATTGGATAACAAGAAATGGAGATTTTGTTTTTTCTTCTTATAAGAGAACTCTTAGGATCTACTCTCTTAACTTTCATGTAAAGCATACAGCAATATTAACTGTCATCAGCATGTTATGCTTTACATCCTTAGTATTTCTTTGTTTTTTAACTGGAAGTTTGTACATTTTCACCACCTTCATCCAGTTCCTCCACTCCCCTCCCCCTCTCTCTGGGAACCACAAGTGGGATCTTCTTATATGAGTATTGTTTTCTTAAGATCCCACATACACATGGAGCATATAGTATCTGTCTTTGTCTATCTGGCTTATTTTGCTTAGCATAATGCCCTCAAGATTCCTTGCATGTTGTTGCAAATATCAGAATTGGAAGATGGTGGAGGAATAGGATGGGGAGACCACTTTCTCCCCCACAAATTCATCGAAAGATCATTTGAACGCTGAGCAAATTTCACAAAACAAATTCTGAATGCTGGCGGAGGACACCAGGCACCCAGAAAGGCAGCCCAATCTCTTTGAAAGGAGGTGGGACAAAATATAAAAGATAAAAAGAGAGACAAAAGAGTTAGAGATGGAGGCCCGTCCTGGGGAGGGAGTTGTGAAGGAGGAGAAGTTTCCAAACATTAGGAAACCCTCTCACTGGCGGGTCTGTGGGGAGTTTTGGAATCTCAGAGGGCACCATAACCTGGAGGAAAAAAAAAAAACAAAACAAAACCACAGATTATGTGCCTAACCGCAATTCCCAGGGGAGAAGTAGCCCAGATGCTCATGTCCGCCAGCAGGAGCAGGGGCTGAACAGGGAGGTGCAGGCTGCATGCTTAGGGTAAGGACTGGGCCTGAATTCCCTGAGGACAATCTGAGGGAGCTAATGTGAGATAGCAACCCAAACTGTGGGATAGCCAGAGAGAGGGAAAAAGAGAGAGAGAACTTTCTCGCGAAAAGCTATAAGGCACAACCTGGCCCACTCACAGAACAAAGAATTGAGTGAACACCAGAGGAGAGCTAGCCAGTTGCGGACAGGTCCCTCCCCCTGCCGGAGGCAGAGAGGCAGGCAGGCGGAAGGTGAGAGGAAATCTCAGCCCCAGAGATGGCATCCTCCACCAAACTGTGAGCAGGCTCCCAGTTGCTAACCAAGTCTTCCTGGGATCCTGGATGGTTGACATCTGGGAGAAATCAGCTCCCCAGAGGAGACACAGGGCACAACTGAGATGGCACCCCTGCAGCGCACCCAGGAAACTGAGGGGCTGGGAATGGGGAGGTGATAAGACGCACCGCCCACTTGGGGAGAGTGCGATCGCCAAGTACCTGGTTGCCTGAGCTGCTCAAACCTGGGAAGGACACAAAATGCACGCCCAACCAAGTCTGTGCCTTTGTGGAGTACCCAAGAACCTGAACCTGAGCAGCTTAGTCCTGGGTAATGCACGCAACCCAGGGCCTGCTTTAGACAGTTCCCCTGCAGAGCAACCTGGAGCCTGAACAGAGTAGACTGGAAAAGTACACATGCTGTGAGTGGGGGCAAACCCAGTGTGGCCCAGACACTGCGAGCACTCCCCACACATGCCAGTGATATTTATTTGCAGTGTTCCTTCCTCCCCACAGCACAACTGAGCAAGTGAGCCTAAATAAGTGATCACCTTCACCCTCTTGTGTCAGGGCAGAAATTAGACACTGAAGAGACTTGCAAACAGAGGAAGCCAAAATAAACAAAAAAGAGGGAACAGCTTTGTAAGTGACAGGTGCAACAGATTGAAACCCTGTTGTTAGCACCGACTACATTGGAAGTGGCCTATAGACCTTGAGAAGAAGTATAATCTGAAAAAAGGAACTATCTGAAACTGAATAGACCACACACTGCCCTCAACAGATCCAGAGAAATTCCTAGATATATTTCCTTATTATCACTTATTAAATTTTTTTTAATTTTAAAGTTCTTTATTACTCCTTTAATTTTCATTTTTTAAACCTATTACTTTGCAAAAAAGGTGCTATTTGTAAAGCAAGCTATATAAATTTCATATATATATATATTTAGAATAATTTTTGTGATTTTGTTTTGATTTTTTAATATTGTATTTTTGAGAGTCTACCCTCTACTCTAGATTTTTAATCTTTGCTTTTAGGTATTTGTTATCAATTTTGTACCTTTAAGAATCCAGTATTCAGTACCTATATTTACTTAGGAGTGTGATTACTGACTTCATTGCTCTCTCCCCCTTTTGATTCTCCTTTTTCTCCCCCAGGCCACCTCTATCTCCTCCCTCCACCTACTCTTCTCTACCCAACTGTGTGAATCTCTCTGGGTGTTCTGGGCTGTGGAGAACACTTAGGGAACTGATTACTGGCTATATCTGTCTCTCTCCTTTTGACTCCCCCTCTTCTCCTCCTGGTCACCTCTATCTCCTTCCTTCACCCCCTTCTCTTCTCTATGTAACTCCATGAAACTCTCTGAGTGTTCCAGATGGTGGAGAGCACAAAGGGAATTGATTACTGGCTAGATTGCTCTCTCCACTTTGGATTCCCCCTCTTCTCTTCCTGGTCACCTATATCTGCCTCCTCCCTCTTCTCTTCTCCATGTAACTCTGAAGATAGGATAAGTGAGGTAGAAGATAGAATGGTGGAAATAAATGAAACGGAGAGGGAAAAAGAAAAAAGAATTAAAAGAAATGAGGACGTCAGAGACCTCTGGGACAATGTCAAATGCCCAAACATTCGAATCATAGGAGTCCCAGAAAAAGAAGACAAAAAGAAAGGCCATAAGAAAATACTTGAGGAAATAATAGTTAAAAATGTCCCTAAAATGGGGAAGGAAATAGTCACCCAAGTCCAAGAAACCCAGAGAGTCCCAAACAGGATAAACCCAAGGCAAAACACCCCAAGACACATATTAATCAAATTAACAAAGATCAAACACAAAGAACAAATATTAAAAGCAGCAAGGGGAAAACAACAAATAACATGCAAGGGGATTCCCATAAGGATAACAGCTGATCTTTCAATAGAAACTCTTCAAGCCAGAAGGGAATGGCAAGACATACTTAAAGTGATGAAAGAGAAAAACCTACAACCCAGATTACTGTACCCAGCAAGGATCTCATTCAAATATGAAGGAGAAATCAAAAGCTTTACAGACAAGCAAAAGCTGAGAGAATTCAGCACCACCAAACCAGCTCTTCAACAAATGCTAAAGGATCTTCACTAGACAGGAAACACAGAAAGAGGGTATCAACTCAAACCCAAAACAACAAAGTAAATGGAAACGGGACTATACTTATCAATAATTACCATAAATGTAAATGGGTTGAATGCCCCAACAAAAAGACAAAGACTGGCTGAATGGATACAAAAACAAGACCCCTATATTTGTTGTCTACAAGAGACCCACCTCAAAACAAGGGACACATACAGACTGAAAGTGAAGGGCTGGTAAAAGATATTCCACACAAATAGAGACCAAAAGAAAGCAGGAGTAGCAATACTCATATCAGAATAAATAGACTTTAAAATAAAAGCTGTGAAAAGACCCAAAGAAGGACACTACATAATGATCAAAGGATCAATCCGAGAAGAAGGTATAACAATCATAAATATATATGCACCCAACATAGGAGCACCAAAATATGTAAGGCAAATGCTAGCAAGTATGAAAGGGGAAATTAACAGTAACACAATAATAGTGGGAGACTTTAATACCCCACTCACACTTATGGATATATCAACTAAACAAAATTAGCAAGGAAACACAATTTTTAAATGATACAGTGGACCAGTTGGACCTAGTTGATATCTGTAGGACATTTCACCCCAAAGAAATGAATTTCACTTTTCTCTCAAATGCACATAGAACCTTCTCCAGGATAGGTCACATCCTGGGCCATAAATCTAGCCTTGGTAAATTTAAAAAAAAATTGAAATCATCTCAAGCATCTTTTCTGATCACAATGAGGTAAGATTAGATGTCAACTACAGGGGAAAAACTGTTAAAAATACAAAGATGCGGAGGCTAAACAACACGCTTCTGAATAACCAACAAATCACAGAAGAAACCAAAAAAGAAATTAAAATATGCAGAGAAAAGAAGGAAAATGAAAACACAACAACCCAAAACCTATGGGATTCAGTAAAAGCAGTGCTAAGGGGAAGGTTCATAGCAATACAAGCTTACCTCAAGAAACAAGAGAAAAATCAATAAATAACCTAACTCTACACCTAAAGCAACTAGAAAAGGAAGAAATGAAGAACCCCAGGGGTAGTAGAAGGAAAGAAATAATAAAAAATAGGGGGAAAATTAATGAAAAAGAAACAAAGGAGACCATAGCAAAACTCAACAAAGCTAAAAGCTGGCTCTTTGAGAAGATAAATAAAATAGACAAACCATTAGCCAGATTCATCAAAAAAAAAAGGGAGAAGAATCAAATCAACAAAATTAGAAATGAAAATGGAGAAATCACAACAGACAACACAGAAATACAAAGGATCATAAGAGACTACTATCAGCAACTGTATGCCAATAAAACGGACAACTTGGAACAAATGGACAAATTCTTAGAAAAGTATATCTTTCCAAAACTGAACCAGAAAGAAATAGAAAACTTAACAGATCCATTACAAGCACAGAAATTGAAACTGTAAACAGAAATCTTCCAGCAAACAAAAGCCCAGGACCAGATGGCTTCACAGCTGAATTCTACCAAAAATTTAGAGAAGAGCTAACACTTATGCTACTCAAACTCTTTCAGAAAATTGCAGAGGAAGGTAAACTTCCAAACTCATTCTATGAGGCCACCATCACCCTAATACCAAAATCAGAGAAAAATGCCCCCAAAAAGAAAACTACAGGCCAATATCATTGATGAACATAGATGCAAAAATCCTTAACAAAATTCTAGCAACAGAATCCAACAACATATTAAAAAGATCATACAGCATGACCAAGCGGGCTTTATCCCAAAGATGTAAAGATTCTTCAATATCTGCAAATCAATCAATCTAATGCACCACATTAACAAATTGAAAGATAAAAACTATGTGGTTATCTCAATAGATGCAGAGAAAGCCTTTGACAAAATTCAACATCCATTTATGAAAAACAAAACAAAACAAAACCTCCAGAAAGCAGGCATAGAAGGAACATACCTCAACATAATAAAAGCCATATATGACAAACCCACAGCAAACATTATCCTCAATGGTGAAAATTTGAAAGCATTTCCCCTAAAGTCAGAGACAAGGGTGCCCACTCTCACCACTACTATTCAACATGGTTGTCAGTTTTAGCCACAGCAGTCAGAGCAGAAAAAGAAATAAAAGGAATCCAGACTGGAAAGGAAGTAGAGCTCTCACTGTTTGCAGATTGCATGATCCTCTATATAGAAAACCCTAAAGACTCCACCAGAAAATGACTAGAGCTAATCAATGAATATAGTAAAGTTGCGGGATATAAAATTAACACACAGAAATCCCTTGCATTCCCATACACTAACAATGAAAAAATAGAAAGAGAAATTAAGGAAACAATTCTATTCACCATTGCAACAAAAAGAATAAAATACTTAGGAATAAATCTACTGAAAGAAACAAAAGACCTATATATAGAGAAACCTATAAAACACTAATGAAAGAAATTAAAGAGGATACAAATAGATAGAGAAATATACCATGTTCATGGATCGGAAAAATCAATAAAGTGAAAATGAGTATACTACCCAAAGCAATCCATAGAGTCAATGCAATCCCTATCAAGCTACCAACGGTATTTTTCAGAGAACTAGAACAAATAATTTCACAATTTGTATGGAAACACAAAAAACTTCAAATAGCCAAAGCAATCTTGAGAAAGAAGAATGGAAGTGGAGGAATCATCCTGCCTGACTTCAGACTATGCTACAAAGCTACAGTCATCAAGACAGTATGGTACTGGCACAAAGACAGAAATATAGATCAATGGAACAAAATAGAAAACCCAGAGATAAATCCACTCACCTATGGACACCTTATCTTTGACTAAGGAGGCAAGAATACACAATGGAGAAAAGATAATCTCTTTAACAAGTGGTGCTGGGAAAACTGGTCAACCACTTGTAAAAGGATGAAACTAGAACACTTTCTAACACCATAGACACAAATAAACTCAAAATGAATTAAAGATCTAAATGTAAGACCAGAAACTATAAAACTCCTAGAGGAAAACATAGGTAAGACACTCTGACATAATTCACAGCAGGATCCTCTATGACCCACCTCCCAGAGTAATGAACATAAAAGCAAAAATAAATGAATGGGACCTAAATTAAAGTTAAAACCTTTGCACAATGAAGGAATCTATAAGCAAGGTGAAAAGACAGCCTTCAGAATGGGAGAAAATAATAGCAAATGAAGCAACTGACAAAGAGTTAATCTCAAAAATATACAAGTAACTCCTGCAGCTCAATTCCAGAAAAATAAACAACCCAATCAAAAAATTCGCCAAACAACCAAAATGTGCTAAAGAATTAAATTTCTCCAAAGAAGACATACAGGTGGCTAACAAACACATGAAAAGATGCTCAACATCACTCATTATCAGAGAAATGCAAATCAAAACCACAATGAGGTACCATGTCATGCCAGTCAGAATGGCTGCTATCCAAAAGTCTATAAGCAATAAATGCTGGAGAGGGTGCAGAGAAAAGGGAACCCTCTTACACTGTTGGTGGGAATGCAAACTAGTACAGCCACTATGGAGAACAGTGTGGAGATTCCTTAAAAAACTGAAAATAGAACTGCCATATGACCCAGCAATCCCAATGCTGGGCATACACACCGAGGAAACCAGAATTGAAAGAGACACGTGTACCCCAATGTTCATTGCAGCACTGTTTGTAATAGCCAGGACATGGAAGCAACCTAGATGTCCATTGGCAGATGAATGGATAAGAAAGCCATGATACATATACACAATGGAATATTGCTCAGCCATTAAAAAGAATGCATTCGAATCAGTTCTAATGAGGTGGATGAAACTGGAGCCTAATATGCAGAGTGAAGTAATTGAGAAAGAAAAACACCAGTATAGTATACTAAAGCATATATATGGAATTTAGAAAGATGGTAACAATAACCCTATATATGAGACAGCAAAAGAGACACAGGTATCAAGAACAGTCTTTTGGACTCTGTGGTTGAATGTGAGGGTGGGATGATTTGAGAGAATAGCATTGAAACATGTATATTATCATATGTGAAATGGATCGCCAGTTCCAATTCGAAGCATGAGACAGGATGCTCAGGGCTGGTGCACTGGGATGACCCTGAGGGATGGGATGAGGAGGGAGGTGAGAGGGAGGTTCAGAATGGGGAACACATGTACACCCATGGCTGATTCATGTCAATGTATGGCAAAACCACTACAATATTGTAAAGTAATTAGCCTCCAATTAAAATAAATAAATTAATTTAAAAAATCAAAATTGGAAATACCATTTTTAGTGACTGAATAATATTCCACTGTGTATGTGTGTGTGTGTGTGTGTATATATACTATATATATATATATAGTATATATATGGAGAAGGCAATGGCAGCCCACTCCAGTACTCTTGCCTGGCAAATCCCATGGATGGAGGAGCCTGGTGGGCTGCAGCCCATGGGGTCGCTAGGAATCCAACACGACTGAGCGACTTCACTTTCACTTTTCACTTTCATGCATTGGAGAAGGAAATGGCAACCCACTCCAGTGTTCTTGCCTGGAGAATCCCAGGGATGGGGGAGCCTGGTGGGCTGCCGTCTATGGGGTCTCACAGAGTTGGACACGATTGAAGCAACTTAGCAGCAGCATAGTATATATATATATATATATACACACACATATATATGTATATGTACATACACATATATATACATACATATATATACTATATATATACATGTATGTATATATCACAACTTCTTTAACCATTAGATAAATATATATATAATATATATTTATATAGAGTATAATATATTTATATTATATTATATATAAATATACATATTATATATAAATATATAATAATATATTATATATATAAATAAATATATATAATATATATTTATAATAAATATATTTATTTATAGTATATATACACACATATATATGTATATATACATATATATATACATATATGCACATACATATATATATATATATATACTATATATATACAATGTATGTATATATCACAACTTCTTTAACCATTAGATAAATGATTGTCAATAGACACTTAGGTGCAATAACGTTTCTTGAGCTCTTATTACATCAGGCACTGCTCAAAGCTTTCTGCATATTGGCTCCTTTATTATCACATTTCACAGATGAGGCAAATGAGGCCCAATTAAGTGAGGAAATTGCCCAGGAACGAACAATTGGTAATGTGTACATGAAGGTATAGCATCACAATCTCTCATCTATAATTCTGAAATCCAATGTGGATAGGAAACTGGATCTTTTGGCAAGTTTCCAGCAAACTTGTTTCATGGCAAAAGTGGACCTGCATTGACTGTAAGTTTATTTAGAATCTGTTTATCGTATTTCATCTGAGAAATCACCTTCTTCACCTCAGAAAGGTTATTTACTGTATTGATTACTGGATGCTGCTCCCAATCCCAATCGGGCATTACATCATATAAAGTATATATATTGAGCTCCATTGCTGAAATCCAGATAGTTCTTATTTCTGAAACATTAGGCAGAAGGCATTTTAGGTGAGGAATTGTGACCCTGCTATCGGAAATAGCATTATTTAGGCTACCTGTAGGTCAGTTCAGTTCAGTTCATTCGCTCAGTTGTGTCTGACTCTTTGTGACCCCATGAACTGCAGCACACCAGGCCTCCCTTTCCATCACCAACTCCTCGAGTCCACCCAAACCCATGTCCATTGAGTCAGTGATGCCATCCAGCCATCTCATCCTCTATTGTCCCCTTCTCCGCCTGCCCTCAATCTTTCCCAGCATCAGGGTCTTTTCCAGTGAGTCAGCTCTTTGCACCAGGTGGCCAAAGTATTGGAGTTTCAGCTTCAGCATCAGTCCTTCCAATGAATACCCAGGACTGATCTCCTTTAGGATGGACTGGTTGGATCTCCTGGCAGTCCAAGGGACTCGCAAGAGTCTTCTCCAACACCACAGTTCAAAAGCATGAATTCTTCGGCGCTCAGCTTTCTTCACAGTCCAACCCTCACATCCATGCATGACCACTGGAAAAACCATAGCCTTGACTAGATGGACCTTTGTTGGCAAAATAATGTCTCTGCTTTTTAATATGCTGTCTAAGTCGGTCATAACTTTCCTTGTGGGTCAGTTAACCATTTTTGAGCTGGACTGGTGAGCTTACCATGTAAGGTACTGACTGACCAGTGGAATTTTGGGACAGAATTCTTCTTTAAATTAGCTTCTCTACCTACAAAATCCAAGGAGAAGAGATTATCTGAGCCCTGTCCTCTGTAATGTGCTGGTGTTGAAGAAAGCTTCTACTAGGATACAAGGTCAAGGACAAGGAAACCTAACTTGCAAACAACTGCAAGGAACACAATCTTATTTCCATAAAGTTAAATGAGAGGTTTGGAGAACAAATATCCTATGACATTGTTTATATGTGGAATCAAAAAAGAATTGTACGAAACAGAATAGAGTTACAGATATAGAAAACAATCTTAAGGTTACAAGGGGGAAAAGGGTGGGGAGGGATAAACTGGGAGATAAGGATTGACATACGGGCTTCTCCGGTGGCTCACACTGTAAAGCGTCTGCCTACAATGTGGGAGACCCAGGTTTGATCCCTGGGTCAAGAAGATCCTCTGGAGAAGGAAATGGCAACCCACTCCAGTATTCTTGCCTGGAAAATCCCATGGATGGAGGAGCATGGTAGGCTACAGCCCATGGGGTCGCAGAGAGTCAGACACGACTGAGCGACTTCACTATACACACTACTGTGTATAAAATAGATAACTAATAAGGACCTACCCATATAGCACAGGGAGCTCTACTCAGTACTGTGTGCTGCTGCTGCTAAGTTGCTTCAGTCGTGTCTGACTCTTTGTGACCCCATAGACGGAGTGGAGTGCCATTGCCTTCAATACTGTATACCACATAGGTAATGACCTATGTGGGAAAAGAATCTTAAAAAGACTGGGTATATATATATATATATATATATATATGAAAGTTGCTCAGTCATGTCCTACACTTTGGGACCCCATGCACTATACAGTCCACGGAATTCTCCAGGCCAGAATACTGGAGTGGATAGTCTTTTCCTTCTCCAGGGGATCTTCCCGACTCAGGCATCAAACCAGGGTCTCTTTACCAACTAAGCTATCAGGGAAGCCCTAATATATATATATATATATATATATATATATCTATATATATATCTATATATATATGTGTGTGTGTGTGTGTGTGTATATATACATATATATGTATATGCATATACATATGTGTGTGTGTGTGTGTAACTGATTCACTTTACTGTGAAGAAGAAACTAACATGACATTGTAAATCAGCTATACTCCAATTTAAAAAGAAGAAATTTGGGAAGGTTAGAAGTCCAGTTTCATTCCTCAGCTTCTTGAAATACTTCTACATTTCCTGTTAGCCTTTGCTGCTAGGATTGTGGTAGAAACTAAGTGGTGTGCAGAGAGGTAGCACAAAGCTGTCGCTTCTTTTTTTTTAATTGGATATATAATTGCTTTACAATGTTGTGTTAGTTTCTGCTGTGCAGCAACATAAATCAGCTATATGTATACATATATTCCCTCCCCCTTTTTAAAATTTTTATTTATTTATTTTTGGCTGTGCTGGGTCTTCATTGCTGTGCGAACTTTTCTCTAGTTATGCAAGTTGGGGCTACTCTTAGTTGCAGTGCATGGGCTTCTTCTTGCAGTGACTTCTCTTGTGGAGCACAGGTTCTAGAGCACACAGGCTTCAGTAGTTGTATTGTGTGGGCTCAGTAGTTGCAACTCCCAGGCTCTAGAGCACAGGTTCAGGAGTTGCAGCACATGGGCTTAGTTGCTGTACAGCATGTGGGTCTTCCTGGACCAGGTATCCAACCCGTGTCTTGGCAAGAGGATTCTTTACAACTAAGCCACCAGGCAAGCCCCATCCTGTCCCTCTTGAGCCTCCCTTCCTCTGCCCTCCATCCATCCCCCACCCCCCCACCCCCACCCCAAGATGGTCACTGAGCCCTAGACAGGGCTTCCTGTGCTATACAGCAGCTTCCCATAGGCTATCTATTTTACACATGGGAGTACATATACATCGATTCTATTCTCTCAATTCATCCTACCTTCTCCTTTCCCTGCTGTGTCCACATGTCTGTTCTCTATGCCTGCAGCTGTGTTCCTGCCCTGAAAATAGGTTCATCAGGGCCATTTGTGTAGATTCCAAAGCTGGCCTTTTTTTATCCCACAGCTACAGCTGTCCCTCAGCCAATCAACACCTGCTTTGGGGGCATTCTTCTGGGATTTACCTAGGACCACGCACTAGGAAAGTTGCTGTCGTAAGTTGCTGCAACCTGTCTGCTCCTATCTTGTATGTGAACTTCTGCTTTGCAGATTTCAACAGGATTTATTTGGCTGAGGAAGTAGCTCAAGGTTTTGAAGGAGAGAGAGAGGGAGGGCAAGGCGTGGAGGAGGGGCCGCCCAGGCAAGACATAGGCAGAGCATCTCCCTGAGGATTAATTGATTCCTTAAACACAAACAGGATGAGGTCTTTTCCCACTGCAGTTGGTATTTCCCACCAAAATATTGGTTTTATTTTGTTTCTGTTTTTCTCTCATTTCTCCTGTGCGACTTGGCACTTCTAGCTGTGTGTTTCAGGTGACAGGATGAAGGGGACTTAACGACTTTCAGGAAAACACAATAAAATCGGGAGTGAAAATTGAATGTGATTTCTTGTGGTGCCCAAACAAGAACCAATATCCAGAGTCTGTTCTAGTACATTCTTTCTAACCTTTTAAAGTGTAAAAACAGCTAACGTGTGCTCAGAGCTGATCTTGTGCCAGGCATGCTTCTTGGTACTTTATTTATTTATGCCAAACAACAACCTCAGGCAGTGAGGCAGTATTTTTTTTTTTTACACAGATTCATAGAGGTATAATTCACATACAATCTGATTCATCCATTAAAGTATACTATTCACTATTTTTTAGTGTGTTTACAGATATGTGTAACAATCAACACAAGTAATTTGAGAACTGTTTATCACCCCCCAAAGGAACCCCATATTCAATAGTAGTCACTCCTTAGTACCCCTCCCCTCACCCCTAGAAAACATGAGTCTATTTTCTTTCTCCATACATTTCCTTACTTTGAACATTTCATATAACTTGAGTCATGTAATATGTGACTATTTGTGCATGGCTTCTACCATGGAAGAAATGTGTTTGAGGTTCATCCATGTAGTAGCATGTACCATACTTCATTCCTTTGTATGGCTGAATAATATTCCACTAGCACATTTGGGTTGTTTCCAGTGTTTGGCTATTGTCAATAATGCTGCCATACACATTGCCATCCAAGTTTTTGTGTGAAGCTGAAGTCGCTCAGTCATGTCCAACTCTTTGCGACCCCATGGACTGTAGCCTGCCAGGCTCCTCCGCCCATGAGATTTTCCAGGCAAGCATACTGGAGTAGGTTGCCAGTTCCTTCTCCGAGTTTTTGTGTAAATAAATGTTTTAATTTCTCTTGGGTATAGACTGAGGAGTGGAAGAGAATATCTTCATTATCCTTATTTTACAGATGAGAGAAGTGGATAGTCGAGAGCAAAAGGCATGGAACCCAGGAAGGGTGGTGTGGGAACTCACACTGGCTATAATCCCCTAGGTTGCAAATCTCTTTTTCATTGGAAAGGCAGTGCATTGAGTTTCATGGCTCTAGTTGAGCATACTGGCTTTAGAGTTACACTGATGTGAGTTTAAATGCTGACCATCTCACTTAATTACCATGTGATGTTGGACAAGTCAGTGTATCTCCATGAGCTTTGGTTGCCTGTTCTGTAGAACTGCACTGAAAACAATATTGCTGCATCATGGACCACTGTTTCTGTGAGGATTACAGGAGATATTACATGTGAAATGCTGAGCATAAGACTTGCCTGGTGCACAGTGCTCAGTAGTTGTTAGCTACGATGATTGTCTGCCTCTCCCACAGCACTTAAGATGGTACCAGTAAAGCTCAGTTGGAAGTAACATTATCAATGTTGAGCTGTCACTGAGTGGCAATGGTCTCTATGCTCTAAAGGAAAATGGTCTTTATGAATTGCAGGAAATCCAGTAAGCACCCTCTGAGCTTGAAGACTGATCCAGAGGCAGAGGAGCCCACGACTGAGCCATCAGGAACACCACTCTGGATGGATTTGGTGAGCAGACCAGGAGGCCAGCTCAGTAGCCATCATAAAGGCTTTCCTACCAGCCAATCAGTGTTTTCAGGAAGTCCTGGCACCTCAGTAAGGTTTCTCGTACATACTTGATGTACGTTGTTGACACAAGTGATATTGTATGATGGGATGCATAAAGGCAGGGACTCTGGCATCACAGCATCTGTATTCAATGCTGCTTTATCACTTACTTGCTGTGGGAAGTTGGGTGAGTCACTTAACCTCTCAGTGCCTCACTTCCCTCACTGGTGAAGTGAGAATAATTACACTGCCTACTTCACAGGCCTGTTGTGCAGATTAAAGGAATTCATAGATAGAAATCAGTAAGAACACTGCCCAGCACAGGTTAAATCCTATATACGGGCCCATTGTTGCCGCAGTTCCAGATCTCTATCCTGTTGACTTGTAGCCGAGGGTTCTAAAGGCTTGTGGGCCCTGTGAGATGATGATTACGTAGATTGCTTCTTCTATTACTATTGTGCTGCATGCTAAATCACTCAATTGTGTATGACTCTGTGCAACTCTATGGACTGTAGCCCACCAGTCTCCTCTTGTCCATGGAATTCTTCTGGCAAGAATACTGGAGTGGGTTGCCATGCCCTCCTTCAGGGGATCTTCCCAACCAAGGAAGACCCGCATCTCTTGCATCTTCTGCATTGGCAGGTGGGTTCTTTACCACTAGTGCCACCTGGGAAGCTGTAGCTCCTGTTACTCTTACTGCAGAATAAATGACCCCAAAACTTAGTGGCTTAAAATTAACAACCATTTTATTAAGCTGCCAGATCCTGTGGGCAAAGAATTGTGATGCTTTTCCTCCTCGTGGCATCAACTAATGTTCTGTAATGGCATTCAGCTAGTGTATAGATCGGTCTGGAGTACTTCTGATGCCATTGCTTCCGTCTCCAGTGGCTGGACGGGGATGGCTCCAATAAGAACCGCCCCCAGAGCACCTTCACCTTGCCTCCCCTTGCGGCCTGGGCTTCCTCACAGTGCAGCAGACTCTTGCAGGGAAGCTCATAGCTCTGTACATGAATGCTCACTTGCACAGATAAAAGGTGCATGACCTTTGTGACTGAGGCTGGGCAGTCACACAGCATCACCTTGCCATGGAGCTTATAGCTTGTAAAGCCAGGATTTGAACACACATCTGTTTGGCAGCAGAGGTTGTATTTGTAATGAGCCTTTCTCCTTGCTCTGGGGAGAAAATAGGATGTGTAGAAAGATTTCTCATTGATATGATATAATGACAACCACACATGGCAGTTTTCACAGAAATTATTCTCTTGATTTCCTCCCATGGTCACTTTATTACAGATAAATTCAGCTGACAGTTCCATTGCATGTGATATGATTTTGAGAGAGGGGGAGGGAAACAAAAGGAATTCCTTTTTCTCAAAGACAGTCAGGTTTATTCTTGCTCCCAGAGAGCTCTTAGTTTTCACTTAACTAAAAAGAAAGAGAGAGAAACCCATGAGCCAGTTTGAGGAAGCAGCAGTTGGGAGCTGCTAAGATACATTTCTCTGAATTACCAAGTGTTATGTGTAGGGGGAAAATGGATTTATTGAAATGCAAAAATATACAGTACATGTTATGCTAAAAAGTGCCTATGGTGTAATTGAAATTTGGTATGCTACCTCCCTGCCCCCCAAAATGTATTGTGGAGCAGGCTCACTTTTTCTGTCTTGAGATTGTCTGTCTTTAGATTGTCTGCCCCTAATATAATAATTATCATGATTACAGAATCATTGTTTAGAGGGATCAATGACTTTTAATATGACTGATGTCATGTGTAGTGAGGTCTTTGAAAACATTACGCTTGTGAATGACACAAGGCCACGTGCTGTTGGAATGAGACTATGTTCAGGTTTCTTTGTTTCATTAAGATGACTTTGGTAACATGAAAAAGCAATTTATATCATCTGTTTAGCAATTTTAGTACATAGGAATGTGAGCTTCACCAAGCCCTCAAGAAGAAGAGGGTTGAGGATTTAAGGTTATCAGATTTTATTAGGTGATGGTTCAAGAGACATTCTCCGTGGATTGAGATTCTGGTAATATTTCTTGAGTCCCTTCTTTGTTCCTGGCACTATGCTAGGTCTTTTCACCTGTGCTAGCTCAATGACCCTTCCTCACAACTGGTGGTGATCGCCATGATCAGCTCTGGTTTTGTAGACGAGGCAACTGAGACTCAGAGGACTCTTTTGGTGGGGAGTACCACCTTTGTGATCCTGAGCAGCCTCATTGTCCTCAGTCTTGTTTTACCTCTGCTCCTTCTTCAGCTGCTCAGAGCTCTCCACTCTGTTTCTTTTTTTAAATTATTATCAGAGTACAGTTTGTTTACACTGCTGTTAGTTTTTGCTGTACAGCAAAGTGAATCAGTTATACATATACGTATATCTGGGCTTCCTTGGAAGAAAAGCTATGACCAATCTACACAGCATACTAAAAAGCAGAGACATTACTTTGCCGACAAAGGTCCATCTAGTCAAAGTTATGGTTTTTCCAGTGGTCATGTATGGATGTGAGAGATAGACTATAAAGAAATCTGAATGCTGAAGAACTGATGCTTTTGAACTGTAGTGTTGGAGAAAACTCTTGAGTCCCTTGAACTGCAAGGAGATCCAACCAGTCAACCCTAAAGGAAATCAGTCCTGAATATTCATTGGAAGGACTGATTCTGAAGCTGAAACTCCAATACTTTGACCACCTCTTGTGAAGAACTGACTCACTGGATAAGACTCTGATGCTGGGAAAGATTGAAGACAGGAGGAGAAGGGGACGATAGAGGATGAGATGGTTGGATGGCATCACCGACTCAATGGACATGAGTTTGAGCAAGCTCTGGGAGTTGGTGACAGTCAGGGAAGCCTGGCATGCTGCAGTCCATGGGGCTGCAAAGAGTTGGACTCGACTGAGTGACTGAACTGACTGACTGACATGTATATCCACTCTTTTTCAGAATTCTCCCCTCTTGAACCTACTCTGTTCTTTTTCAATTCTGTTTCAGACCTTGGTTTCCTCTGCTTGGAAGACTTTTCCCAACTTGCAGACATCCTTTAAGTCTGGAAATCTCCCTTCTCCAGGGGATCTTCCCAATTCAGGGATCAAACTCAGGTCTCTCCCACATTGCAGGCAGATTCTTTACCAGCTGAGCCACCAGGGAAGCCCAAGAATACTGGAGAGGGTAGCCTATCCCTTCTCCTGTGGATCTTCCTGACCCAGGAATGGAACTGGGGTCTCCAGCATTACAGGGAGATTCTTGACCAACTATCAGGGAAGTTACGCATATACATATATTCACTTTTTCTCAGAATTCTCCACTCTTGAACCTACTCTGTTCTTTTTCAATTTTCAATTTCAGACCTTTGGTTTCTTCTGCCTTGAAAGGCTTTTCCCATCTTGTGGAGATCCTTCAAGTCTCGGTTTGAATGATCCTCTCCAAAGACCTCTTCCCCAACTCCTCAGATGGAGCTAGGCCTTCCTGCCATTTACCTCCAGAATGTCCGTACTGCATGTTCGTTCACAGTTCTTTGCATAATTATTGAAGTACCTGGGTGATTCCTTGGTTACTTTGTTTCTCTCACTAGCATTTATTGTCTAGCATGTCAGGGGCTTTTGCCTGCCTTGTGCTTCACTGAGTCTTCAGTACCTAGCCCATTGTCTAGCACATGAAAGTGTTAGTTGCTCAGTTGTGTCTAACTCTTTGTGACTCCATGGACTATAGTCTGCCAGGCTCCTCTGTCCATGGAATTCTCCAGGCAAGAATAGTGGAGTGAGTAGCCATTCACTTCTCCACGGGATCTTCCTGACCCAGGGATTGAATCCAAGGTCTCCTGCACCGCAGGCAGATTCTTTATCGTCTGAGCCACCATGGAAGCCCTGGCACATAGTAGGTGCTCAGTAGATATGAATTGGCAAACTGATCCATGGAGAATGATTGACTTATCCAGGACCACATAGTTGGTATCTGCAACAAGGAAGAACAATTAGCAAATTCATGATTCATGTTTCTGTGCTCCATGATTCATTGCTGTACTCCAGCAATAAACTTATAGTTTAAGGATTAGATTCTGCCTAATCACAAGTGTAAGTTCCAGTGGCTGAGTCAGGTTTCAAGCTAAGAAGTGTTGAGGCATGAAAAATAGAAATCAAGTTTTCTTTTTTTAAAAAAAACTTTTATTTTATATTGCAGTATGCTATGCTATGCTATGCTAAGTCACTTCAGTCATGTCCAACTCTGTGTGACCCCATAGACGGCAGCCTACCAGGCTACCCCATCCCTGGGATTCTCCAGGCAAGAACACTGGAGTGGGTTGCCATTTCCTTCTCCAACGCATGAAAGTGAAAAGTGAAAATGAAGTTGCTCAGTCGTGTCCGACTCTTAGCGACCCCATGGATTGCAGCCTAACAGGCTCCTCCATCCATGGGATTTTCCAGGCAAGAGTACTGGAGTGGGATGCCATTGCCTTCTCTGATATTGCAGTATAGTTGATTTATAATGTTGTGTTAGTTTCAGGGGTTCAACAAAGTGACATAGTTTTACATATACATGTATCTATTCTTTTTCAAATTTTTTTTCTGTGTGGGTTCTTACAGAATATTGAGTACAATTCCCTGTGCTATATAGTAGATCCTTGTTGGTTATCCATTTTATACATAGTAGTGTGTGTATGCTAATCTCAAACTTCTAATTTATTTCCCCCCTCCAACCTTTCCCCTTTGGTAACCATCAGATTGTTTTCTAAGTCTGTGAGTCTGTTTTGTAAATAAGTTCATTTGTGTCATTTTTTAGATTCCAAGTTAGTTTTGATGTTAGAGAAGATTCTTGCAGTGGTTTAGAACATGGTTTTTGGAGCCAGACTGGGTTTGAATTCAGTGCTAGTATTTGCTGTGTGTGACCCCAGGCAAGTTACTTAGCCTCCCTGTACCTCAGTTTCCTTATCTATAAAACAGGGACAATCATAATAGTATCTACCTCATAGGAGAAAATGATTTAATACAAATAAAATACTTAGAAACATACTCGGCATGAAGTGCTTTACAAGTGGTATTTGTAGTTCACTGAATAGTGTCCCTCAAAAAGTTGTGTCCAGCCTGAACCTCAGAATGTAACCTTAGTTAGAAATGGTGTTTTGGCAAATTTTATTAGTTAAGGATCTTGAGATGAAATACTCCTGGATTTTCTGTGGGCCCTGCCTCCAAGGACTCATGTTCCTATAAGGAAGGGAGATGATGCAGACACACAGAAAATGAAGTCACATGGAGATGGAGGCAGAGATTGGAGTTACACATCTATAAACCAAGGAGTGTCACGGATTGCTGGCAAGCACTAGAAGCTGGGAGAGATGCCTGGGACAGACTTCCCCAGTGAGAGGGAGGGGCAGCTGAGTGCCAGATTATCAACCAGAGTGAGCTGTTACCCCTGTGGCCTTTCCAGCTCCACCAGTGCCCACCTTGCAAGGCCTCCCCAGCCAGCTCCTCTCTGCCTTCTTGTCACCACATTCGCTCTGTGTTTCCCTCTCTTCACTTTTCCTCCCTTGGCAACCTGACCTTCCTGCCAGTGGTTTTCGCTGGGCCCATTGCAGGCTTTGACCTGGGCTTAGCTGCTTTCCTTACAGAAACAACCTCTTCATGGAATGGTCTCCTCACTTGAAACCTGCCTCCAATGGGAGCTGCCCATTGTTCATGGGGTTAGGAGTCCTTTCCCCAGCTCCCCGTTGACACATGTTTCCTGTGGTGCTGCAACCAAGTGCCATCAATTTTGGGGCTTAGAACAAAAGAAATGTATTTTCTCACAGTTTTGAAGGCTAGAAGTGTTAAATAAGTTTCAGAGGGCTGAGATCAAGATGTCGGCAGGTCTGTACTCCCTGTGGAGGCTCTAGGGGAGAATCATTACTTGTCTCTTCCAGGTGGTTGCCACCAGTCCTTGGTTTATGGCCCAATCACTCCAATCTCCACTTCTGTGAGCACGTTGACTTCTCTTCCTCTGTGTTTATGGTTGTCTCCCTCTGCCTCTCTCTTAGCAGGACTCTTGTGATGTCATTTAGGGCTTGCCTAAGATATTCCAGGATAATCTCATCTCGAAATCCATAATTTAATCATATCTGCAGTATCCCTTTTTACCAATAAATCAGTATTCATAAATTCTAGGGATTTGCCTGCAGATAGATGTTTGGGAACCACTGTAGTCCTCTCACACAACTTCTGATCCTCCTTTGTGGCAGACACAATCACTCTGGTGCTGAACCACCTCCCAGCAGTCACCTGTAGTGCTGTGGTCCTGCCCTCACAGTTCCTCCTCAGGGGCTTATTCTCTACTCTAAGTCCAACCATGTCCTGGGTGGCTTCAGTCTTCATGCCAATAGTCCACCCACCAGGCATGTCTCTCTGGCCCCTTACATCCTCATGAGCATGTACACTCTATGAGACTGACGTGCTACCTACTGTACCAATGAGGCACCTATGAGCATCTATATTCTAGGTGCTTCTCAAATTCATTATCAATATCCCCTTGAAAATGGAAACAGCAGCATTTCATTCTCTGGCCACTCCATTCATCTGTCCTCTTTCTCACACCCTTACCTCTCTATTCCTGCTTAAAAAAATAAAATGTTAATAACATTTAGCCAAGTATGAGGCACCGATGGCTCAGCAGATAAAGAATCTGCCTCCAATGCCGGAGGCACAGGAGAAACAGGTTTGATCCCTGGGTTGGGAAAATCCCCTAGGGAGGAGGAAGATGCCAACACACTCCAGTATTCTTGCCTGGAGAATCCCATGGACAGTGGAACCTGGTGGGCTATAGTCCGTGGGGTTGCAAAGAGTTGAACATACCTTAGTGAGTAAGCACACACACACACCCAGAGTATTATCATTTCCATGTGAAATCCATTTACAAAAGTATTAATGAGAGATTTTACTTTCTTTACTTTATGCAAAATGCTTAAAATTCAGAGTGTATATTGTACTTATGGCATGTCTTAATTTGATGCTAAGTTTTCATTGGAAATACTTGATACGATTTCCAATGTGGCTGGCTAATGCACCTGAGGAACTAAATTTTTATTTTAGTTTTAAAAATTAGATTAGATTTAATTTTAAAAATGACAATTTGTTCCATTATTGGAACACTTGCAACTCTCTGTTTGGGACAACTCAGATATATGAACCTTTTGCTGTTTGTTTGATCACTATTTGACCTCTGGTCCAGTTACCCCCCATCTTGGCTTCACTGCCATGAATGGTCTGGCTCTCCAATGATCCTTTTTGCCTTTTGGCACATGTCTCTCTTCTTTTTTTGTGACATCTACCCTGTAAAATTCAGGATTAGCTCAATCATCCAAACTCTTGGCTCCCATACTCACTTGGGCCAGTGAGGATGGCCAGAGGAAAAGCACAGTCCTGTGGAGAAGGGGCCATAGTGACATCAGAGGCCCCAGCATCACCTGGGGCCTGGTAGTCCTTCCCTGATTTCTAGTTAGTATCCTTGTCCATGCCCCAGAGCAGTGACTTCAGATACCTGTTTCCTACTAAAGCCATATGCCCTTGGGCTATGATGACCTTACTGGGCATCTGGATTATCTGGGAGAGGTTTTATAAATCAGAACTCTCAACTCCTACTCTAATAGACCCTGTACTCTCTCGACTTAGACATTCCTAGTGGCTTTTAATTATCCCTGATGTGTTTTATATAAAGAGGTCAATGCATTTGTGTGTGTGTGTGTGTGTGTGCTCAGTCCGTTCAGTCATGTCTGACTCTTTGCAACTCTATGGACTGTAGCCCACTGGGCTCCTCTCTCCATGGGATTCTCTGGCAAGAATACTGGAATGGGTTGCCATTTCCTTCTCCAGGGGATCTTCCCAACCTAGGGATAAAACCTGCATCTCCTCCATCTCCTGTATTGGCAGGCAGATTCTTTACCACTGAGCCACCTGGGAAGCCCATCAGTGAATTTACATTTTGCTAGTTATCCTCTTACTATCCTATAGGGGAAAGTAGCAATTGAGCACTGTTAAAATACAAAACAACAAAGCTGAACTGGGATATTTGAATCCCAACCGAACTTGGGTAAAGATGCAAATACCTAGACTCTCAATATGTTTAGCCTGGCCTCCTACAGGATGAGAAAAATACGTATAAGTAGGAAATGGTTGTTTTATATGAATGTAACTTTAACTTTATCAATTGGTGCTTCTTCGTTCTGTGTATAAGTCTTCCAAAGAAAGGTAATGTTTGAACTCCCCTGGCAGTCTGTCCAATGATTAAGATTCCTTGATCCTACTGCAGGGGGCATGGGTTCTAACAATGGGTGAACTAAGATACCGCATGCCGTGTGGCCAAAACAAAGAAAGGCAATATTTCTTTATTTTGCAGCCTCATTTTACTGATGTAGGGAGAGGTGGGAATGTTGGAGTCCAAACGGTTTCTGTAGCAATAGAGCTCTGCAACACCATCCTCTGTCCTTTTGAGCCACCCCTACTGCTGGAATTGGTACCTCTGAAACAGCACATGGAAGTTTCCTTATACAGTTTTATCTCATCCATTGCATTCCCTGTTCTTGATTTAGACCTGGGGACATTCCAACAAATGAAATAAAAATAACCCAAAGAATTCCTGCAGTGATAAAACCAGGCCTCCAAGACCGAACTGCACTCTGTTCTGGCGCTGAATTTACTGTGAGCTTCTACCCAGCAATGCAAGCCCTTCCCTCCATTCTTGGTCTTTATGGATAGCTTGTTTTAGATCTTCCCTCAAAGATATGGATTCAGCTGTCCATACTGGGGCTAGGTTCCATATACACGGCTTTTAGTATTCTAACATTTTATTCAGAACCTGCCTTGTCCAAGGTACTGAGCTGGGTACACAGATATGACTAAAGATACAGCATCTTCCTGCAAGGAGCCTGTATAGTTCTATGGGGAATGGTAGCAGAGATGTGCTGGATCTAGTTTGAGCCAGCTCAAAAGACCTCATCATTAAATTTTTAGGAATTTTGAGAACAGGTTGTTAAACACATCCATTATTGAAAATTAGATTATGTAAGCCTATAATAAATACATTTTAAAGAAAACAGAGATAATTCATTCATTTCTCATTGTTTTCCTCTATTTTATTATTGTCTATACTTCTGAGACTATTAACCTCTATTGTATCTGCATGGTGAAGATACTATATAATTGTTTACTACCAAACATCTTTTTCTTCATAACTCTGTGTTCAGTAAATGACATCAGATTGATAACTTGAGATTGACCCCAGTGGAAATATTTCCATCATGGAAATTGGCAAACACTGTAAATAAGGGCTTTTCTCCCCCCAGAGTCTAGTGTTAAATATGTACAAGTGCACCACTGGGTTGGGTGGGGAAGGAGTGAGAGAAATGTCTCAGTAAGGAGTGCCATGATAGAAGTTCAGAACAACTTCTCTGTTACAATTAGGGAAAATGCTTCAGGGAGGTGAAGATATTTGAGAAAGACCTTGAAGGACGGATCAGATTTTAGCAGGCAGAGATTGATAGGTCTGGTATTCTTGACAGAGGGGATACTGAACAAGGTCATGAAGGTAAGAAAGCACTGGACACACTTGGGGAAGAGCTAGGAATGTATCTGGCTGACATATGAGGCTAGTGTAAGGTGGTGCTAAAGATAAGGGTGGGAAAGCCTGTCAAAGCCTAATTGGGGAGGGCTTAACAGTCACAGTGAGGAACTTGTACAAAAGTCAGTGGGAAATGGAGAATCATAGGAGATTTCTGAGCAGAAGCATAGCCTCTTGAAAGTTGTGCATTTGGATGATTACTGTCCCCGGTATAATCAATGGGGCTGGAAGTAGGTGGTCCTTACCTAGTTGGAAGTCATTGCTTCAGTGCTGTGCAGTTAATAAGGACATGACTAGAGGTACTGGTTCAAGAAAGAGAAAGGAGATCTAGATTCTAGAGACATTTTCAACGTAGATTCCACAAGTCTTGGCTTGTGATCATCTACCTTGTGATGCCAGCAGTTGTATGAACTTGCACTATTATCTGGTCTCTTGGCCATTTGATAAAAATATATATCATCAGATAATATTCATGCTTTTAATGGGAGCTATCAAAGAGTGTTTTAGTCATCACTTTTTGATTCAACTTTCCAAAAGGAGATGTGCCTGATACCTTTAAAATGCGTTCAGGAGAATGAATAACAGGATTTAAAATCTTTTGTATGGCTAAACTAATTCTAGGAGTCAGCGTATTAGGCAGCTCCTATGGCCATGGTTCCATAACTTGACCTTTAGAAAACTAGTATGGTAAAATGTTAATGTGGGGCCTAGAAAAACTTCTCTGTCCCCCTCTTCCTCCCTGCCCCTCTCCCCACCTCCTTTATTTTTCCCTGAAAATTACATCCATGTTCTTTTTTCTTTAGCAATATCCATGTGGAGCCATTGGATTCCAGGAGAGGTGTTTGGGTATCCTCACCACTCCTTAAGAGGGGAAAAATTAAATTAAGTATCAAAAATTTAATTCCAAGAAGAATTGTGTGTACAATCTATCTTTTTTGCCTCCTTTCTTCCCCTTTATTGAAAACCCAGGAATCTCATTTGTGTCAAAAGGCGGTGGTGGTTTGACAAATTCATTGTCAGACATCAGCAGACATGCATTTGGCATATTCAGTCCCTCAAGAACACCAAGCTTCATGCCTTACTTCTGAGATTTCTTAGCAAAGGCAGCTCCCCATATTCCTCTATCTTAAAACAGAGATAAGACTGTTGCTGGCACCAAGAATGATTGTGCCTACATTTACTGAAGGGACTTCTGGGGAAAGGATATGAGGGAGACCTGCTTGGCCTGGTGGTCTGTTTGACATTTGAGTCCTGGGATCTGGCACCCTGGAAGTAAGGTTGTTTTCAGAAGGTCGCTCTGGGAAGTAGATTGCAGGAGGGATGTGACAGACTGAATGTTTGTGTCCCCCATCCCAAATTCACATGTTGAAATCCTAATCCTGAAGAGGATGGCATTTGGAGATGGGGGCCGTTGGGAGATGATAGAATCATGAGGTGGTGCTGTCATGAATTAGCACTCTTAGAAGAGGAGGCCAGAGCCCTCTGTTGTATTTTTCCACCTGGTGAAGTTACACTGCAAAGCTGGTAGTCTGCAACACAAAGAAGGTCCTGACCAGAATGCCGCCATGCTGGCATCCTGACCTTGAACTCTGAGAAATACATTTGTTATTTAGAAGCCACTCCGTTGGTGGTACTTGGTGACAGCAGCCTGAATGGGCTAAGACACAGGGCGATGGGGGCGCAGGAGGAACAGTGAGGTGACTACTGGAGAGAGGCCTGCTGACAGTGGTCAGGAGCCTGACTAGTGAAGCATCTCGAAGCTGGACAGTAATCATTGTGACAACAGGTTCTGAGGGCCGTGAGAAGAAGGGAAGTTGAAGAAAGAAATTTTAGACATTGGATACATCTATTTGATGCTGGAAAGGGTCAGTGGCACATACAAAGCTAGGACCCTCAGTGCCAGAGTGCGGTAACTTCAGGTAATGACGGTCATGGTCTGTGTGACTGGCGGCTCATGGGCCATGCACCATCTTTGAAGCATTTTCCTGAACTCACCTGGACCAGACGTGCTTCCAAATGGCAGTTACATCTGGAGTGGGTACCAACCTTTTCCTCTTTGTGTTTCATTTATTCCAAAGCCGACCTCAGGTTCTGTCTCCACATGGTTTCCTAAATTCCTGGCCTGATGTCCTTGGGGCCCCCCCCCTGGAGAGGCCCAGAAAGCCTCAGCTTTGGCAGAGAGTTGGGTGGGATTGTGGAAAGACCAGCACAAAAACACTTCTTCCTTATGTGTCAAGCTAGCTTTGGGCTCTATATGTGAGCTTCCAAGAACAATTTGAGAAAACTCCTTTGTCCTTGGCTTACAAAGGTAACATAGTGACAGGGTAACCCAGTTCTCTTTCCCTGAAAACCAGATTTGTGCCTGCTGTCACTGTCTGCATGTAATTCAAGGTGCAGGTTTCACACTCGAATTCCCAGAATAAAACTGCCATTCCAGCAGGAATCTCTGTGACAGAGTCCCCAAGCCTAGTTGGTGGTGTACTTATTCCAAGTAGCCATCAGTGTACTTATTCCAAGACACCATCATGACATTCCAGGGCCATAGAAGTGCCTGGACCATGTCTTGGACTTGTTATAACCAAATTTAGTTGTAGAGTCAGCCAACGCCAAGCCAGCTTGGAGCCTCCACTGAATTGGAGCATGGATCTCACCTGAGGTGAGGAAGCTTCTCATTGCCTGTCCCTGAATTGATCACAATGGTAGAAGAGTCCACCTTTTCCAGTATTGTGTTGGGCAGTGGATATAGTTACCTGGTAACCTTTATTTCATCCTGAAGCCAGGCCTTGGTTTGGCTTCTGTTATTCCAAGAGCGGGTGGCACTAGGGATAAAGAACCTGCCTGCCAGTGTAGGAGACATGAGATGGGAGTTTGATCCCTGGGTTGGGAAGATTCCATGGAAGAGGGCATGACAACCCACTCCAGTATTCTTGCCAGGAGAATCTCATGGACAGAGGAGCCTGGCAAGCGACAGCCCATGGGGTCACAAAGAGTTGGACATGACTGAAGTGACTTAGCACACAGTACATAGCACATTACAAGAGCCATAACAAGAGGAGCAGTGAGAAGAGGGAAGGGAAAGTTTGGCAGCAAGAGATATTAGTGGAGGGGAGAACTTCCCTGGTGGTGCAGTGGTTAAGACTCCATGCTTCCATTTCAGGGCGCCCGGAGTTTGATCCCTGTTTAGGGGACAAGATCCCACCAGCCATGGGGTGCAGCCAAAAAAAAAAAAAAGAGAGAGAGGGACTATTGGAGATTTCAGAGAGGGAAATCATTTGTGAACTATGTCTTTTATAATAATTTCCTTTGTTCTCATTATAAACCTTGCATTGCAGATTCTTAATCTCTCCTACCCACAGGAGATGGGGAGTACTTTGCTACTGTTCTTTGCCTTATGCCTTGGCCACCTGAGTGCTGCTTATTTGTTTGATGACTTTTCAGTGGTTGCTTCTTGATGGCCACAGTTCACCAGCATTTATTTTGGCTTAATGGCTCATCACCCCATTTTATATTTCCTAACACAGTAAAGCCTGAATTATTAGGTGAAAGAACTCACATTTGCTTTAGGTAATAGTTTCTCCATTCACAGTGATCTCCTACCCCTTTGCTGGAGGGGCTGGTTTAGGTGCAAAAGTGAAAGAAGTGAAAGTGTTAGTCACTCAGTCCTGTCGGACTTTTTGCGACCACCATGGACTGTAGCCCACCAGGCTCCACTGTCCATGGAATTCTGCGGGCAAGAATTTTGGAGCAGGTTGCCATTTCCTACTCCAGGCATTTTCCCAACCCAGAGACTGAACTCAGGTCTCCAGCTTGGCTGGCAGATTCTTTACCACTGTGGGAAGTATAAATGGGTTTCCCTGATGAATGAATGAAAGTCGCTCAGTCGTGTCCGACTCATTGTGACCCCATGGACTATACAGTCCATGGAATTCTTCAGGCCAGAATACTGAAGTGGGTAGCCATTCCCTTCTCCAGGCAATCTTCCCAACCCAGGGATCGAACCCAGGTCTCCCGCATTGCAGGCAGATTCTTTATCAGTTGAGCTACCAGAGAAGCCTAAGAATACTGGAGTGGGTAGCCTATCCCTTCTTCAGCAGATTTTCCTGACCTAGGAATTGAACCGGGATCTGCTTCATTGCAGGCTGATTCTTTACCAACTGGGCTATCAGGGAAGCCCAGATAGCCCATAGTGGGTAGTTTCATATAAACCTTGATTATTTTCCATTGCTGAGCTTGTACAATCATAATCTTTTCATCTAACATATACCATCCCCTTAGACTTATTAACCCCCTATTTTTAGCCCAGCTTTCTTCTTTGGTATAGCAAGGTTGTGGCATTTCCTCTATCAAGCCTAGGACTTTTAAAACTGCCTGTGTTTTTTTTGTTGTTGTTGTTGGTATGTAAACTGCTTTCTTTGCTTCTTGGTCAGCTCAGCGATTTCCCTTTCCAATTTCAGACCTGGGAATCTGAGACTTATGTCCCCTGCAATGAACAACAGCTATTTCTTGAGGATATTGTGTAGTAACCACTGGCTGGACCTCTTTGGCCAGACCTGGAACCTCGATATTCCACATTCCAGGGCCTATTAAGTCTTCTGTCTCAACTTCAGATTCAAGCTGTCCCTTTCTTTTTTCTGTTAAAGTTGTTTGATGATGAGGGTGGTTCCTTTGCCCTTCCAGAAACAGAGTGGCCCCTAACTTAGTTAATAAATCTCTTCTCATTAAAGGGATGGGGCAATCAGGCACAAACAGAAATGAATGTAAAACCAACTGACTATTAGCATTGCACAAAACAGGCTCCAGAAAATTGTCCCTGACAACCTCATTACATATTCTTATGATTGCTAAGGTTTCCAATCTTTTAGGTTAAGACTGGGAAGGTTGGACCAGTGTCTATAAGAAATTCTATCAAGTGTCCAGCCACATCAATGATCACCCGAAGTTGGACATTAATTATGTAGACAGTATCTCTAGGCAGAGCCACTTTTGGCTTTGGGTCCCATTGATCTTCTGATTGCAAAACCATCAATGGCTGAGGGGCCCCTGTCACTTTCTGGTGTCTAGGGCATTCCCTGATGGCTCAGTGGTAAAAGGGTCTGCCTGCCAATGCAGAAGGCACAGGAGATGCACGTTTGATCCCTGGGTCAGGAAGATCCCCTGGAGGAGGGCATGGCAAGCCACTCCAGTATTTTTGCCTAGGCAATCACATGGATGGAGGAGCCTGATGGGCCCCAGTGCATAGTGTCACAAAGAAGTGGACACAACTTAGCAACTGAGCATGTACACAGGTTTTAAGATGAGCTGTGCCAATAGCTATGCAAGGAGATCCAACCAGTCCATCCTAAAGGAAATCAGTCCTAAATATTCATTGGAAGGACTGATGCTGAAGCTGAAACTCCAATACTTTGGCCACCTGATGTGAAGAACCAACTCATTGGAAAAGACCCTGGTGCTGGGAAAGATTGAAGGAGGGAGGAGAAAAAGGATGACAGAGGATGAGATGGTTGGATGGCATCACTGATACAATGGACATGAGTTTAAGTAGGCTCTGGGAGTTGGTGATGAACAGGGAAGCCTGGAGTGCTGCAGTCCATGGGGTCACAAAGAGTCAGACATGATCGACTGAACTGAACTGTGCCAATAGAGTCCTTTATTCTTCCAAGGTAGATAAAGGGAACAGTTGATTCTTTCTGTCTCGGGTGACTTCCAGATAGCAACTTAAAGACAAAATCCATTCATCTTCGAGTAAACCTTACAAAGCCTAGGCCCCTTCTCCCAAGGATATTCCTTATACCTCTTGAGTTTGCCTTTCCCCAAATCATTGACTTGGCCACTTGTCATTCATTGCCTGAGTCACATACCATTGGCTGCTCCAGTAGTAAATTGTGCCCTGTCTTTTTTGTCCAAAACAATCTCTCACCCCATATGTAGAAGTTCCAGTGGAGGTGATGGCCACGTCTGTCTTGAGAGATGCTGAGGGAGGCTGGGCCACCTCCCAGGACAGGCTCCACATACATCCGTTGTGGCCACAGTAACACTGCTGTGTCACTGAAGGCTCGTGAACTTCCCAAAGACTTTCCCATAAACTGTGCATTTCCTTGAGGACTGTTTGAAGAAGCTGACTCCCAAATGGGGTATTTAGGCTGCTTACTGACTGCAGAAAGGAAAACTAATTTGGTATCTCCTAAAGCCACTAAACCTTGACTATGGGAACTTAGGAACCCTGATTTCTAGCACTCAGCTGTTTGCTGCCTGACAAACAAGATTATTCTTCTCATTGGTCTTGAATTCCCTTTTAGGTTTCTATAAATATATTTGTACTATTTGTTGGAATATAAATGTGCCTCCTAAGAATATGATTTTCTGTTGCCTTATTCCTTTAGTGATGGTTATTGGTACTGTGGTGAACCTTACAGAAAGACAGGGTATCAGTGCGAAGGTTGTGTTCATTTTCAAAGGAATGAAAGCACAGAACACCATTAAGCTCAGGCAGCCTATGATGTGAGCTTACAGCTACAAATTTCTTATAATCTTAATTATGATTATTTATGTTCTTTGTGTTTTATCACCTTTCAGATGCCATTGTCAAAGCAATTAAGACTCCTAAGAACTTAACCATTTGAAGATCTCATTCTTGATCTGAGGAAACTGATAAGTGACATCATTTATTGTGAGAGCAGTTTGAATTTTTTTTTTTTTTTTTTTTGCTTCCCAGTCAACATATTTGCAAGCATCCCTGGACTTCCGGCTATTAATTTTAGGGATTACCATAGTTAGTATTCGGCCATTCTTCACTCAAGAAATTAATGTCCTTCATGAATGAGAAAGTGTGCGCCAACTGGAAAGTACTGGATAGCTACAAGGATTCGGAGGGTCAGGGAAACAAAAGCCCAAATCCTTGCTAAAGCAAGCTGTTCTGACCTCTTTCCTGCAAAATCTCTCCTGTTTCCTCTTAGCCCCCATCTTGTATATCCCAAAGCCAAATGCCTTATTGCTGTGAATAAGAAATCCTCTACAAAAAAGACAGGGCACGATTTACTACTGGAGCAGCCAATGGTATGTGACTCAGGCAATGAATGAAGAGGAAGTCCTGGCAGGGAGGGGAGAGCCTGGCCTGGCTGCAGCTGTGGGGGTTCTTCAAGGCTGAAGTCTGTGGGGGAAGTGTGTCTTGCCCAGAACATCTGGGGCCAGGAAAATCAACGAGGGGTGCATCCTGAGGGAGAGGGGCATGGCTGAGGTCAGGACACCAGAGCAGGTCATTAGAAATAGAGAAAGGTTGAGAAGTTACTGTGGCGACAGAGAAGAAGGGAGCTGGGTTTGGGGGGAGGCGGTGCGTGGTCAGAGGTCATGGGTTCAGAGGTAAGCGAGTGGGTGGGCCTGGGAAAATTCTTATGTGGTAGGGGCAGGGAGTTGTGACATACATCTGGCTTTTTATTTGCTTTTCTTGCCATGTGCATGGGAGAACCAATCACATTTCCAAGCGTGGTCACTGACCCCAATCAACTCTGTCCTGGACAGGGCAATCACATGCCTTCCTCCAGGGGCGAGCAAACCTTTGTTCATGGGAAATCATTTTAGAAAATAAAAGTATCTCTTGACCTCATGTTTCCCCATTCAAAATGAAAATTGCTATATGGAGTTCATGGTAAAAAATGCAAATGCTTAAAACTTAGCTTGAAGTGAAGTGAAAGTCACTCAGTCGTGTCCAACTCTTTGTGACCCCATGGACTATACAGTCCGTGGAACTCTCCAGGCCAGAATACTGAAGTGGGTAGCCTTTCCCTTCTCCAGGGGATCTTCCCAACACTGGGATCGAATCCAGGTCTTTTGCATTGCAGGCGGATTCTTTACCAGCTGAGCCACAAGGGAAGCCCAGATTTCCCTCTGCTCCAGCTAAATTCATCAGAGGAAAATGAGATTTTAGAACACGGTCTGGACTTTGAAAATTTCATTCACACTAACTCATTAGGTCATGTCCCAATCTAGGGATGGAACCCAGGTCTCTCACACTGCAGGTGCATTCTTTACCAGCTGAGTCACCAGGGAAGCCCAAGAGTACTGGAGTGAGTTAGCCTATCCCTTCTCCAGCAGATCTTCCTGACCCAGGAATAGAACCAGGATCTCCTGCATTGCAGGCGGATTCTTTAAAACTAAGCTTCCCAACTTTATTAAAGAACATGTATGAGAAAATCAGCACTGCTTTTTAGTCACTGAAGTGAGTATCTGGACACATTTGAGAAATTGCTCACTGAATGACTGCCTTATAATATTTCCTCCTGAGGTGGGAGAACAGGCCCTCCATTTGCCTACAGGTCCTGAGTAGCTCCTGGGGTTTCCCAGGTGGTGCTTATGGTAAAGAACCCGCCTGCCAATGCAGAAGACATAAGAGATGCAGTTAGATCCCTGTGTTGGGAAGATCCCCTGGAGGAGGAAATGGCAATGCATTCCAGTATTCTTGCCTGGGAAATCCCATAGGCAGAGGAGCCTGGCAGGCTACAGTCCACAGGGTCACAGAGAGTCGGACATGGCTGAAGCAACTTAGCACACACACCTGAGTTGCTCATCACTCTCGGTTGCACCAGAATGAGTGCTGGATATACTCCGAAATGGTTCCTGATTGGTTGCTAGGGCAATAATGGTCTCCAGAGTTCTGGAAAGTAGACCTCAATGAGAACGTAATATTCGAGGAAGATTTATAGGAAGTGAGGACCTGACCCAAGAGGACGTCTGTGGAAGAATATCCCAGGCAGAGAGAATAGTAAGTATAAAGGCCCTGAGACAGAATCTTTCCTGGCCTCTTTGATGAACAGTAAGGAGGCCGATGTGATGTGCTCCCTGGGCGCTCTTCACAGAGATGGGAGTGCTACCAAGTGGGGAAATCCTTTGGCCAAAAGCATTTTTCATTCTTGTCATTGGCACCATCTGAGGCCCTGAGTGGGTAAGAGATGGAGGACTCTGGAATTCACTGGTGACAGACAGTTAAAATAAAGAGACACAGAAAACTGGTGAAAAGCAGAGGCTTTGTAAAATTTTTTTCCAAGTTGCTCTGTAGAAGACACTTAAGAGAATGAAAAGATAAGCCAAGACTAAGAGAAAATATTTGCAAGTTGCACATCTGAAAAAAAGACTTGTGCCAAGACCATATAAAGAAACCCAACAGCAAGAAAAGAAACCAAGCAATTTTTAAAAGGGCAAAATAGATACACAGATGGCCAATAAGCACATGCAAATTAAGACAACAAGGAGATACTAGTACACACCTATTAGAGTGGCTGAAATCCCAAACACTGACAGCACCAAATGCTGTGAGGATGTAGAGGAACAGGAGCTATCATTCATTGCTGGTGGAGATGCAAACTGGTACAGCCATTTTGGAAGACAGTTTGGTGGTCTATTATAAGGTTGAACATATGACCTAGCAATCACACTCCTTGATATTTATTCAAGTGAACTGAAAACTTATGTCCACAGCTCTTGAATGTTTATAGTAGTTTCATTCATAATCACAAAAAAATGGAAACAACTAAGATGTTCTTTTCAGTAGGTGAATGGATAAACAAATTGTGGCACACCCAGACAATGATATACTAATCAGTGATTTAAAAAAAAAAGAATGAACTATTGGGACTTCCCTGGCAGTCCAGTGGTTAAGACTGCAGGCGTCCAATGCAGAGGATTCAAGTTTGATCCCTGGTCAGGGAACTAAGATCCTATGTGCCATGAGGCAATAAATAAATCAAATATAATCATACATCCCTCATATTAAAAAAGAATAAGAATCTTATAGAGCTTTCCTGGTGGTCCACTGGTTAAGAATCTGCCTTGCAATGCAAGGGACACTGCTTCGATCTCTGGTCCAGGAAGATCCCACATGCCATGGAGCAACGAAGACCATCCACCACAATTACTGAGCCTGAGTGGCCTAGAGCCTGTGCTCCTCAACAAGAGAAGCCACGTCAATAAGAAGACTGTGCACAGCAACAAAGACCCAGAGCAGCCAAAAATAAAATAAATAAAATTTTAAAAAATTAAAAGAAGATTCTTATAAACTCAAAAACTTGAATGAATCTTAAGTGAATATTGCTAAGTGAAAGAAATCAGCTGAAAAGTGACATTTTTGGAAAAGCAAAACTGTGGAAACAGGAAACAGATCAGGGGTTTCCAGGGATTTGGGGAAAAGGGAGGGTTACTAGATGAAGTGCAGAGAATATTCTTGAGATGGTAGAACTATTGTGTGCAATATTATACTGGTGTATTTGACTACCCATTTATCAAGACCCACAGAAATTTACGACACAAACAATAAACCTTAATGTACACAAATTTTAAAAAATCATCTTGAAAATGGGAGAATCCCAGGGTAGAACACAGACCATCATAGAAGACTCTAACTGCACTGATAAGTATATGAAGTCACTTCATTGAAGGGGATGGGGAGGAAGGTACTGACCTGGGTAACTTTGGAAATTTGTGGAGTTTTTAAGAATATGGCCATAAGCACTAAATTCTAGCTAAGAAGTTGTTTACTACAGAGATGGTGGTTGTTTAGTCGCTAAATCGTGTCCGACTCTTTGAGACTCCATGGACTACAGCATGCCAGGCTCCCTGTCCTTCACTATCTCCTAGAGTTGATTCAAATTCATGTCCATTGTGTCGGTGATGCTCTCTAACCATCTCATCCTCTGCTGCTCCCTTCTCCTTTTGCCTTCAGTTTTTCCCAGCATCAGGATCTTTTCTAATGAGTTGGCCCTTTGCATTAGGTGGCCAAAATATTGGAGCTTCAGCTTCAGCATCAGTTCTTTCAATGCATATTCAGGGTTGATTTCTTTTAGGGTTGACTAGTTTGATCTCCTTGCAGCCCAGGAGACTCTCAAGAGTCTTCTCCAGCACCACAGTTTAAAAGCATCAGTTCTTCGCCACTCAGCCTTCTTTATGGTCCAACTCTCACACCCATACATGACTACTGGAAAAACCATAGTTTTGACTATATGGACCTTTGTCTGCTAAGTGATGTCTCTGCTTTTCAATATACTGTCTAGATTTGTCAGCTTTCCTTCCAAAGAACAAGTATCTTTTAATTTCATGGCTGCAGTCAGTGTCTGCAGTGATTTTGGAGCCCAAGAAAATAAAATCTGCCACTGTTTCCACTTTTTCATGGATTAACAGTTCTGATACTACTAAACATATATCCTGGAATAGCCCTGCAAAGTAAATGGATGATGGGCACCAGGATCTCCCTGTTGGAATGAGAGGAATTCAGATGAGCAAAGGGAGGAAGCTAGAATGATCCATGGGATAATGAATTGAAGTTGGAGACATCAATAAGAGCTCATGTCTAGCTATATATATATATATATATATATATATATATATATGAAGATGGTTACACACAGAGCTGTTTACAGATATGTGTGTATCCATGGATAAGCTATTCCATCTCACTGGGCCTTTGTTTTATTCACAAAATAAAAGTAGAAGAAATTTGACCTGATAGAGTTGTTGTGAGAAATGTCATGAGGCAAATGGGACAGCGTGTGTAATCCACATGGCCATGTTAGAAAACACTCAATGAGTGGCAGGTATGGGTTCAAGTTATGGGTGCTTCTGCTCCCCAGTGGGGAAGCAGGGGATCCTGGGGTACCTGAGGGTCACCGTAAAATGGAGTCAAAGCAGGGAAAAGGGCCTGCCAGCAGCATCACCCTGAAGCCGAGTATGGAGCCAGGAAATGGGGATGGAGTTGAGACTCTGAGACTGTGTGGTCAGTCCAGCCCAGTTTAGCTTCTCTCCAAAGTCTTGCTTACTGGAGGGCCACCTGTGCTTACACACTCCCTGGTGGGTGAGCCTGTGAGCAAACTGCTTAAAGCGGCGCTGTCATTGTCTCAATCAGTCTTTCTCTCATCTGCTCCCTCTTTTATTATTCTTTAATCTTTTGGTCTCATTCGATCCGATACCAGTCTTTCTAGGGGGATGAAAATAAAGCCATGGCTCAGAGATCTGAGGATCTGTTGCTTATTTATATTATTTGAAGGGAAGTGTCATGGGCAATATATTATACAGTTCCGGCTTGGGTAATAGTAGCCAGGGTCTCAAAATATACAGAGGCCAGGCTCCAAATTTGCATGTACAGGGTTACTCTTTGAAAATGAGCTCTACCGGTCCTTGCTTCATTAACTTTGCGGTGCTTACTTCATTAACTAATCTCATTTTCACTTCATTAATTTGCCCAGAATCTCCTTAACTTTTTCCATGCCAGCAGCAATTCCTTGTCCACATCTACATAATGAAAATGCATGCTTGCATTACCCTTCCCCCCTTTCTCTCTTTCTTCTGAAGTCTCCTATGCATACCATACTTGATTTTGCAACTTGCTAATTATCCCTGGGAAATATTTAATCCCAGTGTTTGTTCTCAGTGTTCCCAGGATAGTTTTTTTTTCCCCCCTGTGTTTAGTTTTCATGTGCAGGGGCAGAGCCTAAAAAAAGACCTAAAATGTTTTGGCTATAACATCAAGGTCAATGCCCCTGAATTAGATGTTTCTGGGACTTTGAATCTAGTTTCTTACCTCTTCTAAAAAAGGGAGAATGTCATTTTGCTCTTTTGAATTCATGCTGTGCCTATAATGTAATAATGACCCATGCAGATACTATGCATCCATGCTCAGTCTCAGTTGTGTCTGGAGCTTTGTGACCTCGTGGACTGTAGCCTGCCAGACTCCTCTGTTCATGGAACTTCCCAGGCAAGAATACTGGAGTGGGTTGCCATTTTCTACTCCAGGGTATGTCTGCTGTGTCTCCCGCATTGGTAGGCAGATTCTTGACCACTGCGCCACCTGGAAAGCCCCAGATACTATGCATCAGGCACTAAATACTAGCAGGGGGAAATCCCTTTATAAAATCCAAACCTAATTTGCAATGGGAGAAGAGAATTATAGAAAAGCTCAGAGTCTGCACTTGAAGATGACAGTTCAGACTGTGCTTTTTATACAGTGTGTCTCACTGGGTATCTAGAAGGAGGTACGAAACAGGGAGAAGTCAGGTGCACAAGTTCAGCACTTTATACTCGCATGAACTCAGCCCATGGGATAGTATCCGCCCTATAGAAAAAGTGTTGGTCTTCTGAACTCTATTGGGATTCAAGTTGCTCAGGAACAAAAGGAGTCCCTTGTTATCTCATTGCTTCACAGCAAATGCTGTTCTTTGCCAAAGAACTGAGCCAAGACCTTCTTTGGTGGGCTTTTATAATTTAGACTTGATTATTCGTTGTCAGTTCTGCCTAGTTTTTTTTTGAAAGAACATTTTCTGATGTATCCCACAGCTGAAATCAAAGGCTGAACTTAGTAGAAATTTTCAAAGAAATATCATCTATTTTAAGAAATTACTATGGGAAGCCCCACATACCAGACTGGATGGATGATTTGCCTGACCTGCTAGGGCTTTCCTATTTGCAAAATAGCCCACCATGTGTGTTCCTCAACACGGGTAGTATATATGGGAGTATGCAATAAATCTTGGTAGAGCAAATGGAACTATTATAGAATGCAATTTGGTGCTTGTTATATATGCTATAGAAAATTGACATTTGAGAAGTTTTAGAAGAATTTGCATCCTGGCTAAAGACAGATTAAAGGAAGAATAAGTAGCAACATAATAGATTTCCTTCCTGTACAAGTGAGACTCTGTGTTGAGGACAGCCTCTTAGTCAATGAAAGCTGCTTCATTTCCAAGCTGAGTTTGATAATCACCGGTGAAGCATTTATAATATAGGCAGGTTCATCCCATTTTTCTTGGTTTATGACATTTTGTAATGCAGGAGGACCTAATTAAACAATAGCTAGCTTTTAGACTAGGAATATATTCTCAAACCCAGTGAGTTAATTAAATGCAACAAATTAATTTGATCTTTTTTTTTCCTACTTGGCTAATATTTGACATTTGGTATATTAGTTGTAAAATTATCAACTCCAAATTTTGACTACAAAATTAAAGGGTTGTTTTCTTGTCCTTTTCCTTTTTTTAAACAAAAGCACCAGAATTTTTTCACTCTAAATAAGTATCATTCTTCAGACTAGTCTCCTTGATAAAAACACACTCATTCCAATGATGTCGCAATTGGGCAAACCATTTTTGGAGCTCTTCTCTTCATCTGTTTATCCCATAAGCATTTATTAAGTGCCTACTTTGTGTCAGGCACTTTGATAGGTCCTGAAGACAGGAGAACAAGACCTGGCCTCTGACTTCTCACTTTTCCATCTAGCCTCATAGTACTGCCTCCAGACAGCTATGGTCCTCATAAGAAAACTACTTCATCTAATACTTTTTCTTGCCAAATTCTATCAGATGATTCCCCACCTGATTCATTACACATGTCTGAATCAATTTTTACAAGACAACAAAACAAAAAGAAATGACCACTTTGGTATCTTTGTTTCTTTCTAGTACCCTGCCTCTTCTGGATTAATGTGACTGGTCTCCCTGCTCACTACCATTTAAGCACCTTCAAAGGCTCCCCATTCATTACTCAAAAGAGAAAGTAAGCACTACCTTTCTGGTATCATCTCTTGCCTCATCTCCTTATTTTCATGCTTAGTAATCTGGGCCACCTCTTTATTGGGCCTGGTGCATTATCTAAGACCTTGAAGACCTCAGGCTACCCTTCTCTTACTTTTACATGTTTAAGAAAGCTTTGCTGAATCTAAATTCTTAGGTCACCAGAATGACCTACTCTCTCAAAACCCTGTGGATATTGCTCTTTTGTCTTTTGGTAATTTTCATTAAGAGTAAAGCATGGCTACTTTGATTTGAGTGTTTGTTTATTACTTGAATGCCAGCAGGAGTCTTTTCAACAATTTTCCAGGACATATCTGGGTATATACTGATCTCTGTTTCATAATTTTGTTTATAATATGGAACATGGTGAGGTTCTCCAATATCCAATCTCAGTAATTTTTCTAAATGAGAAAGCTTTCTTGTATTTTAACCTTGATTATTATTTCTAATTCATTTTCTCCGTTTACTATGTCAGAGACACCTGGTACTGGTAGGTAGGCTGTGTGACCTACCTTCCACAATGATTATTTTTTCTCTAATCTCTACAGAGCACTTTAGTGATATGTCTTGCATTTATTTGTTTACTTCAGTAATAAAGATTTCTGTGGTGTCTAGTGTATTCAGTGCTTCTGATTCATTTTTTTCATCTTGATTATTGCAGTTTTTTGTTTGGTTGCATCACAGGTATGGAAGATGGATAAATTTCTAAATAAATATATAATATGATCGTTTTCTGTTTTTACTTTGGTTGCAGAGAAGACTCATTTTCCCCCCGATTGTCTCAGTTCAGTTCAGTTCAGTCGCTCAGTCATGTCCGACTCTTTGCAACCCCATGGACTGCAGCACACCAGCCTGATTGTCTCATAGCATTATTAATGGTGATTTGGGGGAGAGATTTTAAGGCGACCTCACTCATCTCTCTGTCTTCTTGGAAGACATTTAAACACAATACAAGTACTGAATTCTGGAAATTGTATTACCATATTTTAAAAGCACAGGTATGCATTTGCTGCATGAGCCATCACCTGGATAGGGCCCCCATTTTCTGTAACTATATTGCTAGCTCTTCACTGTCAGTTATAGTACTTCATTCTGGTTATTATCTTTGGACAGATCATACATGGGCACAAAATCATTTTCCCTCTACTTGTTTGTACTATTTTCTTATCCTCTCCATGTCTCTGTTCCTTATTTCTTAATGATTTCAGCACCATATGTAATTCTGCTAATAGCTCTATTAAAATACTACATGAAATTTTGATCATTTAATTTGCCTTTTCCCAGTTGAAAGTGACTTCATTGTTTTTCTGATTACAAAAGTAATACATACATATCCTATAAAAACAAACAATATGGAAGCAGATTACTTGTTCTAAAAAAGTTCATAGAAGGGATAAATGATATAATATAGATGATAATTTTACTTCTGGGGAGGTATTAATGGAAATAAATTATGATGCCTAGGAAAGAAGTATTTAGATAGTACTGTTTTTATTCATTGTATGAAAGCCTTAAGATAATGTTTAGGCTTCAAGAATAATCAGGAAAATCTTTTGTCTGGCAACTCTCAGAAACTGCTAAATGTTTAGAAAACACAAATATATAATGCTCAAGAAGTATGTAATTCAGCTATCCATTTTAAACTGTGATCCTGGGCATGTTTCTAACTAGCTGGGCTGCCTGCATGTTTATGAGAGAGTGAGCATTTAATGCGGTTGGACAGACTGGAGTTCTCGACTCCAAAATACAGATGATGAATTGCAAATTCCTCAACTTGATCCCTATGGGTTATGGTTTCCTCCTTAAAAGCTGTATTTGAATGATATATAGTGGCTAGTAATAGCATCCGGCTCTAACCTTGGAACTCCCTTTGGGACTTTGTAAAGCTTATGGGTTTTGTTCATATTCCTTTATTTTAAAACTATAGCTTCCATGTTCTTCTCCAAATGAGTATTATTTGAGGCAGCAGTTAGTTGGGCAGTTAATAAGTCCTTTCAGACATAAATGTGTATGTATGCAGATATAAATGTAAATGTAAATACATATATTGATAATGTACATTTTCAAGAAACACAGAAACTTACCTTTGACCAGTTGCATGATAGCTTAGCACCAACTGAATGACTGATGAAGTCATTCTGATCTTATTTTCATTTTTAATGTAAATGTATACCTTTTGCTACCCAGTTGATTATCCATAACTTCCAGAGAGCATGAAATTTGCCATGGTAATGTTGTTTCTCTGTTCATTCATTCCTTTACTTATCCATTTAATGAGAACCTGTTATGTGCCAGGCAATATGGCAGCTTCTGCGTAAACAGACATAAAGGAGAAGGGATTTCGTTTTCTGTAAGCTAGTAATACTCTAATGGAGCCTATGGATAATCACAACACAGTGTGCTAAATTCAAGGACAAAGATGGCTCCATGATGCCAAGGGAGCACATAGTAGGGACATCTCAGAATGAGAGACCAAGATGCAAAATGTCTTCTTATTAATGACAACCATTGGTTGAGTTTCTATCATAAGAAGGATCCCATGTGGAGTTCTGAGTATCCAAGGGCTATATGACCTCAAGTTGCTTAAGACCAAGTTGGTGAGAAGGAGGATTTTCATGTTTAAGGAGTAATGAATAGAGGTAGTATACAGGACTCCTGTAGGGTAATGCTGCTAAGTCGCTTCAGTCGTGTCCAACTCTGTGAGACCCCATGGACTGCAGCCCACCAGGCTTCTCCATCCCTGGGATTCTCCAGGCAAGAACATTGGAGTGGGTTGCCATTTCCTTCTCCAATGCATGAAAGTGAAAAGTGAAAGTGAAGTCACTCAGTCGTGTCCGACTGAGCGACCCCATGGACTGCAGCCTACCAGGCTCCTCCATCCATGGGGTTTTCCAGGCAAGAGTACTGGAGTGGGGTGCCATTGCCTTCTCCGTGTAGGGTAATAGTAGGAAATAAAGTTGAGGAGGTATTTTAGGGCCACACTGTGGAGAGCCCTGAATGTTACACTAAGAGTTTTATACTGTATTCAGTGTACTCACTAGTGAGGGCCAGCTGGAGGGTTTTGAGAGGGGATGAACATGAACATCTAGTTTCTTTGCTATAATACAGCTCGAAGAATTAAGAGGCCATGCCTCCCTTGCTTATCACTGTCAGTCCAGAGCCCATTGCAGTACTTAGCACATACTATGTACTCAATAAATATTTGTTGAGCAGCTGTATTGCCTGTATACAAAAGTGTGTCTTAAGAAGACAAGCCTTGCTACTGTTAATAGCATGTATTGAGTGACAGACTAGAGTCAGGAAAACCAGTCTGGGTGCCTTTGAGCAAAGTAATGAAGACCTGGACTTCAGTGGCATTATCAGAAATAGAATGAGGAAATGATTGCGAAGAGGAAATGGATAGTACTTTATAACCGGAGAGGTAGTGGGCAAGGGACCTGGAGGAAACAAGGATTATCCCAAAGTTTTGAGAGGGTAGCAGAAATGAGGTGTTGGCAGAAATGGGGAGCCCAGTGAGGAAGCTAATTTGGGGAGAAAGATTATGAGCATAGAGTTTAAAAATGTGAAGACATAGCATTGGATACCAGTCCACAAGTTTTCCACTAACCTTCAATAAACTAGTCATGGAGATTGCAAGTTACTTGTCTTGTCTCTTCTCATATGACATAGTGGTTATATCTGAGCCATCAGTTATAGGTATGGCCTGATGCCAGGGCCATAGTATTTTTCACATATGTGACAATTGGCAGAAAGGCCAATGTGCCTTCCAAGATTGAAGCTTTTGAAATGTGAAAAATGAAATGAAAGTTGCTCAGTCGTGTCCGAACCTTTGAGAGCCCTTGGACTGTAGCCTGCCAGGCTCCTCTGTCCGTGGAATTCTCCAGGCAATACTGGAGTGGGTTGCCATTCCCTTCTCCAGGGGATCTTCCTGACCCAGTGACTGAACCTGGGTCTCCTGAATTGCAGGCAGATTCTTTACCATATGAGCTACCAAAGAACCCAATGTGGAACAAACTAATCGATTAGGTGAAAGTGGAAGCAACTCCCACAGCAACTCAGTAATAATGATAACAATAATAACAATAATAAAAATCACCCACTATATTTGAAAAGCCTAACCATTGGAATACCATCTTTTGAAATGCAGTACTGTAATTCCAAGGTCCAGTTCCATTAACTAGCATAATGAGGAAAAAATGCTATGTATGTCCTTATAGAGAACTAGCAGTTGAATAGTGTTTAAAAAATAGTAATAAAAAGACAACAGCCATTTGCTAAAGCAATATGTCATAACTTTGATTATACAAACAGTGAAGTGGAGTGTAGTGAATTTGAGGTCAACTTTTTAAACAAGTCATCAGGGGGAAAATAAGAAAAGTGCCAAAGAGCTAAATATGCATGAAGCTGCTATTGAAGTTTAATGGAAAAACGGGGCTCTTGTTAGCTAGCTGAGTACTCAATAATGTTAACACCACTACAAACAAGTTGTGGTTTATTGCTTCAATTTCCTACGTACTGGCAAGAGAATTAACAAGACTGATGTATTAAGATCTTAGATTTCAGTCAAATTAGGTGACTAAGAGGGTGATGAAAAAACTCTTGTTCTCAAAGGGAACACAACTCTATCAGGAACTTGTTACATTCTGCCTCTGATCATTGGATGAGCTGCTGATTTAACAGTTATGCTGAAAAGGAAAACCCTTAATCAATTTTTTTTTTTGGTACTGGAACTATTATGTATTAGGTGATTTAAAGGAATACTATGCAGAAGTAGGGAGCACAGGTACATCTCTGAATATGTGTGTGTGAATTCAGAGAGATGAATAAAATAACAGAGCCTTTGTGAATATCCCTGTTTCATTTAGAAGGTAAGATACTATCAAAGTAAAGTTTTTAAAGGTGAACTTGCTTTCATTTTCTCTCAGATTTCATGGGGATCTCCAAGCAATTAAATGACTCATCAGGAATCTCTAGATCAGATAGAGGCTTTTGCCTTCAAGTCCTTTCTCAGAGCCAGTGTGGATGACAATTGTCTCTGTTACCCTCGAGCATCTACCTTTTCTGGTTTGTAAACCAGACAGAGAAAAAAATGGATTGGGCAGTTATAAAATAGAGCACACATCTGACCTCTTCAAAAAAAAGGGGGGTGCGAACAAAAGATGAGAATAGTAGACTGATTGATGGAGGGTTTAAGATGCTGATGAGACAATGATTTCAGCTTCTTCAGTGAAAAATATCCATGTTGTGTACTTGAATCAATTAAAAATCACTTCATCATAGTATGTGGAGGGAAAAAGAGACTGTCGTTGTCCAGATATTAAGATATTCCCCTGTAGAATATGGGAGACCTATCCTAATTTGCAAGTTGATATTTTCTCTGGAAGATTCATCGTTTGATTCTTTTATTGGAATCAAAGTTACAGATTCATTGAATCATGAATTGTTGGACCTTAAAGGCCAGTGATTTAAAATTTTTCACGGCAGAATTCTTTGTAAACCAAGACCTTGCACGAAAGCCCATTATATGTATGGATGAAAAGAGAGCTGCTTCAGGAAAAATGCAGGAGAGCTCTGTATCCAACAGCTGTCCCTCCAGTTCTGCAGGATCTAAGAGGAGCCATAAACTAGCAGATGTGAGTACGAAACACCAATTTCATACATGATCAAACTAAATCCCAGAGTAGTTAAATGACTTGGCTAAGGTCATACAAACAGCAAGGCTGGGGTAGCAGTTAGCATTAGACGCCAGGTCTTCTAAGTTTGGATAGAGATAAGATGTTAACGGGCTTCCCTGGTGGCTTAGATGGTAAAGAATCTGCCTACAATGAGAAAGACCCGGGTTAGATCCCTGGGTCAGGAAGATCCCCTGGAGAAGGGAATGGCAACCCACTCCAGTATTCTTGCCTGGGAAATCCCATGGACAGAGGAGCCTGGCAGGCTACAGTCCATGGGGTCATAAAGAGACAGACACAATCGAGTGATAAACATTTTCACTTTACTTTCACTTTGAAGATGTTAACAGCCACTGCTGGATAGTGAAAAGGTGGCTTACCTTTCTAGGCTTCTCAAGCTGTCAGTCTGTGGCAACTTTTAGAAATGATGAACACAAAGGAGAAGTCATGTTAATTTCTGTCCCCTTAAATAGGTGCTTTAGGAGTAAAAGGCAAAACAGCTTTAGATTAGTGTGTGGTAGCTCTCAATTCCATGGAGGAAAGGAAGAGGTCAGGCCCAGTCATTAAAAAGGCTTCTTAGAGAAGCTGAAGTTGCTTGGGAAATTGCAGAACCATTGACTAGAATACATCAAGTACAAAAGGGAGATGTAATAATAGACGTTATATGCCTTAGTCCTGAAATGTAGTGTTACATCCATCCTGAGAGGTAATAACTCCTGTAATTACTAAGCTCTACCATTGCTCAGTCTGGCATGACAGACGGCTTCCAGCTCAGTCTCATCACAGGTGGATCTTGATTCAGAACCCCAGGCTCTTATGGCTCAAATGGGGTTCAGGCAGAGGAGAGGAATAGCCACCCTGGCAGTTTTCCACTGACCTTTAGGTATTGGTTATAGGCCTACTTAATTGAAATAAATGATTTTGTTTCATTAGTGCTTTATGGAGCCATTTAAAATTATAATCTTTCCTGTCCAAGAATTAGTTTAATATGATCCACTATGATTACTTCTAATTGGATTTAATTTAGATTGAAATGTTTGAGCTCCTATAATGGAGAGGTCTCTATGGCTGTGTGTGTGTGTGTGTGTGTCTATGTTTTCAAATTTCAGGAGATTGATTTTTCTTCCTATCGACTGTTGCAATTGTATGTTACTAAACCCTGGGCTAGCAAAACACCCAGAATGTTATTTTATTCCAAAGATAGTTTGTCCTTGTTGAAAGTTGTAGTTAGAGAACATACAGTGTACTAAAATTCTATCTTTGGAAAGAACAAAATCAGAGTTGCAGGATTCTCTTGTCTCCCTCCTCTTGCTCTCAGCCCTGAGGGTACCTTGTGAAGTGTATTTTTGTGTCTTCACATCTCTCTAAACTCTGGAGGGTTGGTTGGCCATCTCTAGCGTGGCAGAAGCATTTAACTGGGGGAGTCGACTTGGAGAAAATAGTCCAGGGCTCTAAACACTGGAGAAGGAAATGGCAACCCACTCCAGTATTCTTGCCTGGAGAATCCCATGGACGGAGGAGCTTGGTGGGCTACAGTCCACGGGTCGCAAAGAGTCGGACACGACTTCACTTTCACTTTCATTCTAAACACTGGTAAAATGCTCTTGCTTGTGAAAGACCAGGGTCTAATGGTTGGTGTTACATGAATCTGCTCCCAGCACCTAACAGCGCTGTTTGCTTTCTGCTTGCTTCTAGGTGCTGAGTAGATTTTTCCTTGTGTCTTGCTGTTTCTTTCCTGTATGAAGGCTATAAAATGACTTTGTCTTACCATAATCAAGTGACTAAAACATTTTGGTGCTTTTCCAAACATGTATTTTTAAAGCCATTTACACAGTGACACTGAGTCTTCAGAGCTCGGAGTCTCACCAGAGGCCTGGCCCTCACAGCTCACTAATGCGCTGACCCAGCTCCCTTTCTTACAGGAGGCACCAGCTAAAAGCCTGTTCCCACCTCAGGTTCATTGGCGCTAAAATCCAACTGGCCCAGACAAACCTTATTTTAGTGATTAAGACTTCACATGGATTACCCCCGACTCGGGTGCTGTGGGTGAATTTGGTTATCACAGTGTGCAGATTGAAGGCTTGCTATTGAAAACCACAGAGATGAGTTATGAGGACGGCTCCCTATAAGATTGGAAGCACTGTGTACCAACCAGACCTTCAAATGACACCAAGAAAGGGCAGGAAGAGAAAATCTGGTTCCAAACCCAATGGGTTTCTGACCAATCTTTCCTAGCTTTCTGGGAGCTAGAATTCACAGCCTTGGAAATCTATTATAATGGGTTTCAGAATATTGTAGGATTGAAAAAATAAGAAATTGAGGGGGAAAGTGGTACCTTCACAGAACCAGGCAAATATACTGTTACTTCCTTTACTGTGACTGCTCCACCTGAAGACATCCGGGCACTAGGGCAGTAGAGAAATAGTTTTATCTGGACAAGTGAGCTGCTAGCATTACTACCGACAGGTTGGTCCTGAAAACCCAGAAGGAAGAGCAGAAAGTTGATAAATTGTCTTTTATCTTTCAGAACTGATTCGCCTCAGAAAAAATTACCCTCAGGGTGAGATGCTGATAGTAACCAGACTTTGCATTTTACCATGGGATTTTTCTCTCTTTGTTTAAGGATAGACAGGAGGCCTCAAGGCAGATGCCATTGTTGTCAAGAGGAATGGGTGATCCTCATTCACTATGGAGAGAGGAGGTAGTCCAGTTTTCTTTTCCTTCTGTGAGGTGGAATAAATAAAAAACTGAACAACTCTCAAAGACCCTCTGGATGCTTCTGTTTACAGCCAAGGGTAAGGTTCTGTATGAAGGTAAAGGTAGCTATATATTTTGGAACTTAGCTAATTTAATAAACTAGCTACTGAACAAAATAAATGAGGGAAAGTAGAATTTTAATAGTAGTAAGGAACTGGTAGCACAAATAAATAGTTTCCTGGGTGATCAGGAACTTAGTTGTTCATATAAATCCAATCTATATTGTAAACTAGGGATTCCATTTCTTCTGTAGTTGAGATGCTATGTTCAGTACCCTTCATGCCAGCCCCTTAACTCTGAATCAGAGTAGTAAGTGACATGTATATGTTAAATTTCTCATTAAAGTGAACATGCATTATTGTTAGATGGACAAATAGAATCTTAAAATTCTCTTTAAGATAATCAGAGGCACTCTGAGGTGTCACCAAACCAATATTGGGAAACTGAACTACGTGTTCCGTTAAATTTGGTTTAAAGGGATGGTGACATTCAAATTTGTAATAAGTATGTTTAGAAATCATGAGGACAAACTTCCTTTGGGTTTTAACCAATTTCACCTTTTACTACAGCTCTTCCAAAACTGCAGCCATCTGTTTTGAGGCGGGACTGATTAAGTCCCACAGGGAACTTCGAATTTTTATCTTTTTTTTTTTTTTGGTGTAAGAGACATCCTGGTCTTGGATCCAGATCTTCAATGAATAGCATCCATATTAGAAGTCACATTTGGTGATTTTCTGCATCTGAATGGACAAAATAAGGACCTGCCATGTGGTACTGGTTGATTATTAGTGCAGCCAGTCGCAGAGACCATAGCCGTGACGCATCATTTGATTTTGAAAAGGGTGAAAGGAAGATGAATATGACCAGTGGAAGCTGTTATTGTCTTGTTTATCATCATCATTGTTATAAAATAATGCACATATCAAAAATTCTAATAAATTTTAAAACATAAAAAGTAAAGTCTCCCCAACTCTCACCTCCTCCAGTATACTTCCCAGAGAAGCTACTTAACGGTTTTAAAGATTCTGGAAGATATCAACAAATTGATAAATAATATGACACTCTTTGTTGATTTGTCAATTTTTGATATTACATATTAGCTATATTTTCTATTGGTATGACAAATGAGGAATTTCACATACTACACTGTTTTCCACATCTCTCCTTCCTTCAACTTCTTTTATTTTAATATTTATTTTTCTATCAAATATATTGCAAACTGTTTTTTTTTTTTTTAATTGGCCATGCTGTGCAGCTTGCAGGATCTTAGTTTCCCAACCGAGGATCGAACCTGTGTACCCTGCAGTGATTTCATGTGCAAACTTTGAACAATGTACATCTAGTTCTATATCTTGTTTCATCAAATGTTGACACTATGCATTTGCTCCATACCTTGTAAACAAAGGAAGCTAGCAGGTACACACTTATCACCACATCCCCTTCTCCCCCTCTGCCTCCTGATGGTTGTCTCCCATGTCATTACTTTTATGTTGTCAAGGTTTATAACATTTACAATCTACTCTGTGACTGCTGAGTTGAATCATATGACGTTATCATTTTTGTATATCAAAATAGCCAAACCCCAGCCATTTCCTGTGGTTCTATCTAATATATTTTCTGTGCTTCTCAATAGCTTAATTCTAAACATTGAAAACCAATAAACATTCATAATAATGGATACATGGATGTAAGTAGAGTCATTGGACTCATGTTTTTAAATGTTATTTAATGACTCCTAAATATAGATCCTCACAAACAACCTCTATTGTGAAGTACAGACTCATCATCTAATTACCTATTTGATACATGTGTGTCTACCTGCCATCTTAAACCTGTCAAACAGTTTTTCATGTCTAGCCTGCAAATCTCTCCTTTTTTTTGCCATTAAATGGCACTATTACCATAGCTCAGTTGGTAAAGAATCTGCCTGCAATGCAGGAGACCCTGGTTCGATTCCTGGATAGGGAAGATCTGCTGGAGACGGGATAGGCTACCCACTCCAGTATTCTTGGGCTTCCCTTGCAGCTCAGCTGGTAAATAATCCGCCTGCAATGCAGGAGACCTGGGTTCGGTCCCTGGGTTGGGAAGATCCCCTGAGAAGGGAAAGGCTGACCACTCCAGAATTCTGGCCTGGAGAATTCCATGGACTGTATAGTCTGTGGGGTTGCAAAGAGTCGGACACGACTGAACAACTTTCACTTTCACCCATCAAACTCCACATTCTGAGATCAGAGTCATCTCAGATGGCTACCTTTTGCACCCTACTCTGCCCTTAGATAAATATATTGACTCCTCCTTTAAAATATATCCTGAATTGGTGAATTCTCAGTTCTTCTAGTACAACACCCTCATTTGACAGACTGTCATCTTTCCTAGCACACTCCAATAGTCACCTAACTCCCTGTTTCTATCCTTGTTCCCTCCCTACAATCCCTCTGCAGTTCATATTTCAAAGTGTAGTGACATGGTTCAGAGAAGGTCCTTTATATTTATTAATGAAGAAGTACATTGGTTAGAACAGTAGCTGGTGTGAGTTTCTTTTATAGTAGTGTGTGTACATGTCTTCAACAGGCTGTTTTCTGGACTGGGAGTACTGAATATAGACTGTGGAAGGGAGCTGGGCTGGTCAATTGGCAGCTTCTCTTTATGGTGTCTTAGTGGATAGAAGGCAGGCTGACTCAGGAGTCCTCCACAGAAGTGATAGATTAAGGAGGGCTTGGAAGTGTTTCAGGGTATTTCAGATTTTGTTCTAGAAGTAGAAGACTTTAATGTATTTCATTTCTTGGTGGGGTTGCTTTTCCTTGTTTTCTTTTTTTCTTCCCCAGATGAGGTGTAGTGTACCCTACTCTGTACCCTGCCTCTTTACTTATGGTAACACTCATACTGTTGGTCCTCTCCAGACAGATATTCTACTCTGATGAGGAAACTGTTCTTGGGAGGCAAGCTTGGAGCAGATGTTATAGTTAACTACTAGTATACATGAAGGGGAGCAGAGAACAACTGGCTGTGTTACCCATTGTCAGTTCTCTAAGGTGCCCACCCGGATTGCTGCCCCACAGCCATCTTTTGCTCCTATTATCTTCTGACTCTGAATTTGGAGCCTCTCAGGGGCTCTGCCAAAAATGTATCTCCCACCTCCCCTAAATCTTCTTCCATATATATATTTGTCTGATACCAGGGAGTTTGGTCCCAATCCATATGCTATGCTGCTTCTCAACAGGGCATCGGGTTAGTTCCTAGGTTTTCTGAGCCTCTGCTTCCTCATCTGGCAAGTGGGGATATTATTCACCTCATAAAGCTGCTGAGGATCTTAAATGAAATACCCATGGAGGGCACAGACCAGTACTTGTCTCCCCAGCCCTAGCATCCATTTTCATTCACCAGAAAGAAAGCAAAGGTGAGCCTGTGGTGGGATCTATAGCTGGAGGTTAAGGACAGTATGTTAAAGAGAGTTTGATAGAGTAAACATACGACTAAACAAATTGGAAAGACAAGAAAACACTGTAGTTAAAATTGGAACATGGCCTCGGGACTTCTGGTTCCACATGGCTGTCTGAGCACATGTGTTTACTTCTCTGTCCTGCAGGACAGAGTTTATTCATCATCAGTGGCCGACCGGGCCTGGAATCCAAGTCTATTCAACTTCATTATTTTTTTTAATTTATTTAATTGGAGGCTAATTGCTTTACAATATTGTATTGGTTTTTGCCATACGTCAACATGAATCAACTTCATTCTTATGTACTTCCCATTACCTTCTACTCCTTCCCCACCTCTTTGCTGTTGTCCTCCACCATAACATACAACTCTGGTCAACTTAACTGTTATCTTTGTCAGCATTCAAAATAAAAATTAGAATGTGAGCTTGGTTTGTCTGAAAACCATTTTTATAAGCTTTAATTGGTGACTATCTTGGTTTCTTAGTATTTTATCGTCCTTATTCTTCATCTATGAAACATTTGTTGTTGGTTCAGTCACTAAGTTGTATCTGACCCTTTGCAAACCCTTGGACTGTATGTAGCCCACCAGGCTCCTCTGTCCTCCACAATGAAATACATTGTTTCTCAAATTTTATGTTTTCTCTGTGTGGTGGCTGATACTCTGTGCTCCTTCTTTCTTTCATAGGTTGAACTAATAGTCAATGAAATTCTACTGAAGAGGGTGGTTGTGTTAGTACTTCTGGTCATGCATAGTCCAAGTTTGCATTTCAGGCAGTGGCTCAGTTTTTCCAAATAGACAGCTTTTATTGACTAGGAGAGTGGCTATCCTAAAAGAGGTCGGTGGTTGCTGTCCAGCCATAACCAGCCAGATTCTCTGGACATGTGCTCAGTTGTGGAGCTTTGGCCATACCCGAAAAACAAAGGTCCAAATAGATCAAGAGAAGTGTGTGTTGTACAACTCAGAAAAGAATGCTGGCTGTAGCAGGAGTGACTCCCATATCGGGGCCGCAGAGGGGAGCTAGTCACTCCTCTCCATTTTGCAGCCTCTTCACTGACTGTTACTGGACCTCTCCCAGTCCCACGTGCAAGCGCCCAGAGAACCCAGGGGGTGCACTGTACAGTGACCACAGCAGCCACTCGTAGCTGCTGGAACGGTGACATTTGGGTGCTGGTGAGGCTGCTTCTGGCCCTCTGTGACTCCCTTTCGTGCCCCCGTTTCCCTCTCCTTCAGTGAATTTGCCTATGTTATTGGGGACTGTAGAACTCAGGTGCAACGACCTTACGTCTGTTGTGGATCACCTTATATCGGGTTGGCCGAAAAGTTCATTTTGAGTTTTCCCAAAAGATAGTATGGAAAAACCTGAACGAACCTCTTGGCCATCCCAACAAATATTTATTCAGTGCAGGCTACTTGTCAGGCATCGAGTCTAAGGCTAGGATGAGGTGAGTGAGGCACTCCACCCTGGACGCAAATGGGACTGCAAAAAAATAAAAACAAACTCAATCATCAAGATGATACCACCTAAATTCAGTAAAATTAAAAAAAAATCAAAGTGAATGTAAAAAGTTTCATGATGAACAAAAATCCTACAAAGTCAAATAAAGACAGGATGTGACAGGTCTGGGTTGTTGGAGAGGTGAGCGAGAGAAGCTGCACAAGTGCAGCCGCTAATCCTGTCAAAATGCTTTCTTAAAATTTGAAACAAGAGCAAGAAATGTCCTTTTAGGACTTTCAATGAGAAAGAAATCTCAAAGTGTTTTCAAAAGATCTTAAGTGTGATAGAAATGCAAAATATCACTGTGTTGCTATAATCATTTGTAACCAATAATGACTGCCTGGTTGGATTGACATTTTCAACAAGTCTGTTCAAGTCTTTGTATCACCAAAGATTTACACTAATTTGACTCTTTTTTTCCCTCTAAGTCATACAGAAAACAATGAGGTGGCAAATGTATGCTGTAAATGTCAATCTAAGCAGGACGAATGCCATCTATTAGGGAGCCTTCAATTCAACTTGCCACCCCTTCTTTTTTTTCTTAATTACCATTTACTTAAAACTCCAAACAGAGGGCAACCAGCTGCTGGCTCCCAGTCACAGTTAGGCAAATGCTATTTGCAGTCCCACACTGAGAACAGAGAAGATGGCAGTTGCATTTTATAAGTAATTAGAAGAACCTCTGGACTTTCCACACTCTCTTGTGACTTGGCATCTTGGTGAAATATAAAAGATTTTAATGTTATTGCTGAAAGATGGTAAGAATCATGTCTTGTGATGTAGAAAATGGAAGTTCCTTCCAAAGCGGTATTAATGAGCCAATTTATCTAAACTTCATTAAGCCAACTGTAGCTGTTGTTCAGTTCTGGCCTGTCCTGTGGTTATTAGAAAATGGTGTCAAAGCAGCAAAGATTTAGAATTGACAACTTAAGACTTAGTGTTCAACTCCAGCCTTTGAACTACCTTGAAGTTATCTTCTAATTTAATTAAGGGTATTTGTGAATTCAACAAGCTACCTGTCTCATGTCTTGGAGTGCATTGCAGGTAGTCTAGGAAGAGAAGAGAGAAATGAAATTATGTTTATACAAATACAGCATACCACAGGTGTTACTGGCTCCTAGAGATACTGGATTCCTGTGAATGAACATACCATAGCAGGGATTTCAGACAAGCCTAGAAAATTACAGACTAGATAATTATAAAATAGTGAAAAGAGCTAAAGCTAATGTAAGGAAATCAAAATCAGCATTAGAGTGGGGAGTGTGTTCAATGAACTGTATGTAGCCTGAAAGTACAAAATAAAACTGCCCCCCTAATTGAGATAGCTCAGATGGACAGGGAGGCCTGGCGTGCTGCGATTCATGGGGTCACAAAGAGTCGGACATGACTGAGCGACTGAACTGAACTGAACTGAAATTTGTCTCTGCAGAGGCATGGCATTCTCTGTTGTTCCTCTTGTGATCCATTACCTAGGGGCATTCAGAAGAATGAAGGTCAGCCATCTTCCTTTACATCAATTATAGTTGTAAGGAGGCCGGTTCTTAAAGATGCTCACTTCTATGTTTCTGTGTTCACACTTGGAAATGAACATTCCTAACAAATATCCATTTAAACAATCCTATGTTTTACTGTGCATTACAAATACCTCATTTATATGCATTTTTATTTTTAAATTGGAGTATAGTTGATTTACAATATTTTGTTAGTTTCAGGTATACAGCAAAGTGATTCAGTTATACATATACATATATCTATTCTTTTTTAGATTCTTTCCCCATATAAGGTATTACAGAATACTGAGTAGATGAAAACTCAGATAATACTTCTCACTGGTTCTCATGCATTCATGTAAAATTTATTGGGTGCCTCCTCCATCCTGTGCCCTTTGCATACAGAGGTGAATATGCTACGGTCTGAACTTTTAGGGGATCACAGTCTAGGGAGCAGTCAGATTTAGAAATGGATAATTAAATAATAGTGTGATTAGTTCTATTAGTCTCTGCCAGGTTGGGACAAGGCTGAGGCATGTGAGGTGCTTGCCTAGGACACACAATTTAAGAAGGCTTCAAAACTCACTATTGATCATGGAGTCATTTTCTTTGATGATTAACAACATTTTAATGCAATATTTTTTAAAATTCAAAATGACTGCCAAAAAAAATCCATGATGAACAACAGTGCCCTTTTTTGACTTGTAGGGTAACACATTCACTGGTTCCAGGGATTAGATCAGGGGCATCTTGGCAGAGGAGGCAGTATTCAACCTCCTACAGATACTGAAATGAGGAAGGCACTTTGTGGGACAGTGCCTGTGAGAGGCAATGCTTGTCTTCCCATTGAGTCTTCTAGCTGTTAGGGGTGTTGGCAATGGCTTAGCTTTGGGTGGAGGTCTGTAGGATTGTTTGTCTTGCCAAAACAGACTAGGCACTGATCGAATTTGGCAATCGTTGCTCTGGGAAATAAAAGCAGGGGCTTTCTTAGAAATGCTCCACCTTGACAGGATGCTAGCTAAATGCAGCATGACGGCCATCTGGAGAGATGACTAGCGATGGGGGTTCCATATGTGCTCAGGGGAATATTTTTTTGGATTGGTCAAGGCAGCAACTGCTGTGGTGTCTGAAAGGGGCAAGATTGAAATGTGTGAGTAGATCAGAGCTGTTGCCTTCAGAATGGCATCCTTCGGACTCTGTGTTTCACTAAGTTACTGAGGGCCATAGTGGACAAGGGGATGCGTGTGAATTCAGAGGCAAATTAGTGCAAATTTTAGAGGCAGCTTCTAATAGGCAGCAGCTTGAATTGAGTTATATAAGGTTAGCTTGCTTGCATCAGAGAAGGCAATGGCACCCCACATCAGTACTCTTGCCTGGAAAATCCCATGGATGGAGGAGCCTGGTAGGCTGCAGTCCATGGGGTCGTGAAAAGTCGGACACGACTGAGCGACTTCACTTTCACTTTTCACTTTCCTGCATTGGAGAAAGAAATGGCAACCCACTCCAGTGTTTTTGCCTGGAGAATCCCAGGGACGGGGGAGCCTGGTGGACTGCCATCTTATGGGGTCGCACAGAGTCGGACATGACTGAAGTGACTTAGCAACAGCAGCAGCTTGCTTGCATTGAAAAGAATTGGTCTTAGTTTGCTTCACTTTCAGCATAAGATCCATAGCAGTGTGATTCTGATCCAGTTAGAGCAGATCCTGCAAAGGGCCAGGTTCCCTAACTCACGTGTCTCCTCTCCGGCCCTGCTTCCACACTCCACCCACATGGCATCCACCTGGTGGGGAAGCCTATCAGAAGGTACAGGTTTCATTTCCCAAACAGAAATGATTTTCACAGGCTTCTAGAAGATCCTTATTCATACTGCATATCTACTCCAAGTCAGGGCCACCTCAAGATCAGCTAAGAAACCTCTTATTTTTTTAATGCAGTTTTCCATTACAAAAGTCACAAATATTCATTATAGAAAACTGGGCAAACATAAAAAAAATGAGACAAAGGGAGAGATCATATAATCTGACCTTTGAAAGTTGATCATTGATAATGTTTTTTAGAAGATTTTTATTCAGTTATTTTCTGTGCATCAGAATAAATGCATATGTGTATATGTAGATATAGATTTGCATATGTATATATATGTATATATGTGTGTCCAAATAGTTTATAAACACACACATATGTATAATTAAGTATGGTTCCAATTTTTTGCTTTTTTTTTTTTTTAACTTACCGTTCTTTGTTCTCATCAGCCCACACAGTCAACCACTTCCTTTTTGAAACTCTCACTTCCCTTGGCTTCTCCTAGGTTTCCTCTGATTCACTTCTGACTTGTTAATCGTCGTTTGTCTGACCATCAAATGTTGGGATTCTGCAGAGCCAAGGTCTTCCCCTTCTTCTCTTTTTACTTTGCATTCATGTTTTCAGTGACTTTACCCATCATCATGACTTGAAATATAATTGACAAACAGATATGTCCCACATTTCTCTCTCTAGCACAGACTTCTTCTTTAAGATCCATGTTCACACATCCTGATGCATACTTGACATCTCAACCCTGAATGTTTCCCTGGCATCTCAAACCTAACAGGTCTCCAGGGAGATCTTGACTTCCTCTTCTTGTTCCTTGCTCCTCAGTCTTACCCATCTCAGCAAATGGTACTGCTCTCCACCAGTGACTCCATCCAAAAACTAAGGAATCATCCTTCATGTCTCTGTTTCCTTTATGTCTCACATCTAGTCCATCACCCACTCCAGCCTTCTCTACTCTAAATTATATCTTGAACCGACTCACTCCTTTAGAACTCCATTGCTACCCCTTGGGCTTAAGAAATATCTTTTTTACCTAACTGTTATCCCCTCCAACCCATTCCCTACACATTCATAATCATCTTTCTAAAAGATAAATCATATTATGTGATAAAAATCCTTAAATAGCTAACCATTGACTGGTTAAATGTGTGGCGCTACAAATGGAAAGAGCTCTAGGATATATTATCAAATGAAAAAATCAGTGTATAGAGGAGTATATATGGCATGTCACTTCTGGCATTTGACATAGAGACAAATCAACAACATGTATTTGTATCTGCATTGAAATTCTGAAAGGATTCATAAGAAACTAATAAAAATGGTTACCTGTGAGAGAATTCAATGGTGGTCCAGTGTTTAAGACCTTATGATTTCACTGCTGAGGGTCCAGGTTCAATCCCTGGTCAGGGGAGTAGGATCTCATAAGCCATGGTCTGGCCAAAAAAATGGTTGCTTGTGGATGAGTAGGGGAAAATATCCAGTGGATAAGTACAAGGGTTGAGAGAGAGCAAGATTCATCACTCATCAAAAAAGTAAATCTTTTTTATACTGTTTGGATTTTTGAACCATCTGGATATATTCCCTATTCAAAAAATAAAAAATAGAATTATCCTCCCATTGCACTTAGAATTCAACTAATACTCTGTGCCATGACTTACAAAACCCTGCCTGGTCAAGCCTCTGCTCACCTCTCTACTTTCCTCTTCTATCATCCCTGTTACTTTCTTACTGCTCCCAAATGATCTTCTTTCAATTAATCAAACTCAGCCTTTGTGTTTTCCTCTCAGTGCTTTTGCACTGTCTTTTTCCTTTGCCTTGACTGCCATTTCAACTGATCTTCACAAGTCTATTATCTTTTCATCTGTAAATCTCTGCCATCTAAGAGATATCTTCACTGGCTGCTTCATCTCAGTATATTCACCCCATCCTACCTTTTATTCTCAGTCATAGCACCATGGTCTCTTTCTCTATAGCATTCCGTACCATTGTTTATTGTTGATTTAAGTGAATTATTCATTTTGTTGTTCATCCACCAGAGACTAAGCTTCATGAGGGTTGGAACCATTTATATAATTTTCACTGCTGTATAACCATCCTCTGCCCAGTGCTTGGTGCATAGTAGGTGATCAGTAAGTGTTGACTCAATGTATAATTGTAGATGCCTATGTCATGAATGATCTTACCTGGTGGCTCAGTCGGTAAAGAATCTGCCTGCAATGTGGGAGACCTGGGTTTGATCCCAGGGTCTGGAAGATCCCCTGGAGAAGGAAATGGCAACCCACTCTAGTATTCTTGCCTGAAGAATTCCATGGACAGAGGAGCCTGGTGAACTACAGCCCATGCAGTTGCAAAGAGTCCAACATGACTGGGCAACTAACACACACACACATGTTATGAACATTTACCCATGTCATTACAAAATTTTTAGAAGTATCCTTGTAACAGTTGCATAATATTCCATCCAGTGGATTTAGCACAGTTAACATAACCATTTTCATATTTGTTGACAATTAGGTGGCTATTGAAACTATATAAGAGTAGGTTTAACTTCAAAATTGTTAGTATGCCATATTGTTGGATTTAAAATATTTTGATTTCTGTGATATCTTGAAAAGTGATATCTTCAAAAAATTTTAATTTGTATTTCGTTGATTACTGATAGTTCTACTTTTTTTCCATATTAACCACTCAGACTTCTTTTATGGATTATCCACAACACCTTTTGAATTACGTCCTTCTCTTTCCCCAGTGCTATTGTCTTAAGCCAGGTTCTTACCATTTATAACCTGAATTGCTTTCACAACTTCCATATTGGTCTCATGACCTCTGATCTTGCCTCCCTCCAATGCATCCTTTCTCCTGAAGTCACAATTGTTTTTTCTAAAATGCATATTTGTTTATAGTTTTGCCTACTTACAACTCTTGGACTCTCCATTGCCTAGAAAATAAAAAGTAAGGTCTGCCATGTTCTGGCCTATAAGTTTAGCTTCAGTGGGCTCCAGCTGAAAATCTCACCTTCATCTAACCTCACACATCATGCCTCTTGATCTACTTAAAGTTGCTCTTTCTTTCTGAAATATCCTTACGCAGCATCTCCTGTACAACTATGGGACATCTACTCATCTTTCAAAACTTCTTCCATGAAACTTGAGTTCCCCAAACTTGGTAAACCTTCCTTTTGTTACACTTCTACCTCATTCAGGCTTCTATCATCACAACTCTGATGCTGGTTGTGCCACTTTTTAAAATTTAAAAAAAAAATTAATGTTTAATCTCTCTGTAGATTTTAAGCACTTCAAGAGACAGATCGGTTTTTATAAACTTTATATTCTCCAGTGTCTAGCACATGTCTTGAAATATAGTCTGTATGCAGTGACTATTTGTTCAGTTTTGTATCCGGTTATTTGAGTATTAGTGCTTTCCTTATATATTTTGTATGAATTATTTAAATGGTTAAAATAAGACTATTATTATGAATTTTTTTTATCAGTTTTCAAATTGCCTTTTATGTTTAATTATGAGGTGATAGAATGGCTTGGTCTTAACAGAAGTTTTTAATAGGTAAAAAGTCAAATTTATTAATTTTCTAAGTTATTTCTTCCATTATTTCTAAATTTAGAAATTTTTATTTCTATTAGTGATTTGATAAATACTTATTTCTGTTTTATTCTGGCTTTATCATTTGAAGTTTGTGAACATTTGACTCAATAATTCATCTAAAAATTACTTAATGCTGTTTACTAATAATTTTATTTATTTTTCCTGAGATATTTAACCATATTTTCCAATATCATTTATTCAGTTCAGTTCAGTTCAGTCGCTCAGTTGTGTCCGACTCTTTGCGATCCCATGAATTGCAGCATGCCAGGCCTCCCTGTCCATCGCCAACTCCTGGAGTTCACTCAAACTCACGTCCATCGAGTTGGTGATATCATCCAGCCATCTCATCCTCTGTCATCCCCTTCTCCTCCTGCCCCCAATCCCTCCCAGCATCAGAGTCTTTTCCAATGAGTCAACTTTTCACATGAGGTGGCCAAAGTACTGGAGTTCCAGCTTTAGCATCATTCCTTCCAAAGAACACCCAGGACTGATCTCCTTTAGGATGGACTCGTTGGATCTCCTTGCAGTCCAAGGGACTCTCAAGAGTCTTCTCCAACACCACAGTTCAAAAGCACCAATTCTTTGGCGCTCAGCTTTCTTCACAGTCCAACCCTCACATCCATACATGACTACCAGAAAAACCATAGCTAACCTTTTTCTTCCTCCTTTTTTGAGATGCCTTCTTTATCAGTATTAGTTTCAAATATGTAGTAGGATCAGCATTGGGGATATATAGGATTCCATTGATTTGTATGTCTAAATTTGTTCTGGTATCCTAGTCTTTTAATAATTGTAGATATATAGTGTGTATTTTGAATGCAGTAGACTATAAAAAAAAATAATGTCTGATAGGGCTAATTCCAGGGCTTTCCTGGTAGTTCAGCTGGTAAAGAATACGCCTGCGATGCAGAAGACCCTGGTTTGATTCCTGGGTCAGGAAGATCCCCTGGAGAAGGAATAGGCTACTCACTCTAGTATCCTTGAGCTTCCCTGGTGGCTCAGATGGTAAAGAATCCACCTGCAGAGCGGGAGACCTGGGTTTGATCCCTGGGTTGGGAAGATCCCCTGGAGGAGGGCATGGCAACCCACTCCAATATTCTTGCCTGGAGAATCCCCATGGACAGAAGAGCCTGGCAGGCTACAGTCTATGGGGTTGCAAAGAGTCAGACATGACTGAGTGACTAAGCACAAGCACAGGGCTAATTCCATTCCATTTCATTACTTTTCTTTTTCAAAAGTTTTCTGTGCACTTTTATTGCATTTGTTTTTCCTACTAAATCTTGGGATCATTTTGCTAAGTCCCCCAAAGAATCCTGTTAGTGTTTTGATTGGAATTCAACTAAAATTATAAATAATTTAAGAACAAATTGATTTCTCTTTACCACATTCAGCCTTCCAATTGCAGAACATGGTATGTCTCCTTACTTATTCAAGTCTCTTTTAATATATTTCTCAGTTAAGTTTTATAGTTCTCTTTTTGTAGGTCTCACATGGTTCTAATTAAAGTTACTCCTACGCATTTTGGATTTCATTTAGCAGACTTCTCTGGTATGACTGAGAATGCCCATGCAGCCCACATAAATCTAATCCAGAGTATTGGGGTGCATATTTTGTAGGCCAGGTGGTCTGACAGTAATTGAGGCCATATAGTATAGTGGCGTCTAGGCAGATCTGTTTCTGAATCCTGGTTCTGTCACTTATTAGCTATGTAACGTTGGGCAAAATACCTAAACTCTCTGTAAACTCTGTCTCAGTGGATTTATCTGTAGAATGGGCTACCCCTGCCAGGAGCTTAGGGTGTGCAGGCTAATGAAAGGGAAGGTTTAGCCTGGCACTTGGTACATGATAAGTGCTCAACAAATGTGAACTATGGTGCTGATGATGGTGATTGATAGGAATTGAGCATTCAGAGAAAAACTGGAAACAGGACTGTCTAGAGCAGTTCAGATTGTCAAAATCATCGAGAAGTGAAAAAGAAGAAAGACCTAAAAAAGAATGAAAGACGAAGAGAGAAGAAAGAGGGAAAAGGGAGTTGCTTGTGGTCGGGAGTTGTAAGACCCCTCTTCTCATGGGAAGAGCATGTATGGGAAAAGACTGCATTATTGTTGAAACACATAGGAGGACCATCCTGGGGCAACCCCCAGAGCCTGGGGAGAGGTAAAAGGAAGCAACAAAACACCTGGAGAGTTGTTATTCACACAGCTGCCCACCTGCCCACTCAGCTGGGCCTCCACCCAGGATGGAGAGAGAAGCTCACCTGAGAGCTGGTGGAGGGATGTGTCCTGGTAGGCATGGGAAACTGCAGAGCCAGATTTCCACTTGCAAGAGATGCTTCTTTGGGATTGTGGAAGTCCGAGTGCAGCTGACTTATTCTCTGAGAGCAGCTGCAAAGGGAGGCCAGCGTGGCTCTTGGAAAGAGATGGAAAAGATAGCCCAACACTTTAAGCTGGGAGGGCATGGATTTGGCTCATTATGATCTTACTAACCGGGCTTCTCTGGTGGCTCAGACGGTAAAGCATCTTTCTGCAATGCGGGAGACCTGGGTTTGATTCCTAGTTCGGGAAGATCCCCTGGAGAAGGAAATGGCAATCCACTCCAGCACTCTTGCCTGGAAAATCCCATGGATGGAGGAGCCTGATAGGCTACAGTCCATGGGGTTGCAAAGAATCATAGCATATGTTGCTTGAGAGTGTTGGTGCCATTTAACTAGGCCAAATCACTTCTTAAATGGTGATGGGCATGAGGTAGGGAGTGGGGAGGATGGAAGGGAGGGGGGAGAGAGAAAAGAAGAAGAGAGGTTGCTGTCTCTATGGGAATGCTTACATAACTATAGATTCGATTTAACTGTATGCACAGCACAGCATGAGTTTTCCTATGTAGGTGTTTTTACACAGCCAGCTGCAAGCAGGAAGTTTTATTTATTGTGTGTGGCTTTGTTTTGGGACAAATAGAACTAACATCCTTAATTTAATTGGAGGTGCAAATGGGAAGCTGAAGGGCGAAGATCCCTGTAAAGAGAATATGAGAAACATCCTATTGCCTAATGATTCCTGTTCTAATTCTGTTATATTCCCAAGAACATCCTCAAGACGCTAGTCAACAATGATTTTTCCTGATAAAAGTTCCATTATTAAACAGCAGATATTTGAGAGATTCTTGGATATCATCATATCCTATAACATTAGCACTGGAAATGCCCTTTGAGACCAACCAGTGGAGCCAGTGAGCCCCAGCAGAAAGAAATGACTCATGTATGGGTGTGTAATGAGCTGGTGGCAGGGCCACAACCAACACTCCTAGCTCACAGTGCCCTTTCTTTCCTCTGTGACATTGAGTCTGCGTACTTAAAAAAAAAACAAACAAACAAAAAACACTTTTTATTTTGTATTGGGTTATAGTTGATTAACAATGTTGTGACAGTTTCATGTGAACAGTGAAGGGACTCATATATGATGTATATGTACATATACATGTATCCATTCTCCCCAAACTCCCCTCCCATCCACATAACACTGAGCAGAGTTCCCTGTGCTGTACAGCAGTTCCTTGTTAGTTATCCATTTAAAATATAACTATATGTACATGCCCAGCCCAAACTCCCTAACTATCCCTTCCCCTCATCTTTTTCCCCTGGCAACCATAAGTTTGTTCTCTAAGTCTGAGCCTCTTTCTGTTTTGTAAATAAGTTCATCTGTATCATTTCTCTTTAGACTCCATGTATAAGGGGTGTCATACAATATTTCTCGAATTTGCCTACTTTTGGAAGCTCCTAAGACATCCTGTCTCTTAGCCCTTCCTCAGCCTTTGCCCTGTGACCTTCTAGAGCATTTGGAACCTGTGTTATAAACCCACCCATGTGATTTTCTTTCTTCGGAGGAATAGGGTCATGGGAGCATCATATGGCCCACATATGGAAAAGGAAGGAATATTTTGCTGAAGCTGAATTATCTTTTTATCTTCTTTTCCCCTCTAGAAATATTTCTGAAGAGATACTTTAAATTGTATAAACATTTTCATTTCACAGCATAAAGACTGGCTCGTGCAGGTAAGGTTTCTCATGTGGTCTGGAACACAACTTCTGATGTTACCTGTCGCACTGTGCACTCCAGTACTCTTGCTTGGAAAATCCCATGGACGGAGGAGCCTGGTGGGCTGCAGTCCATGGGGTCGCTAAGAGTCGGACACGACTGAGTGACTTCACTTTCACTTTTCACTTTCATGCATTGGAGAAGGAAATGGCAACCCACTCCAGTGTTCTTGCCTGGAGAATCCCAGGGACAGCGGGGCCTGGTGGGCTGCCATCTATGGGGTCGCACAGAGTCGGACACGACTGAAGTGACTTAGCAGCAGCAGCAGCATAGCACGACAGCATTCTCAGTCTTTGACCTAGCTTTGATCTCTTGCAGGACCAGCACGGGGCCTGATTCCCTATCCCCAGTGAGGGGCAAGGACCCAGGAAATAGCTTTGAATTGAATCCAGGAGCAGACGGGATGTTAGGAAGAAGCTCAGGTTTTAGGCTTGTAAATTTGTCGTGTAGCCTCAGGTCAGTCCATGAACCCTTCTCAGCGTTGTTCTCCTTTATGTAAATGGATGTTGACGCTAGCACCACCACTACCTCCAAGAGGAATGTGGGGATGAATGAGACTGTGGTTACCAATACTCTCTGTGAACTGAAAGGGCCACCTACAGAAAAAATAGCATTTGACAGTAGTGGCTAACATTCTAGGAGTACTTGTTGAGTGCCAGAAAGCATCTTCAACTAGCACAAGAGTCCTGTGAGGAAAGGGCTACTGTTATTCCGTTTTATAGATGGGAAAACTGAGGTACAGGGAAGTGAGACAATTTTTACAGGATCTTATATCCCCAAGGACACAGAGCTAGTAAGTGGTTATGATATTATAAGCTAATGAGAGGTTATAACTTGCTCAGACTGACACAGCCAAGTTTCAGAGACAGCATTTAAATCTAGGTCTCTTCGAAAAGGGAACCCTCTTACACTGTTGGCAGGAATGCAAACTAGTACAGCCACTATGGAGAACAGTGTGGAGATTCCTTAAAAAACTGGAAATAGAACTGCCATACAACCCAGCAATCCCACTGCTGGGCATATACACTGAGGAAACAAGAACTGAAAGAGACACGTGTACCCCAATGTTCATGGCAGCACTGTTTATAATAGCCAGGACATGGAAGCAACCTAGATGTCCATCAGCAGATGAATGGATAAGCAAGCTGTGGTACATATACACAATGGAGTATTACTCAGCCATTAAAAAGAATACATTTGAATCAGTTCTAATGAGGTGGATGAAACTGGAGCCTATTATACAGAGTGAAGTAAGCCAGAAAGAAAAATACAAATACAGTATACTAACACATATATATGGAATTTAGAAAGATGGTAATGATAACCCTGTATGCGAGATAGCAAAAGAGACACAGATGTATAGAACAGTCTTTTGGACTCTGTGGGAGAGGGTGAGGGTTGGATGATTTGGGAGAATGACATTGAAACATGTATAATATCATATGTGAAATGAAACACCAGTCCAGGTTAGATGGAGAATACAGGATGCTCGGGGCTGGTGCACTGGGATGCCCCAGAGCGGTGGTATGGGAAGGGAGGTGGGAGGGGGGTTCAGGATGGGGAACACGTGTATACCCGTGGTGGATTCATGTTGATGTATGGCAAAACCAATACAATATTGTAAAGTAATTGGCCTATAATTAAAATAAATAAATTTATATGAAAAAAATCTAGGTCTCTTGACTCCTGGTCCAGTGTTCTGTCTACTGAGCCTCATGCATGATGTGCTGGGAAAACCATACCTGGTATGTCCTACGGAAGCATGCTTGTAAGGTACTCCTCTGCTCTGAATATGTCCTCTTGCCTGAGGAAAAGGTGTAGCAAGTGGAAATGAAAAGTTTTCCCTGGGTTGAAGAACTTCAAATCATGGGTCAGTTTTCAAAAGGAGCCACTGGGGGCCTGGGGGAGGGTGTGTCATAGCAGGTGGGTTGGTGAAAATGAATATGCACAGTTGGTCTAGAAAGAAATGACATATTTCTCTCTTATCTATATTTCTATCCTAAACAACCTAGGTCCGGATCATATATATATATATTTTTTTTTTTCATGTCAACTTGCTGAAAGGATATTTTTAAATAAGATATGACACCAGTATAACTTGGCCAATAGCAAGCACCTTTGTAAAACAATTTGACATGCTTCCCTGGTGGCTCAGAGGTTAAAGCGTCTGCCTGCAATGTGGGAGACCTGGGTTCGATCCCTGGGTCGGGAAGATCCTCTGAAGAAGGAAATGGCAACCCACTCCAGTATTCTTGCCTGGAGAATCCAATGGACGGAAGAGCTTGGTGGGCTACAGTCCACGGGGTCACAAAGAATCAGACACGACTGAGTGACTTCACTTTCACTTTCAATAAACATCCAATGATGTGGTGCTTATTACCTGGCCTTTGTGTATGAAGCTGGGACCCTCATTCTGTTTCTGAAAATAAAGCCCACTGTTCAGTGCCAATCTAAAGATCCTTTACACACTGTAAAGGCATACAGTCACACTGTATGCCCATTTCTGGGACACCTACTCTGAAGTCTGTATGTTGAGGATACAGGGGTACAAGGAAGTGATGTACAGTTCCTGTCCTCTCAAAGCTCAGCATTAAGTGAGAGTGAAATGGCTCTTACCCACAGAACACTAGTTTTCTTCAAAGTCTGTAATAAGAATTATAATAATGGTGCCCACAGAAGGATTTACAGGTTTCAAAATACACACATTCTATTCTAAATAACTGTATTGATTTTCTGCTTACAGGTGTGTTTGGTCTTTTAAAAAGTCATGAGGACTATAGCAACATACAAGATAGACAGTGAGTGTCCTCCATAATCCCACATCATCTGAGGTAATCATCTCGGTTAACCATGTAGGGTCTATATCCTGTAGACTTTGTTCTCTCTCTCTCTCTCTCTCTCTCTCTCTATATATATATATATATATATATATATATAGTTTATGGATATTACAAAAGGGGGAACATGCAATGTGAGGAGTTTTGCACTTGTTTTCTTTCACTTATCTCAGAAGGCTTTCCATCCCCTTAAGAGGTGGGAAGGGAAGAACAAGCAAAGGGAAGAGATTGTGTTGTTGATCTGAATGACAGCAAAAACACCTTAATGGCAGGCACCAGTGGGGATCACTTTCTTTAAGCCAGGCACTGGGTCAAGTGCCTACCTGCAATTACCTTAGTGAAGCAAATCCTGGCCTTGTGCTTTCATGGCAGAGTGGCCTCAGCTCAGTCCCATAACCTATCTGGGCCTCCCTTTCTTCAACTATAAAATGGGAACAATGTCATAGGCCTCACAGGTGGATGTGCTCAGTTGTGTCTGACTCTTTGTGGCCCCATGTCCTCCAGGCATCCCCATCCATGGGCTTTCCCAGGTAGGAATACTGGAGTTGGGTGCCATTTCCTTCTCCAGGTGATCTTCCCAGCCCAGGGATTCAACCTGCATCTCTAGCATCTCCTGCATTGGCAGGCAGATTCTTTACCACTTGTGCCCCCTGTGACGCCCTCACAGGTGGATGGAGAGGGTTAAATAAATAAAGTACTTGTAGGAGTGCTGAGAACATTGCCCGGTGCATTCCCAGTACGTGTTACCCATTGTCTTCTTTGTTGCTATCATCATTATAGTTGTTTGCCTAGGACTTGGGGTGCTTTTATTATTCCTGCTTTACAGATGATAAAACTAAGGTTCAGGGAATTTGCATGACTTCTCCGGAGTTTTATGGCAAGTATGTTAGAAGAACAGTGATTCTGATCCTGAGTGAGAGCTCAAACACTGCCTTCTACTCCAGGCCTTCTCCACCTTCTGTGTGCAGATATATCACCCATGTGGCCTGTTTAAATGTAGGTTTTTGGGTCTTCAGGCCTGGGGAGGGGCCTGAGAGTGTGCACTTCTGAGGGTCTACCAGGGGATGCTGAGGCTGCTGGTCCTCTGGCCATGTCTTGGGGGGCTGGGCTCTGTTGCCTCTCTGTTGGAGACCTGAGTCTTCACACTAAATAGATTCTTCTTAAGAACCTCTAGCTGAATTTCCCAACTCTCTCTTCATTGAGTTTAGAACATTGGCTGTCAGGGTTTCTGCACGTAGATATGGGTCTCATAGGATTCAATTCAGCTTATCCTATATGTCGCCTTCATTTTCAGACGTGCCGTTTGAATCAGCAATACATTAGCACTCACTGAGCTATCCCTGCTTTGTCTGTCAATTGCTTTTAGTACTTATCAGATTCATTTCAGCAATGATAGTTTCACATTGTTAATTAATACCATTTTAATTTTCTGAAAAGTAATGTAGGTATTTTCTTTGCTTCTTTTCCTAATCCTTCATTTAACAAATCCATATTATGTCCCTATGGTGGGCCAGGCACTGTTCTAGGCACTCAGGATAGACCAATGAACAGAGACAGAAATGCCTGTGTTCAGGGAGCTTACATTCTGCTAACAGGGAAGGCATGAAACAGATCAGCAAAAACACTGAATAGTGTGTCAGATGAGAAGTCCCAATGGAAATAAGTTAATCCAGGCTGGGTAGGGAGAGAAGGCTGTGTTGGGAGGTGCTCCTTCCTGTAGACCAGTAGATGGTAGGGAAGGCTCACAGCTAAGAGGGTGTTTATGCAGGACCCTCAGGGAGCTGAGAAAGCATGGAGTGTGCATGCTTACTGTGCCTGACTCTTTGTGACCCCCTGGACTGTAGCCCACCAGGCTCCTCTGTCCATGGGATTCCCCAGGCAAGAATACTGAGGTAGGTTACCATTTCCTTATCCAGGGGAAAGAGCATAGCAAATGGCTATTTGGGAAAAGAGTATTTCAGGTAGGAGGAGCTGCAAATGCAAAGAACCCAGAGCAGAATTCTGCTAGCCAGTTTGGAGAACAGCCTGGAAGAGATTGTGGGGGTGAGAGAGAGAAGAGGAGTAAGAAGCAAGTCTGCAGAAGTCCTGGGTGGTGGGTCAGGCTGGAGAAGAACCTTGGAGAGCCTTGTGAGGATCTGGATTTTTTTTCCTGATATGGGACCCATGGCAGGATCTTTTTTTTAAAAAAATGTATATTTATTTATTTGGCTTTACCAGGACCTTCAGTTACAGCATGTGAATGCTTAGTTGCCTCATGTATTCCCTGACATGGGATCAAACCTGGGCCACCTGCCTTGAGAGCAAGAAGTCTTAGCCACTGGACCCCCAGGGAAGTCCCGATTGTAAGATTTTGAACAGGCAAATTTCTGTAAGATCACTGTGGCTTCTGTATGAAAAATAATGGGAGGGGAGAGTTTGTGCTGTCGGTTCGGAATGGAATAGAGACAGCAGCAAGAGATTGGAAATATTTGCTTTACAATCTTTCCTGATGTAATTAAGCATTTAAAAACTGACAGAGTGACTGGAACGAACTCTGTCTAAAGCATTCACAGTAAGGACATTAACAGCTAGCACTAACTGCAGACCTACTCTCTTCTGAGCACATGGATTATGGCTTCACATGCTGTGATTTCATGGAATCCTTGCCACAACTTTATCTAGTAGGCCACTGCCCCTTTCAGAGAAATAAACTAAAGTTCAGAAAGGTTAGTCCATTTGCTCAAGGTCACACAGCTAAGAAAGGGCAGAATCAGGAGTCAAGCTTTGGTCTCTAGTTCTACAATGCTTCCCTTCCATCTCTCATCCTAGGGATCACACTTGAAGAAAGATTGAAACCACTCTCTACTCTGCAATTTATCTTTATTATCTATCTTTAATACTTTAAAAAAAATCTATGTCTACTCCCCTGATTTTATGACTAGCTTTTAAGTTAGAGTGCTATAAAAGAATACTATGAGTGCAAGGTCCTAGGTTGGGAAATTGGGCCCAGTTTCATCTGGCGCATCCCCTGGCAAAGGAGAAAAAGACTCTGTTCTTAGCTGACAGGTGAGCTTTTCCAGGCCTTTCATCAGGACAAGCACATTTGTGTGTTTCCTTGACTCTAATTCAGGTAATTTCCTCAGCTACTTATATGAAAAGTAAGTGGCCAGTCCCCCCTCTAGACACTACTGGTTAGTGTATGCTGGAGACCGTGTCATCAGCTTGGCTATGTAAGTGTATTACCTTTCTGAAATGACATTAAAGAAGGCAAAAGCAAAGCAAGGTTCATATTGCTTTTGAAGCCTGCTGTTGGAGTAGTATCCACAGTGGATCATATGCTCATAGAATTTGCTGTAACTTTTTAAGAACTCTATAGTGCACCCACTGCATCTTGGAAATTTAACTTAGTTATCAGAAGAGAAATTTACTGCTATAATTTTTAAGGTCACATCCAATTGGAAAAACTGGAAACTTAAATAGGGAAAAGATATTTTGCTTCTAGGTAGAATAAATATACTAAGAGATCCACTTAATTCAATCCTTCCCTGCTCTTTGGAGCATGTGTGCACACTTGCACACACACACAGACACAGGCACAGACGCACACACAGGAAAGGCTGCAAGCTGTCTTTATAGACTTTCTATTGCTTCAGAAGCCACTTCCTGGCCTGCACTTTCATCTGAAATCTCGGTATGATATCTCGGCCCTGAAGGCAGTTATTTCTGTTGGTCTCTGGTTGAGAGATAGGCAACGTTCCGTCTTAGAAGCTTTATTCTGAGGGTTGAATAGCCATGCTGCCTCTCACCCCCACCCCATGAACGTGAAATGAAGAATGAAACGTGTGTCCACATAACTTTTTTCTAAGATTGAAAATCCTTACTATCTCTTGCCAGTGAATCAGCATCCTGTGGATTTGCATGTGTTTTTCTGGCAAATGCTCAGACATACGTGCCCAGCTGTTGCCTAAATTCCAGGGCCTAATGTGTTCCTTCTGGGCAAAAACTTCAAACCTTTTATCTGGAAGATGGCAAGCAAACCTTAAGGCTTTGTCACTTAACTGCCTTGTGACCACAAGCATGTCACTTCAGCTCTCTGAGCCAGTGACCTCATTGGTAAATGAGGGAAATGGTGCACTGCTCATCTGTACCCTGCTGGCCCTCACTTGCTCCAGGGAAGGTCTTCTGGTTTGGTGGTCAGTTTCCCACTCTGACTTATCTTGAGTGCAGTCTACAGATAAAAGGAAAGGAGGAAGTGGCAGGCGAGAGCAAAGACCTGGTCGGCCATATGCTCCTTGATGCCACAAGAATCCTTGGGCCCACATCATGTCCCTTGGTTAGAACACAGGTCTCCTGCGACCTTGCAGAGACACTGAGAACTCAGCCTGTGGAGGAGGGTGTGCTGTGTCAAGTGATCCGAGGGCAGAGCCCCACATGCCAAGGTAAGGGTATTCTGGACTTCTGGGCAGAGCTTTTCACTTTAAACTTTGACCATTTTCAATCTCCTTTAAGCCTTCCAGAGTGCATGACAGAGGCAGGGCAGGTGACACTATGCCCATTTTTACAGATAAATAACCTGATACACAGAAAATTGAAAGGATTTGCTCTTGGACACATGAGTCAAGTCCTAGAGACCAGCTTCCTTTACCATAAAGGAAGTGCCTTTTCATTGGATCCCTACCTCACTGCTATGTCTGTCCATAAATCTGAAATAGGAATGTGGCTCCTTTCCCTCCATAATGTGTGTGGGAGAAATGATGGGAGCTTGAAAGTCTTCTCTGTCTACATTTAGTCGCTCATGATCTCATGGCTTGAAATGCTATTGACATACTGATGGCTCCTCCAGTGTGGACTCTTCTAGAGCTCCTGATTAATCTATCCAAAACTGCCTACCTACTGGGCATCTCCACTGAAGTTGCTAGGAGACATTTCAAATTTGTCAGGTCCCAAACTAATCCTGATCTCCAGCCCCGTGCCCTCAATGGGCCATTTCTACAGTTTCTCAGGCCCAAACCCCTGGACTCACCTTTTGTCACCTCAAGCTCTCACATCCCACATCCAGGCTATCAGCAGGTCCTATTTTTCTATACCTTCAAAGCATATTCCACAGTCTAAGCATTTCTTCACCCTCCACTTCTGCCAGCCTGGTCTGAGCCACCATCATCTCTCACCTATCAATACATCACTGTAGTAACCTCCTACTCTTCTGCCCTCTCCTCCTCAACACTTTATTTCTCCTAGTCAGTCAGTTCAGTCGTTCAGTCATGTCTGACTCTTTGCAACCCCATGGACCGCAGCATACCAGGCTTCCCTGTCCATCACCAACTCCCAGAGCTTACTCAAACTCATGTCCATTGAGTCAGTGATGCCATCCAACCATCACATCCTCAGTTGTCCCCTTCTCCTCCCACCTTCAATCTTTCCCAGCATCAGGGTCTTTTCCAGTGATTCTTCCCAAAGCAGCCAGAATTCATGATAAAATGTGAATCAGAGCACGACCCTCATCTATGCAAAATCCTCTTGTGGTCTCCCAACTCACTTAGAGTACAAGTCACCAGTGGTGGCTGCTGAGGCCTAATTTGGTCCAGCCATCTTATTACCTCTCAGACCCTCTCTCCTGTTACTCCTCCTTCACTGCTCTTGCCACTCAGTCTATTCTGCCCATCGAGCCCACCAAGCATGCTGCTACATCAAGGCCTTTGCCTTACTCAGCTGGTCCCTTTGTCTGGACCACTTACAGTCTTCACCCCCAGTGTCCTCAGACCTACCATCCTCAGCTCTCAACTGTTTGCTCATGTCTTACTAGGTCAGCAAGACCTCCCCAAGTTATCCTACTTATAATGTCACCTATATCCAATCAGGCCTCTTACTGTGGTCTATTTTTCTCTTAGTCCTTATAACTCTTTAACATACAGAATTAACTTGAGTATTTGTTGTCTGTCTTACACCTCCCATTAAAGTATAAGATCCACATACAGGGATTTTTTTCATCTTGAACACTGATGAATCCCATATGCTTAAAACAATGTCTTCCCCAAAAATTGTGACTTAAGACATTTTGTTGAATATTTGTTGAAGGTAGAAAGAGAGAAAGCCAGTGAGTTTCATGGATGAAGAATGAAGGGCACCCTGTCATGCTCTTCATGCTGATATCTTAGTATTTGCCCTGTTGCATTGTAAGTTATGGGTTTGCATATGTGAATGAGTCAAGGTTAGGGTCATGATTAGAGACAGGGACCTTCTAGTCTTCATCTTTGAAACCCTGGCTTCTAGCACAGTTATTAGGGTACACTGAGTGCTGAATGAAATGTATTTTTTAAAGTGAAGAAGTAAAAGTCACTCAGTCATGTCCAACTCTTTGGGACCCCATGGACTATACAGTCCTTAGAATTCTCCAGGCCAGAATACTGGAGTGGGTAGCTGTTCCCTTCTCTAGGGGATCTTCCCAACCCAGCAATTGAACCCAAGTCTCCTGCACTGCAGGTGGATTCTTTACCAGCTGAGCCACCAGACAAGCCCAAGAATACTGGAGTGGGTAGCCTATGCCTTTTCCAATGGACCTTCCTGACCCAGGAATCGAACCGGGGTTTCCTGCAATGCAGGCAGATTCTTTACCAGCTGAGCTACCAGGGAAGTATTTTTAAATGTATTTATTTATTTTTATTGGAGGATAATTGCTTTATAAGAATCATTTTAATAAAAATAAAATTCAAAAATAACAGCAATATTTACTTCTAAATAGTATGAGGGTTAAGAACATTTATTCTGGATCAGACTGCTTTATGTATATTAACTCATCTCATTCTAAAGTAACCTTCTGAGTTACATATGTATTATTATCCTCATTTTCCTAATGAAGAAGCTCAAGTATTTCAGAGTTAAGAAACTTGACCATGACTATGTGTGGCTAGTTAACTTTAGAGGTAGGATTTGAACCTAGGCAGTCTGATCCAGAATAAATATTCTGAACTCTCATACTATTTAGAAATAAATAGTGTTAATATTTTTGAACTTCATTTATTATTAAAATGATTCTTATAAGATTATTATAAAGTATTTACACTATTTTCACATGCTAGAGAAGATTAAAGAGGTGGTAACACTAGTAGACTTCAGTATTTTCCATTGTTTTTGATACATTTATTAGACTGAACTTTTAGGTTGCCTTCTTGTCTAATGTTTGACAAGCTGTGGTATAATGTATTTTTCTTGACTAAAGTTTGACAAGCTGTAGTATAGTGTACTATTTTACTTGCTGTTTTTTTTTTTTTTTTTTTCTTACCGTGTTTTTCTTTTTTTTTTTTTTTAATTTTATTTTATTTTTAAACTTTACATAACTGTATTAGATTTGCCAAATATCAAAATGAATCCGCCACAGGTTTACATGTGTTCCCCATCCTGAACCCTCCTCCCTCCTCCCTCCCCATTCCATCCCTCTGGGTCGTCCCAGTGCACCAGCCCCAAGCATCCAGTATCGTGCATCGAACCTGGACTGGCAACTCATTTCATACATGATATTTTACATGTTTCAATGCCATTCTCCCAAATCTTCCCACCCTACTTGCTGTTTTTTAAGCTCATTGAAATGTATGGGTTTGCATACTTCTGTGAGTCAAGGTTAGGATAATATTTGGAATTAGGGTTAGGAGTTGCCCCTCAAGAGCAGGAACCTCATTTGCTTCATCTTTGAGACTCTAGCTGCTAGCACAGAGGAGCCATTGTTAAAAGAAGGATATAAAAGTAAATGGCTTTGTTCGTATGCCCTCCTGAAAATATCATTGCTGGACCATGAAATGGGCTGCCTTTGACCTAGACTAGAACGTCATCTATCAAAGTACAGGAGTAGAAAGTATGTAAACTTGGGAATTGTTTTGAGGCCCAAAGACTAAAATGCTATGGAATTGCCATACAGTAAAAAACTCCACCAAGATGAGTACATATTTATGCCAAGCAAGACAAAATTATTGGTGTTTTACTTTTGGTGTTTGTTCTTTGAACATCCTGGGGAGATAGGTTAGCAAAATTTATATGCATTCTTTCGAAGCTTTTTAAAAACATGGCACTATTACTGGAAAGATGAAGGGACTCAGAAGTGTTCAATGTTGTTATCTTTAGATTGCATGATTTAATGTATGAAATTTTAAAGCTAGATTTCCATTATAGTGTTCCTTTCAGCTGGTAAAAACATTACAAGTGCAGTGAAAATTGAATCAATGAGATCATATTATATATAGTCTGTTGCACACCTTCATTGACCAAAGTACAATGAAGAGGGCCGTGTTGTGGTTTTATGTGATTCTGTCTGGGTGGTTCTCTTGAATAAGTATATTCTTAGACAAGTTAATACTTTCTGTTAAATATGTATAGACAATAGTGAACAATAGGTCCAATAGATTACAACCTAAGCTTCGTGCTACAGTCTCTGTTTCTATGGCCATCTGTGTTTCAGTATAAATGACTGGACCAGGTGATTTGGACACAGGAGGTGTCCTGTGCATTATGTTGAGAGACAAAAAGAATGAAAGAGTTGAACAATACCCTTGGGTAGTGGTTCCTGCAACTTGCTCTGGTTTTGCATTCCAAGGTACTGGACCTATGGACAATGTTTTACTAACTTGGCAGAATGTATTTCTGTTACGTGTAGTTTCTGATGTAGAGGTTGTCCTCGTACCTCATATACAAATGACGTCATTCATCCCCATTCAACAGCCAATTACATAGTGTCTGCTCTGTGCCTGGCCCTGTGCTGGGCTCTGGGGACACAGAGATGGAAAGGCTTAGTCCTGGTCCAACTTGCAGCACTTCTCTGGGCTTTGAAAGAGTATCTAATAACTTTAGCGTCCAATGAGATGTTGATTTGTTGCTCTGAAAGGTAAAGGTTTTGTTTGCCTTGAGGAGGAAGGACTTATCAGGATGTTCTGATTCGATTGCCTGACATTTTCTCTTTCACATTTTCACCAGTGAACAATGGCTTTCTGTGCAGAAGTGAGACAAGTTGGCAATTTGTAATGTGGGTGATTAAGGATTTTCCTAAGAAATGTGGAGTTGACAACAGCTATAAATAAAGGTTTAACTATTCATAATTAATCTAGTCATAGTTTATGTACTACTACAAATGTTAGTAATGTCACTTGTAAATGTATTATTGACTTGAAAATAGAAATGACTCACTGAATTTTTTGTTCATTCTCTATCAATGCAAAATTGTTCCCCCTGTGTTTTCTTAATTGTTTAAATCAATCAGTCATGTTTTTAATGACTTGATATATTAATAAATTAAGGTTTGGGATCCACAGAGGGAAAATGTATACACATATTAGAGTAGATTATCCTTACAGGAGATTATATTCCTGCCAATATAGGAAATATTTGCTTTGAAGAAAAACAAAGGAGACTTTAAATTTTAGGAAATGATGTTGAGCTTAATATAAAGGCTAGCAAGCAAATTATAGTTATTTATAGGCCTTTCATTTGAGTAAAATGAACACAATTTAATACTTTACCTAATCTTGTGACAATATTTTTGTTCCTTTTAGTATTGTGGTTACATTTGGGGTACCATGTGCCTCGGGAGTTTTTCAAAACATCCTTGAATAAATGAAAGAACAATTGATTGCTTGGGATATGGGGTGATTCTTCATCTTTAGTATCCTTGCCTTTAGCTAATACACAGTAAAGTTCCAGGTTTTTCACACTATTCTCCTGCTGTGAACTCCAGTATCCTAATTATTACCCCTAAACACAGTCTGTTGTGTCCTATGGGTCACTAATCAATCAATCTCTTTCTTTCTCTTTCTCTCTCTCTCTCTCAGTTGGTTCCCTTCTTATTTCAGTACATCTTTCACCTTCTCAGCTGGTGCCCAATGTAGAAAAATAACCTCTGGACAGAGCCAATTAAGCAACTATTAATACAAATCTCAAAAATTAGTCCAAGAATAAATGAATAGAAGGTAAATGATTGGACTTGAATGTAATAGAAAGCATGAATTAATTGGGGTACATATAGTCTTTAAAACATGGGGTGTTCAGTGCTGTGTGACAACATAGAGGGGTGGGATGGGTTGGGAGATGGGAAGGAGATTCAAGAGGGAGGGGACATAAATGTATACCTGTGGCTGATTCATGTTGATGTAAGGCAGAAATCAACACAATATTGTAAAACAATTATCCTCCAATAAAAATTTTTAAAAACAACATGGGATATTTCCCAATATCCCAAATCATTAGACATTTATATGAGACTTTGTTTTCTTCAACACTTTGAGTACAAAGAACTTTGTGGAAAACAAAAGCAAACATAAAGACCAATGGATGACGTTCAAGCTGGAATCAAGACTGTGGGGAGAAATCGCAATAACCTCAGATATGCAGATGACACCCTTATGGCAGAAAGCAAAAGGGTCTAAAGAACCTCTTGATGAAGCTGAAAAAGGAGATTGAAAAAGCTGGTTTAAAGCTCAACATTCAAAAAAGGAAGATCATGGCATCTGGTGCCATCACTCTATGGCAAACCGATGGGGAAACAATGGAAACTTTTCTTGGACTCCAAAACTACTTTGGATGGAGACTGCAGCCATGAAATTAAAAGATGCTTATTCCTTGGAAGAAAAGCTATGACAAACCTAGACAGGATATTAAAGCCCAAAGACATTACTTGGCTGACAAAGGCCTGTAGAGTCAAAGCTATGGTTTTTTTCAGTAGCCATGTGTGGATGTGAGAGTTGGACCATCAAGAAGGCTGAGTGCTGAAGAATTGATGCTTTCAAAGTATGGTGCTGGAGAAGACTCTTGAGAGTCCCTAGGACTGCAAGGAGGTTAATCCATTCAATCCTAAAGGATATCAACCCTGAATATTCATCGGAAAGACTAGGCTGAAACTGAAGCTCCAGTACTTTGGCCACCTGATGCAAAGGGCTGACCCACTGGAAAACACCCTGATTGTGGGAAAGATTGAAGGAAGAAGGAGAAGAGAGCAACAGAGGATGAGAAGGTTGGATGGCATCATCGATTCAATGGACATGAGTTTGAGCAAACTCCAGGAGATAGTGAAAGACAGGGAAGCCTGGCATGCTGCAGTTCTTGGGGTCACAGAGTCAGACATGACAGAGTGACTGAATAACAACCAGTCAAAGGGTAGAAATTTTCAGTTATAAGAAGAATAAGTTCTAAGGATCTAAGATACAACATGGTGACTCTAGTTAATAATATGGTATTGTGTACTTGAAAATTGCTGAGTAGTCTGAAGCATTCTCGTCACATACACACTGTTTCAAACATACTTCTTTTCAAACGGTGAAAAGAAGTTCACTGTTTGAGCTGTTGGATTGTGCTAATTACCTTGATCTTAGTAATCATTCTGCAATATATGTGTATATGAAATCATGTTTTAGACTTTAAATACATACAATTATGTTTGTCAATTATTCCCAGTTATACTTCAATAAAGTTAAAAAAGAGACTGTGGTATATAAACACAAGGCAATGCTATTCATCCATAAGAAGGAAGGAAATCCAGTCCTTTGTGACAAGATGGATGGACCTTGAGGCCATTATGCTTAGTGAAAAAGAGAAAGACAAAGACTGTATGATCCTACTTATATGTGAAATCTGAAAAGAAAACCACCAAACTTGGGACTTCCCTGGTGGTCCAGTGGTTAAGACTTTGCCTTCCAATGCTTGGGATGTAGATTTGATCTCTTGTCAGGGACCTAAAGTCCCACCTTCCTTGGGGTATGGCCAAAAATTAAACAAAACAAAACAAAAACAAACTCGTAGAAACAGAGAGTAGATTGGGATGGGCTGTGGGGGAAATGGGTGAAGATGGGCAAAGGGTACAAACTTTCAGTTATGAGTAAGTTCTGGGGATTTGATGTACAGCATGGTGACTGTAGTTAACAATGCTGTACTGGATACTTGCAAGTTGCTAAGAGAGTAGACCTTAAAAGTTATCACCCCCCCAAAAAAAGTTAACTATGAGATGATGGATTTCTTAACTAACTTCATTGTGGTAATCATTTCACAATATATATGTATATCACATCATCACATTGTACACTTTAGTGTTAGTCGCTCAATCGGGTCTGACTCTTTGCAAGCCCATGGACTGAAGCCTGCCAGGCTCCTCTAGAATACTGGAGTGGGTAGTCATTTCCTTCTCCAGGGGATCTTCATGACCCAGGGATCAAACTTGAGTCTGCTGCATTGCAGGTGGATTCTTTACCTTCTGGGCCACCAGGGAAGCCCTGTGTATACTTTAAACTTATACAATGCTATATGTCCATTATAAGTTTAAAGTGTACAATATGATGATTTGATATAAATAAATATTGTGAAATGACAATGTTGTATGTCCATTATGGGTTTCTGAGGTGGCGCTAGTTGTAAAGTACCTCCTGCCAATGCAGAAGACATAAGAGATGCAGGTTTGATCCCTGGGTCAGGAATATCCCCTGGAGAATGAAATGGCAACCACTCCAGTATTCTTGCCTGGAGAATCCCATGGACAGAGGAGACTGGTGGGCTACAGTCTATAAAGTCACAAAGAGTCAAACGTAACTGAAGCAACTGAACACACATCCACACATGTCATTTTGAATACTGTAGCTTTGTAGTATAATCTGAAGACAGGTAGTGTGATATCCTCCAAAACTTTGTTCTTCTTTATCAAGATTGTTTTGTCTATTCAGGGTGCTTTGTGGTTCCGTATGACTTTTAAGATTATTTGTTCTTAGTTCTGTGAAAAATGTCATGGGTATTTTGATAGAAATTGTATTAACTGTGTAGATTGCTTTGGATAGTATGACCATTTTAACAATATTAACTATTCTTATCCAAGAGCATAGAATATCTTTCCATTTCTTTGTGTCATGTTAAATTTCCTTCATCAGTGTCTTTTAGTCTTCAGAGTATCGGTTTCACCTTCTTGGTTAAGTTTATCCCTAGGTATTTTATTTTATCTTTAACATGATTTTAAATGTTATTAAAAAAAACTTTCTCTTTTTGATATTACATTATTAGTGTGTAGAAATATGACAGATTTCTGTGTGTTAATCTTGTATCCTGAAACTTTGCTGAATTCATTTATTGGTTCTAATAATTTTGAGGTGGAGACTTTAGGGTTTTCGATATAAAATATCATGTCATCTGAAAAATAGTTTTACTTCTTTCCTTCTAATTTAAGTGCATTTTACTTATTTTTCTTTTTGGATTGTTGTGCATAGGACTTCCAATATTATGTTAAATAGCAGTGATGAGAGTGGACATTGTTGTCTTGTTTTTTAATTTAGAGGAAAGACTGTCAGCATTTTACCACTGAGCATATTAGTTGTAGGTTTGTCATCAATGGCCTTTATTCTGATCTTCAGAAGTTATATCCACCATTTTATCTTCCAGCTCACTGATTAGTTCTTCTGTTTCAGATATTCTGCTATTGATTCCTTCTAGAGTATTTTTAATTTCAGTAATTGTATTGTTTGTCTCTGTATGTTTATTCTTTAATTCTTTTAGGTCTTTGTTAATTGATTCTTGCATTTTATCCATTCTGTTTTCAAAGTTTTTGACCATCTTTACTACCATTATTCTTTTTCAAGTTTGCCTATTTCTGCTTAATTAATTTGGACTTCTGTGTTTCTAGTTTGTTCCTTCATTTGTGTAGTATAGTATTTCTCTGCCTTTTCATTATTTTTTTTAACTTCTTGTGTTTGAGGTCTCCTTTTCCCAAACTTCAGGGTTGAATTCTTTCTTTCTTTTGGTTTCTGCCCTTCTAAGGTTGGTCGATTGATTTGTGTAAGCTTTGTGTAGGCTGAGATTTATGCTGAGTTTTTTTTTTTTTTTTTTCCCTCTGATAGGCAATCCTGTCTGATGATGATTGGGTTTGTATTTTTGTTTTGTTTGTTGTTTAGATGATGCATCCTGCACAGAGTGCTACTGGTGGTTGGGTGATGTCGGTTCTTGTATTCAAGTGGTTTCCTTTCTGTGAGTTCTGACTATTTGATACTCCCTAGGGTTAGTTCTCTGGTAGTCTAGGTCTTGGAATCAGTGAGCCCATTCCAAAGGCTCAGGGCTTGATCTCTTCATCTAGGACTGATGAGATAAAAATGACTTCTTTGTTTTTTAGACTTCTTGTTGTAGTTATTTCCAAAATCTGGTTCACTATATCTTCAGTTTCTCTGCATCCAGTGTGCCTCAGCCTTTATATGATCAATGGCCTTTATTATGTTGAAATATATTCCTTCAATACCCAGTTTGATGAGAATTGGTATCATGAACTACCATATGATCAAGCAATTCCACTCCTGGGTATATATTCAGAAAGAAACAGAAACATCATTGGAAAGGATACATGTACCACAATGTTCATAGCAGCACTATTTATAATAGCCACAATATGAAAGCAATCTAAGTGCCCAGCAACAGATGAATGGAGAAAATGTTTGTGTGTATGTATATATACAATGGAATATTAATCAGCCGTAAAAAAGAATGAAATTCTACAATCTGCAGCAACATGGATGGACATAGAGATTATTATGTTCAGAAAGACAAATATTGTATGACATCAGTGGGAAGAGGGACACTTCATCCATATTTGTCTAGGCAAGAAATAAGATTCTAGGATATTGGTACAGGAATCAAAAAGTCTTTGTCACTTGGATGGTCTCTTCCCTCCATGCAGATTTTCCCTTGTATTGCTCTAGTTGTGTCCATTGGACTCAAGGAGGGCATCATGTGTTGGTTCTCTATGGCCCATGGCAATGATGCACTTTCAAATAGAACTGGCTTGGATTCCTAGGACCATGTTCTTTTACCACACTATGCTGTTTCTGTTGAATACAGTGTTATTTTAAAAGTTGTCTTCATTATTTGTAACCCGTGGAATAGGAAACAGCAACTTGCTCCAATATTCTTGCCTGGAAAATTCCATGGGCAGGGCTGCAGGACCGCAGAGAATCAGACACGACTCAGTGACTAAACACATCATTATTTTTAAATTGCTGATTAACAATTTTCTCTGTACTTTGTACATTCTGTCTGACAGTTTCATTTGGAGCTGGCGTCTGCATATGAGATCAATCTGAGGGCCTGGGTTTTCCCGGCCCAGATGTCTAAAACAGTCTGCCTTTTCCTCTCCACTCCCCATGCACCTCTTATCACTCAGGTCTACTGTCTTTTAATACTTATCACCATTTAAAATTTTCTTAAGTTTTTTTAGTTATTAATGATCTGACTCCTCTACCAGACTTTGAGCCCTATGAAGATATGAAGATATGAAATTTCTCTGTTCTATTCCTACAACTATATCCAAAATTCTTAGAACAGTGCCTGGCACCCAGGAAGCCTTGGATAGGCCATACGAGGAGTCTATAAGAATTTGATACTTGTCCATTCCCAAGGAATAGAATTTGTAATAAATACAGAACTCCATAAAAGGTGATTTTTATAACGTGTCATGTGTGTTTGTTTATTCATCCTTTAAATAAATTATAGAGTTAACAGTATGGGGTATATACTGAGCCAGGTGTTTAGAGTATAACAAATATATGACATATATGACTGTCTTCAATGAAGGCTTTCCTGGTGGCTCAGAGAGTAAAGGAACTGCCTGCAATGCAGGAGACCCAAGTTGGATCCCTGCATTGGGTAGATCCCCTAGAGGAGGGCATGGCAACCCACTCCAGTATTCTTGCCTAGAGAATCCCATGGCCAGAGGAGCCTGGTGGGCTACAGCCCATGGAGTCTCAAATAGTCAGACATGACTAAGAAACTAATATACACACTACCTTCAAGGAACTCATACACTAAGAAGGAAAGAGACATAATAAAAAATGGATATAGGTGATAAAAAGTACCATCTTCAAAGTCCATATAGTCATCTTTGACTTCATTAGAACTATCCAGAGAGGCTTAAAACATACTGATGCCCAGAAGAAGCCAGACACAAAGTACACATTCAGTTGCTCAGTTGTGTCCAACTCTTTGTGACCCCAGGGATTGTAGCCTACCAGGCTTCTCTGTCTATGGGATTTTCCAGGCAAGAATCCTGGAGTGGGTTGCCATTTCTTTCTCCAGGGGATATTCCTCACCCAGGGATCTAACCTGCATCTCCTGCATTTTATGCAGATTTGTTACCACTGTGCCACCTGCAGGATCTTAGTTCACAGATTAGGAATCACATCTGTGCCCCTTGCATTGGGAGCTCAGAGTCTTAAACACTGGACTACCATGGAAGTCCTTCTTCAGCCTTCTTATAATCTTGAAGCACTAAAATATGAAGTTCTCAAATAGTTCCGTATTGATAATGTTCAGCCCTCACTTCTCTGTTTGCATGCTGCCTTCTAACTATAAATGCCATGCCAGGGGCCCCTTCTGGCAAGCCTACATATTTTGAAGGGAGCCATGAAGTGACCAGGGAACTGGTGTCAGAATGTTTTTTACCAGTCTTATAATTTCCTCATGACAAACTGCCAAAGCCTCCAGATTTCACTTCTTTTCTGCTGCTTTTATTCCTGTGCACCAATGTCTTTTAGCATCATATTCCCTTATACACAATTGTGAAAGATTCTGATGAGCCCTTCTTCTATGTGTGCCTCTTCTGCCCTGACACTTTTCCATTTGTGTCCCATGTTTATAGGTCTGTGCTTTGTTTCAGCAATGTAAGCCTACTCTAGATATTTTGAATCCATGCTGCCTTTCTTCTGCTGCTCTTGCCACAGTGATGTAACACATCAACTGAGTCAGCTGTGACTGGGGTGGCTGGTCAAAGGAAGCAATGACCTGGGCCAAAATGGAAACCTCCTAGTGCAAGTGTAGAAAAGTGGAGATTACCCCATGAGATTCAGCAAAGTAAGAATTTCAAGTTTTCAAAAAGTTGACATTGGGTCCAGATATACACTCTGTATAGTGTAAGTTATCCCTGGGTGCTGAATACTAAATGTCTTAGTCATCTCAGGCTGCCATGACAAAATACCACAGACTGCATGGCTTAAACAACAGAAGAGTATTTTCCATGGTTCTTGAGGCCAGAAGTCTGAGATTAGGGTGCTGGCAAAGTTGGGTACTAGTTGGGACTTGCATTTCAGCTCGTAGGTGACCATCTTCCTGTTGTGAATGCACGTGGTATTTCCTCTGGGTGCATGGAGAGAGGGAGAGTGAGCTCCCTGGTGTCTGGCACTAATCCCATCATGAGGGCCCCACCCTCACGACCTCACCTAACCCTAATCACCTCCCAAAGGCCCCATCTCTAAATACCATCACATTGGGGGTTAAAGCTTCAAGAGTGAGGGTCTGCCTCACTCCTCACTTCCCATTTATTTCTCTTCCCACCCACTTTATTATAACTTTTCTGACTGTTGATTCTGGGCATGTAATTGCATTGACATTGACTCAGTCATTTATTTATTCATTGACTAAGTCATTTCGCCTCTCTTGAAATATTTTAAGTATCTTATATGTGTTTTGTATGGTTCTGTGCAGAGTGTAGAGCTGTCAACTACAGAGGCAAAAACTCTTCCCTTGTGACACTGGCATTAGATAGAGGTATTAGATAGACTGTGCCGAGTGCAGTGGGGGAAACGATGCAAGTGGGACTGGCTGGTAAGAAGTGCTGGGGGTTACTTTAAACAGGGTGGTCACTTCACCACAACTGGAAGAGAAAGTCAAGGTTTGTTGAGGATCAGACGAATTTTTCTTTACTTACCCACAGTATCCTTTCTAATCTCCCTCTATGTACATTTTCTACTGTCTCAAGTTCAAGCCTACCAGTTATCTCTGGATAAGTCCCGCTGATAGCCTTGCCTGATCTCGGGTCTAGGTTTGCTGCTAATTTAATGTAGCTCACATTCAATAATGCCAGTGGTATCCAATTTTTTATATCCCTCATCTCTCTGTGAAAAACTGTTGTCAAACCCAATAGCAATACCAAGAGCTATTATATAACAAATGCCTACCCTGTGCTAGATACTTTACAGATGCTGTATCACCCAACAATGAATCAACAATTTAACATTTAAGATAGTTATTGTTATTAACCCTTTACAGATGAGCATTCTGGGAGAATGAACTCCTTGTCTAATTTATAAAGTCAGACTAGAAACCCACATCAAAAGCTTTTTCTCTTTTCACCACACCAGGTTTCAGTTCTCCTGAGATAGGTCAATTCCCCATACTAGAGTTTCACAGAGTTCATCCTGGAGACTAGCTCTTAATGGTGCATATCTTGAGACCTTGACAACTTTGTATTCTCAGAGCAGGTCCTACCACTCCCTAACATCTTAGAAAACACATAAGCTTCATGTTCTTTGATCTTTTCTATCACCATAATTTAAATTCTGCTCTGTTCTAATAGTAGTGTATATCTGTTCCCTATATCCATGTCAAGTGTCTGTCTTTTGAGAAATTCATTTCAGTTATTACCGGACTATAATCAAAAAAGCCAGGCCCTTTCCCTTTTGATTACACACTACCTATTCTAGTATTCATTTCCCAGTCATTCTGCTAACCTACTTATTTTTTTGGTAACTTTTTCCCACAGAGGGTATTGGTAGATAGCCTTCATTTCCAGATTCATGTATGCCAATTCTAAATCTTTGGCATGTTTTTGCTGCTTTCAACATTATCATCCTTTTTTCATTGATATAATTAATGATTGCCTCCCACCGTCACCCTTCAATCAAGAAATCTGTGATATATCTCCTCTTTACCATGCTGCTGCTGCTGCTGCTAAGTCGCTTCAGTCGTGTCTGACTCTGTGTGACCCCATAGACGGCAGCCCACCAGGCTCCCCCGTCCCTGGGATTCTCCAGCAAGAACACTGGAGTGGGTTGCCATTTCCTTCTCCAATGCATGAAAGTGAAAAGTGAAAGTGAAGTCGCTCAGTCATGGCTGACCCTCAGCAACCCCATGGACTGGGGCCTTCCAGGCTCCTCTGTCCACGGGATTTTCCAGGCAAGAGTACTGGAGTAGGGTGCCATTGCCTTCTTCCCTCTTTACCATACATTTTGCCTTTTCATACTGTTCATGGGGTTCTCAAGGCAAGAATGCTGAAGTGGTTTGCCATTTCATTCTCTAGTTTGCCTACAAAGATCTGTATAGTCAAAGCTATGTTTTTTTCCAGTAGTCATGTATGGATGTGAGAGTTCAATCCTAAATAAGGCTGAGCACTGAAGAATTGATGCCTTTGAACTGTGGTGTTGGAGAAGACTCCTGAGAGTCCTCTGGACTGCAAGGAAATCAAACCAGTCAATCCTAAAGGAAATCAACCCTGAATCTTCATTGGAAGGACTGATGCTGAAGCTGATCCAATAATTTGGCCACCTGATGTGAAGAGCCAACTCATTGGAAAAGACCCTGATGCTGGGAAAGACTGAAGGCAGGAGGAGAATGGGACGACAGAGGATGAGATAGTTGGATGGCATCACTGATTCAATGGATATGAATTTGAGCAAACTCCAGAAGATGGTGACTGACAGGGAAACCTGGCACGCAACAGTCCATAGAGACACAAAGAGTCAGACACAACTGAGTGACTGAACAACAACAACAACAAGCACACATTTTAGGGATTATAGGGTGATACCCATTCCCAATGCTGATCTTTTCCACTCTCATATCTGTGTGCATGTGTATCAAGTACCCAAGCAATATACCTTTCCTTCTTCTAAAATCATAATGCCCTGCTAAATCCTCCATCACCCTCTGCCATTAAATCAGTGGATTTCAGTGCTTCAAAAAGGAGCATTACTTTTTAAAAATAGTCATTACTAGGCTTCCATCATCAAGTTAGGTATGTTTAAGTCCTCCTGGAGACAGTGGCCTTTAGAGTCAGGAAACTAAATTTCCAAAATTCCTTTTATATGTCAAAAGGAAAAACTGTGATATTCACTTGGACAACTATAGAAAAAGACTGATCATCTAAGTGCTGGTGTGGATACAGGGCTAAAGCTGCATTGCTTGTGGGAGCATAAAATATTGCAGCTACTTTGAAAAAGTGTCACAGTTCCTCAAAAATGAAACATGGAGTTGTCTATGACCCAGCAATTCAAGTCCTTGATATATTCCCAAGAAAAAGGAAAATCTATGTTCAAAGAAAAGCCCAGATATGGATGTTCATAGAAGCATTATTTATACCATCCCATACACCTGTCTATCAGCTGATGATTGGAATTACAACATGTGATCTGTCAGCACTGTGGAATATTATTCAGCCACAGAAAGGAATGGATTCTGGTACAGGCTGCAACAGGGATGATCCTTGAAAGCATTGTGCTAAGTGAAAAAAACAGCCACTAAAGGTTGTGTATTGTGTGATTCCATTTATGTGAAATGTCCAGATTAGGAAAATCCGTAGAGACCAAAAGTAGAATAATGGTTGCCAGGTACTGTAGAGGGAGTGGAATAGGAACTGCTAATGGATGTGTGGTTTCTTTTGAGCTTTTGAAATTGTTCTAAAATCAGATAGTGGTGAGAGTTGTATAACTCTGTGAATATACTATAAACCTCTGAATTGTATTTTTTAAAAGGGTAGCTTTTATATAGTAAGTGAATTATATCTAAATAAGGCTGTGAAGGAAGGAAAGAAAGAATGGAGAAAGGGAGGGATAGAGTGAGGAGGGGAAAGGGAAGAAACAAAGGAAGGGACAAGACTTCTTAAATTGGGCCCTAGAGCTTTACTCTAAGGCATCAATTGAGAAAACCCAGAATATCTATGAGGCAAGCAAAGGAACAAAAGTGGAGTACACTGAAAAGTGCCAGAGAGAGAAGTGAAAGTATGAGTAAGAAATCAGATAGCGGTGTGCCACCTCTACCAGCCACTCCATATTGATTAGTGCAACCTGAAAGATGAGAGGTGGAGGTCTGACCAAAGTGTTGCCTACAAAGTTTAAGGAAGAATTGACAACAGACTGGACTGAAGCCATCTTTTCTCTCTAGGACTCTGGAAGACCACTGTTCAGAGAGCTCCTCCTCAACAAGGAGCAATCATAATAGAGGAGAAATCCATGCACAAGGGAGAGCCACTTGTCCCTCAGCTCCTGCCTGGCACAGAGGGATCCAGATGTTTCCATGTGATCCCAGTGGAGGACCTGGAAGGGCCCTGAATGTTGAGATCCAACAGGCCTGCCATGGGGCCACTGTTGGGAGGGGAGAGGTGGCCCCAGGGCAGAAGCTGCAGGTGGACAAATTAATCCAGGGGCTGAATGGAGGATGTGCTGAGACTCTGAGGACCTGAAGGATAGTCATAGGCTGAGGTAGAGCAACGTCATCCATGTGGAACACAACATCGGGCCAGCACTGGCCCATGAGAATGGACTCTACATTTTGCAAGCCCTGAATCTCATCATTGGATGCCAAGAAGGTGCTCAGTGATAGAGTGGGGGTATCTGGGGGCATTACTGTAGAGGCTAGTGAGTAGCCACAGAGGGAACCCCATATCAACCTCTGTCACCATCTTGGGGAGATTGATATATAAGGTTAGGCTTGGAAACCCTGTAACACTGAGCCTTTACCCAAAGGTACTGAGTTAACCCAGAAGAGACTGTCTCTGATGGACAGAGAACTGAGTTTATATTCATTAGGAGGTTGAAAGATACCCCTTGTCACCACCATCCATAGGAATAGTGATTCCACATGTAGATGAGAATACTTACCAAGGCTTCTTGTCCTTGGCACCGCTGATGCTTTTGGTTCGATTAACCTCTGGTGTGTGGGTGGTCCTGGGCACTGTAAGATGTTTAGCAGCATCCGTGGCCTCTACTCACTAGATGCCAGTAGCACCCACCCTACTCCAGTCATGACCATCTGACCTCTGGGGGACAAAACTGCTCTCAGTCAAGAACCACTTCATTCTTGCAATAAAGAAGGTTATGCATCATAGACATCTCTCTATAGACATGTCCAGCTCCAGTCTCAGATATGCTGTATGATGTGAGCCAGGCAAACTTCCTCTCCTGTCTGACTTCCTCCCCCTGTTGACCACTGCAAAGAGCCTGCAAGCCATGTCCTTTCATACATAATACATGTCCTTCTTTGTATTCAGTCTTGTTTTTTACACTAAAATTACATCCTTTTTCTTTGCTCTCAGAGCCCCACAGGCTCTGTCTTGAGCTTCCAATTATTTGTACTACCTGTTCTAAGATGCATCCCCCAGCCCCACCCCATGGTGTTATTTTAATTAGCCCTTCCAGGTTTCTTCTTACCTCTCCCATCTTTCCTCCTCTTGCCTCCACTTACCTGCTACCCTTCCTTCTGCCTCTTCCTTCTCAAACTGGGCCCTTCTCTATGGGCTCATCTCCATTCTCTTCTTCTCTATGGGTTTCTTGGATGCCCCAACCTGCCCCACCTCAATCTGCTGCCTCCTCTATGGATGAACCTTCTCTTCCCAGGGAAGGCTGAGCCTGCCCTGCCTGTCCCCACCTCTCCTCTTTCTCCCTAGCTTCTTTCTCTATTTTTATTCTTTGTTTCACCGCAAGCTGAAATTCAGCTTCTTTCTTCTTTTCTATTTGTTATATGTGTCTGTGACCCTCCCTGTGTCTGCAGCCAGAGATGGCCAGCCAGGTGCTGGGAGGAGCACAGTACTGGTGTCAGTCACGCAGGGATATGGAATGAGATTGTACACTTGATGTCAACCAGATGTGCAGTGAACATTTGTCAAGTAGCTGAAAAGTTTCATCACTAATATCTCACCCAAGGCCTGGGGCACAGGAAGTGCTCAAGGCAAAAATGCCCTTGAATTGAACTCAGTAGCACTCTCCCTCTCACATTAGATTAGACAGTCCCGACCTCAAATCCGAATCATACTCTCTTCCTATGTCACACAGCCTCTTCTTTTTTAGGTTGAACCTTTCCTGATCTATGATTTGACTCTGCAAAAAACCAAAGACATTGCCTGAACCTACCACACAGAATCCTCCTTAAACCATCCTGCTGCTTTTTCTCTTAGTGCACTTTCCAAAATCAATTTTTCTGCTGATCTGAAGCTTATATCAAATACCTTTACTTTCTGGGAATTTAATTACGACAAATATGTCCCCAGGGTTCCCGCCAATTGGATTAGTAATCTGTGTCCCCAGAACAGGATCTCCGTGTACCATTGGAAGTAGACCCACACACCAAATCTTCCCTTGAAGGACTATCCCCACTCACCACCTCCCCACTTTCCTCTGTGCAAAGGCTTTCATATCTTCTCTCCTTCTCTGCCTTCCTTTCTGCCTGCAGCTCTCTCAGATGCAGCATTATCTGCTTTTTTGCCTCTTCCTTCTTCTTGCTCCTCATTCTTTACTTTTGTCTCCCCTCCTCACCCTGCTGCCATTCTCCAGCTTTTTTTTCTGATTTTTAAAGTCAATTTAATCCCCTTGGATAAATTAAGCAGTTGGTATTAGTTCCATTGGCAGATGAGGAAACTGAACCAAGAAGCAATTAAGTGACTTGGCACATCACTGCCAGAGCTGAGATTACAAGTGAAAGCCCTATTGCTTAGCCTGTGACTGTTTCACTTTGTCTCACCTATATTGCTGTGTTTATTTATTTATTTTCTGTGACCACCCACAACCTGGTATGTGGGATGTTAGTTCCCCAACCAGGGATCAAACTCATGCCCCTAGCAGTGGAAGCACACGGTCTTAACCACTGGACCACTAAGAAAGTGCCCCAAATGCTCTGTTTTTATTCTTAAAGGTTAATACCAATAATAATGAAAGAATCTGTGTGAATTCTCTCTAATATTTGTATAGAGTGGTGCTCAAGATCATTAATTCTTTCCACCCACTTTTGTTATTTGTTCTTTCAAAAATCATTTGAATAGTAAATAAGAAATGGTCATTATAAATTCATAGCACTTCAAATCAATAAAGTCCTTTCAGAAGCCATCATTTCATTAGAATCCTCAAAACAATCTTAAAAGAGGGCCTTATTAGACCCATTGTACAGATTATGAAACTGAGGCTCAGAAAACTTCAATGATTAATGTAAGACACAGCTGGGACATGCAGTGCAGTGCGTTCAACACTTTTCCTCTTGACTCTGAAGTTCATATTCTTTCAATTTTAGCATCCTACTTCACACATAAAGGGGCTGCATTTGTAAAACCCATTTAGCTTAGAGTATGAATATTTATTGCTAAGAGTAGAAATGCATCAAATTTACAGACAAACAAGGTAAAGGCAGGCCAGTAATATTATGTTTAGCTATTGATATAAGATGGAGCTGCTTGCAAAATTAGAATTCATTAGAGGCAATAGATCTTTTTCATGACTAAGCTGTGCTGGATCTTATTATCTTGTAAATAGCACCAAAATAAAAGACTTGGGGTTTAATAGGGTAATGAGACAAGGTGATTTAGGCCCCAGTTGAGCGTGGTGGGCCAAGGTCTGCCTGAAAGCTCACTCATAGTTCCCAAGAGGGCTGTGGCAGAGCCTGGGGGACCAGACTGGGCTCTGCTGAGTTGTATGTGAGTCACCTGTATTTTTGCCACTGGAAGCTTGATCAGGATTTCTGTAATGAAGTAAGAAGCCATGAAGATTGGAAACTGGACTATATAGCTGTTTGAAAGCTTAAAATTCGTTTATATAAATCAAAGGAATAGAGTTATACCCCACGTTAAAATACCATATGCCTGAATCCACTTGGTACAAGATGTGGTTCCCCATACATCAGAGATTCTGCATGTTTGGTCTGTGGATGGACTTCAGGTGGCATGTGAGAGCACTGGCCATTAGGGGCCCCACCGAGTGGGCTTAAGTGTGTGTTTCTGCATAGAGCCTTTGTAACGTTTGTCTGTCCCACCAAGGGAGCAGTGAATGGTTACCCACTACTAGAGAGAGCAGTGGGAGCCTAGGGCACGAGTGAGCCCACCTGAAGGGAGTGGGGTCAGGAGAGGATCCAAGCAGAACCTTGGAAATCAACCAATGATATGCCAGATGTTTTCATAAAATGATTCTCAAGTCAGTGTCACATAAATCATTTCATGATGAAGGGTGATTATTGGTAACTGTTGACCTGGGGCCTATGCATGCTCCGTGGGAAATTCATAAACTCCCTGAAACTCAGCGGTGACATTTTGCATGTCTGTTTGTGAATGAATTTCTAAGAGGAGCTCCTGCTTTTATAAGAGGCCTAGGGAGGCTCCTTGGTCCCTGAAGGTTAAGAACCACTGAAGTGGAAGAACTGGTCATGAAGCTGGGAGCTTCTGGCAATGACAGTGATTTGGGCTCCTTTCTTTCTTTTTATTTTTTTAAAATATAAATTTATTTATTTTAATTTGAGGCTAATTATTTACAATAATGTATTGGTATTGCCATACATCAATATGAATCCGCCATGGGTGTATACATGTTCCCCATCCTGAAACCTCCTCCCACCTCCCTCCCTCCCCATACCATCGCTCTGGGTCATCCCAGTGCACCAGCCCCGACCATCCTGTATCATGCATCGAACCTGGACTGGCGATTTGTTTCACATATGATATTATACATGTTTCAATGCCATTCTCCCAAATCATCCCACTCTCGCCCTCTCCCACAGAGTCCAAAAGACTGTCCTATACATTTGTGTCTCTTTTGCTGTCTCACATACAGGGTTATCGTTACCATCTTTCTAAATTCCATATATATGCGTTAGTATATGGTATTGGTGTTTTTCTTTCTGGCTTACTTCACTCTGTATAATAGGCTCCAGTTTCATCCACCTCATTAGAACTGATTCAAATGCATTTTTTTAATGGCTGAGTAATACTCCATTGTGTATATGTACCACTGCTTTCTTATCTATTCGTCTGCTGATGGACATCTAGGTTGCTTCCATGTCCTGGCTATTATAAACAGTGCTGCGATGAACATTGGGGTACACGTGTCTCTTTCAATTCTGGTTTCCTTGGTGTGTATGCCCAGCAGTGGGATTGCTGGGTCATAAGGCAGTTCTATTTCCAGTTTTTTAAGGAATCTCCACACTGTTCTCCATAGTGGCTGTACTAGTTTGCATTCCCACCAACAGTGTAAGAGGGTTCCCTTTTCTCCACACCCTCTCCAGCATTTATTGCTTGTAGACTTTTGGATAGCAGCCATTCTGACTGGCATGAAATGGTTCCTCATTGTGGTTTTGATTTGCATTTCTCTGATAATGAGTGATGTTGAGCATCTTTTCATGTGTTTGTTAGCCATCTGTATGTCTTCTTTGGAGAAATGTCTGTTTAGTTCTTCAGCGAATTCTTTGATTGGGTCGTTTATTTTTCTGGAATTGAGCTGCAGGAGCTGCTTGTATATTTTTGAGATTAATTCTTTGTCAGTTGCTTCTTTTGCTATTATTTTCTCCCATTCTGAAGGCTCTCTTTTAACCTTGCTTATAGTTTCCTTTGTTGTGCAGAAGCTTTTAAGTTTAATTAGGTCCCATTTGTTTATTTTTGCTTTTATTTCCAATATTCTGGGAGGTGGGTCATAGAGGATCCTGCTGTGATTTATGTCGGAGAGTGTTTTGCCTCTGTCTTCCTCTAGGAGTTTTATAGTTTCTGGCCTTATGTTTAGATCTTTAATCCATTTTGAGTTTATTTTTGTGTATGGGGTTAGACAGTGTTCTAGTTTCATTCTTTTACAAGTGGTTGACCACTTTTCCCAGCACCACTTGTTAAAGAGATTGTCTTTTCTCCATTATATATTCTTTCCTCCTTTGTCAAAGATAAGGTATCCATAGGTGCATGGATTTATCTCTGGGCTTTCTATTTTGTTCCATTGATCTATATTTCTGTCTTTGTGCCAGAACCATACTGTCTTGATGACTGTAGCTTTGTACTATAGCCTGAAGTCAGGCAGGTTGATTCCTCCAGTTCCATTCTTCTTTCTCAAGATTGCTTTGGCTATTCAAGGTTTTTTGTATTTCCATACAAATTGTGAAATTATTTGTTCTAGCTCTGTGAAGAATACCATTGGTAGCTTGATAGGGATTGCATTGAATCTATAGATTGCTTTGGGTAGTGTACTCATTTTCAATATATTGAGTCTTCTGATCCATGAACATGGTATATTTCTCCATCTATTAGTGTCCTCTTTGATTTCTTTCACCAGTGTTTTATAGTTTTCTATATAGGTCTTTAGTTTCTTTAGGTAGATATATTCCTAAGTATTTTATTCTTTTCATTGCAATGGTGAATGGGATTGTTTCCTTAATTTCTCTTTCTATTTTCTCATTGTTAGTGTATAGGAATGCAAAGGATTTCTGTGTGTTGACTTTATATCCTGCAACTTTACTATATTCATTGATTAGCTCTAGTCATTTTCTGGTGGAATCTTTAGGGTTTTCTATGTAGAGGATCATGTCTTCTGCAAACAATGAGAGTTTTACTTCTTCTTTTCCAATTCGGATTCCTTTTATTTCTTTTTCTGCTCTGATGGCTGTGGCCAAAACTTCCAAAACTATGTTGAATAGGAATGGTGAAAGTGGGCACCCTTGTCTTGTTCCTGACTTTAGGGGAAATGCTTTCAATTTTTCACCATTGAGGATAATGTTTGCTGTGAGTTTGTCATATATAGCTTTTATTATGTTGAGGTATGTTCCTTCTATTCCTGCTTTCTGGAGAGTTTTTATCATAAATGGATGTTGAATTTTGTTAAAGGCTTTCTCTGCATCTATTGAGATAATCATATGGCTTTTATTTTTCAATTTGTTAATGTAGTGTATTACATTGATTGATTTGCAGATATTGAAGAATCCTTGCATCCCTGGGATAAAGCCCACTTTGTCATGATGTATGATCTTTCTAATGTGTTGTTGGATTCGGATTGCTAGAATTTTGTTAATAATTTTTGCATCTATATTCATCAGTGATATTGGCCTGTAGTTTTCTTTTTTTGTGACATCTTTGTCAGGTTTTGGTATTAGGGTGATGGTGGCCTCATAGAATGAGTTTGGAAGTTTACTTTCCTCTGCAATTTTCTGGAAGAGTTTGAGTAGGATAGGTGTTAGCTCTTCTCTAAATTTTTGGTAGAATTCATCTGTGAAGCCATCTGGACTTGGGCTTTTGTTTGCTGGAAGATTTCTGATTACAGTTTCAATTTCCGTGCTTGTGATGGGTCTGTTAAGATTTTCTATTTCTTCCTGATCGAGTTTTGGAAAGTTGTACTTTTCTAAGAATTTGTCCATTTCTTCCAAGTTGTCCATGTTATTGGCATATAATTGCTGATAGCAGTCTCATGATCCTTTGTATTTCTGTGTTGTCTGTTGTGATCTCTCCATTTTCATTTCTAATTTTATTGATTTGATTTTTCTCCCTTTGTTTCTTGATGAGTCTGGCTAATGATTTGTCAATTTTATTTATCATCTCAAAGAACTTTGGCTTTGTTGATTTTTGCTATGGTCTTTTTGTTTCTTTTGCATTTATTTCTGCCTTAATTTTTAAGATTTCTTTCCTTCTACTAACCCTGGGGTTCTTCACTTCTTCCCTTTCTAGTTGCTTTAGCTATAGAGTTAGTTATTTATTTGACTTTTTTCTTGTTTCTTGAGGTAAGCTTGTATTGCTATGAACCTTCCCCTTAGCACTGCTTTTACACTGTCCCACAGGATTTGGGTTGCTGTGTTTTCATTTTCATTCATTTCTATGCATATTTTGATTTCATTTTTGATTTCTTCTGTGATTTGTTGGTTATTCAGCAGTGTGTTGTTCAGCCTCCATATGTTGGAATTTTTAATAGTTTTTCTCCTGTAATTGAGATCTAATCTTACTGCATTGTGGTCAGAAAAGTTGCTTGGAATGATTTCAATTTTTTTTAATTTATCAAGGCTAGATTTATGGCCCAGGATGTGATCTTTCCTGGAGAAGGTTCTGTGTGCACTTGAGAAAAAGGTAAAATTCATTGTTTTGGGATGAAATGTCTTATAGATATCAATTAGGTCTAACTGGTCTACTATATTATTTAAAGTTTGTGTTTCCTTGTCAATTTTCTGTTTAGTTGATCTATCCATAGGTGTGAGTGGGGTATTAAAGTCTCCCATTATTATTGTGTTATTGTTAGTTTTCCCTTTCATACTTGTTAGCATTTGCCTTACATATTGCAGTGCTCCTGTGTTGGGTGCATATATATTTATAATTGTTATATCTTCTTCTTGAACTGATCCTTTGATCATTATGTAGTGTCCTTCTTTGTCTCTTTTCACAGCCTTTGTTTTAAAGTCTATTTTATCTGATATAAGTATTGTTACTCCTGCTTTCTTTTGGTCTCTATTTGTGTGGAATATCTTTTTCTAGCCCTTCACTTTCAATCTGTATGTGTCCCTTGTTTTGAGATGGGTCTCTTGTAGACAACATATATAGGGGTCTTGTTTTTGTATCCATTCAGCTAGTCTTTGTCTTTTGGTTGGGGCATTCAACCCATTTATGTTTAAGGTAATTATTCATAAGTATGATCCCATTGCCATTTACTTTATTGTTTTGGGTTAGAGTTTATACCCCCTTTTTGTGTTTCCTGTCTAGAGAAGATCCTTTAGCATTTGTTGGAGAGCTGGTTTGGTGGTGCTGAATTCTCTCATCTTTTGTTTGTAAAGCTTTTGATTTCTCCTTCATATTTGAATGAGATCCTTGCTGGGTACAGTAATCTGGGCTGTAAGTTTTTTTCTTTCATCACTGTAAATATGTCCTGCCATTCCCTCCTGACCTGAAGAGTTTCTATTGAAAGATCAGCTGTTATCCTTATGGGAATGCCCTTGTGTGTTATTTGTTGTTTTTCCCTTGCTGCTTTTAATATTTGTTCTTTGTGTTTCATCTTTGTTAATTTGATTAATATGTGTCTTGGGGTGTTTCGCCTTGGGTTTATCCTGTTTGGGGCTTTCTGGGTTTCTTGGACTTGGGTGATTATTTCCTTCCCCATTTTAGGGAAGTTTTCAACTATTATCCCCTCAAGTATTTTCTCATGGTCTTTCTGTCTTCTTCTTCTGGTACTCCTATGATTCAAATGTTGGGGTGTTTACCATTGCCACAGAGGTCTCTGAGATTGTCCTCATTTCTTTTAATTCGTTTTTCTTTTTTCTTCTCTGATTCATTTATTTCTACCATTCTATCTTCTATTTCATTTATCCTATCTTCTGCCTCCATTATTCTACTGTTGGTTCCCTCCAGAGTGTTTCTGATATCATTTATTGCATTATTCATTATTGATTAACTCTTTTTTATTTCTTCTAGGTCCTTGTTAAACCTTTCTTGCATCTTCTCAGTCCTTGTCTCCAGGCTATTTATCTGTGATTCCATTTTGTTTCCAAGATTTTGGACCATTTTCACCATCACTATTCAGAATTGTTTATCAGGTAGATTCCTATCTCTTCCTCTTTTGTTTGGTTTGATGGGCATTTATCCTGTTCCTTTATCTGCTGGATATTCCTCTGTCTCTTACTTGTTTATATTGCTGTGTTTGGGGTGGCCTTTCTGTATTATGACAGTTTGTGGAGTTCTCTTTATTGTGGAGTTTCCTTGCTGTGGGTGGGGTTGTACAGGTGGATTGTCAAGGTTTCTTGGTTAGGGAAGCTTGTGTCAGTGTTCTGGTGGGTGGAGCTGGATTTCTTCTCTCTGGAGTGCAATGAAGTGTCCACTAATGAGTTATGAGACGTCAATGGGTTTGGAGTGACTTTGGGCAGCCTGTATATTGAAGCTCAGGGCTATGTTGCTGTGTTGCTGGAAAATTTGCATGGTATGTCTTGCTCTGGAACTTGTTGGCCCTTGGGTGGTGCTTGGTTTCAGTGTAGGTATGGAGGTGTTTGATGAGTTCCTGTCGGTTAATGTTCCCTGGAGTCAGGAGTTCTCTGGTGTTCTCAGGATTTGGACTTATGCCTCTTGCTTCTGGTTTTCAGTCTTATTTTTACAGTAGCCTCAAGAATTCTCCATCTCCTTTTGAAGACAATGGGCTGCTTTTCTGGTGCCTGATGTCCTCTCCTGGCATGCAGAAGTTGTTTTGTGGAATTTGCTCAGCGTTCAAATGTTCTTTTGATGAATTTCTTGGGGAGAAAGTGGTCTCCCTGTCCTGTTCCTCCGCCATCTTCCGGGCTCCTTTCTATGTTCCAGTCCCACCTTGATAGAATCACTTTTCCATCTCTCTTTTCACTGGCCAAAGCAGTGTGCTAAGTGCAGAATAATGCAGTCCAGCTACAATATATAAGAGCTGAGAAGGAAGAGCTCAAGGGGAGATTCTGAAGGAGTTAATCCAAGACTTCCTAGAAGAGGCCTTTTTTGAAGTGAGGTTTAGCATATCTGCTCAGCAGAGTCCTGAACTAGCACACCAGAAGAAGCCATGTGGGCTGAAAGGCATGGACGGGTGGGCTGGGGCTGACCATGGAGTTGAGTATTGAATTCACATGCAAGACGAGGGTTTTCCCCTTTGACTGTGCAAGACATTTGAAATAAGGAAGGTCATTGCCACACGGAGCACTTCATGGGCTATTTATCACTATAAAGCATTCAGGAGAAATTGTCTGACCTGGTGGGTTAATCAGAATTCTGAGCAATGGCTTCATTACATGATAATTCAGCACACGAGATTTATACAGCCCCTGACTTCATTAATGATATAAATATTTCTTTAAAGTAACATTTTGGAACTGAACACAGAATCATAATATGTTTCTTCCCTCACTGAACTGCTCTGAATTGATTCTCACCTAGTTGTGGGGATGGAACTTTGGTTCCAGCATTCCCAAGAACCAGCTACCAGGCATGAGTTACTGTGCTATCATTCACTCCTTGCCAGGGTTTCTAGCTCTCATAAAAGAGTTGTCTTTGGCATCCACGGGTGATCTCCAGGAAAAGACTGGCTCTGTGACAGGCCTGCCTCAGAATAATCTGAAATCCAAATGGTGCTCTTGAGCATACCAATTCATTCCCAGTAAGAGCTGGAGGCTGCTGCTGGTAATGTTCTCATTTATGTCATAGATGTGCTTCTGAAAATAATGGAGTAGATTACAAACAGATACAAATATCATGAAGCTTTGAGTTAAGAGAATGTGGTCCCTATTGCAGGACAAGATTTTGAAAAGTGCACTGGCTTTCTGTATTGTGGATCTCACCACTGATTTTATAAGCATGGGTTTTTGTATACTGAGTTTGCTTAAACTGAAAACAAGTTATATGTGCTGTCTTCATGTGTTCAGGCTGATTGGGTCAATATTTTCATAGACTCTCTCACTGTTATAAATTGGGAGCAGATAGTCCTGTCGCATGAATAATAAGATGAAAATTGAGCACAAAAGAAAAAATTAATATTTATTTTCTCCTTGCAAAGAAGAAAGGGAAAGATATACCCAACTGAATTCAGAGTTCCAGAGAATGGCAAGAAGAGATAAGAAAGCCTTTTTAAGTGAACAATGCAAAGAAATAGAGGAAAACAATAGAATGGGAAAGACTAGAGATCTCTTTAAGAAAAGTGGCAATATCAAGGGGAAATTTTCATGAAAAGGTGGACACAATAAAGGGCAGAAATGGCAAGGACCTAACAGAAGCAGAAGAGATTAAGAAGAGGTGGCAAGAATACACAGAAGAACTATACAAAAAAGATCTTCATGACCCAGATAATCACAGTGGTGTAGTCACTTACCTAAAGCCAGACATCCTGGAGTGCAAAGTCAAGTGGGCCTTAGGAAGCATCACTATGAACAAAACTATTGAAGGTGATGGAATTCCAGCTGAGCTAGTTCAAATCCTAAAAGATGATGCTGTTAAAGTGCTGCACCCAATATGCCAGTAAATTTGGAAAACTCAGCAGTGTCCCCAGGACTGGAAAAGAACAGTTTTCATTACAATCCCAAATAAAAGAAATGCCAAAGAATGTTCAACCTACCATACAATTGCACTCATTTTGTGTACTAGCAAGATAATACTCAAAATCCTTCAAGCTATTTTTCAACAGTACGTAAACTGAGGACTTCCAGATGTTCAAACTGGTTTTAGAAAAGGCAAAGGAACCAGAGATCAAATTGCCAACATCTGTTAGATCATAGAAAAAACAAGGGAATTCCAGAAAAACATCTACTTCTACTTCATTGACTACACTAAAGCCTTTGACTGTGTGGATCATAACAAACTGTGGAAAATTCTTAAAGGGGTGGGAATACCAGACCACCTTACCTGTCTCCTGAGAAACCTGTTTGCCGGGCAAGAAGCAACAGTTAGAATGATGTGGATCAAAGGACTGGTAAAAAAGTGGGAAAGGATTACATCAAGGCTGTATCTGGTCACCCTGCTTATTTAACTTATAGGCAGAGTACATCATGTGAAGTGCCAGACTGGATGAGTCACAAGCTGGAATCAAGACTGCAGGGAGAAATATCAACAACCTCAGATAGGCAGATGATATCACTCTAATGACAGAAAGCTAAGAGGAACTAAAGAGCCTCTTGATGAGGGTAAAAGAGGAGAGTGAAAAAACTGGCTTAAAATTCAACATTCAAAACTCTGAGATCATGGCATACAGTCCCATCACTTCATAGCAATTAGATGGGGGAAAAATGGAAATAGTGCCAGATTTTATTTTTTGTGCCTCAAAATCGCTGTGGACAGTGAGTGTAGTCATGAAATTAAAATATGCTTGCTCCTTGGAAGAAATGCTATGACAAACCTGGTTGTTATTGTTGTTCAGTCACTCAGTCATTTACAACTCTTTGTGACCCCATGAACTGCAGCATGCCAGGCTTCCCTATCCTTCATCATCTCCTGGAGCTTGCTCAAACTCATGTCCATTGAGTCAGTGATGCCATCCAACCATCTCATCCTCTGTCATCCCCTTGTCCTCTTGCCTTCAATCTTTCCCAAGATCAGGATCTTTTTCAGTGAGTTGGCTTTTTGCATCAGGTGGCCAAAGTATTGGAGCTTCAGCTTCAGCATCAGTCCTTCCAATGAATACTCAGGATTGATTTTCTGACAAACCCAGACAGCACATTAAAAATCAGAGCCATCACTGTGTTGACAAAGGTCCGTATAGTCAAAGCTATAGTTTCTCCAGTAGTCATATACAGATGTGAGAGTTGGACCCTAAAGAAGGTTGAGCACTGAAGAATTGATGCTTTTGAACTGTGGTGCTGGAGAAGACTCTTGAGAGCCTTTTGGACAGGAAGGAGATCAAACGAGTCAATCCTAAAGGAAATCAACCCTGAATATTCATTGGAAGGACTAATGCTCCAATCTTGAAGCTGATGCTCAAGAAGCTGAAGCTGAAGCTCCAATACTTTGGCCACTTGATTTGAAGAGCCAACTCATTGGAAAAGATCCTGATGCTACTAAAGACTGAGGGAAGGAGGAGAAGGGTGTGACAGAGGATGGGATGGTTAGATAGCATCATTGACTCAATGGACACATGTTTGAGCAAACTCCAGGGGATAGTGCAAGACAGGGAAGCCTGGCATTTTTCGGTCTATGGGGTCACAATGAGTTCAAACACGACTTAGAGACTGAACAACAGCAGCAACACTCTTCACTGCCACTCTACCCAGAGTCTCACATTCATTTCTGGATTCCTTCATTTGTTCAAAGCTTAGTACTCAACACCTACCAGGAGAAAGCACAGAAAGCTGCATGGGAGATGCAGCAGATCTGGTGCTCCAGCAGAGAAGGTCACAGTTGAGGGACGCACACACCAGTGGGGATCTAGGTGGACAGTGCCAATTGGATACAAGAGGTTCAACTGGTCCAGTGATGCTCTCTTGTTACCTCCCCTTTCCCAGATGAGTTTCACACATTCTTTTTCCAGAGTCCTTCAATACCTCTTGCCCCATCCTCACTCTCAGTCAGTGACTTTACTTTTTTTTTTTTTAACTTCATTGAAAACAGTACAAAGAGAACTTTTGCAAGTTTCCATGATCATCTCTCCCCAAATACCAGCATTTGAACCAGGTACTCACCTTCTTTCCCATTATACTGCATAAGTTAGTCAGGGTTCTCCAGAAAAACAGAACAATAGGTTGTGCACATATGTGTGTGTGTGAGAAAGATGTATATAATTATATATGCTTGCCTGCCTGCTTAGTCACTCAGTCATGTCTAACTCTTCACAGCACTATAGACTATAGCCTGCCAGGCTCCTCTGTCCATAGGATTATCCAGGCAAGAATATTGGAGTGGGTTGCCATTCCCTTGTTCAGGGGAATCTTCCCAACCCAGGAATCAAACCTGAGTCTCCTGTGTCTCCTGCATTGCAGGCAGATTCTTTACCTGCTGAGCCATTGGGGAAGCCTATGATTATGCATATTTATATATAGATATATTTTAAATATTTATTTTATTATGTTGCCTTGGCCAAAATGTTCTAATTTTTCCAGAAGGTGTTTCAGAAGCATCTTGAGCCTTGAGAGGGAGGGGAGCATGGGGACTCAGAGGACCTTGGACAGCTGTTGTGACTGGAGAATCAGGGCAGCACGAGAGCATGCCAGATGAGAGTGGTCAAAGATGGAGGGTCTTGTGTATTTTACAAACAATGCCTAAGGCAACACTTCCACAGCTTTGTGTCTAAGAGCCAAGTGTTAAAATGCAGGTTATGGTTCAACAGATCTGGAATGGGACTTATGATTTGCATTTCACACAAGCTCCAGAGTGATGTCTAAGTAGCAAGTGTCACATGCCATCTGGAAAGTAGAAGGGCATGATCTCATTAAAGCTGAGTGTTTGGATGAGGAGCTTCAAGGGGAGGAAGGAATCAAGGATTATTCTGGGCTTCTAACTTGAGTAGCTCTCTGGTGTCTCTTACTGGGAAGGGCAGACCAGGGACCAAGGAAGTTTCAGTACGGAGAGGATGAATTAACTCTTTGAGTTGAATGTGTGATGTCTGTGGGACATTTACATGTAGATGAGCAGGTAGTTGAATATTCAGGATTGAAGCTAGAATGTGGGAAAGGGAGGTTGGATTAAGGAATGGTTTTTCAAAAGTAGATGAATGAGACATGAATATTTTTATAGGCTTAGAGGAACATATCAGTGATGGGTCAGAATGTTATGGGGGTGAGTCCAGAGAGTTTGCTACCCTTGGGTAAAAAGGGGTGGGGTATGACAGGTATGAATAGGTATTTATGCAAATGTGTTGGGTGGGGCTTGAGAATATTCTCACTGCTAGCCTCTAATTTTGTGACAAAGGAAGCAAGGCCTATGAAGGGATAAGGTTGATAAAAGAAGAAGGGGAAGAATGAATTTATGGCAGGTGTACATGTGTCAGTATATGTACTAAATATCAAAAATTTTCATCATCTTATAAATTTGTATTTTATTATACTTCAAAGAACCTGGTTAAGTGGTGTTTTGGAAAAACCATGGAACTTAGAAAGAATCAGCAAAATTGCTATTGTCCTACTATTTGACCCTTGGCAAATCCTTTCCCTTCTCATTCTGGGCCTCAATTTCCTCACTTGTAAAATGAGAGAAAATATTGCTCTCTAAAGTGTCATTCAGTTTAATGGTTCTGACTCAATACAACAAAAGATTTTAAATTTAGCATAAAGATAAAGAAATAATAGAAATATTTACATTTTATCTTGGATCTTAATGAGGAATACTTTCTCTGCCTAGAATTGGATGACAGTCAAATAACCATTTCATTTCAAATCACCCTAAAGGGATTCAATGCATTATAAAGGATAAGAAATATGTAGGGATTTAAGTCTTGCAGAATTTTCTGACTAAGGGTACACGATACTATACAACACTTATAATCTTCAAAGTGTTTGGTAATTGTGAATCTGTCTTCATGAAATGCCCTGGGAGATTGTTACTTCCTTTTAAAATGGTGTAACTGAAACAAGGAAATTGTGACTTGTCTAGGGCTTTGGAGGGAATCTTGCAATCCTGTTCATTAAAAGTAGGGACTGAAGAAGAGTCATAAACATGGCTGATTTTCTTTACTTGAAATGACAGGGCTCTTGTGGAAGCCCAGGGGGGACCTGGGCCCCATCACCTTCACCTTCATGTAATGACATAAAGTATATCCTGTCAACAGGGTTTCCTTCTTTCAGGGGTATTTGAGAAGCTCCTGTAGAGCTGGCACCATGTACAATTCATGTTGGTATTTCCTACAGTAGTTGAATAAGAATGTTTTTCTTTTTAAGCACTATTTTTTAGAATGAGAAAATTAGATTTTTCCCAGTTAAGGTCTGGCTACAATCAGAAAAGCAATGACTATTCCTCAGGTTCTGAGTTTTGCTTACAGAGAATGTGGTTCTTAAACTGAGTTCCTGGCAAGAAACTGGTTTTTGCCCAGTCTGCTTTCTGGAATAAGAAAGAGGATTGGTCTTTCTCTATGTTCTGTTTTCCTATCTAGAAATCCAGAGCAATAGGGCTTCCTTCTGTCGACCTCAAAGGCTTTTGTGAAGATATAACTATGCTGAGCTCTTAGGAAAAAAAAAAGTGTTTTATCTATATGCAAAGTATTATCATATATACACACTAGTTTATATCCAAGATAAATTTTAAAACCAAAATTTAAAAAAAGTTTGTAAAGTACTTGTTAATAAATATAACTGGATATACGGGGACGTATCTGTTTCACAGGGGAATTGAAAGAAGTAATTGATGCTTATAAAGTTCCTTGAAGTCTTTGAATTACAGAGTCTAGAATTTGCAAGCTATGATTACCTTCTGTATTATAAATGGTATAATTAATATGCATACATATTTTCCTCAGATGCAGAGCTAGGACTTGTTCATAATGAACAAACCATTTAAAATGAATATTTTGGGGAGTAGCCTCTGTACCCCTCCAGAGTTCTGACTCATTTGGGTGGGCATCAATTGATAGGGATTCTGGTCTCACCCAAGTACATTTACCACCTGTATTTTGTAATTTTAGTAATCTGCCTTGCATTTGCATCAGGAAGAACTGAAATAACTTTGTGTTATGATTTATTCAAACTTGACAGAAATCAGGAGCTAAATAAAAGGGAAAACAGTTATTTCTCCATCTAACAAGGTTACCTCAGATTGCTTGATGTTCTCTGCGACATTTGCTTAAAAAATATTCCTCCAGCTTCATTAAACTGTCTTTGGTAGGTAGCAACTAAATATTCCCTGGAGTCTACATTTTCACATTCCCAAATGCTTGACCGTGGAGTTGGAAGGAGAAGACAGATACATGAGTGGATGGGCTGGAATTGAAACAGACAGTGGGGCCAGTCATGGGGCTGAGTGACCAGTGGTCTTTAATCAGCAAAGACCTTTGGAAATTTTGAGGAAAAACACTCTAATATTTACAGTCATTTGCTGAGGAAGTAGATACATTTTGTTCAGATTACAAACAGCTGTCCAATCTAGCTACATACTGTTCAGGACAGAGAATGGAATGCCTCTGTGCAAGCTCGCCTGGTCAGAGTGTACTAGAGCAATATCAGAAAGAGACCATTGCTTTTCTCATTCCAAAACACTTGAATGCTGTTTGTTGTAGAAGTCTTTCAAGGTGGCTATAGATTTGAAGGTTTTTAAATATTGGAGGAAAAAGATAAAATAATGCCTCATTACTCCTATTCCAAGACCACTTCTCCTTGCCCGAGACCTCATCAAATACATAGAATAGGAACTCCCCAGTGGCGCAGTGGGTAAAGAATCTGCCTGCAATGTAGGAGACACAGGAGACATGGGTTTGATCTCTGGGTCAGGAAGATCCCCTGGAGAAGGGCACGGCAACCCACTCCAGTATTCTTGCCTGGAGAATCCCATGGATAGAGGAGACTGCAGGCTACAGTACATGAGGTCACAGAGTCAGACACAACTGAAGTAAAAGACTATGTACACACAGATATATTTAATTGAATTGTAAGTTATATATTCTAGAATGTTCTTTGCACCTCTAAAGTGGAGATTAGGCATTTCTCTTCCATCATCTATGGTGGTGGTGGTTTAGTCACTAAGTCATGTCCTACTCTTGCGACACCATGGACTGTAGCCTTCCAGGCTCCTCTGTCCATGGGATTCTCTAGGCAAGGGTACTGGAATGGGTTGCCATTTCCTTCTCCAGGGGATCTTCCTGACCCAGGAATCAAACCTGGGTCTCCTGCATTGCAGGCAGATTCTTTACTGACTGAGCTATGAGGAAAACCCATCATCTAAAGAAATGACAGTAAGGTTATTAGAGGCATGCATGGTAACAGGTCCTTAAACATATTAATCATACAGGAAATAGGAAAGATAATGACAGACCTTCACATACCCATTATTAAATACTTAAGTAGCCAAAGGTGACCTGAGATTTTCCTTTTTGGAGATGGATGAGAGGGAAAGGGGGAGGGGGAAAACAGTTTGACAGGAAATTTAAAAAGGCAGTGCTTGTCATTGTATCATGTACCAGGTGGGTTCTTTAAAAACGTGGATTGACTATTTAAAAAGTCAGTTAACTGAATCTCATTGTTGAATTATTTTTGAAATTATGAATACTGTATTTTCCAAACCCCAAACTGGGACACATACTTTGAAAATTGGACTACCTGGAAAATTCTGGATGGGTGATATACCAATGCTCTGATTCCAGCCTGTCTCTTTGGACTTCCTAGGGATGAAAGAAAACATTTGCAGTGAAGTTCTAGGAAGATTTGTCATGAATCTCATTTTATATTGAGGGACAGTTGGCGTTTTGAATTGGAGTCCTGGAGCTGAAAGCACGTGTACCTAATGTAAATATCTTAATTATCATTCATTATGTGTCTTCGGGAGTTACATTATTATACATAATTATGCATATGCTTCTAAAGAGGTAAGCTCCTACCTACAAGTGACCACATTTCCCAAATCCCAAACCGCGAAGTGTAATTGCAAATGTGGTCTGACAAAGAGATTGGATTTTTTAAAAAACTCTGGGCTGTCCTGGAAAAGCTCAAATATCCCTTGGCAGTCGCTATGCCCCACGTGCATGCACTTTTTCAACTAAGTACTAGGAAACTTTAAGCTACGCTCAAATCTTCAAGACCTTAAAGTAAGGCGGAGAGGGCCTGTTCTCCACTAGGAAAAGGTCAGAAGGAGGTCATGACTGAGTGACCCCAGAGCCATTTGGTTGTGTATCCTTTGCAGCTGGGGAGAGTGGGGGAGTCCCGTAACGGAAGTTTCAGGAACCAAAGAACAAGGTCTCCTTTCGGAAGGGAGGAGACAGGGAGAGGAGAAAAAAGCAACTAGTATTTCCAAGGGCAGGCAGTGCCATGGGAAGATCCTCAGTGAGGCTGGGGCTGGGGCCCTGGGCTCACTCTGTATGGGCATGCCAGCTGTTATATGCAAAATCACACCCCCTCCCCCGGACTCCAGACCCCACAAAATTTCTATGTGGAAGTCCTAATAGCCAGTACCTCAGAATGTGACTGTATCTGGAGGCAGGGTCTTTAAAGAGTAATTACATTAAAATGACATCATTAGTCTGGGCCCTAATTTAATCTGAATGGTGTCTTTATAAGACGAGGAGATTAGGACACACACACAGAGGGAAGAGCACATGAAGAAACAGGGCAGAGAGGCCTCAGAAGCAACTGACTCTGTCAAACCTTTGATCTCCAACTTCCAGCCTACAGACCTGGGAGACAATATATTTCTGTTCTTTAAGGCCCCCAGTCTGTGGGACTTGGTTACGAAGCCCTAGTGGACTACTGCACAGGCATAATATTGATGCGATGCAGGAAGTCCAACAGGAAGGAAGCCACATGCCCCTGGGAGGGAATAGGCTGTCCGGGCTGGCTTGGCCCTGATGTTGTCCTCAACTGCTCCTTACAGCAAACTTCCAGGAGAAACTTCTTAGAAAATGGAACACTTCCTGAGGCCTTACAGCCTGTGAGCTTTCTACCCCTGGCTTCAGCTTCTCCAGAGTGATTTGAGCATCAGATGCATCCCGTATGAAGCTGGACCACGACTACAATGTACATGAAGCCAATTTGCGAAGACTCCGAGAAGCTTGTGTGGGATCCACGGTGATCAAGGTGATAAATGTTCCCCTTAGGTCCCTTAAAGAGGGCCATGGGATTGTGAAATGGCATCATCTTCAACTGACACTCCAAGAGCTACAATTGCAAATACACGCAGAAAACAATGTTTTGTTTTAGTTAGCTCACTTTCATCAGTTCCTAGGATACCTGCTTTTTCCCTGAAGACGTGGGATTAAAGTTAACCAAGACATCTCTTGCTGGGCACAGTGTGAAGTCTGGGCTTGTCAGTCTGAGAAGACAAAGGCTGAGAGGGAAAAGGATGCAGTGAGGCAGACAAGAAGGAAGGGAATGAGAGGTGCCTCCTGACCTCCCCTTTCTCCCTCCTCCAAGTGTCCCCTGTACAGGGCTGCTCTAGATGTGCTCTGTCTGCTTTCCTTCTCCCATCCAGTGTACAAAGTAAGGTAAGGTAAGTCACTTCAGTCGTGTCTGACTCTGTGTGACCCCATAGATGGCAGCCCAACAGGCTCCCCCGTCCCTGGGATTCTCCAGGCAAGAACACTGGAGTGGGTTGCCATTTCCTTCTCCAATGCATGAAAGTGGAAAGTGAAAGTGAAAGTGAAGTCGCTCAGTCGTGTCCGACTCTTCGCGACCCCATGGACTGCAGCCCACCAGGCTCCTCCATCCATAGGATTTTCCAGGCAAGAGTACTGGAGTGGGGTGCCATCGCCTTGGGGGCTCTCATAATCCACATTTTTTAGGTGAGAAAACAGAGGCTCAGAGAGTGAAAGGACCAAGGGGCAGAAGACTGATCCACATGAGTCAAAGTTTCTGCCCCTCATTACACTGCTTGCCACCTTCCCCCTTAACGGATGTAAATAGATCATCCTAGACATAGTCATTAAATCCTGGGATACTGAAACAAAAGATCAACTTCCTTCTGGAAACTCCTTGTACCTATCCTGAAACTGAAAGGAGATACTTGAGGATTAATTAAAGGTGGTCAGTCATCTTTGTGTCATGGGAAACAAAAATACTACTTGTTTTTTTAACCTCAAGTTGTAAAGCCTCGAAAGATTGGCTTGAGAGGGTTTAGATCAGGCCTCTGGACACCAAGAGGGTAGAAATGGGGGAATGGCTAAGTCTCAAAGCAAAACAAACAAAAGCGCTCCAAACCTGACAGAGAATTTATATATAATCCCCCTAGGACTGTGCAGGCAGCCAAAGCCACAAGTGCTTTGACCTTGGGGTGAAGTTTTTGTTGAGTCCATCAATTCGGGCTTTAGACTGGTAATTTAGCCTCATCTTTGCAACTGTCATAGCTAACTGGTCTTGAGCTCTCCCTGCATGCCAGTCTCTGTTCGACCTCACTGAATTTTCTCAGCAATCCTGAGACCCTGACTATCATTGCCTCCATGGTACAGATTGAGAAACTTGAGACCATTTCACTCTGACAAGAAACTGATTAGGAGCGCCCCGATTCTTTTAGAATTCATTTTGTTAAAAGGGAAAATTTAATTAATTATTACTCCAGAAGTGCAGTTAGTAAAGAAAGTTATTCAAATAATTAATTGCAGGTTGATATGATGAATTGTTTTAAAATGTCTGCCTCCCAATGGAGGAAAAAACCTAAAAAAAGATGATGATGAAAAGATGGACCTGTTTGCTGGCTTAGATCTTGTCATGAGTGATAGCCTCACCCTGGACTAGTAGAGAGGTCCAGGAAGTGTAGAATAAACCCCAGCTTTGAGGGGCCACTTCTAGGAGAGCAGCGATCACATTCACTTACAACTCGTCCCATGGAGTCTCTGAGCTGGCTGAGACATTGGAATGACCTATTTCTGATGTAAAAGCTAAGAATATACGTGATCAGTCATCCTATACCACCAAGATAACTCAAAGATCCAGAAACATGCACAGAAAGATCCACATGTACAATAAATCTGTGACTCGGGCCTCATTCCTACACTAGAATTCACCACTCTCACCCCCTCTTCTACTTACTGTCACAGGCTACACTTTGATCTAAACCTCCGAACCATTGGGGGTGGAAATCCCAAGCATAGCAACAGTGTCCAAGCAGAAGCAGCAGTCAAATGTCCTTAACTAGCAAGGGGGAAGGCCTGAGTAATGATAATTAAGCTCAGAAGCTGGATCAGAAGTGGGTTCAGTTATAGCAGAGATGACTGGGGAGCCATGGGGGCCATGAGGGAGAGGAATGTGAAGGAGGGGCAGGCAGGCCCTGGCTTTTAGGTTTTTGCACTGAATCTAGGAAAATTTTGTGCTTCTTGACAGCCAGTTGAATGCAGCCCAGCTAGCCACGAGAAACCACTGTCAGAGAGGGCCTAATATTCCTCAGAAGTAACAATAATTGCCATTGAGAGATGACGTACCATATGCCAGATATTATTGTAAGCATGCATTATCTCATTTAATTTTACTAAGGGATAAACAACAACCTTATGAGTCAGACACAGGTGATATACCCCATTTTACATATGTGGAAACTGAGGCTCGGGAAGGGCAAGTAACTTCTGATGTGACACAACTTCACAGTAGCAGGATGAAATTTCTAATCTTGGTATATGTGAATTCTGAGTCCACCTCTTTACCCACTAGGCCAGGGGATAGCAAACTTTTCTGTAAAGGGCCAGGTAGTAAATATTCTCAGATTCACAGACCACATGGTCTCTGTCACAGCTACTTAACTCTGTTATCACAGTGCAAAAGCAGCCAGAGACAGTGTAAACAAATAGGTGTGGCTGTGTTCCAATAAAACTTTATTTAAAAGGACAGCAGTGGGCCAGCTTTGGCAGTAGTTTGCCGAGCCCTGAACTAGGTAAGACACTTCCCTAATTGTCTACAGCACCAAGTTATTGTGGTCCTGGAATTACACACTCTAAAATCAGAGACAGTGATCTAATGGAATGAAAGTAAACTGAACTGAAGAGTTTGGGCTCAAGCCCCAGTAGTGCCACTAACTTTCTGTGGGAATTTTGTCAAGTTAGGTAAAGCCTCTGTGCCTTAGTTTCCCTATTTGCAAATTAAAGCAATCACTCTCTGGAATATATGTTTTCAGGAGGATGGGAAAAACACAGATGGCCTGCATGCTGAAAAATGGAATTACCTTTCAAATCTTAGGTGCTTACTTTTCTTAAACTGGGGAGTGGCCAGCTGCCTGGAGCCCCAAGCCACAATTTTCCCAGATATCACATTCTAGGCCTGGTGCCTTTGGAGGAGCAGCAGGTGAGTATCCATATGAAAGTCAATTCCTATGGCAACAAACAGAATCAGAAGCTGCTCCCATGCTGTGCCAAAGAACAATGGGAGGATAGCAAACCCAAAAGTGAAAATCAGACAAGATAGGGAATTGCACAGAGAGACGGTTGAGCCCAGCTTGAGTGGCTGGTGCTGATACCAGAGTAAACTGCTGATGCTGATAATGTGCCATCTCACTAAGCGATAGCAATTGTTTTCATCGAGTGAGAGAGAGCTCTTGCTTTGTCAAAGCATGTGTTTGTGACACCATTAAACACTCAAATAATATACTCCTTCCTGTCTGAGGAGCTCTCCTCAGAGCCAGTCACCAAAAGAAAGCATTTCCTTTTGCATTTCTGTCACATCTGGGCATGGGGACAAAGCTCTCCAACTAGTCCCAGAAAGCTCAGCCCCTAGAAAGACGTTGCAGAGAGGGGCTCAGAAGACCAGCACGCTTGAGTTGTAATGGCCTGGAGAGATGATTTGTCTAATGCTTTATGTTTCCAGTAGAGAAACTGAGGCCTGAGAAAAGATTGGTCCGTCAGGTGTGAATAGCCCTTGCATTAGAACCCAGGTCTCCTGACTCTTCCTCCCGGTGAATTGTCCCATAGTTGGAATCTGAAATAGCTGTTTCAATATACTTCTGTGCGTTGCAGCTATTTTCACTGACGCTCGTTGATGTTGGCAAGCAAACCCAAGGCAAGAATTTCCTTACATGTGATTTATTTCTGCAGATTTTCAATGCACAGCCAATTATTGGACCTCTTTTGTTCAAAAGAAATACAGGAAAAGGTTTTCTACGCCTCTGTGTTCCCATGAAGTAGTCTGAACAATTAGGTTGTAAGTAGCATCTTGTTCTTTTCTCTTTGTTCCAGTTGTTATTACTTAAGGTGACATTGAAACAGTTGACACTACTCTTCAATGTTTTAAGAGAACAAGTAGTATTGACTGTAAGATAACTTTGCTATAACTTTCCTTAACTAATAATTGGTAGATCCAAGTACTGTGCAGTACCTTTCAACTAATAGTCTATTAGGCCATTGAAGTTACCAAACAATAAAGTATTTTCTCCCAGCTCTGATGGTCTATGAAGAAAAACAACAAACCCTCTCAGTGTCTGGACATAGCAAGCAGTGAGAGTTCACTCTTCTGCTAATTAGCTTCTTGACATCTGTGCTTGTTTGCACAGAGCTTCATTTTTTTTCTAATATATCCAGGTATGATATTTTCTGAATATTTCCAAGGTGTTCATTTGTATCTTATGCATTGTATACTTGGGGAAATGTGGGATCAAGAAGAGGTTAAATACAGTGGTTAAATATTGACATGTGGGATTTGGAATCAGAGTGGAATTCAAGCCCCAGCTCCTCTATTTTCCTAGTTGTGTGACTGTGGGAGAATCATTCAAATGGCATCTCAGTTTTCTCAGTGATGAACTGAGGAGAAGGATTGTACCAGCTTCCTAGGATGGAGTTGCAGGTGAGATGAGCAGATGCAGGCAGGACTTGGTGGAGGTGTGCTCAATAGTGGTAGCCATTTTCTCCTTGGGGAGCCTGGGAAGTTTATAACTACTGATTTTCTATGATACAGGAAGAAATAGAAAATATTTATTTGAAGCCGTGAATAATGTTTGATGAAAATATAGAAATTCCGACTGTTAGTGCTGACATACACACCCTCTGTGTTAAGCCTACTTAAAGTCAATTTCTCCATCAAAACTTCCATGCTGTGAAACAATTTTTTTCTCTCTCAGCCGAATGCCTTCCTGTTTTCAATGTAACTGGTGTGTTTTATTATTGCCACATTATTTTCCACTGAAACATCGTTCCTCTGGAGCATGTGACGTCATTTATAGCTACTGGCAAACATTTTTTCCATAGTTTGTCAATTAAGCATGTCACAGGATTTAATATTTACAGTCTTGTATGGTTCACTGAGCTACTTGGAGGAAAAGACAAGGAGAACAAAACCAGAGATTCTACTCTCAGCACCAAAAAACTGAGGATAGAATCCTACCCTGTTGATTTCATTGTTCAGTCACTAAGTTGTGTCTGACTCTTTGCAACCCCGTGGACTGCAGCACGCCAGGCCTCCCTGTCCCTCATAATCTCCTGGACTTTGATTTCATTAATGAATATTAAATATAATTATGAGGCTTGTAATGAACATACTGATAACTTTGGTAAGCATTTCAAAGAACAAATTAATATTTAATATCTGGAACTCAAACTTTTACACTGAAGCTTGCCAGTTTTCTCATAACAGACAAGACTTGCCTTGAGAAGCAGATGGCACATCATGCTCGTGCAAGGTAAAATTGCTTATTGCCAAAACCTGGGTGGTACAGAGGCAAATTCATGTTGGTGAGATTGGTGTGGTAACATGGGCAGGTCACAGAATTCCTTGGTTTTGATGTAAGTAGTTATGTCTGAAATATTTTCCCTTTTACTTCACGTGTTGCAATCCTAATTCCCAGTACCTCAGAATAGAGCTGTGTTTGGAGACAGGTCTTTAGGAGGTGATAGAGTTAAAATGATGTCATTAGGATGGGCCCTAATCCAATATGGCTGGTGTCCTTAAAAGAAGAGATGTCGCCACAGACAGAAACAGAGGGAAGAGCATGTGAAGATGCAGGGAGAAGACAGCCATGTACAAAGCAAGGTGAGAGGCCTCAGAAGAAATCAATCCATCTGACACTTTGATCTGGGACTTCCAGCTTACAGAACTGTGAGGAAATAATACATATCCGTTGTTTCAGCCACCCAGTCTCTGGTACTTTGTTATGGCGGCCCCAGGAAACTAATACATAAGCCCAGTCACTGATACCTGGACTGCTTCAGTTGAGGCAGAGAGTCATGTTGGTTTTGTGTTTGCATATCCTCTACTTCAGTGACTCAGCGAGTGAGGAGGAAAGCTGTCACAACACTCATCCAGCCCTGGCTGAATGGCTGCCCCTCAGATAACAGAAGAGCTGGGTGTTTCTTTTTTTTTTTTTTTTGTCGTTTCCCAGACTCTACCTGGTTGGGATTTTTTTTTTTTTTTTTTTTTTACTGTCACCCTGCTTATTGTTTTTTTAATTTTATTTTATTTTTAAACTTTACATAATTGTATTAGTTTTGCTAAATATCAAAATGAATCCGCCACAGGTATACATGTGTTCCCCATCCTGAACCCTCCTCCCTCCTCCCTCCCCATTCCATCCCTCTGGGTCGTCCCAGTGCACCAGCCCCAAGCATCCAGTATCGTGCATCGAACCTGGACTGGCAACTCATTTCATACATGATATTTTACATGTTTCAATGCCATTCTCCCAAATCTTCCCACCCTCTCCCTCTCTCACAGAGTCCATAAGACTGTTCTATACATCAGTGTCTCTTTTGCTGTCTCGTACACAGGGTTATTGTTACCATCTTTCTAAATTCCATATATATGCATTAGTATACTGTATTGGTGTTTTTCTTTCTGGCTTACTTCACTCTGTATAATAGGCTCCAGTTTCATCCACCTCATTAGGACTGATTCAAATGTATTCTTTTTAATGGCTGAGTAATACTCCATTGTGTATATGTACCACTGCTTTCTTATCCATTCATCTGGTGATAGGCATCTAGGTTGCTTCCATGTCCTGGCTATTATAAACAGTGCTGCGATGAACATTGGGGTACACGTGTCTCTTTCAGTTCTGGTTTCCTCAGTGTGTATGCCCAGCAGTGGGATTGCTGGATCATAAGGCAGTTCTATTTCCAGTTTGTTAAGGAATCTCCACACTGTTCTCCATAGTGGCTGTACTAGTTTGCATTCCCACCAACAGTGTAAGAGGGTTCCCTTTTCTCCACACCCTCTCTAGCATTTATTGCTTGTAGACTTTTGGATTGCAGCCATTCTGACTGGTATGAAATGGTACCTCATAGTGGTTTTGATTTGCATTTCTCTGATAATGAGTGATGTTGAGCATCTTTTCATGTGTTTGTTAGCCATCTGTATGTCTTCTTTGGAGAAATGTCTATTTAGTTCTTTGGCCCATTTTTTGACTGGGTCATTTATTTTTCTGGAGTTGAGCTGTAGGAGTTGCTTGTATATTCTCGAGATTAGTTGTTTGTCAGTTGCTTCATTTGCTATTATCTTCTCCCATTCTGAAGGCTGTCTTTTCACCTTGCTAATAGTTTCCTTTGATGTGCAGAAGCTTTTAAGGTTAATTAGGTCCCATTTGTTTATTTTTGCTTTTATTTCCAATATTCTGGGAGGTGGGTCATAGAGGATCCTGCTGTGATGTATGTCAGAGAGTGTTTTGCCTATGTTCTCCTCTAGGAGTTTTATAGTTTCTGGTCTTACGTTTAGATCTTTAATCCATTTTGAGTTGATTTTTGTGTATGGTGTTAGAAAGTGTTCTAGTTTCATTCTTTTACAAGTGGTTGACCACTTTTCCCAGCACCACTTGTTAAAGAGATTGTCTTTAATCCATTGTATATTCTTGCCTCCTTTGTCAAAGATAAGGTGTCCATATGTGCGTGGCTTTATCTCTGGGCTTTCTATTTTGTTCCATTGATCTATATTTCTGTCTTTGTGCCAGTACCATACTGTCTTGATAACTGTAGCTTTGTAGTAGAGCCTGAAGTCGGGTAGGTTGATTCCTCCAGTTCCATTCTTCTTTCTCAAGATCGCTTTGGCTATTCGAGGTTTTTTGTATTTCCATACAAATTGTGAAATTATTTGTTCTAGCTCTGTGAAGAATGCTGTTGGTAGCTTGATAGGGATTGCATTGAATCTATAGATTGCTTTGGGTAGTATACTCATTTTCACTATATTGATTCTTCCAATCCATGAACATGGTATATTTCTCCATCTGTTAGTGTCCTCTTTGATTTCTTTCACCAGTGTTTTATAGTTTTCTATATATAGGTCTTTAGTTTCTTTAGGTAGATATATTCCTAAATATTTTATTCTTTCTGTTGCAATGGTGAATGGAATTGTTTCCTTAATTTCTCTTTCTGTTTTCTCATTATTAGTGTATAGGAATGCAATTGATTTCTGTGTGTTGATTTTATATCCTGCAACTTTACTATAGTCATTGATTAGTTCTAGTAATTTTCTGGTGGAGTCTTTAGGGTTTTCTATGTAGAGGATCATGTCATCTGCAAACAGTGAGAGTTTTACTTCTTCTTTTCCAATTTGGATTCCTTTTATTTCTTTTTCTGTTCTGATGGCTGTGGCCAAAACTTCCAGAACTATGTTGAATAGTAATGATGAAAGTGGGCACCCTTGTCTTGTTCCTGACTTTAGAGGAAATGCTTTCAATTTTTCACCATTGAGGATAATGTTTGCTGTGGGTTTGTCATATATAGCTTTTATTATGTTGAGGTATGTTCCTTCTATTCCTGCTTTCTGGAGAGTTTTGATCATAAATGGATGTTGAATTTTGTCAAAGGCTTTCTCTGCATCTATTGAGATAATCATATGGTTTTTATTTTTCAATTTGTTAATGTAGTGTATTACATTGATTGATTTGTGGATATTGAAGAATCCTTGCATCCCTGGGATAAAGCCCACTTGGTCATGGTGTACGATCTTTTTAATGTGTTGTTGGATTCTGATTGCTAGAATTTTGTTAAGGATTTTTGCATCTATGTTCATCAGTGATATTGGCCTGTAGTTTTCTTTTTTTGTGGGATCTTTGTCAGGTTTTGGTATTAGGGTGATGGTGGCCTCATAGAATGAGTTTGGAAGTTTACCATCCTCTGCAATTTTCTGGAAGAGTTTGAGCAGGATAGGTGTTAGCTCTTCTCTAAATTTTTGGTAGAATTCAGCTGTGAAGCCGTCTGGACCTGGGCTTTTGTTTGCTGGAAGATTTTTGATTACAGTTTCAATTTCCGTGCTTGTGATGGGTCTGTTAAGATTTTCTATTTCTTCCTGATCGAGTTTTGGAAAGTTGTACTTTTCTAAGAATTTGTCCATTTCTTCCACATTGTCCATTTTATTGGCATATAATTGTTGATAGTACTCTCTTATGATCCTTTGTATTTCTGTGTTGTCTGTTGTGATCTCTCCATTTTCATTTCTAATTTTATTGATTTGATTTTTCTCCCTTTGTTTCTTGATGAGTCTGGCTAATGGTTTGTCAATTTTATTTATCCTTTCAAAAAACCAGCTTTTGGTTTTGTTGATTTTTGCTATGATCTCTTTTGTTTCTTTTGCATTTATTTCTGCTCTAAGTTTTAAGATTTCTTTCCTTCTACTAACCCTGGGGTTCTTCATTTCTTTCTTTTCTAGTTGCTTTAGGTGTAGAGTTAGGTTATTTATTTGACTTTTTTCTTGTTTCTTGAGGTGTGCCTGTATTGCTATGAACTTTCCCCTTAAGACTGCTTTTACCGTGTCCCACAGGTTTTGGGTTGTTGTGTTTTTTTTTTCATTCATTTCTATGCAAATTTTGATTTCTTTTTTGATTTCTTCTGTGATTTGTTGGTTATTCAGCAGCGTGTTGTTCAGCCTCCATATGTTGGAATTTTTAATAGTTTTTCTCTTGTAATTGAGATCTAATCTTACTGCATTGTGGTCAGAAAAGATGCTTGGAATGATTTCTATTTTTTTGAATTTACCAAGGCTAGCTTTATGGCCCAGGATGTGATCTATCCTGGAGAAGGTTCCATGTGCGCTTGAGAAAAAGGTGAAATTCATTGTTTGGGGATGAAATGCTTATAGATATCAATTAGGTCTAACTGGTCTACTGTATCGTTTAAAGTTTGTGTTTCCTTGTTAATTTTCTGTTTAGTTGATCTATCCATAGGTGTGAGTGGGGTATTAAAGTCTCCCACTATTATTGTGTTATTGTTAATTTCTCCTTTCATACTTGTTAGCATTTGTCTTACATACTGCGGTGCTCCCATGTTGGGTGCATATATATTTATAATTGTTATATCTTCTTCTTGGATTGATCCTTTGATCATTATGTAGTGACCATCTTTGTCTCTTTTCACAGTCTTTGTTTTAAAGTCTATTTTGTCTGATATGAGTATTGCTACTCCTGCTTTCTTTTGGTCCCTATTTGCATGGAAAATCTTTTTCCAGCCCTTCACTTTCAGTCTGTATGTGTCCCCTGTTTTGAGGTGGGTCTCTTGTAGACAACATATGTAGGGGTCTTGTTTTTGTATCCATTCAGCCAGTCTTTGTCTTTTGGTTGGGGCATTCAACCCAGTTACGTTTAAGGTAATTACTGATAAGTATGATCCCGTTGCCATTTACTTTATTGTTTTGGGTTCGAATTTATACACTGTTTTTGTGTTTCCTGTCTAGAGAATATCCTTTAGTATTTGTTGGAGAGCTGGTTTGGTGGCGCAGAATTCTCTCAGGTTTTGCTTGTCTGAAAAGCTTTTGATTTCTCCTTCATACTTGAATGAGATCCTTGCTGGGTACAATAATCTGGGCTGTAGGTTATTTTCTTTCATCATTTTAAGTATGTCTTGCCATTCCCTCCTGGCTTGAAGAGTTTCTATTGAAAGATCAGCTGTTATCCTTATGGGTATTCCCTTGTGTGTTATTTGTTGTTTTTCCCTTGCTGCTTTTAATATTTGTTCTTTGTGTTTGATCTTTGTTAATTTGATTACTATGTGTCTTGGGTTTATCCTATTTGGGACTCTCTGGGTTTCTTGGACTTGGGTGACTATTTCCTTCCCCATTTTAGGGAAGTTTTCAACTATTATCTCCTCAAGTATTTTCTCATGGTCTTTCTTTTTGTCTTCTTCTTCTGGGACCCCTATGATTCGAATGTTGTAGTGTTTAATATTGTCCTGGAGGTCTCTGAGATTGTCCTCATTTCTTTTAATTCGTTTTTCTTTTATCCTCTGTGATTCATTTATTTCTACCATTCTATCTTCTAATTCACTAATCCTATCTTCTGCCTCTGTTATTCTACTATTTGTTGCCTCCAGAGTGTTTTTAATTTCACTTATTGCATTATTCATTATATATTGACTCTTTTTTATTTCTTCTAAGTCCTTGTTAAACCTTTCTTGCATCTTCTCAATCCTTGCCTCCAGGCTATTTATCTGTGATTCCATTTTAATTTCAAGATTTTGGATCAATTTCACTATCATTATTCGGAATTCTTTATCAGGTAGATTCCCTATCTCTTCCTCTTTTGTTTGGTTTGGTGGGCATTTATCCTGTTCCTTTATCTGCTGGCTATTTTGTACCTTTAAGAACCCAATCTTCAGGACCCATTTTTCACTAGGGAACGAGATTACTGACTTGACTGCTCTCTCTCCCTTTGGACTCTCTGTTTTCTCCACCAGGTCCCCTGTATCTCCTCCCTAACCCCTCTCTACTCTACCCAACTCTGTGAATTTCTGTGTGTTCCAGACGGTGGAGAACACTTAGGGAACTGATTACTGGCTGGATCTGTCTCCCTCCTTTTCATTTCCCCCTTTTATCCTTCTGGCCACCTCTGTCTCCTGCCTCCTTCTTCTCTTCTCTATATAACTCCGTGAACATCTCTGAGCGGTCCAGTTGTGGAGTGCACATAAGGAAGTGACTACTGGCTAGCCCACTCTCTCCACTATTGATTCCACCTCATCTCATTTGGGTCACCTCTAACTCCCTCCTCCCTCTTCTCTTCTCCATGTAACGCTGTGAACCTCTCTGAGTGACCCTCACAGTAGAGAAACTTTTCATCTTTAACGTAGATGTTTTATCAATGGTGCTGTATAGAAGGAGAAGTTTTGAAACTACTGTTAAAATAAGACTGATAACTGGAAGTAGGAGGCTTAAGTCCAAACCCTGACTCCAGGGAACTCCTGACTCCAAGGAACATTAATTGACAGGAGCTCATCAAACGCCTCCATACCGACACTGAAACCAAGCACCACACAAGGGCCAACACGTTCCAGGGCAAGACATACCAAGCAAATTCTCCAGCAACAAAGGAACACAGCCCTGAGCTTCAAGATACAGGCTGCCCAAAGTTACCCCAAAACCATAGACATCTCATAACTCATTACTGGACATTTCATTACACTCCAGAGAGAAGAAATACAGCTCCATCCACCAGAACATTGACACAAGCTTCCCTAACCAGGAAACCTTGACAAGCCACCTGTACAAACCCACACACCGTGAGGAAATGCCACAAAAAAGAGAACTCCACAAACTGCCAGAATACAGAAAGGACACCCCAAACTCAGCAATTTAAACAAGATGAAGAGCTGGGTGTTTCAAACAGAGGTCAGGCATGGGACACCAGAGAAGGGTCAGGAGGTCAAAAATCGAGGTGGGCAAGGCACAGGCTAAAGCAACAGGAAGTGTCAGGAGTCAAGGTAGAAAGAAGGACTGTGTTCCAGGGTGGTGGTGGGGGGAGACTAGTGACAAACCCTCCCCCATAGAAAATGTGAATCTCGGAGGATTATACTCTGATGGAAGGTAGAAACCAAAGGCACTCTTCTTCAGGATTAGCAAGGGCAGTGGAAATATAAGAAGGAAAACTTGTCACTGAGAATTGTGGCCATGGTCCTGTCCTCACATAGCCTGGATTTGCATTGCCTGAGTTGTCAAATATCAAGCTGTGAACTTGACTGAAGATGGTACTAGACTGGTAATGCTCCCAAGCACATGGCAGAAGTGTACACAAATCCTTTGGGAAGAAATTACCTTCATCTTCAGGCTAAAAATTTTCCATAAGTCATTCTTTTATCATAAGGAGTTGTATATTCCTATTTACTCCTATTTTAGTTTAAAGAAAAATATTTAGGCAACACATTAACCAAATGTAACCTAATAGATTATATAAAAAATACGAATATTCACAGCTTTAGAATGTACATTCTTTTCATGCACATATGGAATATTTAAAAACTTTGACAACACTTTTCGCCAAAAGCAAATCTAAACACATTTCAAAGTACTGCAGTCAGCTCAAGGCAATAAGTAGAAATCAATAGGAAAAATACAGCTAGCATAGCCCCATATGTATGGGCTTTATATTTTTTCATCACTTAACTTTAATTTAAAATGTAGACATTAAAGTATGACACAATTTTTACATTCTTTTGAAATTTCTTCCTTTTCCATTGAACTACAATATGCATACAGTCATATATAAAGTGCCATATTCTTTGGTGTATGGCTTTATTTTTTATTTCTAGAATTGTTGTTGGTCGCTCAGTCGTGTCTGACTCTTCTGTGACCCCATGGACTATATTCCACCAGGCTCCTCTTTCCATAGAATTTTCCATGCAAGAATACTGAAGCGGGTTGCCATTTCCTTATCCAGGGGATCTTTCCGATCCAGGGATGAAACCTGTGTCTCCTCCATTGGCAAGGGAGTTTTCTTTACCATTGAATGATGAGGGAAGCCCATTTTTAGAATTAACATAGAGCAAAATGGATTCTTTTGGTATACAGTTATATTAATTTTATACCATTTATAAATTCATTTAACTACCACCACAATCAAAATACAGAACTGTTCTATCATGCTACCTCTAACACTTGGCAAACACTGATCCCTTCCCCATTATTAGTTTAAATTTTGTCTTTTTAAGAATGTCATTAAAATGTCACAGAAATACATATATTAAATAATCTTTGAAGACTGGCTTTTTTCAATCAGCATAAATCCCTCCAGATCCATCTAAATTGCTGTGTATATCAATAGTTCATTCCTTTGCATTGCTGAGTCATATTCTACAGTATGGATATATTAATAGTATAATTTTTAAAAGTTATTTGCTCATTGAAAGACACATGGGTTTTATTTCAAGTTTCAGTTCATTTCAGTTCAGTTGCTCAGTCATGTCCGACTCTTTGCTACCCCATGAATTGCAGCATGCCAGGCCTTCCTGTCCATCACCAACTCCCGGAGTTCACTCAAACTCATGTCCATCTAGTCAGTGATACCATCCAGCCATCTCATCCTCTGTAGTCCCCTTTTCCTCCTGCCCCAGTCCCTCCCAGCATCAGAGTCTTTTCCAATGAGTCAACTCTTCACATGAGGTGGCCAAAGTACTGGAGTTTTAGCTTTAGCATCATTCCTTCCAAAGAAATCCCAGGGCTGATCTCCTTTAGAATGGACTGGTTGGATCTTCTTGCAGTCCAAGGGACTCTCAAGCGTCTTCTACAACACCACAGTTCAAAAGCATCAATTCTTCGGCACTCAGCTTTCTTCACAGTCCACCTCTCACATCCATACATGACCACTGGAAAAACCAAGTTTGGGGTGTTATTAATAGAGTGATTATAACCATTTATGTGCACATTTTTATTTGGATACACATCTTCATTTCTCTAACCTAAAAGCCCATGAATAATTCAATGAGTTGTTTAATTACTGGGTTATATGTCTTATCTATGTTTAATTTCATGGGAAACTGTCAAACTGATTTCTAGAGTGGCTGTAACATTTTAAATTCACACCAGTAGTATCTGAGTGATAACAATTGTTCTGTATCCTTGCCAGTACTTTAAAATTTCAATATGCTTTTTTAAAAAGAATTTTTGATGTGGACTCTTTGGTTGCTTGGATGGTAAAGACTCTGCCTGCAATGCTAGGAGACCTGGGTTCAATCTCTGGGTTGGGAAGATCCCCTGGAGAAGGAAATGGCAACCCATTCCAGTATTCTTGCCTGGAAAATTCCATGGATGGAGGAGCCTGGCAGGTTATAGTCCATGGAGTCACAAAGCATCAGACATGACTAAGCGACTTTCACTTTTCATTTAAAAAAATCTTTATGGAATTTGTTACAATATTGCTTGTGGGTTTTTTATGGTTTTGTTTTGTTTTTTTTCTTTTTTGGCCACAAGGCATATGGGATCTTAGCTCCCTAACCAGGGATCAAATGTGCACCCCCTTCATTGGAAGGTGAAGTCTTAATCAGTGGACATGAGGGAAGTCCCTAGTTAGACTAGTTTGTACTGATCTGCTTTTCATCCTAGTTTCTCCTGAAATCCTTTTTTAAATTTTTTATTTGCATACATTCTTTGTTATATATATTTCTATGGTCATGCATCCACAACCATTGACAAGAAGGAAAAGACCCATCACTCTAAAGCTTCCTTTGTACAGCTCTGGTTCATTCAGTTATTCCTGACAATCACTGGTAAGTTTTCCATATCTAAATTTTTGCCTTTTTCAGAATATCATATAAATGGAATCATAGACTATATAGACAACACATAGTCTATCTGACCTTTTTTCACTTTGCAATATACATTTATGATTCGTCCATGTTATGTGGATTAATAGCTCATTCATTTTTATCACCAAACAGGAAAAGGAGTTCGTCAAGGCTCTATATTGTCACCCTGTTTATTTAACTTATATGCAGAGTACATCATGAGAAACGCTGGACTGGAAGAAACACAAGATTGGAATCAAGATTGCCGGGAGAAATATCAATAACCTCAGATATGCAGATGACACCACCCTTATGGCAGAAAGTGAAGAGGAACTAAAAAGCCTCTTGATGAAAGTGAAAGTGGAGAGTGAAAAAGTTGGCTTAGAGCTCAACATTCAGAAAACAAAGATCATGGCATCCAGTCCCATCACTACATGGGAAATAGATGGGGAAACATTGGAAACAGTGTCAGACTTTATTTTTCTGGGCTCCAAAATCACTGCAGATGGTGACTGCAGCCATGAAATTAAAAGATGCTTACTCCTTGGAAGGAAAGTTATGACCAACCTAGATAGCATATTCAAAAGCAGAGACATTACTTTGCCAACAAAGGTTCGTCTAGTCAAGGCTATGGTTTTTCCTGTGGTCATGTATGGATGTGAGAGTTGGACTGTGAAGAAGGCTGAGTGCCGAAGAATTGATGCTTTTGAACTGTGGTGTTGGAGAAGACTCTTGAGAGTCCCTTGGACTCCAAGGAGATCCAACCAGTCCATTCTGAAGGAGATCAGCCCTGGGATTTCTTTGGAAGGAATGATGCTAAAGCTGAAACTCCAGTACTTTGGCCACCTCATGCGAAGACTTGACTCATTGGAAAAGACTCTGATGCTGGGAGGGATTGGGGGCAGGAGGAGAAAGGGAGGACAGAGGATGAGATGGCTGGATGGCATCACTGACTCGATGGACGTGAGTCTGGGTGAACTCCGGGAGTTGGTGATGGACAGGGAGGCCTGGCGTGCTGCGATTCATGGGGTCGCAAAGAGTCAGACATGACTGAGCGACTGATCTGATCTGATCTGATCTGAATATTGCATTGGGTAGATAGGCCACAGTTAGTCTATATTCACCTATTGAGTAATAGTTTAATTTTTTTACTTCTAGCTTTTGGCAATGATGAGTAAAGTTGGTATAAACATCCACATACAGGTTTTGGTGTGTAGGTAGGTTTTCAATTCCCCTGAGTAAATATATGTAAGACTGACATTGTTGGTTGTATGGCAAGTGAACTTTTAAATTTATTTGTCATCCTGCTTATTTAAATTATATGCAGAGTACATCATGAGAAACGCTGGGCTGGAAGAAGCACAAGCTGGAATCAAGATTGCCCAGAGAAATATCAATAACCTCAGATATGCAGATGACACCACCCTTATGGCAGAAAGTGAAGAGGAACTAAAGAGCCTCTTGATGAAAGTGAAAAAGGAGAGTGAAAAAGTTGGCTTAAAGCTCAACATTTAGAAAACGAAGATCATGGCATCTGGTCCCATCACTTCATGGGAAATAGATAGGGAAACAGTGGAAAAAGTGTCAGACTTTATTTTCTGGGGCTCCAAAATCACTGCAGATAGTGATTGTGGCCATGAAATTAAAAGACGCTTACCCCTTGGAAGGAAAGTTACGACCAACCTAGACAACATATTCAAAAGCAGAGACATTACTTTGCCAACAAAGGTCCATCTTGTCAAGGTTATGGTTTTTCCAGTGGTCATGTTTGGATGTGAGAGTTGGACTGTGAAGAAAGCTGAGCACGGAAGAATTGATGCTTTTGAACTGTGGTGTTGGAGAAGACTCTTGAGAGTCCCTTGGACTGCAAGGAGATCCAACCAGTCCATTCTGAAGGAGATCAGCCCTGGGATTTCTTTGGAAGCAATGATGCTAAAGATGAAACTCCAGTACTTTGGCCACTTCATGCAAAGACTGGACTCATTGGAAAAGACTCTGATGCTGGGAGGGATTGGAGGCAGGAGGAGAAGGGGACGACAGAGGATGAGATGGCTGGATGGCATCACTGACTCGATGGACGTGAGTCTGGGTGAACTCCGGGAGTTGGTGATGGACAGGGAGGCCTGGCGTGCTGCAATTCATGGGGTAGCAAAGAGTCAGACAGGACTGAGCGACTGAACTGAACTGAACTGAATGACTAATGAGGGCTTCCCTGGTGGCTCAGTGGTAAAGAATCCTCCTGTCAATGCAGGAAATGCCAAGAGACAAGTGTTCGATCCCAAATGGGGAAGATCCGCTGGAGAATGAAATGGCAACCCACTCAAGTATTCTTCCCTGGACAATCCCATGGACAGAGGAACCTGGCAGGTTGCAATTCATGAGGTTGCAAGAGTCGGACATGACTTAGAAATAAACCACCACCACAATGGCTGATGAACATCTTTTCATGTGTTTATTTGCTTATATCCTCTTCAGTGAAGTTTCAGTTTAAGCATGTTGCTGATTTCCTAGTTGGGTAGTTGTTTTCTTACTATAGAGTTTTTAGAGTTCTTGGCATATTCTGGATTCAAGTAATTTGTTGGATATGTGGTTTACAGGTATATTATCCTAATCTGTGGTTTGTCTTTTTATTTTACTGACAGTGTTTTTGACAGAACGAAAGTTTTTAATTTTTACAAAAGTCAACTTATTTTTTGCCATGTTTGAAAACTCATCTCCTAACTATGTCATGAAGACTTTCTTCTGAGTTATCTATTAAAAGTTTTATTTCTTAGGTTATGCATTTAAGTTTATTGTCCATTTTGAGCTAAGCTTATATAAAATGGGATCTAGATTCAGAATCGTGGGTTTGTTTGTGTTTTGCCTGAGTGTGTATATGTTAGTTGCTCAGTTGTGTCCTGCTCTTTGTGATCCTGTGGACTGTTGACTGCCCAGCTCCTTCTATCCATGGAATTCTCCAGGCAAGAATACTGGAGTGGGTAGCCATTCCCTTCTCCAGGGGCTCTTCCCTGTCCAGGGATCAAACCTGGTTCTCTCGTGTTGCAGGCAGATTCTTCACCATCTGAGCCACAAGGGTTTTGTTTTCCTGTAGATATCCAATTTCTCCAGCATCATTTGTTGAAAAGACTATCTTTCTTCCATTAAATTCTCGTATTCTCTTGTTAAAAGTCAGTTGGTCATACTTGGAGGGTCTATTTCTGGATTTTCTATTCTGTTTCACTGGTCTATGTATTTATTCCTCAGCCAGTACCATGCTCTGTTGAGTGCTATACACTAAGTCTTAAAATCAGATAGAATGGTTCCTCCACTTCATTCTTTTTCAAAATTGCTTTGGCTGTTCTTGTTCCTTTTTTGTTGTTTTTCAGTTGCTAAGTTGTGTCTGACTCTTTGCGATCCCATGGAGTGGCAGCATGCCAGACTCCTCTGTCCTCCACTATCTACCAGAGTTTGCTGAAATTCATGTCCATTGACTTGGTGATGCTATCTAACCATCTCATCCTCTGTCATCCCCTTCTCCTCCTGCCCTCAATCTTTCCCAGCATCAGTGTCTTTTCCAATGAGTCAGCTCTTCTCATCAGTTGGCCAAAATATTGCAGCTTCAGCTTCAGCATCAGTCCTTCCAATGAAAATTCAGGGTTGATTTCCTTGTTCCTTTACCTTTCCATATATATTTTCAAATCGTCTTTTCTATATCTACAAAATAAGCCTCCTGGCATTTTGATAGGAATTGTATTAAACCTATGTATGAATCTGGGGAGCATTGACATCCTTACTATGTGTGTGCATGAATGCTCAGTTGCTTCAATCATGTGTGATTCTTTGCAACCCCATGAACTGAAGCCTGCCAGGCTCTTCTCTTCATGGAGATTCTCCAGGCAAGAATACTGGAGTGGGTTGTCATGCTCTCCTCCAGGGGATCTTCCAGACCTGGGGATCGAACCTGCATCTCTTATGTCTCCTGCATTGGCAGGCATGTTCTTTACCACTAGTGCCATCTGGGACGAGTCTTCCAATTCATGAACATAGTCTGTATCTCCATTACTTAGTTTTTTTTTTTTTCTCTCTCTTTCTTTCATCATCATTGTTTATTTTTCAGAATATAGATTTTGTGCATTTTTAAAAATTGGATTTATACATAAGTAGAGAAAAGAGGGGGGCTTCCCGGGTGGCTCAGTGGTAAAGAATCTGCCTGCCAATGCAGGAGACCCAGGTTTGATCCCTGGACTGGAAATATCCCCTGGAGAAGGAAACGGCAAACCATCCCAGTATTCTTGCCTGGGAAATCCCATTGGCACAGGAGCCTGGTGGACTACAGTCCATGGGGTTGCAAAGAGTCAGACAGGACTGAGCAACTGAGCCCACACAAACACACACGCATAGGAAAGAGCAGGGCAATAGTGTTCCAATTTCTAGTAGGATAGTCAAGGTGATATTTGCAAAAACATTTGAAACACATGAGAAAGTTAGTCATGGCAATATCTGGGAGAAGAGCTTTTCTAGTAGTGCAAAAGCTTTGCCAGTGCAAAATCTCCAAAGCAGGAGCATTCTAGCCATGGGGATACCAAGAAAGCTAAGGCAGCAGGATAGGGTGAATGAAAGAGAGAGTAGTAGGAGAGATATTGAGAGAGAGAATGGAGCAGCAAGACTATAGCAAGGGTCCCCAGCCCTGGGCCATAGACTGTATCAATTCATGGCTTATTAGGAACCAGGCTATATAGCAGGAGGTGAGTGGCAGGTGGGTGGGTGGGCAAGCAAAGCTTCATCTGTATTTAGAGTTGCTCCCTATTGCTCATATTGACACCTGAGTTCTACCTCCTCTCAAATCAGCAGTGGGATTAGATTCTCATCAGAGCTCAAACACTACTGTGAACTGTGCATGTGAGGGATCTAGAATGCATACTCCTTATAAGCATCATCCCGAAACCACCCCACTCCTCAAGTCCATTGAAAACTTGTCTTTCTCTTGAAACTGATCCCTGGTGCCAAAAAGGTTGAGGACTGCTGCTTTATGGGACCTTCCAGTTCAAGCTTCATGTAAGACTTTGGCTTTTATCCCTATCCTGAGTGAAATGCGAGCCCCTGGAGGAATCTGTGAAGGGCATGGCCATGATCTGACTTTGCTTTTAAGAGAAGCCCTCTGGCAGCAGTGTTGAGAATGGACTGTAAGTGATTAAGGATGGAAGAAGCAACACTAGTTTAGGAGGCAATCGCAGTGAGCCAGAAGTGTTAGTTCATTCAACCAATAAGCACTGACCAATGGCGGAGGCTGTAAGAAGTTATCAACATAGCTACCAAAACTCAGGCAATAATCTGGTAAGTGACAACTGTGAAACCAAATTAGGGAAGGAAAAATACAACAGCATGAATAAACCATCTAATTATAGGTGCTAAAACTAATTAGTATTCAGTTTATCACACCTAAGGTGCAAACAGCAGCGTGTGGGAAGCCTCGGATGTTGTTGGTCCCAGCCTCTTCACTTGGATTAACAGCAGAGTCTCTATTGTCTGCAATGGATCTCTGCAGAACTATGTGTGGTGTGTCTACTAGCTTTGCAAAATGGTAAGGACTCAGCAGGAGAAATTAGGCAATTGATTTGTTCAAAATAGCACTATGCCATTGGGTTATTCCTTAAGAAAACCAAAACTTGAATTAAACTGAGGCAGTCCTGTTCATTTGAGGAGAAAAGCAGAATTTTACTTAGCTTTGTTTCTAATCCTCAGCTGATGATTTGTGATCCCAAATCACACCTCTGGTTTTTGGTGTGTGCATTCGTAAATGCTTATCAGGGGCCCTGATATAATTAAATGGATTTTCAAATGTTTTTCGAGGTACATTGCCCCTCCATCCTCAGAGTACTATGACCATTATATCATAGATCCTCATTAGGCAAAAGCTTACAAATCTTCAGTGACTTCATAAGGATGGATTATAAAATTAAATCAGGGTTTTTAATGTTGAAACTTATGAGCTGTAATTTTATTAGGGCATATTTTTCTTCCTCCTTCTTCACATATCTGCAAATAGCATATACTCTTTGTATAATCCCAGTACTAGTTATAGACTATTTACTTCTTTTAAAAAGTAATTTAAACTGGAATGAATAACTGTGCCTTAATGGATATAAAATATGTTGCAGTTATTCCTTTGATTAGTTCATCATTTTTTTTTTTGGCATGGAATTTTCCATAAGGTGACTTAAAACCTAATGGAAGCCCCCTGAAATAATGAAATAATAACTGGATTCTCTAGCTCGTTATGGAGTCATTGGGTAATACCATCTTAGAAAGACACTTAACTATTATCTAGACCCATATTTTCCAAAGAAACAAATTCTTCCCCCAATTTCCCTAAGAATTAGTCATCAAGCCTCTGTTCATACATTTTCATCAATGGGGAGCTCACCATTGGAACAATCCAGTCTTATCAAATCTGTCTTGCCAGCCCTTCTACTTACTGGCCCTGCTGGAATAAATCAGAGCTGATCTACACCATCTTCCACTGGAGAGGTCTTCAAATACTTGAAATCCACTGTCATTGCCCTTGAGAACTTTCCCCAAACTGGTTGTCTTTTATTGGAGGTGTGTATGGTAAACTTTCTTCCTCCCTATTGATATCCTTTGTTTGGATTTTTTTGGGGGGAGTTAATTGACATACAGCACTAAGTTTAAGGTGTACAGCATAATGATTTGACTTACATGCATCACAATATCATTGACTTTGAATACCAAACACTTTGGTATCTCAGTTTAACCTTCCTGGAGCTCCCTATGGTTTCTATATCAGAAGTCCATTTACCTTAATAAGAAAAAAAATTTCTGCAATGTTTTCAGCTCTGAAAGGGGAGGGAACCCAACCATCTCAAAGCCAACCTAGCTAAGAATAATGCAGGATAGTCTCCAAATGTGCACAAGAAGCCAAAAAATGAGAGTACAATAAAGTGTTTGCGTACTCCTACACCAGAGAAGGCACTGGTGACCCACTCCGGTACTCTTGCCTGGAAAATCCCATGGATCAAGGAGCCTGGTAGGCGGCATTCCATAGGATCGTGAAGAGACGGACACGGCAACTTCACTTTCACTTTTCACTTTCATGCATTGGAGAAGGAAATGGCAACCCACACCAGTATTCTTGCCTGGAGAATCCCAGGGACGGAGGAGCCTGGTGGACTACCGTCTATGGGGTCACACAGAGTCGGACACAACTGAAGTGGCTTAGCAGCAGCAGCACTCCTACACAACCCCCTCCCCAAGTCTAATCAACCGAATGTATTTGCTTGAATCTTCTGAAACCTTCCTGTACTGTAGCTAATTGCTAGCTGTTTTATTTGATGGTAGTGAATTAGACAAGTAAATGTCCTATTTGATTACTAAGGCGATATAACTGGCCCATAAATAGTTAGGGTAAGGTTACCTTAGGCTTCTCAAGGGCTGAACTGGATCAATTAATCAGCCATTTGGTCTGTTCTTCAGTGACTGACCATCAGGAGCAATTGCTAATTAGTGTGGTTTGGGTTCATTAATAATACCTAATATTTATTTATTGCTTATTATGTGCAAGATAATGTGTTAAGCATTAGGTCATGTAATTCTCATAACAACTTTATTAGGGAAGTTTCATCATCCACATTTTACAGATGAAAAACTGAATGTTCAGAGAGGTCAAGGGACTTGCCCTGGGTTACACAGTCAGTAAATAGCAGACAGAGGATTCAAATCTGAATCTGTCTCACGGCAGAAGCTCAAGCATTTGATCTTTATATATTTTGTCATACCGTGTGGAATACAGTTTTATAGTTGTAACATCAGGCTTAAAGCTCATTGTGCAAGTCTGTGGCTAGGGTAGAAGTAGAGAGTTCTGAATAAGTGAATAAATAGCAGAGATTGTGTTAGTTCATCATTAACTTTTTTTTTTTAGCTGTGCCTCGGGGCTTGTGGTATCTTAGTTCCCCAACCAGGGATTGAACACAGGCCCTTGGCAGTGAAAGCGCAGAGTCCTAACCACTGGACTGCCAGGGAATTCCTAGTTCATTATTAACTATTTTTCTATTTTCACCCTCAGTATCATTATTCAGGACCTGCTAGGCCATCATTTCCACTCCCACCCCTCATTACTGGATATCATCCTTCACCAAAAAGTTCTCTCCGAATTCCAACATGTGAAATATATCATAGGATAAACAAATTCATCCTGATATGTGGACAGGAGATGGCTAGAGTACATATAAATCAGACTCTTCCTTCCCCTCTCTGGTAACATGTTCATATTTAATGGGAGACTTCTGGATTCATGCTTCCATGTTAGATATGTAACCTTCAACAATGACTTAAATGCTGAGAGTTTCAATGAGGGAAACTCCCCAGCTAGTAGGTGGAGGAGGTATGTTGGATCAGGTATTCCTTTGGGAGCCTTCATTGATTGAATCTCTTCATAAAACTAATTCTGCTGATGCCTAATGAAGGTCATCAGTTAATAATTTGTGTATTACATCCACTTTGCATAAGGACATACCTTTTACATAGAGGTTGGGCGATATTTTCATCTGTGATAAAGCCACTGATCAAGCAAGCCACTTAACTAGGTTAATCAGGTTCTTTGGTTTCCTATCACAAAAATTATACTGAATAATAATGCTAGCTGGTTGTTTACAGTATAAAAGATAAGATGCTATGTGTGTGTGTGTGTGTGTTTAAATACATTTTGGATAATAAGATAACCAGATTATTATCACAAAAGTCCAGGGTATATTGGCCATAAAGTAATATACTAAATATCACTTCCCAATTTTCAGTTGTAAAGTATGAAATAGATAAAGTACATACTTTTATCAACAGCATTACAAAATCAAATCTACTGGAATAGCAATAAGAAGTACCTGGTGTTAATGAAAAGAAACCCCTTTAAAAGAAATAATAGATGTTGGGAATTCTTTCTTACCAAAGATCTGTTTCAGAAGGTTAAAGTTTATTTTTGCAATTGACTCCATGTGGAGAACAGTTTTCCAGGAATGGTTCTCATGTTGTTCCAAAGTGAGCAAAGGGGGATATGTAGAAACTAGGATTCTAAGGAAGCAAAACAACGGAAAAATGATAAACCCAGGGGAGCAAGTGGAATTAATGTAATAAATAACAAATACTTTAGCTTGAAGGTCCATTCTGCATAGTGGATATCTCTAGATAGTTTATTATGAATAAACACTATAACATAATTACAGCTTCATGAGAGGTTTTAAAAAATGATGTGATTACACATTTGGGGCATCCATCCAGAATGGCTTGGTATTACAACTCCATTCTTAAACAGAAAAGCCAAAGTAATTTTTGTTCAATGGGACACTAACTTTGTTCCATAAGGCAAGCCAGAGCAAGTGTCTATTAATTCCCTAGGGTTGCCATTACAAATTGCAGCAAACTTTGGTGGATTATAGCATTAGAAATTTCTGGTCTCACAGTACTAGAGGCTAGAAGTCTGATGGTGTCAACAGGGCCTTGCTGCTCTGAAGCCTTTAGAGGGAGGATCCTTCCTTCTTCTTCCAGGTTTAGGTGTTGCCTGCAGTCCTTGGTATTCCTTGGCTTGGAGATGCGTCACTCTAATCTCTGCCTCTGTCATCACATGGCCTTTCCCCCTGTGTGTCTGTGTTTCTGTGTCTACATTTCCACTCCTCTTATAAGGACACCAGTCATTGGATTTAGGGCCTACACTAATCTATTATGACCTCATCGTAACTTGATGATATCTACAAACAACTTGTTTCCAAAAAAGGTCACAGTCATAGGTACTGGGGATTAGGACTCCAATATATCTTTTGGTGAGAGACAATTCAGTTTACAAGTGTCCTATAAAAGAACTGTCTTAATGGCTGTATCAGCTTACATGCCTATCAACAATGTAAGAGGGTTCCCTTTTCTCCATACCTTCTGCAACATTTATTGTTTGTAGATTTTTCGATGATGGCTATTCTGACCAATGTGAGGTGACACGTTATTGTGGTTTTGATTTGCATTTTTCTAATAATGAGTGGCAGTGAGCATTTTTTCCTCTGGTTTATTGGCCATCTGTATGTCTTTTTTGAATAAATGTCTGTTTAGGTCTTCTGCCCATTTTTTTTTGTTTGTTTGGGCTGTTTGTTTTTCTGATACTGAGCTGCATGAGCTGCATATATAGTTTGAAGATTAACCCTATGTCAGTTGCTTCCTTTGCAATTATTTTCTCCCATTCTGAGAGTTGTCTTTTTTTGTTTAAAGACAACTATAAACAACTATAGATATAAACAAGATATAAACAACTATATCTTATTTATAGTTTCCTTTGCTGTGCAAAAGCTTTTAACTTTTATTGGGTCTCATTTGTTTATTTTTGTTTTTATTTCCATTAATCTAGGAAGTGGATCAGAGAGAATCATGCTGTAATTTATGTCAGAGTGTACTTTCTATGTTTTTCTCTAAGAGCTTTATAGTTTCTGGACTTACATTTAAGACTTTAATCCATTTTGAGTTTATTTTTGTGTATGGTGTTATGGAGTGTTCTAATTTCATTCTTTTACATGTAGCTGTCCAGTTTTCCCAGCACCACTTATTGAAGAGGCTGTCTTCTCTCCATTGTATATTCTTGCCTCCTTTGTCAAAAATAAGGTGCCCATAGGTGCATAGGTTTATCTCTGGGCTTTCTATCTTGTTCCATTGGTCTCTATTTCTGTTTTTGTGCCAGTACCATAATGTCTTGATGACTGTAGCTTTGTAGTATAATTTGAAGTCAGAAAGGTTGATTCCTCCAGCTCCATTTTTCTTTCTCAAGATCGCTGTGGCTAATCAGGTTCTTTTTTGTTTCCATAGAGATTGTGAAATTTTCTTGCTCTAATTTGGTGAAAAATGCCATTGGTAATTTGATAGGATGGCATTGAATCTGTAGATTGCTTTGGGCAGTATGGTCATTTTGACAATACTGATTCTTGTAATCCAAGAAGATGGTATATCTCTCCATCTGTTTGTGTTGTCTTTGATTTCTTCTATCAATGTCTTATGGTTTTCTGCATACAAGTCTTTTGTATCTTTAGGTAGGTTTATCCTTAGGTATGGAAATTCCTTAAAAAAAAAACTAGGAATATATCTACCATATGACCCAGCAATCCCACTACTGGTCATATACTCTGAGAGAACTACATTTCTAAAAGATATGTGTACCCCAATGTTCATTGCATCAATATTTACAATAGCCAGGACATGGAAGCAACCTAGATGCATGTCAACATATGAATGGATAGAGAAGTTGTGGTACATTTAAACAATGGAATATTACTCAGCCATAAGAAGGAATGAACTTGAGTCAGTTGTATTGCAGGGAGGTGGATAAACCTAGAGTCTCTTATACACAGTGAAGTAAGTCAGAAAGAGAAAAAGCAGTATCATATATTAACACATATATATGGAATCTAGAAAAATGGTACTGATGAACCTAGTAGAGAATGGAGTTGTGGACACAGTGGGGAAAGGTGAGGGTGAGATGAATTGTAAAAGTGACATTGACCTATATACACTATCATGTGTAAAATAGTGGGAAGTTGCTAAATAACACAGGGAGCCCAGCCTGATGCTCTATAACAAGCTAGAGGGGTGGGATGGGGGCAGGAGAAGGAGGCTCAGGAGGGAAGGGATATAAAAATATATAATTATGATGTATTTGTCTTGTTGTACAGCAGAAACCAACACAAAATTGTAAAGTGATTGTTTACCACTTAAAAAATAAAGAAAATGTAAAAAGATAAGAAATTTTAAAATATATGTAAATGTTCTTTCTGTACAAATAAAAATATTCCCAGACACACACACACACACACACACACACACACACACACACAAGCACTGTCTTTTTGGAAACCTCTTTATGAAAGAGATGACAAAGAATTGCCCTTCAAGGATGGGGTATCTGCAGGACAGACTTGAGAAACTTGAATGAGCAATTAATAAAGGGCAAAAAATAGAACTTAGAGGAAAAAGTGGGTAAATATCTTTGAAGTGACCACACATCCCATCTCTGAGTTTTATCTGATCCCCATTTCTTACAGCACTCCTGATTAAGAGCACTGGCACTGAAGTCTGATTATTTAGCTTCAAATTTCAGCTCCCCCTGAACCTACTAACTGATTCTGCCTCTCAGTACCAAGTACCAGGCAAACTGGACGGGCTGGCACATTTTTTTTTTTAAGTTGGATTTCTTAAAAATTAAGTTGTTTAGTGAATTCCATCATCTGGAATCAGACTAACCGCCACAAACTCATTATCTTTGGGACACTTTATTTTTTATTTTTATGTTTTCATCAAAGAAAAACACAGTTCTTGATGCAGTACATTCTTTTATTCACACAAGACTGGATGTCTAGCTCTCTGTTCTAAACCTGCTGTTCAGCGTGTGTTCTGGCCCACTGACCTTTGCAATCTTGTGGAGATCAGCATAAAAATATTTGGGGGCGAGTTCTTTTTTCTAAATATTATTTTTGACAAGTGCTGGATATTCTAACTGATCTTTGCCTTAAACCCTGGCAGTCTTATCTTTTATGTCCTCCTTTGCTCTTGTGGATGCGTTAGGATAATTATTCTGAAAAGAATGTCAAAACATAGCAAATGGTTTAGAATAACTCTGTTTATATCCCTTAGAGTGAGAGGGGAAAGGTCTTGAGAGAGAATTTATAATGTCCTATAGCTGCTTGCAGGGGACATCAGACAAATTGATAGTGATCTTGTTTTTACTGCAAGATCGTACTAAATTCATAAAGACAAAGTAAAGCTGCAGAGACAGAGGCTCAGACCAGATGTAGGGGGTGTTCTGTGTGGGTCTGGGCTGTTCATTCGCGTAGGATGGGAATTCAGAGACGAGATGGGTGGTCAGTAGATTCATTGGAAAAATGTATTTATGGATGAGAATTTATAGTCAGCAGCAGAGTATATTTGCTTTTGTCGACATTGTGAAATTATTCTGAACAATTTTGAAAATCACTGGCTTCCATCTGCATCTCATGGGAGTGCTTCCAAGCCACTTTGAAAGGAGCTTTATCTTGTTCTTCTCCCAGGTCACGTGGATTAATGGAACAGATCATCATTCCATGGCATGAGTGTGTGTATCAGAAAACAGGAAGTGGCCCTTTAATCAAATAAGAAAGCACCGATATTTTCTCAGAATGAATCACAATCTTTTTTTTTTTAATGAGCTCTGATAAAGTCACAGAAGATTCAGGGCTTTCTTCGCTTCTCTCAGGTCAGTTGGGAATCTTTGACTATTACTTCCAGGAGACCTTCTCTGCCTCCTGGCCTCCCAAAGAACCCCAACTCTACCCAGGGAACCCTATTTTACTTCTAAAGCACAAAGTGCCATGAAAGCTTGACCTCCAGGGCAGGAAATGGCATGAATGCACCCTGAGTTCAATGTAGATGTTGTAAGAAGAAAATAGTTGTCATTTCCCAACAAAACTTGCCCCTTGGGGGGGGCAGCAATTTCCAGAGACCTAGGTAGAGAGGCAGGTGCCCAGGCTTCCCAATTCAGCCTTCTCATCGGTGCCCTGTGTGACCACATGCAGGCTGTTGTTAGTTTCCCCACATACAACATGAACAGGTTTGACTACATGAAAGAGAAGGAGCTTTCTAGCTCTAAAGCTGAGGAGCATCTGGTGTCCTGATGTGGATTTTTGGGTTCACTTCTGGAGCCAGGCTCTGTCCCAGGCTTCTTCAGAGCCTCCCCATGCTCTACCATCTTTCTCATGGTTCCGTTGCTATGGTTGAAGTGTGGGGAGGCGGTTCCCCCAAGTCAGCCAACCATTGTAGCCTGTTAGGCTCTGGAGCATCACTCTATAAAGGAGAAACCAAACTAAATGCATACCAGGAGAATCCCAGAATTGTCAAAAATGGCAGGGAAATCATGATACCTAAAACCTGGGCTTGAGTCAGAAACTAATTTGGGGTTAAAAAAAAAAAGACTCAGTAAAATAGACTTTTAGCATTCATACAATACACTATCAAATAAACTTGGCAATTGTCATAATATTTGGTTTCATTGAGAACACAGCCTGTTAGCAACATGGAAAACTTAATCTGTTAATTGAATGCAAAATTCAGTTCTCGTAAAAACATAATAATTAGCCTTTTCTTACCTTAGTATATGTTTGTCAGCAAACAAGAATTTCTCAAAAAGGGAAATAAGGATGTTCTTAGGTCTGCAGTGCTCAGCATGGCTTTGGCCATGCTGAGTTCAGTACTCAGACTTTTCCTTAGATGCTTTTCTTGCAATTAGGGTACGCTACGTGACAGTCGATGACTCAGTTAAATTCATCTTGGTTGAGCTACAAAAGATTCATATATTTTTTTTTCTTTTTTTTTTATTTTATTTTATTTTTAAACTTTTCATAACTGTATTAGTTTTGCCAAATATCAAAATGAATCTACCACAGGTATACATATATTTTAAGCAAGAGTCTTGCTGAGAATTTCTACTGCTTTAAACCCAACCAACCTGTGTGTGTGTGTGTGTGTGTGTGGGTTAGTCGCTCAGTCATGTCCAACTCTTTGTGACCTCATGGACTGTAGCATGGCAGGCTTTTCTGTCCATGGGATTTCCCAGGCAAGAATAATGGAGTGGGTTATCATTTCCTTCTCCAGGGGATCTTCCTGGCCCAGGTCTCCTTCATTTCAGGCAGATTTATTTTACATCTGAGCCATCAGGGAGGCCCAACCAAACTTTTCCCACCCCCTAAAATTCATATCAACTTTAAGAAGCAAATTAAGTGACCATTAACTGGTAAAGTGGCTAATTATGTAGAATAAGATTGAAAGGATAAACATTTGACACTGAGAATGATTTGTAGAGGAGGAGTGGTACTGTGGCTATGCAGTAGGGAAATAAAAATATCTGGCTTCACAACTGAACTCTTCCACTTATTTAGCTGCAAGGCCAGAGGTGGGCCACTTCTATAACATCTTGAAGCCTCCTCCCCTGTGTGTGTGTGTGCTAAGTTGCTTCAGTTGACTATGGACTGTAGCCTGCCAGGTTCCTCTCTCCACGGGATTTTCCAGGCAAGAATACTGGAGTGGGTTGCCATGCCCTCTTCCAGGGGATCTTCCCAACCCAGGGATTGAACCTGCATCTCTTGCATTGCAGGTGGATTCTTTACCCACTGAGCCACCTGGGAAGTCCCTCCTCCCCTGGTCTGTGGGTAATTCTATGTATGTCTTGTAGTACCACAGTTGTGAAGATAAGCAAGAGAGGGTGAATGAAGCTTTGGCACAGAGCCCTAGGAGCACAGTGGTGGCCCTGTGTTACCATCTTTGAACTACATGCGGTTTTCCACAAAATCCAGGCTCTCTCTTGTCCTTCTCAAGGTCTTATAGTCCTTTTCTACTCAGCCAGAAACAGAAATTGCTCTGCCCGTCGCTTTCTCCTGGCTCCCTCCTCTGTGTTCACAAGGCATGTCTTTTTGTGCCACCGTGCTTAAGAAGTCTTCCTCACTGTGAATTAAGAAGTCTTCCTCTTTGTGAACTGAGTTTTCCACTTTCCTCAAAGAATGGAATTCCCAACTTCTCCCAACAGCTTTAAGCTGCAGCTTTGGTTTAACAGATGTGTTCAGAACACTCCCTTAACAGTTCCCCAGCAATGACTGTGGCTTCCAGAACCATCATTTTCTAGGTTTTGAATATAAATTTAAGGCATGTTTATGACAGTGTTGGTAGTGCTGCCTATAGGTCTCCCAAACATCTGCTTTCCTGGCACTTTTAGATTATGAATAAAAGCAGAAACATATATTGATAATACATAGTGTGTTTCTGAAGATCCAAACCCTGATGGCAGGATCCATTACATTTCGTTGTCAAAACTTTCTAGCACTGTTTTGCCCATCTTGAAGCACTGAGGTCTTTCATTATCACATAATTAAAGACAAGTCGGTCAGTCATTTAACAGATGTCTTTAAACTCGTGTGCCAGGCCCCATCCTAGGGACCAGGAATATAGTAGAGGACCAAGCATACAAACGCCTCTGCCCTCATGGAGTGTACATTTTGGAGAGTTCCACCAGTCTCATTTTAGAGATGCAAACATCACAGTTGACTAAAGAAGATGCACAACGTAAGAGTTGCAAGTTAAGTTTTATTTGGGGCAAAATGAGGCCTGCAACCCAGGAGACAGCACCTCAGATAGCTCTGAGGTATCAGGGGAAGGACAGTATATACAATTTTGGTGAAGGGGGAGTTCATGCAATCAAACTCTTATTTTGCAAAAGGTTTTCTGCTAGTCACAAGGAGCTGATGTCACCATGAAGGGATTTAGTGCTTTTCTAGAGCCCTGTTCCACCAGCTTTCCTAGAGCAAAGAGTGCCTCACACTCCACCCTGAACTGTCTTCAAGGCATGTTGAAGGTCAGTAGCTGGAGCAGCACAGGGATCAGTCTCCTCAGAGGCAGATGAAATACGCCCCTTGGCAAGTGCCAATTTGTAGTTGACACCTGGTATTGGAAGTTCTCATTGGAGTTGTTCATTCTTTTTTTATTATCTCTCTCTCTCTCTTTTTTTTTTTCCTTCTTCCCATGCCGCTCGGCTTGAAGGATCTTAGTTCCCCAACCAGGGATCAAACCCAGGCCCCAGCAGTGAAAGTGCCAAGGCCTAACTATTGGACCACCAGGAAAGTCCAAGAGTTGGTCATTCTCGCACTACACTCCTCCCTTTTCACCTGCTGGTCAGGAACCTTGTCATCATCATTTTCTCTCCTTTCTGCATCATCCATTTTCTTTTCACTACTGGATCATTTGCATCCCCATCCCCATATCACAGTTTTTCTCAATTAAGGAAAAACACTCGATGCCACCTTCCTCTCTGGTTACCACTCTTTCTTTACCTCTCAACAGAGTAAAAACAGGAAAAACTCCCAGAAGAAGTTGCCTGTGCTCCCCATCTCCATTTTTCTCTCCTCCTGGATGGTCACTTGCTCTTCTCTCATCTTCCCTAGAATCCAGTTGTCTCAGACTTTCGACTCCATACAAATGGCTTTTCTCATGGTCCCCTCTGACCTTTACTCTGTTAAACCCAATGATCCACTCCAAGTTCTTATTTTAATTGACCCACCAGAAGCATTCGACTGAGTTGATCAGTTTCTTCTCTCTGAAACTCACTGAGAACACCAGTTTTCTGAACTTTCTCTTCTCTTACTAGCCATTCCTCTTAGTTTCTTTTGCTGGCCCACCCTCTTCTCCCCATTTTTTATCTTTACTCCATCTGCACTCCTCCCCTCCTTCTGCTCATGGCTTTAAATACCATCTTTGTGCCCATATCTCTCTCTCCCCGAGACCTCTCCCACGAGCTCTCAGTGCAGACTTCCATCTGTTTGCTTACCATCCCTCCTTTGGTTTCTAGTAGATGTCTTCAGCTTCACAGAACTCCTACTGACCTCCTGATCCTTCACTCCCCAAATATGCTCCTTCTGGAGTGTTTTCCATCTCTATAAATGGCAGTTCTCTCCTATCATTTTCCCAGTCAAAAAAACCTCAAGTCCTGCCTCAATCCCTTCTCTCTCTTGCCCATGTCCGATCCTCTGGCAAATCCTTTCAATATTCTGTTAAAAATATATCTAGAACTCGACCATTCTCCTGACCTCTGCCTCTCCCATGTTGGTCCACGCCAGCATCATCACTTGCCTGAATTGTTATTAATACAGTAGCCTCATAAATTACCTACGTGCCTTACTCTTGCCCTTTGCACTTAATTCTGTTCAAAGCAGCCAGAGTGGATGTGTTAGAATATAAGTCAGATCCTCTCATTCCCCTCAGAGCCTTCCCATGGCTTCCTATCTAATTTACAGTAAAAGTCAAGTTTCTACAATTGCCTCTAAAAGCCCCTGCATTTGTTGTTCCTTCTGCCTCTAATACTTTTCCCATAGATACACAGGAAGCTTGATCCTGCCCCTCCTTCTGGTCTTCATTCAAATGTCACCTTCTCAGTAAGACTTCCCATGACCATCCTATTGAAAACTACCACCTTCATATCTACCCCACTTCCTACCCCCTCCGCTGTTTCATTTTTATCCATAGCACTTGCCGTCATGTAACATACTGCATATTTTATTTTCCTGTTTATTGTCCACTCTCCCCACCAAAACACACACTGAGAATGTAAACACCAGAAGTGTTAGGGATCTTTATCTGTTTTATTCATTGCTGAATACCCAGTGCATAGAACAACGTCTGGCACTTGGTAGGCACTCAGTAAATAGTTATCAATGACCTAATGAATGAGTGGGCACTTATGCATAGGAGATACAGTAATTGACAAGACATGGTCCTTGCCCCAAGAAGGTCACAGTCTAAAGAGGAAAAATAGAAAAAGGTGAACAGCATTTCTTCTCAGTATGTTAATTGAAATACTAGGGATGCATGTCAAGAGGGCTATGGGACTACATGGTAGACATTTTTGTTATATGTTGAATGAATAATTTCTGATTAGTTTTATTAATATCAAGAAATGCTTCTCTTGAAACACTAGCACCCTCCTAATGACTTCTGTCCTTTTTGGCCCCTGGGGAATGGCTAGAAGCAAAAGAAACTCTATTGATACAACCTTTTCCAGAGCTTCCTTGCAAAACCTAAAGCATTGATCTTTGTTACTTGTTAAAATCACAAACAGGAAATAGAGTGAAACCAAAAGCAAAAGACAAAAATGTGCCACAATAGGTGGTTTGCAAGAGAATTGCAAGGAGACATTACTCTGCATTAAGATGTAAATCGCCTAGTCCTTTGAGTCAATATGTGCTGATTGTATATTTCTTTTAGCCAAAGGTGAGTCAGTTTGAGGAGGGAAAAAGAAAACAAGAGCTTAAATTGCTGAAATGGAACCTTCCCCCTGCTGCTAAAACTTTGCACTGAAGCTGTGTCTGACAACAAAGCAATAGGTTGAAAAATGAAAAATTGAGTCAACCAATTGTTCTGTCCACATGACACATACTCTGACTTCTTTCTCCACTGAACTGATATTGTGTATATGTGGTTTGAAGGGTAGAAAATGTGCCAGTGGAGAGGAGGGTATTATGAGAGGTATTTGGTTCCAGATCCTTCTCTGTCTCCCATTGTCTGGCTTTTTCTGGGTGGTGGGAGATTGGGAGTCAGCACAAAGTGTTCTGCAGCTATCTTGAGCATAGTTTGCAGATTGAGGTCCCAGATATTCCTGTTTCACTTTTCTTTACATCCTGGGAATAGTACACCTTGATCTGTACTAGATACAGAACAAGATGTCGCCTAGGCCACTGGTAGTTGGTGTGATAGAATAGGGATGCAGAGTGCAGAGAGTGGAAAAAGAAGAGGACTGAGGCTGGGTTCTTGGGAACACGGATGCTGAAGAGGCCCAGAAGAGAGTATGAGGAGAGAAGTCAGAGGAGGTGGAGGAGTGGTCCATTTCAATAGGCAAGGGAACAAAGGATTGATAAGGGAGGAGAGCAGTGTCATATGCCTCTGAAAGTGCAAAAAAGACGAAGACCAGCCAAAAAAGAAGCAACATCAATTTGTTGTTGTTTAGTCTCTCAGTCATGTCTGACTCTTTGTAGTCCACTAGGCTCCTCTGTCCATGGGATTGTCCAGGCAAGAATACTGGAGTGGGTATCTTCAGTATTTTCCAGGGCATCTTCCCGACCCAGGAATTAAACCTGGATCTCCTGTGGCTCTTGCATTGCAGATTCTTTACTGCTGAGCCACTAAAGATGCCCCGTATATGTAATCTCTTCAATAGGTAAATCCATACAGATAAGAAAGCATATTCTTGGTTGCCAGGAGCTGAGGGGAAGGGGGGGGCGGTTTGGGGAGAGACTGCTTATTGGTTACAGAGCCTCTTTTCAGTATGATAGAAAACGAAAGTACTAAATGCCACTGAACTGTACCCTGTGAAATGGTTCAGTTCAGTTCAGTTCAGTCCTTCAGTTGTGTCCAACTCTTTGCGACCCCATGAATCGCAGCACACCAGGCCTCCCTGTCCATCACCAACTCCCAGAGTTCACCCAAACTCATGTACATTGAGTCGGTGATGCCATCCAGCCATCTCATCCTCTGTCGTCCCCTTCTCCTCCTGCCCCCAATCTCTCCCAGCATCAGGGTCTTTTCCAGTGAGTCAACTCTTCACATGAGGTGGCCAAAATATTAGAGTTTCAGCCTCAGCATCAGTCCTTCCAATGAACACCCAGGATTGGTCTCCTTTAGGATGGACTGGTTGGATCTCTTTGCAGTTCAAGGGACTCGAAAGAGTCTTCTCCAACACCACACTTCAAAAGCATCAATTCTTCGGCACTCAGCTTTATTCACAGTCCAACTCTCACATCCATACATGACCATTGGAAAAACCATAGCCTTGACTAGACAGACCTTTGTTGGCAAAGTAATGTCTCTGCTTTTGAATATGCTATCTAGGTTGGTCATAACTTTCCTTCCAAGGAATAAGCGTCTTTTAATTTCATGGCCGCAGTCACCATCTGCAGTGATTTTGGAGCCCCCAAAAATAAAGTCTGCCACTGTTTCCACTGTTTCCCCATCTATTTCCCATGGAGTGATGGGACCAGATGCCATGATCTTCATTTTCTAAATGTTCAGCTTTAAGCCAACTTTTTCACTCTCCTCTTTCACTTTCATCAAGAGGCTTTTCAGTTCCCCTTCACTTTCTGCCATAAGGGTAGTGTCATCTGCATATCTGAGGTTAACTTTATCTAAATGTGAATTTGACCTCAATTGAAAAAAAAAAAGGTGAGGACAGAGATGTGGTCATTGGATTAAGAAGTTGTGAAGACTTCTGTGAGAGCAGCATCAGTGATGTGGTGGGAGCAGAAGTCAGACTCCAGGCAGGTGAGGCATGGCTGAGGTTGTGGAGAATGGGGATACAAGGAATACAGAGAAATCTTTCAAGAAACAGGAAGATAGCATTAGAGTTGGAGAAGGTTAAGGGAGTGTGTTGTTTCTTGGCTCAGTGCGTGTTAGTCGCTTAGTCATGTCTGACTCTTTGTGACATCATAGACTGTAGCCCACCAGGCTCCTTTGTCTATGGAATTCTCCAGGCAAGAATACTGGAGTGGATTTCCATTTCCTTTTCCAGGGGATCTTCCTGACCCAGGGATTGAACCTAGGTCTCTTGCATTGCAGGCAGATTCCTTACCATCAAACCTTTGTATTAAACAAAGAGAAGGAGCCAGTAGAGAGAGAGGGGGTGAAGGTTCAGAGTGACATTGGCTGTGTGATGAAGCAAGGTCCCTATGGAGGGAGGAGCCTTACTTAAATGGAAGGCAGGACTATGCCTTCCCTCACAGGGAAGGCAGGAAGAAGGGGTACCAAGGTAGATGGGGATGTGGAAAGGAACTTGAGGATGTTCCCATTTACTGGCATTGTCTCCATGAGATAGGGAGCCAGGGGAATACGAAGGTGAATGATTTCAGCTGGCCACTTCACATACCTCATATGGTTCCCACAAGCGAAGTAACTTCCTTTCCTATAATCCTTAATGAGGGAACAAAAATATGTCTCCAGAGTCTTTCATTTTGGTTTATTTCAGTTGTCTTTATTGGGCTCATATTTTTTGATCTTATAACTCCTTAGGCCACCACACATATGAATTTAAATTTTGAATTCCATTTTTCTCATGAACAAACATAATTGTAGTGATAAAAATCACAGTAAGTTCTGTGAGTACTCCAGTTGTAATAATCTTAAAGTACAGCATCTGAGGCATCTAAAGTTCAGTACCTTAGAGAGTTAATTAAGCCAAGTTAATTGGAAAAGGTCTAATCCCCAGATAGGTAGCATATTTGATTATCTTATTTATGCTTAAATAGAGTAGCAGAGGTCATTACAAGATTTTAGAAGATTATTGATTGATATATAATTTCTTAATTAATTTTTATTGACAATATCTCTTGCTGCTTGAATCCACCGTCCCCCCTTTTGGAATCTCCTCAACATGACTGATCTATGGAAATCATGATGACTTAGTGAATGGTTTATTTGTATAAGCTAGTTTTAACATATTCAAAACCCCTGGCATTAGGCCTTTGACTGACTCTGTAAACCGGCAAGATCACACATATGTTCTGCCCAGGGCAGAACTGGGAAGACGGGAATTTCTGGGAGCAGTGGAGGTATCAGTGGGTGGTTGGAACAAGACTTTTAGTCAACTTTAAGGTTCATGGCTTTTCTCCACTCCCCAGCCACGTCAAGTAAACACACACTCCATGGTAAGCACAACATGCTTGCTTAGCAAGTGCATTTTCAAGACAAGTCTCCTCTTCCCAACCAGTCTGCTCTAGAGAAATGCTAGTACCATTTCTGGCTACTCTGCAAGGCACCCATTTCTAGCAATGGATCTGGAACAGGCTGCTCTGTCATTGGACGGTGCTGTATGCAGGACACAGCATCTGCTCGGGAGCCTCTAGAAGCAGTTTCTAGTTTGGATAGGAGTCTAGACTAATGTGATCTTCTGAGTGCATTTCATTTTTAATTCTTTATTTCCAAGATTGACGATAAAATTGAAGGAAAGAGGTCTTGAAATCATTCAAATTTAACTATGTGTGTGTATCTGTGTGTGTGTATGTGTGTATTTCACCAAGATCTCAGCAGTATGATGTTACAACTATTAAGATTCTTGGTCATCTAGATCCCTCTTTTTTTTTCCAAAATATTACTTAACCATAAAATTTATTTTCCTTTTTAAAAAAATAACAATAGCTATTTATAAAAATAAATCCCTAAAATAAGTTCTGAGGGCAAATGAACTTTCTTTTCTGGAATATTCCATATATGAAGGATAATGATTTCAAAACATTTATCTGGGAGAAACTTTTGGAGTAAAGAACCTCATGTGAATTCTAACTCGCTTTGGAGTGCTCACTTCCGCATTTGCCAGTTACCTTCACTAAGTGTCTGCTAGTCTGGCCATTTTCGAAGTATAAAAGCTTCAGTCCAAAGGATCAAATTGAAAAGAATGGAGAAAATTGAGAATAATACATAAAGCAGCTGTGTGTTGAAAAAGAAACCTTGAAATATTCCCCACCTCATCACTGGCACAGCTGTAGGGGAAACTGCTGTAAATGAGCTTGTTTTACATTTGGACAGGATAATGAATTTTCCCATAACACTTAAGCAATTAACTAAGCATTGGTGTTTTACATAGAATTTTGTTCTTTTTATAATAATTTCTTACATGTTTATATCACTTCAGAGTTTACAGTGTGCTTTCATGTGTATCATCTCACTTTAACAAGTTATCCAATGATTTCTCTGTGCCAGGCATTCGAGGCACTGAATCCTCTATCTCATTTAACCCTCACAACAGCCCCAAGCAATAGAGCCTGTGATCTCAGCTTAGGAACAGGTAGACTGAAGCATGGCTTGGCTGAGTGCCTTGTGCCTGCTGATGCAGGTAGGAGGCATTGCCCGACTAATAACTGATCCACATGACCCATGGCCCATCCTCTTCACCATCAGGCTCTATGGCCTCTGAACTTTGACCTGTCTTTTCTGCCTGATTTATCCCCACCTCTTACTAACTGGGGGTCCCTTTTACTATAAAAGCTTTATTGCTAGTCACTGTGGAGAAGGAGTCCTATGAAAAAGAAAAGTGCTACACAATGACAAACTGAATTATAACAGTAATAACAGTAGTTAATATTTATTGAGGGCAACTGACCATGTGGCACTGAGTGGGGGCTTTTGATTTCTTATCTTATTGAGTCCTCACATCATCCCTGTGTTGCATTTGAACCTTACTCAGTCCTAGAAGGCTGGCAGAGCTAGCATCATCCTTCACTGTACAGACCAGAGGTTCCTTGAGGTTAAAGGACATGTCTAAGGTCATAGCCCTTAGTAGGATGGATACGAGCATCTAGGTTGTGTATCTTCCTGTCAGCTACCCTTCCTCTCTGTGTACCTCTCACAGATGCCAGCGCTTGGCCCCTGGGTACTGCAGATGATACTCTCTATGTTTGTTTTACCATTTTATTGCTACAGCAGGCACCAACAGTAGAGCAAAATTAATGATTGTGTTCCTTTTTAGTGCTCATCTATTCAAATTGCTTTTGCCCCAAGGATAAGCCAGTGATGTCCTCTCTGCGCATCTGTGTCTCTTTTTCATTTCATCTTATTCCTGACAACAAATTGAACTTCTGATGGGGATAGATAACGATTCTGACTCACTGAGCTGTGAGGTAAGAGTGACTCAGTAGATTGAATGTGTTCTCTGGTAAGTCTGGAGAAGTGCTCTTAAGAAGAGTATGTACTAAGAAAACTGTTTTTCTCCCCAGGAAGAGTGGCTGACTCACTGCCCCAAAGCATATAATCCATTCAGTCCAAGGTTCTGTGAGACACTGAAGTACTTTGTTTCCTTTGTCAAGGAGGAAGCAAAAGCGCGGGGGACAAGAGAAATGGGTTCTAGGCCCAGGTGTACTACATACTAGCTGTTTGAGCTCTCCTTTAAGCCTAAGTCTCTTCATTGGTAAAAGGAAGAAATTGTACTAAGTCAGCCCTAAATGCCTTCCTGCTTCAAGCATAATAATAGCTAAGGTGTTTTACAAAAGCTTTTTTTTTTTTTTAACTGTTATTTCTTTCTTTATTTTTTTGCTGTGCTGGGTCTTCCTTGCTGCATGGGGCTCTTCTCTAGCTTTGGTGAGCAAGGGCCCTAGAGCATTCAAGCATCAGTAGTTGCGGCTCACAGGCTCCAGAGCACAGGCTGAATAGTTGTGGCACACGGGCTTAGCAGCCCCGCAGCATGTGGGATCGTCCTGGATCAGGGATTGAACCCGTGTCCCCTGTATTGTCAGGTAGATTCTTTACCACTGAGCCACCAGGGAAGTCTGATAGCTGAGTTTTGTAGAAGTCTTTATAAGCCACCTCCATAAACCCCATCTCCTTTGCTCATCATTACAAACTTGTTTTTCTCCATTTACAGATGAGGAAAAGAAAAAGACAAAGGCTTAAAAGCATAAGGAACTGATCTAAGGTCAGAGTTAGAAGTGGTGGAGTTAGGAATTAAACTCATCTCTCTTTGATCTTGAACTCCATCTTCTTTTCACTATCACACATCTACATCTGCTTATCCTATTTTCATACAATTGTGCTAAATATTTGTCTAGATGTTACTGATTGATGTGACAGTCCCAACAGTAGATTCAGTTGTTTGTATAGATTTTTCTTTTGCTAAATGGCCAATCATTACCTTAATTTGTTCACTTTCAAGGTAGTACAGGATATGCTATAATTTTGTGGGAGAATAACTTTTTAGGTAGGGGCAACAGAGAAAGTAAATAATCTCCTGAAAAAAGTTGATTTTTAAAATTGGAGTATAATTGCTTTACAATGTTGTGTTAGTGTATGCTGTACTACAGGGTGAATCAGTTATTATTTTTTTTACTTTTTGTTAGTCACTCAGTTGTGTCCGACTCTTTGTGACTCCATGGACTGCAGCCCACCAGGCTCCTCTGTCTGTGGGATTCTCCAGGCAAAAATTCTGGAGTGGGTTACCATTTCCTTCTCCAGGGGATCTTCCCAACCCAGGGATCAAACCCAGGTATCCCGCATTGCAGGCAGATTCTTAACCATCTGAGACAAGTATGCATATATCCTCTTCCTCTTGGACTCTCTCCCATTCCTCTAGGTCATCACAGAGCAGTGAGCTGAGCTCCCTGTGCCATAGAGCAGCTTCCCACTAGCTATCTATTTTACACACAATAGTGTATACTTGTCAATCCAGAAGCTGATATTTACAAACATTTTCCTATATTTGGGACTTCGGCTTACTCAGAATGCAATGCATACAGAAGAGAATTTCTCCCTTGCAAAGCCAACAAAGAACTTCTTCTCAACTTATTGCAACCTCTACTTTCCACACAAAAGCCTGAGATAGAGACTCTGGCTGATACATAGCACATCATTCATATCTGTGACAGAGCCCTGGGGGATGCAGGTACAGCCAGAGAAACAGCTAGATGGATTTTGGCTGAGTTTTTATAAGGGAATTCCATCTTCTCTAAAGCAGAAATAGAAAAGTCACTCAGTCGTGTCTGACTCTTTTGAGAGTCCATGGAGTGTAGCCCCCAGGTTCCTCTGTCCATGGGATTTCCCAGGCAAGAATACTGGAGTGGATTGCCATTTCTTCCTCAGGAGATCTCCCTGACCCAGGGATCGAACCCTCATCTCCTGCATTGGCAGGCGGATTCTTTACCACTGAGCCACCAGGGAAGCCTGTGGTTCATGTGGGGTTTAAGAAAGAAAACCTAGGTGGTAGAATGGAAAAAAGAATTAGTGGGCAGGGGAGATACAGGGAAAATTTAAAGTAATTATGAAATTATGGGATGATGAGGAGATTTTTTTTTGAAAGCCTGAATGGCAGTCATGATGGACATATAGATATGAATGCATTTTTTTCAGTAGTTTTACACTGAGTGGAATAATTTAATCATTTGGAGATGGATGTGATCTAGAGTGACTTTCAGATTTGGGGCCTTGGGAAGTGGGTCAATGACTTAATTCCACCAACAATAAAAATAATGACAATTTTAGCAAAACCCCTACACAGTACTTACTCTAAGCCAGATCCTATTCTAAGTGCTTTATGTAAATGAACTTATTTCATCTTCACAGACTACTATGAGATAGAGCCAGTTATCATCCTCACTTTATTGCAAGAAGAAAGTGAGGTGAAGAAAGATATGATTATCTGACCAAATTCACACAGATAGCTTTCTGATAAAATTAGGATTAGGATCCAGGCACGTTGATTCTTGAAATCCATGCTTTTTAAACCACTGTACTATGGAGCCAATTGGAGAAGGAAATGGCAACACGCTCTAGTATTCTTGCCTGGAGAATCCCATGGACAGAGGAGCCTGGTGGGCTACTGTTCATGGGGTCACAAAGAGTTGGACATGACTGAGTGACTAAGCACAGCACAGAGCCAATTGTATGTGAGAGTGCCTGTAAACCTATAGCTTTGAATATACTTTATATAATGTCAACAATGAACACTGATGTAAGTATAAACATCTTATTGTTCTTTGAATTTATATATTGGGTTGATCGAAAAGTTTGTTAAGGTTTCCCATAGTATCCTATGGGAAAATGCAAATAAAACTTTATGGCCAATCCAATATTTTTATTGTTGGTAAGATGCAACAGCTTTCATACATTTATTTGCCATTTAAAATGTGTACTGCCTGGTTGTATTTTTTACTCAGTTCCTTACTGGGTTTTTTTCAACATTGTAGAGCTCTTTATAAATGAAGAACATTAGGTCTTCATTATATACATATATATATATATATATATATATATATTAGATTGAATAATATGGAATTGCCAATATTTGACTGTTTGACCTACAAAAATGGTAATTTCATACGGCCGGCCTAATGTAGTCATTTAATTAGTCATAATAACTGATATTTACTTAGTACTTATTATGTACAAAACACTGTGGTTTCTTTACATGCATTGCATGCATACGTGCTAAGCTGCTGTCACATAACTCCAGTAGCTAAGCCCCTCTGGTTACTTTGTGCCACTTTCTTCTGGAAGAATCTGTTTGGCTTTGGTCATTTGGCAGCCACTATGCTGTGAAAACTCCTGCAATGTGGAAGACCTGGGTTCGATCCCTGGATTGGGGAGATCCCCTAGAGAAGGGCATGGCAACCGACTCCAGTATTCTTGCCTGGAGAATTCCATGGACAGAGGAGCCTGGCGGGCAACAGTCCATGGGGTCGCAAAGAGTTGGACATGACTGAACAACTTAGCAGAGCAGGGCACATGCTCAGAGGGCAGGGAGAGAGCTTCACTAGCTTCTCTTATGGTCTTTGGCTCTTCTTTATATACCCTTTACCTCCACACATCTTCTCAGGACACTCCTTTCTAAGGGTTTGGCTAGTATCTTAATTCTCTTGAAATGTTTACCCTCATGCTGGGATATCTAGAACCAGGGCAGGCCTGGATTGGGATATTGACCATTTCCTGGCTATCTGTTTTCCTTTTGTTTTGGTAGCTTAGATGTCTGCTCTGGTAATGGGAAGACAGAGGGAGGGAGAGGTGAGAATGAACAGTTCACTGTTTTTTCTTTTTTAAAAGAGATCAGTCAGTAAAAATATAGACATTGGAGAGGGACCCAGGTATAGCTCCAGCTTCTTCCACTTTTTAGGTCTGTGGTGTGGGTCTGGTTACTTAGTCTTTCTGACCTTCAGTTCCCTCATCTGTATAATGAAAATGACATCATTTTATGAGCATGGATATGAGCAAACAAACTTACCAAAAATGGTGAATATTTTTTTCATCTTGTTATAAAGAAATTTTTTATAAAAAGCACAAATGGTCACAGAAGTTGTCTAGTTGAAAGCACTGTGGATTTGGGACACACACAGACCTGGGCTGTTGTCTGGGCTGTGTGACACTGAGGCAGTCACATAGAATTTCAGAGCCCTAGTGGCATTCTGAGTGTTCATCTTCTTACATTGACCTGAAGTCAATATAAAGGACACAGGAAATCTCTAGTGCAGCTTTTGACACATAACAGGCCCTCAGCAATTGTTGTTCAGTCGCTCAGTCATGTCCAGCTCTTTGTGACCCCATGGACTGCAGCACACCAGGCCTCGCTATCCTTCACCAACTCCTGGAGCTTGCTCAAACTCATGTCCATCAAGTTGGTGATGCCATCCACCATCTCATCCTCTGTCGGCCCCTTCTCCTCCTGCCCTCAATCTTTCCCAGCATCAGGATCTTTACCAAAGAGTCAGCTCAGCAATTATTAGCTATTATTTTGATCACCATCTTCATCCTCATCATTGTAGTCACCATCATCATCGTTTATGAAAGGTGATCCAAGCAGGGAGATTATGAGTTTTGGAATGTACACTAAACATCTTCGCGTTGCCAGTTTGAGTGTGTCAATAACAGCAACAAACATTTATTTGATGCTTATTCTATTCAAACACGTATCTTCTGTCATCCCAGTTATTAATTAATAGTTGAATAGTCTTGAGTAATGGGGGAAAAAAGCTCTGTAGTGGTTTGGTTTGTGATATCTTGTCATCACCTGCCAAGATGACATACTATATATAGAAAGTACCTGGAAGTCTTTGTCCTCAAAAACATGAGTCCTTCAGCATCACAGGGAACAGGTAGTGTCAGCAGATCCTGAAGCAATTGCTATCTATTTTTAGTCCCTACATTAAAGGGTTTTCTTCCCTGCTCTTTTGTATGCATATGTGATGAGTGGAGTTGTTCAAGGAACTGAGCTTGAGGATAGAAATGGGCTAGATCTCTTCCCTCTTTGTCATTTAGGAAAATGATTCAACTTTCCATTTTGGGGTATATTTAAGGGTCACCTTTAGCCAATTATGAGTCATTTTCTGTTTTTGTGTTATATTTTAAGACTTGAAAATTTATACTGATGGGATCTTTTCTATATATATTCTTAATGTTGGTGGTGACTAAAACTCACTAAAAATGAATGACTTGTGTGAGGGTGTCACTTAAATTTGGAAAAAAGATATGTTTTATAGAAAATGAAATTCTTTTATAGGTAGTAGTAATTCACTCTCCTCTGATAATGCCAAGGGAGTGAAAGAATTATTTCAGATATTTTAAAAAATGGATAGGCTTAATTTTTCACATCCTGAATTGTTAACAAAAGAACAATAACAAGAAATGTTTCAGTATGCAGACATGTGAATCCACCTGGGACCAATTAAATATTTTTCCTTCCTCTTAATCAGAACACCAGGGCTCCTGTCTCTCATAGTGGACCTACATTCTCCAATTTTTAGTTTTTGTAAAATGCTGTTTTTAACAAGCCAAATTCACTGGATTTATTTAAATCTAATTTAAATGTATTTAAATCAAAAACTAACACCTCACATTTGGATTGATTTTACAAATTTCAAATGTCTTCCATGTGTTATTTCATTTGATATTCAGGATAGATCACAGACAATAATAATAATACTCTTGTAAGGTAAGCTGGCCAGGCAGTTTTATCTTCCCATTTTATAGGTGGAGGAAACAATTTTACACAGTATAGGATCACACATTACAGAGAGTCAGACTCAAGTCTGGGTCATGTGACTGCCTAACACAGGGCTCTTCCAAATGCACTTCCACACTACTTCTTGGTTATTCTTTGTTTCCTTTTTACTTCTTTAAAATCTTGAGAAGGAATTGTATTAGTTTTCTGTAGAGTCTATAACCAAGTGTCACAAACTTGATGGCTTACAACAAAAGTGTATTCTTTCATGGTTCTGGAAGCCAGAAGTCCAAAATCAAGGGTGCAGTAGAGCTAAGCTTCCTCTAAAGACTTTTGTTGTTGTTCAGTCACTCAATTGTATTTGACTCTTCAAGACCCCATTGCAACATGCCAGGCTTCCCTGTCCTTCATTATCTCCCAGAGTTTGCTCAAACTCATGTCCATTAAGTTGATGATGCCATCCAAACTGTTCATCCTCTGTCGTCCCCTTCTCCTCCTGCCCTCAGTCTTTCCCAGCATCAGTGTCTTTTCCAAGGAGTCAGCTGCTTGCATCAGGTAGCCAAAGGATTAGAGCTTCACCTTTAGCAACAATCCTTCACTCAAGAAATGAATATTTCCTCTCTTCTTCCTAGCTTACGGTGGTTCCTGGCAATCCTTGTCATTCCCTGGCTTAAAACTGCATCATTCCCCTCGCTGCCTCCATTGTCATATGACCTTCTCCCCATTTGTCTCTATGTCTGTGTCCAACTTTCTCTCTTTTCCTAAAATCACTCAGTCAGTTCATTCAGTCAGTCCTGTCCGACTCTTTGTGACCCCATGGACTGCATCACGCCAGGCCTTGCTGCCTTTCACCAGCTCCTGGAGCTTGCTCAAACTTATGTCCGTTGCATCAGTGATACCATCCCACCATCTCATCCTCTGTTGTCCCCTTCTCTTCCCACCTTCAATCTTTCCCAGCATTAGGATCTTTTCCAATGAGTCGGTTCTTTGCATCAGGTGGCCAAAGTATTGGAGTTTCAGCCTCAGCATCAGTCCTTCCAAAGAACACCCAGGACTGATCTCCTTTAGGATGGACTGGTTGGATCTCCTTGCAGTCCAAGAGACTCTCAAGAGTCTTCTCCAACACCACACTTTAAAAGCATCAATTCTTCAGTGCTCAGCTTTCTTCACAGTCCAACTCTCACATCCATACATGACTACTGGAAAAATCATAGCTTTGACTAGATGGACCTTTGTTGGTAAAGTAATGTCTCTGCTTTTGAATATGCTGTCTAGGTTGGTCATAGCTTTTCTTCCAAGGAGCAAGCATCTTTTAATTTCATAGCTGCAGTCACATCTGTAGTGATTTTGGAACCCCCAAAACTAAAGTATCTCACCGTTTCCACTGTTTCCCCATCTATTTGCCATGAACTGATGGGACCAGATGGCATGACCTTAGTTTTCTGAATGTTGAGTTTTAAGCCAATTTTTTCACTCTCCTCTTTCACTTTCATCAAGAGGCTCTTTAGTTCTTCTTCACTTTCTGCCATAAGGGTGGTGTCATCTGCATATCTGAGGTTATTGATATTTCTCCCAGCAATCTTGATTTCAGCTTGTGCTTCATCCAGCCTGGCATTTCTCATGATGTACTCTGCATATAAGTTAAATAAGCAGGGTGACAATATACAGCCTTGACGTACTCCTTTCCTGATTTGGAGCCAGTCTCTTGTTCCATGTTCAGTTCTAACTGTTGCTTCTTGACCTGCATACAGATATCTCAGGAGGCAGGTCAGGTGGTCTGGTATTCCTATCTCTTGAAGAATTTTCCGCAGTTTGTTGTGATTCACACAGTCAAAGGCTTTGGCGTAGTCAATAAAGCAAAAGTAGATGTTTTTATGGAACTCTCTTGCTTTTTCAATGATTCAGTGGATGTTGGATTTGATCTCTGGTTCCTCTGCCTTTCTAAATCCAGCTTGAACATCTGGAATTTCACGGTTCACATACTGTTGAAGCCAGGCTTGGAGAATTTTGAGCATTACTTTGCTAGCATGTGAGATGAGTGCAATTGTGTGGTAGTTTGAACATTCTTCTGCATTGCCTTTCTTTGGGATTGGAATGAAAACTGACCTTTTATAGTCCTGTGGCCACTGCTGAGTTTTCCAGATTTGCTGGCATATTGAATACAGCACTTTAACAGCATCATCTTTTAGGATTTGAAATAGCTCAACTGGAATTCCATCACCTTCACTAGCTTTGTTTGTAGTGATGCTTCCTAAGGCCTACTTGTCTTCGCATTCCAGATGTCTGGCTCTAGGTGAGTGGTCACACCAACATGGTCATCTGGGTCATGAAGATCTTTTTTAAAGTCACTAATGACATTGAACGAGGGCCCACCCTGATCCAGTATGATATTATCTTGACTAATTACATATACACCAAAGCTGTTTCCAAATAGGATCACATTCTGATATACTAGGGGTTAGGACTTTCACTTCAATCATATGGAGATGCACAACTTAACCCATAACAGGAATGAACCATGGCTTCTTTTTCTGAAGTATAATTTGATAAATTATACTAAAGACCATAATATGTTAAGACAGATAGAATGGGAGGGCAAATACAAATACTGACAATAATCACACAAAAATAATTTAATCAGAGGTAAGTTGCTCAGTGATTGGAATCAATACCACAAATGACAAGTGGATTGGTACTTTCTGGGCATTCTCTTGTGTGGGAACATGCTTTCTCCCATCACTTGTCCCATCTTCTTTAAAGGGTACAAAACCCTTTTAGTTCCCAATGGGCAGGGAGGTTACTAAGTTTGGATATTTTTTGGAAAATTTCTTAGGTATTTGTTTGCATCTTTCATAATGCTTATCTGGATATCATGGGAGCTTGAAATGATTTGGTGTGAGTATGATTTCTCTTTGAGTATGATTCTCTGGAACAGTTGCCTTTGGAGGGTGCATGGACAGATTTTGTAGTTAGAAAGCAGTCATCAGAAGGTATCACCTTCCAGCTGCAGCAGGAGGGAACATTCAGCTTTGAAGGATGGCCCTGGTCAGGGTTTTGTAGTGCAAATCTCCATGACATCCGTGACCTCTGGCCTCACAGAAGGTCTCTATATAAATAGCAGGATTCAGTGTAATGAACATTTATTGAGTAGTTATTCTGTGGCTACCAAAAGGAGACAACCCTGGCCTTTACCATCCAGAGAATCTACCCGTCTTTTGCTTACAAAATACTGGCAACTTCCTGTGTGTCACAAACTGTAAAGGCACCAGTGATGTGAAGGAGAAGAAAGAGGCAGAAAAACTTCCCAGGAGGTGCTTGACTTCTAGTGGGTGGGGGAAGGCAAATCAGAAGTCATGTAGAATGTTCTGGACCTACCTAGAACAGTAGGTCCAGGCTATGGGAGGACAGAAGAGGTGCATGTAAGAGAAGCTGGGACCTCAGGCAGGGCCACTGCATTGCATGACTCTGAGTGACTTCAATCACATGACTGGTGACCTGAGAATTTCTGCTCAGTATCAGGTAGAGGGCAGAGATACCTGCCACTAGCTCACACCTTTCTCCATAGTGGTTGCACACTCCCATCACCAGTGCAAAGGGCTTCCTTTTCTCTTCACCCTCTCCAGCATTCTACCTTATGTAAAGCACCCTCCCTCTTACTCTGCCCTTACCCACTGCCGGTTGCCTACACAGTGTGAAGCTCCCCCTTCCTTCTTAAGAGGACACTGATTTTGTTCATGTATTTACGCCTCTGAGTCTTAAGGGAAGAGGTCCAGGGATGGGCATGCTTGTTCTACAGCTTACTGCATTTTCCTTGCCAGTGATTGATGGAGGAATGGGCATGTGAACCAACTCTGGAAAACTCATTTTTCACTCAACAGGTATTTTATGCACACTGTCCTAGGTCATGGGGATATAGCAATGAACAAAACAAATAAAAATACCTGCCCTCATGAAGCTTACATTTTAGTAGGGGGAAGAGGCAAGGACCAAGGGCCAAAATACAGTGAGTGACCGGAAGTTTATTGCAATAATCCAGGTCAGAGATGATGACTGTGGTGACAGTAAAAAAGTGAGAAGTTGTAGATTCTGGCTATTTTAAGGTGTGTATCTGTGCATGCTAAGTCACTTCAGTCGTGTCCGTCTCTTCGCTATACAATGGACTGTAGTCCACCAGGCCCCTTCATCCATGGAATTTTTCAGGCAAGAATACTGGAGTGGGTTGCCATGCCCTCCTCGAGGGGGGTCTTCCTGACCAGAGGTCAAACCAGTGTCTCTTATGTCTCCTTCATTGGCAGGCGGGTTCTTTACCACTACTGCTACATGGGAAACCGCATTTTAAGGTATAGCCAATAGAATTTCCTGATATATTCAGTGTGAGGACCAAACAAAAGAGAGAAGTCAATGATGATGCCAAGATTATTTTGCTGTCAGTAACTGGATGAGGCAAATGGAAGCTGCAATGGTCTGAATGCTTGTATCCCCCTCAAAAATGTAAATGCTGAAATCCCAGGTGGGGCCCCAGGTGATGGTATTAGGAATGGGGCCTTTGGGAGATGATTAAGTCGTGAGGGCACAGTTCTCATGATTTTGATCAGTTCCCTGATAGAAGATGCCACAGAGTCCTATCTGTTGCCCCTCAGCTATGCGAGGTTATAGTGAAAAGTCAGCCGTATATGAGGAAGTGGGTCTCAGCAGACACTGAATCTGCCAGCATCATAATCCTGGACTCCTCAGTCTTCAGAACTATGAGGTGTAAATGTTTGTTGTTTTTAAGCCATCTAGTTTAGCATATTTTTGTATTACAAACAAAAAATATGTCCAAACAGACTTATGGCACGATAGGCTGGGTTTGGGGGGAGGGTGGGCTGGGGTGGTCAGGAGTTCCGTTTCAGACATTTAAGTTTGAAATGCCTCTTAGACATATATAGGAGGAGATGTCAAATAGCAATTGGTTATAGAGATTCTAAGGATCCAGATTGGAGATATAAATTTGAGAGCCACTAGCATTTAGGTGATGATTTAAACTAGAGACTAGCTGATAGGACCATGACACTGACTTGATGGAGAAGAGAAAAGGACTAAAAAATGAGCCCTTAAGCTCAGATGTACAGGAAATGAGAACGAGCAAAGGCAACATGAAAGCTGATCAGAAAGGTAGAAAGAAAACTAATATAGGCTCCTGCAGGTCAAGTGAAGAAAGTGTTTACAGGAGAACAACGTGATCACTTGTTTCAAATGCTACCGAAAGGTCAAGTCAAATGGAAATGGCGAAATGACCATCAGATTTACTCACATAGAAGTCACTGTTCAGATTGACGAGCATTTGGGTTACAGGTAGGGTGAGTTTGATTGGAAGGGATGGGAAAGAGAAGTAATAGAAGAGAAACTGAAGACTAGAAGCATAGGCTAGTCTTTCAGACGTTTCACTGAAAAAGGGAGGAGAGAAATTTGGTAGTACCTGGAGGGGAAATCGGCTTCCCAGGAGGTGCAGTGGTAAAGAACCCACCTGCCAATGCAGGAGACACAGGTTCAATCCCTGGTTCAGGAAGATCCCCTAGAGTAGGAAATGGCAACCCACTCCAGTATCCTTGCCTGGAAAATTCCATGGACAGAAGAGCCTGGCAGGCTACACAGTTCATGGGGGTCTCAAAGGGTTGGACATGACTCAGCATGCATGCACAGAGGGGAAATTAGAGTCAAAAGGAGGTTTAGGTTTTAAATATAATATTGTAAAGTTAAAAAATAAAATAAAATAAATAGATAAAAATTTGTCAGATGGGAGAAATAACAACATATTTTTATGCTAATAAGAATGATCCAAGAGAGGAGAACTTGAGGTGGAGGAGAGAGGAGAAATTTGTGGGAACAAAGTTTTTGGTTCTGTGAGAGGGGACAAAGTCTACTGCACACTCCAGTCATAGTATCTGAGCAGAGGATCTGGGTGCAAATGCAAGTATTAATAGGTGGGAGCCCGTGGAAAGCCTCTTCTGTTTTCTCATTGAAATAGGAAGCAAGGTCACCAGCTAAGATGGGGCTCAGGGAAGAAGGGTGGGAGGTATGAGGAAAGAAAGGAAGCTATAAAAGAATTTTCCAGGACAATGGAAGAGAGACTGGACTAGGAAAATATGATTGCCAGGCAACATTAAGAGTTCATGTAAGGTAAGGACCATCAGCTTCAAATGAGACCAATCACTATGGTTGTAAGGTTTTCTGCTGGGACATTCTACTGAGTGGGTAGAGGGTAAGTATGAGAAAAGATGGATAGGATGAGACATGAGGACAAGCCTACCACAGGACTCTGGGAAAGTGGTCCTCTCATTCGAGTAGCACACTCAGGTGGTGTAGGAATTGCAGCTTTCATAGTTTGAGGTGGGTATTCATTGTGAAAAACAATACAAAATTGCAAATATAAAATTATTTCTAAAACTTGATATTTAGATGAGACAATACATCACAAGTTAAGGACTTTATGAAATCTGATCTCACAAGATTAGCAGAACAACTACCCAGCAGATTACTCTAATTTTTTTTCTGAATATTCTTTGATCACCTCTTTTAAGGATGATTGTATAATATTTTCTTTGCAAAGATGAACTAGTCCCTTTCTCTAATGTGATTAAATTTTTATTTCTTATTATTAGCAATTTAGAAACAATGCTTTCAGCATCACCGCTTGATGTTAGTAGCATCAAATAGATTTTTGGAACTGTCATATTTGGAGAAAACCTCTATCAAGTTTCTTTCATATATAATGAAAGACTTTCCAGGTTTTCTTGGGCAGAGGTCACTATGAATTGATCACATTCATGCACGTGTTTGTGGAATGTCCTAGTAGTGGCAAATCAAGTTTTATATTTTCTTAGTCAATGTCCTAATTTCATGGCAAGTCAAAAAAAATTTGACTTTAAATATTTTCCTATATGCCTATGTGTTTCATTTCTCTTCATTAAGTGGAAATCAAGAAATCCAAGGTTTTTCATTGGATGTTTATAATTAGTGATCATGCTAATGAATGAGACCTTCCTTTTTGTTAGTTTTAAATGAAAACCAAGTTTTCCCTTATAAGTTTACATTTTTGATGGTTGGAACAGTTTTCCACAGACTAGCTTCTAGCTCTGAATGTACCTTGTTTCCTCTTCAAAATCCACATGTTTCTGGGGCTGGGCTTGGTAGGACCTAAAATACCATGATATGATTTTTGTCCAACACCTTCATTTCATGATACAATGTAAGGCACTGCAGTGGTCAGTGGGATAAGTTAAGTATGTGCAAAAGTAACTGAGAAAACATAAAACTGTATCACTCAATCCATACTAAATGTATCAACAAGTCAGCTCTCCCTTAGTAGGATCCCAAAAATTCCCATGGCCATTCCAGTGCCACCTGTCATAAGGGAAAGTGGGACAGAAGGGATGTGAGTGGAAGGAGACAGAGGACTTAACTTAAAGTGTTTAAAATCTCTTATCTTTTAAAATTTTACAAAAACCTATGACCATGTGAACACATTGCTAGGCCCTCCCCAGGGCTTTGGAAAGAGTTGGTGCCCATGAAGGATCCGAAGCTTCACCAAGCTTCATTAGCAGCACAATAAAGCTTTCTCTGTTCTTGTGAGAGGCCAAGTGGAAGGATGTTTCACTCTCCTGGACATTGTCCCATCTTTTGTTGATACTTAGAACTGGAGCAGCATCTTGCTTCTAAGCCAGAGAATGAAGCCAGTCTTAAAATGATAGAGCAGAGATGGAGACTATTCAGATCCTCGATGGTATTGTTGATCCATCGATGAAACAACCTTGGAGCCTGTCTTAGTTCTGGATTTCCTGTGACATGAGATAATACATGATTTTACTGTTTTAATCATTTGTGTTTCTGCTAAATATATCTGAAAACATCGTGATTCACTATTTATTTTTGTCAAAGTATTTATTATTCCTTAAAATCATCTTTTGAGTTTACTTGGTGTTTTAGGGGGCTTATTTTGGTATACCTAAATGTTAGTTCCATAAGACTTTATCTTGTTTGATGTGTTATCTATATAACTTAAATCAGTGCTCAGCTCATAGTAAGTGATGGGTAAATATTTGTGGAATTGGACAAGTGAACAGAGTGCAACATTAGTAGTGAGGGAGGCTGGCAATCAGTTTTCACTTTCATTATGTTTTACACTCCCAGCTATGGACCTTCACAGAAGGGAGCCCATGTCACTAAAGATATTCTCCTGGTATTTTGAGGTTGCTATGCTGAGGCGCTGTCATTGCAGACATTGCTCCACTCAAGGCCAGTGACTCATTGGTTTCATCCTGTTGACAAGGCCCAGAGCTGCATTGTTTTGTCTCCTATGAGAACTAAATTATGGGCTATCTAACAGTTAAAGAAACTAGACTTCTTGGTGGGGGAAAGAAGCAAATTTTCTTTGGTGAGTAACTTTTGGCTCTTAAGTATGCTTTGTTCCTCACATCCCATCTGTCCACCATGTTCTGACATTTCTCCAAACAGAACATCATCTGTGTTTGCCCTCTTCTCTTTATTCCCTGAGTTGGCTCCTTTCTGGAATTATCTAGTATCCTTAGCACTTTCAGAAATATTCTCCAGCAATTCACTCTCCATCTTTGGCCAGTTTCATCCTTAGTTTTCTACCTCAATAAGTGCTTTCTAAAAGAGCCTTTAGTCGTTGCCTGGAGTTTTGGGGGTTAAGGTCACATTTGTTTCCTCTCAGCTTTAAGAAAAAGTTGTTGGATTCCCTAGAGACAACGACTGGGGTCTGTAGTGCTGGTGCTAGTGATGACAGGCCATTCCTATTAGAAGCTTAGCAAGGCATAGGACCATACTGCAGACTGGAGAATACCACCTAGGTATGGACCTATCTGTCTCTTTCTTCCTTCCTCCCTCTCTCCATCTTTATGACCCTCTGCATCTCTTTCTTTCTTTCTCTTTCTTTCCTTTCTCATTTATGATGTGTCAGACACTATGGTCAGAGCTGAGGATACAGAAAAGAATGACAGAGTCCTTGCCATTAAGGTGCTCACTGTCTAGTGAAGGAGACAGACACATAAGCTGTTGTTTACAATGCAGTGTGATGAGGGTATGCATTAAGTTTTATGAGATCCTTTAGAAGGGGCATCAGGCCTACTTCTGGTGACTCAAGGAGCGTTCAGAGAAGTTGAATCCAATGGTAATCTATCTATCAAGGATGAGTAGATTAGTTCAGTTTTGGTAGAGTATTGAGAGCTTCCCTGGTGGCTCAGATGGTAACGAATCCACCTGCAATGGCGGAGACCTGGGTTTGATCCCTGGGTTGGGAAGATCCCCTGGAGGAGGGTGCGGCCACCCACTCCAGTATTCTTGCCTGGAGAATCCCCACGGACAGAGGAGTCTGGTGGGCTGTAGTCCATGGGGTCACAAAGAGTCTAAGCGACTAAACACACAACATAGAGTATTGATGGAAGATATTCCAGAAAGACAAAGCAGCATGAACAAAGGTCTCAAAGCAAGAAAGTACATGGCACATTCAAGGAACTAACAAAATCACTATATCACCATAGGAAGTTAAAGAGCTGGGAGAATAAGGTTGGTAGAGTGGCATTGGACAAAACAAAAGAGGGATGAAAAACCATAGCCTAGAAGACTCCACGAGAAATGGATAGGCATTCATGGGTTTTCAGCAAGGAAGAGACATGGTCAGAGTGGTGTTTCAGAAATGTCATTATGGCTAGTGTAGAGAATGGATTGGAAAGGATTCTCATAGTAGGAAATCTAGTTAGGAAGTTGGTGCCGTAGCTTAGGTGAGAGATATGGTGGCTCGACCTGGGATGATAGCAGTAGATGCAGAAAATACTGAACATATTGGAATTTATTTTGGAGGCATGGTTTATGGAGGAATTGGTACTAGTTGTTGAGTTGAAGGAGAGGGAGAAATCAAAATGAAGATGCAGGTAGGCAAGCATATCTTAAATGTGACATACATTAAAAGCTATAAAATGAAAGATTGATATATTGACTTCATTAATGTTAAGAACTTCTATTCATCCAGAGATGTCATTCAGAGAGTGAAAAGGTGAGCAAAAGACTAGAAGACACCCACATACCTATGTCTACTGGATAATTCATGTCTGAATATATAAAGAAATTCTACACATCAAGAAAAAAAGGCAACCCCATTTAAGGTTTGGGTAAAAGAGTTGAATAATCACTTAACAAGAAGACTTTCAAATGGCCAATAAAAGTATGAAAAGGTGCTCAGCCTTATTAGTCATTAGGTAAATATGCATTAAAACCACAATGAGATACCACTACCCACCTACCAGAAAGCTGAGCACCGAAGAATTGATGCTTTTGAACTGTGGTGTTGGAGAAGACTCTTGAGAGTCCCTTGGACTGCAAGGAGATCCAACCAGTCCATTCTGAAGGAGATCAGCCCTGGGATTTCTTTGGAGGGAATGATGCTGAAACTGAAAGTCCAGTACTTTGGCCACCTCATGTGAAGAGTTGACTCACTGGAAAAGACTCTGATGCTGGGAGGGATTAGGGGCAGGAGGAGAAGGGGACGACAGAGGATGAGATGGCTGGATGGCATCACTGACTCGATGGACGTGAGTCTGAGTGAACTCCGGGAGTTGGTGACGGACAGGGAGGCCTGGCGTGCTGGGATTCATGGGGTCGCAAAGAGTCAGACAGGACTGAGCGACTGAACTGAACTGAACTGAACCTACCAGAATGGCTAAAATGGCTACGATAACAGAATGTTCATAAGAATGTGAAACAATTTCCCCTCTCATATACTTCTGTAGAAGTTTAAATTGGTACAAGTACTTTGGAAAATTGTTTGATAGCATCTACTAAAGGTAAACATATATATTTTGAGACTCAGTGGTTCCACTTCTGGATATATACCTGGAATAAATAAATGGCTGTGCTTACCAAAAACTTGTAAAAATCGGTCATATCGTTGTTATTCACAAAAGTGCCAAATGTCCACAAACAACCCAAATGTCTATCAACAGTGGAATGGATAAATGAATTTGGGTAATAGACATACAATGGAACACTACTGAGCAATACAAAGAACAAGCTATTGATAAAAGCAATAATGTGGATGATTCTCAAGGATAGAACGTTAGTGAAAGACAAAAGAGTACCTACAGTGTGAACCCACTCATGTGAGCTGGGAAAACTAATCAAATGTGATGGAGTCAGACTAGTGGTTATCTTTGGATGTTGGGAAGGGGCACTAGGGAGCCTTCTAGGTACTACAGATAGTCCATATCTTGATACAGGTGGTGGTTACATAGGTGTTTATATATGTAAATATTCATTGAGCTTTATATATAAATTGTTTTCACTTTACTTTATGTATATAATACCTCAGACATAATGAAATAGGAATCAAGGATGATTTGCATATTTCTAATTTGAGCAACTGAGTGGATGGCGGTGTCACTGGCTGATTTGAGGAATATAATTGTACTAGGCTGGAGCCAGCAGAAGGGTTTCAGGGAGAGGAGGTCAGATGTGGACACTGAGTTGTAGATGCCTAAACATCCTGAGATTATCAAACTGAAACTTAGGAGAAAGATCCAGGCGGGATTCCTCAAATTAGTGAGTATTTTCACATACAAGTGTATATCGCAGCCATAAAACCTGATAAAAGCATGGAGCCCTTAAGATTCACAGTCATGAATGATCTCTGCTTTTACACACCTTCATGCAGAAAATAGCATGGAGTAATGAATAACACTGGTGAAAAATAGTGAGGCTAGTTGATGAAGAGTCTTAAATCTTAATCTGAGGAATTGAGAAGTGATTCAAGATGTTGTGGGAAGCCATTATGGGTTCTTGAGCCTATGGAGGAACCTAATCAAAATTCTCCTTAAGAGAGATTATCCTTGTAGCCATGTGAAAGATGTGCACAAGAAGGCCAAGACTGGAAAGGAGAAGGCTAATGAGGAGATCAGTGGTCATTCAGGCTTGAGGTCAGAGTGCCTGGCTGGAGGAGTGCCACTGGTAATGAAGGGGAGAGGATACAAGACCCAGAAATGGTGAGGAAGAGTCAACAGCACTTGACAGCTGATGATGTAGGGATGTGAGAGAAACAGTCTAGCTGCACCTGAAATAATATGAGCTAGCAGACTTCTTCAAACCAGCACTTGAACCTATTTCATAATTATTGAGCATATTTAATAAGGTAACACGTGTAGAGTAGTTAGCACAATGCCTGATACATGCTAAGCATTCAATTAAGTTAGCTGCTATTATTCTATCCACAGCTGTTTACTGCTGGAAGAATTCATGCAACAAGGCAAGTTGGTTTCGCTTTAAATTCATTGTTACCAACCTCAAGTGGGTCTTCAACACAGCTTACTCCTTCACTCGCTGTACCCACTGTTTCAGATCTTTTCTGCCTTCCTCAAGGGCCATGCCCCCACTTAACCCTTTCATTCTTGATATATGACCTAGCCTCTTGCATTGCAGGCAAAATAGATACCATCAGAAAACGGTCTCTGTCAACAATTCACCACCCCATTCACGTGTTTAACAGCATCTGTCCCGCCCTCTCCCCAACACTTGCTGTTTCCATAGAGAGGTGTGGTACCTCTACTGCCTGCCTACTCTGGATCTTTAGGAAGCCGTGGATCAACCTATCACCTTTATCTTTAACCTCTTTGTCTCTAGAGCAAAGGGAGTAAATGCAAGGGCTCTTACCACCTGAGTTCACACACTGACTCTGTCACTTACTAACTGTGGGATCCTGGGCCAGTCTCTTAATCAGTGCCACCATGACCTCAAACTGTCAACAGTTATCGACCGTGAACAAGCACCACCTTATTGAGTTGCTGTGAGCCTTCGATGAGACCATCCACGAAAAGTACTTAGCCAGTGACCTGTATGCATAGTATTCATTACTGCTTGGGTCTATCAGAATTTGAATATTCTCAAGTGTTTCCCATCTAAAAACAAAAACTAAAAGCCCTTGTAGACCCCACATGCTCCTCCAACTATTGCCTCATTTATTTGTTGTAATATAACAAATGAATGAATAAGCTGTACATATTATACATGACTCCTCCCCTCCAATTCGTTCTTTAAATCTTTCCGGTTTTTTCAGGGTTGTGGGATCCAACAGACACCCCTCTGCCCTCATCTGATTTTACCTTTCAGCAGAACTTCCATGCCTTTTGAGCATGCCATCATGCTTTACTGTCTCAATAACTTTGCCTTCAGAGTCTACCATGATCTTAGTTCTTCTTCTACCATTTTGACAGGGGCTGCACAATTTCTCTTAAATTTTATTATTTTTTAAAGACTTCTTTGATGTGAACCATTATGAAAGTCTTTATTGAATTTGTTACAGTGTTGCTTCTGTTTTATGTTCTGGTTTTTCGGCCAGGAGGGGTGCGGGTCCTTAGCTCCCTGACCAGGGATTAAACCTGCACTGCTTGCATTGGAAGGGGAAGTCTTAACCACTGAACCACCAAGGAAGTCCTGCTGCACAATTTTTGTTGCCCAGTGTTCCTCTGGTTCTCAAAGCTCTGTCCTAGACCCTCCTGTCATTTTAATTCTCTTTGGCATTAGTATGGCCTGTGTTATGCTATGGCCACAAATTAGTCTTGATATCTCAGGAGCTCAACATTCAGAAAACGAAGATCATGGCATCTGATCCCATCACTTCATGGGAAATAGATGGCGAAACAGTGGAAACAGTGTCAGACTTTATTTTGGGGGCTCCAAAATCACTGCAGATGGTGACTGCAGTCATGAAATTAAAAGACGCTTCCTCCTTGGAAGGAAAGTTATGACCAACCTAGATAGCATATTCAAAAGCAGAGACATTACTTCGCCAACAAAGGTCCGTCTAGTCAAGGCTATGGTTTTTCCAGTGGTCATGTATGGATGTGAGAGTTGGACTGTGAAGAAAGCTGAGTGCCGAAGAATTGATGCTTTTGAACTGTGGTGTTGGAGAAGACTCTTGAGAGTCCCTTGGACTGCAAGGAGATCCAGCCAGTCCATTCTAAAGGAGATCAGTCCTGGGTGTTCTTCGGAAGGACTGATGCTGAGGCTGAAACTCCAATACTTTGGCCACCTCATGAGAAGAGTTAACTCATTGGAAAAGACCCTGATGCTGGGAGGGATTGAGGGCAAGAGGAGAAGGGGAGGACAGAGGATGCTGGATAGCATCACTGACTCGATGAACATGAGTTTGGGTGAACTCCAGGAGTTGGTGATGCACAGGGAGGCCTGGCGTGCTGTGATTCATGGGGTTGCAAAGAGTTGGACACAACTGAGCAACTGAACTGAACTGAACTGAACACATAACCTTGTGAAATACAATTTTTCACAAACTTTTCACACTTCCTCCACCAACCTCTATCTCCTTCTTGGAGGAGACTATCCAGTCAATCACCAAGTTTCTATTTATTTCAAAGCCAAAATAGTTCTTGAATCTCACCTCTTCTCACAGAAATGGTCACGCTACCCCCCGCACCCCCCCCCACTCAAAACTATTGAAGGACTTCTCGTTACTCCAGGATAAACCCAAACCTTCTCCCATGAACTTCATGGCTTTGAGTGATGCCAACATTCTTTCAGTTCCTTGAGCACACCTCAGACTCTCTCCTTTGGACCTTGTTTGTTCTTCCCCAAATACTCCTTTTCCACCTCTGTGCAATTTAATTTCAATAGACAGTGTAGCATCCTGGTGGCAAGAGCAAGTTCTTCAGCTTCAGAATCTAGGAGAACTACCTACATTTTCTATGCCTCAGTTTCTCCGTTTGTGCAATATGACACACAGATGCCTTCTGTGAGGGTTAAATATAAAGCCTGTAAAGCCTGGCACATAGCAAGTGCCCAGTAAACAGGTTCTTTTCTTATTCATTCCTTTTGGTCCAGTTTCAGTGTCCAGTCTTTAGGGATGACCCCTATATCAGGACCCTGGCAGATGTGACTGCAGGCCTCTCTGTGTGTCTTCACCTCTCTGAAGTGAGAGTTCGTCCCTTCACAGGTCATATGCTTCTGGTGGTTAAACACAACATTTTAACACAAATCATGAAACAAAGTCATACATACACCTCACACCACTCACTCCACCGAGATATCATCATACACACTAATATGTGCCCTGAGCTCTGTAACAGAGTTTCAACACTTATCTTCAAATAAAGTAGTACATGGGAAAAAAAGTAGTATCCTATGAAACACAGGGTATCACAGAGATTTTACCAGAATGAATCATTTGTATGCCTAGCTCTGTGAAAGAGGCTTGCAGGTGGCTCAGTGGTAAAGAATATGCCTGCCAATGCAGGAGATACAGGAGACAGAGTTTCCAGCCTTGGGCCCGGAAGATCCCCTGGAGGAGGAAATGGCAACCTACTCCAGTATTCTTGCCTGGAGAATCCCATGGACACAGGAGCCTGACAGGGCTACAGTCCAATGAGTTGCAAAGAGTCAGACACGACTGAGTACACATGCACCTCTGTGAGAAATGGTTTCATTGTGTGGCCCTTACTGAAGTATGGTGATTCTAAACAGTTTCACACAGATACCACTGTACGGAGGCATTCATGCACCTGGCTGTGTTAAGCACTCTTTCAGTATATGTCATTAGAGACAATAGTTTGTGTACCACACTTTGCAAAACACAGCATCTCACAGAGATCACACTATGTTGAGTAACACATGCATATAGTTCTCTTGAACAGAGTATCTTTGGTGGGAATATTTGGGAAGGAAGGAGTGGTCATTGTGTATTCCTGAGGCTGCTGCTTCTTTGTCTTGCCTATACCTTCTTGCTGCTCCCATTTCCACTGGCTGCAGCTCCCATAGGACTGTTTCTGTAGTCCAAGTGACTATCAGTGAAAAAAATTAATCTAGAGTCTATGTAAGAAAGAAATGGAAAACTTTATTTGAGCCAACCTGAGGATTAAAACTTGGGAGACAGTCTTTCAGGAAGCTCTGAGGACTATTCCTCCTGTTAAAGATTAAAGCACAGCTATCTAAGTTTGGAGACAAAGGGTTGTGTGTCAAATGACTTATTAATAGTTTACACAATTCAGATCGACATGTACTAAGTGAGTAGTGTGTCATCATGATCTCTTAGAAGATTAATGAGGAAAGTAGGTTCCTAAGGAGTTACAGAGTTGAGTTGTGGGTCGCTGTGACTCTATAAGATTAAGAAGGCATGTCGTGTCCTAAGGAAGTCTGGTGAATGCAGATGAACAACACACACTGAAGGGGAGGGAAGAGGCCCGGCTGGGCAGAGAAAATTTTTGTGTTTAAATTTGTCTTGGCTTGCCACTAAAAAAATGAATTTTATTTCAACAGGAAAGCTTACATAAGCTTTCATAGGACATCCACTTGTGGGTTCACTCCAGTGCTTAGGAATGTTTCATGGTCCTCAGGCTGGAGCCCTGCACAGCCCCCATCTCCACAGAGAGTACCTCCACCATCAGATCTCATCTGTGGGCCCCCACACAGATTTAGAGATGGTCACCCTTACCCAGAGGGACTGGGTAGGCCCTCAGTAGAACCCATGCCTTCCCCACTGGGCAACAATGACTGCCCACAGCTCACGTCCCAAACTGAGGTCTTGTTTGGGAATAAACCATGGGGCGTAGGTCAGGGGCTTCCTCAGAACCCCCAGACAGGTGACAGCTCTCTGCTGTCAGGCCCCGTGACAGCTTCCCCCTGGACTGAAAGGCTCACTTCATGCCTTTGCCTTCCAGGTGATCTGATGGGTACTTATTGGAAAGAGACACAAGCATATTTACAGACCTATGCACATCCCCAAAGGACCCATACGCTTCTCCAAACAGGGTTGTCTACATCCTTATTAAGGAAGAGTCACATTTCCTGATTCCAGTGATCAGCCCAGCTGACCCAGGACCACTGTGGAGGTAGTATTTACTCTCTTATGCAGAGCTGGGTCAGTCCCCTTTGTTCCTTTTTAATGTTTCCAAGATTTTGCCTGGGGGGCCTGTAGGCGCAGAAGAAATGGAAGCCATTACCAGGCTGCTTACCTCTTAATGGCTGTCACTTAGCTACACAAACACCTGGGAAGCCTTAAAATGAGAAGGGTTTCCTTTGTCTGGCCTTTTTGAGTGTAGTCCCTTTACTGGGCAGGGTGCTCAGCTGTCATCTCAGTGGGCCCAGGGGACTCCAAAATGAGGGGTCAGTATCTTGTTGCCTAAGTGACTGCCTAGGGTGGAGATGCTGATGCAACAACCTATAAAGTGATTTGAATGATTATCTGTCTTTGCCTCAGACTGGATCCTCCATGTTTGTCCCCATTTCCTAGTGCCTGGCACATAGTAAGTGCTTAAAGAATATTTAATCAGTGAACGAATCCCTAGAAGTGTGAGTAGGTGATTATACTTTAGAGATAAGTGATGAAAGAATTGGGAGACTTGAAGTCTCAGGCAGGGCTGGTGGTACAGGCTACATAGTGAGCAGAAAGGAGACTAGCTGAGTTCACTAAGTGTTAAGGACCAGGTGGTAAAGGACTCTAGCTAGGAGGTGATTTTGTATAGGATTTGTGCTGCCAGTCATCATTAGTCCAGGTATGGAGGTCAAGTCTAGAGGTTCAGGGCTGGAATGAGGACAGAAACTCAGCATCATGAAGTGGCAACTTTCCCAGGGAGTAGATGAATGCCAGGAGGAAATGGGTGAGTCTCAGAGGCTTGAGCAATCAACCTGGTGGAGAAACAGTCTTGGAAAACACAGAGCTGGGTATTGGCACTCAGAGAAGCTGGTAACAGGAAGCTGATCTGTAGGCCCATTCATATATCCAGAACATGGATCCTAAGCATAGAAGTATGGTGTCTGAGCAACAGGCCCAGAGCAAGCAGCAACACTTAATATTGTTGTGAGATGGAGGTTGTGCATCTGGTCTAAGGACAGTACTAGGCACCAAGTGTCAGCTGCATGGAGCCCCCAAGTAGAAACTGGCTTGGCTGTGGGTAAGTTTACCAATGGAGGGCAGGGAGCCAGCAGAGGATCATGGGATGAAAAAGAGCACCTGAATTTTTCTGACCTCTTTGCATGGTCTCTTTATTCCTACTTATGTTCTTTTGCTTTTGCTCTTCTTTTTCCACCTTTACATCAATTCCATTCTGTTACTTCTATTATTATTAAATGGGTAATCTATGAATACCTTTTTATATTCATTTATAGAAGATTCTGACTTACTGTTCCTCCTCTGAAGTCTAGCTCAAGATCAATCTGTTCTCAGAAGCCTTTCTGACCCTGACCCCATTCTGATGTTTTCATGTGTATCCTTGGAACTTCTGTGAATAATTTTATTCTTTGTTGGGGAGTTCCCATTACTAAGAAAGAGGAGAGTGAAAAAGCTAGCATAAAACTCAACGTTCAAAAAACAAGACCATGGCATCCAGTCCTATCACTTCATGGCAAATAGAAGGGGAAACACTGGAAACAGTGACAGATTTTTTGGGGGGAGGCTCCAAAATCACTGCGGATGGTGACTACAGCCGTGAAACTAAAAGATGCTTGCTTCTTGGAAAAAAGCTATGATAAACTTAGACAGCATATTAAAAAGCAGAGACATTACTTTGCTGACAAAGGTCCATCTAGTCAAAGCTATGGTTTTTCCAATAATCATATACAGATATGAGAGTTTGACCATAAAGAAGGCTGAGCACTGAAGAATTGATGCTTTTGAACTGCGGTGCTAGAGAAGACTCTTGGGAATGACTTCGACAGCAAGGAGATCAAACCAGTCAATTTTAAAGGAAATCAACTCTGAATATTCATTGGAAGGACTGAATATTCATTGGAAAAGACCCTGATGCTGGGAAAGATTGAGAGCAGGAGAAGGGGATGACAGAGGATGAGATGGTTGGATAGCATCTCTGACTCGACAGACATGAGTTTAGCAAACTCATGAATACTGAAGGAGATACTGAAGGACAGGCAAGCCTGGAGTGCTGCAGTCCATGGGGTTGCAAAGAGTCGAACATGACTTAGCCACTGAACCACAACCATTACTATGATGTCAATTACTGTCACTTTGGAAATTTTCTAGAATTTCATTTATGGTCACTACAAGCTTTCAAGGACAGAGTCTATTTCCTGAGTAAACCCATCATCGATTCATTCATCCAAAGTATATGTTGACTATTCTCTACTGGGTGTTCTTCAATCTTCAGATTGTTTTCAGAAGGAATAGCTGCTGACCAACACAGAAAATATATTTATTGTCAGATCTCTTTTTTAAAAAAACAATGAAAGAGGAATGTAGTTAATATTGTGAATGCTGATTAAAAAACCAGGATGAGTCCCATTTTCATTAAGGAGTAATAGCTGGTCCAGCCTAACTGGTTTGGCCTTTTGCCAGTTCTTTTAGCACAACCTCAAGTCGAGCCCTTTGATACCTGTTCCCCAACAGGAAAGTTAGCTGTTCTTGCTAAAGGTCATCATTATTGCAGGCTGCTGTAGTTTATTGCTCCTAACCTGGGAGAATTCCCTTTAAGAGGTTCAATTTTCATAAAGTCTTTTCTCCTTTTTGGAGCAGCCATAATTTAGTGCCCCTAATTAATTGAGGAAGCTAAAATTTCATACATAGTTAACTACACCTTCAATCAGTATTTGGTGCCTAGAAAATAAGTCCCCAATGGACATTTGCCCCTATGAGTCATGCTGCACTAAAATATTGGGGCCGGATTGCAGACTGTTTCTCCTTCAAATGTTCAAGTTCAGCAATGATAGCAGGAGGCCAGGTGGAGAGTATTTCCAAGAAAAAGAGCACTCAATGCCACTCTAGGGTATCTGGCAGGAAAATGGAAGTGACTTTAACTTCCTCCAGGTAGATGAGTCAATGGTTGTAATGTCCACTCTTCAACCCATGCTAAATGAGTGAAGGTCCCCAAGAAACTATTTTTTTCCAATAGGTTTCAAATGTTTGGTAGAAGCAGTTATGCAAGCCAGTGGCTGACAAGCCCTCACCCATTATAGAGTGTTCAGATATGGCAGCTTACCCTCTGTACTCCTTCAAACTCCTGGGAAGAAATATTTTTGAAATGTTCACACAGATCTCTGACCAAGATGGCCACTGTGGGGCAGGGACCGAGTCCTGGCTGGGAACTCAAGAGCTCTGGGCTCTGGATACATCCCTGCACTGACTCCTTGCTTGAGCTTGAGTCTGGCCCTTCCCCAAATCCTGGCTCTTTTTCCTTAACTGCAGGACACTGATCTCTGCCAGCCATCACTACTCACTGTGAGCGGATTTAAAATAGGCCCACACAATGAATGCTCATAACTGCATTGTTTATAATAGTCCCAAAATGGAAACAACCCAAATGTCCATCAACTGGCAAATGGATATACAAAACACAATATGTCCACACAAGGGAATATTATTCAGCCAAAATGAGGAATGGAATTCTGGTATGTGTAACAACATGGGTGAGGTTTGAAGATATTGTGCAAATGGAAAGAAGCCAGATACATCCTATGATTCCATTTACATGAAATGTGAAAAATAGGCCAATTCATAGAGACAGAAAGTAGATTAGTGGTTGCTGGAACTGAAGGAGGGGGAATGAGGGGCAACTGCCCAGTGATTATGGTGTTTCCTTGTGGGGAAGATGAAAATGTTCTGGAATTGGACGCTGGGGATGGTTGCACAACTTTGTGACTATACTCAAAACCACTCAACTGTACTCTTTCAAGTAAAATACTCCCCAGAGAAAATTGTTGAAAACTGAGATTCCAGTCCCCTCCTTTATAGATATGGTGGGGAGAAAATCAGGGGTGGTGGGTGCTCAGTACAGTTCAGTCACTCAGTCCTGTCTGACTCTTTGTGACCTCATGGACTGCAGCACGCCAAGCTTCCCTGTCCATTACGAACTCCTGAAGCTTGCTCGAACTCATGTCCATTGAGTCGGTGATGCCATCCAACCATTTTATCCTCTGTCGTCTCCTTCTCCTCCTGCCTTCAATCTTTCCCAGCATCAGGGTCTTTACTAAGTAGTCAGTTCTTCACATCAGGTGGCCAAAGTATTGGAGCTTCAGCTTCAGCATCAGTTCTTCCAATGAATATTCAGGACTGATTTCCTTTAGGATTGACTGGTTTGATCACCTTGCTGTCCAAGGAGACAAGGGGGTGGGTGCTGGATATTCTATATTGTTAACAAGTGGCCTGGTAACTCTAATGTCCAGATAAGTTTATAAGGCACTGTGGTAATGACTTTTTCCTGAGGGTTCATTCAGGTTTCTTCTACTTTTACAAAATAAATATTTATTTATCTGGTTGTGTTGGGTCTTAGATGTGGCATGTGGTATCTAGTTCCCCAACCAGGGATTGAACCCCAGGCCCCCTGCATTGGGAGCATGGAGTCTTAGCCACTGGACCACCTGGGAAGTCCCCAGGTCTCTATTTGACTTCTTTGCTAATCAAATGATTCTTTTGGTTATGATGTGCCATGCTCTGTGCACTTGAATCAGCATACCAGACACCTCTCCTGCCCCTACCCCGCCCCTGCCAGAGGTAGAGGTGGATGATGTCCACAGTGTTTTTCCTCATGGAACTTACATTTAGTTCTTTGAGTACCGGGGATGCTTCTAAATGCCTTTTATATTTTAATTCACTTTCTTTCAAACACCCTACCAAGCTGCTAGGAAGACAGAGTCCAGCACATCTACATCTACTTAATAAAATCTTTTTTAAGTGGGAAAAAAAAAAGATTCAGGATATCCAATGTGGCTTTCAACCAAATTACTCTCCTTTGGTCTAGTGCCGCCGAGTTCATGGCTGACTTTCACAATCCCTTTGGTTAAATTACTGAGAGGCTGCCTGGTCTTTTGGGGGAGCACAATAATATGGACGACTCCACACTGAGACATCATTTCTGAGGCAGCTTTAGTTGCTGGCAGCACAGAAAGCTGAATACATTGGAGCTTTGGGGGAAAGCCGCCCCAGCTCCCTAGCTGGAGGGGGCTCGTAGCAGATGCCTCTCTTGGCTCTCAGAAGGAGCTGCTTCTCACAGTATCAGTCGCTGTCACAAAGCCTGGAAAATTCTAAGGTTGCCTTGAGAAAGATATGAAACCGCTACACAATGGTGAGATGGAAATTTCAGAAAGGGTGTCATGCTATTAATACTTAAGGTTTGGAGACACATTGCCTGCAATGAGGCTGATAGTTTCAAATGCAATAGAAAAACGTCTATTCTCAATCAAGAGTATGCACTCAGTAAATTTTTACAATTGAGGAAAAAGACAATAGAAGGCTTAAAATAAGGGAGGGGGGCTGCTCCAAGGGTTCACAGAGTTTCCAAATTCCTGGTTAATTCTGGTGCCCATTTTCTGGGCATTTTGTGACCTGTGTGGTCTTCACAGGGGCTCTACATGGCTATAGGAGCAAGGTTACAGGAGAAGGAGAGAATGATGTAACCAAAGCATTCACTTTTCCTGCAAAGTGTTCTGCTTTGGATAGAGCTATTGAAGACCATCTTCTTTTAAATCTAGAATTCTGGGAGGCTCAAGAAGCTCTTCTGGTTCAATCCACTCTGTCTCTTGACAGAACTAGGATGGGCAAACTGCAGCAGGAAGACCCTATCCGGGGACTTGTATCATTGTGCAGGGACCCACCATATTTCTCTGCCTGCTCTTTCTCCCTCTGTTCCACTTCTCTTCTTCCCTTTTATCTTTGTCTGTGATCTGAGGAGCAAGGAGCCAGAGATGAGTTACCCTGGTCCTTGAATATAGGGAGACCTGCCGTCTGTGGAGGGATACAGCAGACAAATGAATACTGGGCAAAATGATCCCTGCCTAACAGCCCTGTGGATAGGAGCCTAGACCTTTATGCATTTGTATGAGTCTTTCCAGGAACGTAAGATGCAAAGGAAACTGACTTACCGGCTTCCACTGGGGACTAGCGGTCCAACTTTTTTTGCTTCTTTCTTTGCTTTTTTGCCAGTTCATTGCTGCAAGCATCTTAGAAAGTATTGTTTGTGGGCGATTTATTAAACATTTCAAATTAAATGCCGTTGGTGGAAAGAAAGTGAAGTCGCTCAGTCGTGTCTGACTCTTTGCGACCTCATGGACTGTAGCCCACCAGGCTCCTTCATCCATGGAATTTTCTAGGCAAGAGTATTGGAGTGGGTTGCGTTTCCTTCTCCAGGGGATCTTCTCCACCCAGGGATCAAACCCGGGTCTCCCACGTTGTGGGCAGACGCTTTACCATCTGAGCCACCAGGGAATCCCACTGTCTGTGGAGGGTTATAGAAAGTTTGTTTTGTTTAAGCAGCAGGGGAGTCTTTTCTTTTTAAAGAAAAGGCTGCCCTAATTCCCAGAATGCCATGAAGTAAGGACACCTGTTTCTTTCCTTGGAGGCAAAGCTTTTCAAAAGCAAGACACCTTTCAAATTGCTGAAAGCTCCTTGGTTCTTAGATGGTTGTTAAATGAATGTTTTCAGGATAGGAATATGCTTGGGCTTCTCAGGTAGCTCAGCTGGTAAGAATCTGCCTGCAATGCTGGAGACCTGGGTTCAATTCCTGGGTCTGGGCGATCCCCTGGAGAACGATAGGCTACCCACTCCAGTATTCTTGGGCTTCCCTAGTGGCTCAGATGGTAAAGAATCTGCCTGCAATGCGGTAGACCTGGGTTCGATCCCTGGGTTGAGAAGATCCCCTGGAGGAGGGCATGGCAAGCCACTGCAGTATTCTTGCCTGGAGAATCCGCATGGACAGAGGAGTCTGGAGGGCTACAGTCCATGGGGTCTTAAAGAGTCCGACGTGACTGAGTGACAAAGCACAGCACAGCACAAAAATCATAGAATAATAAGGCATCTCTCTGACTACTAGATACTTGGGCTGTGGACTCTTCGATGTGACAAGCTAGAATTAAGGCCCTGAATTTCGCCTTCTGTCTCGTGTGCTACAGATCTGACAGTGCTGGGGAGCTTGGTAATTCACACAGGGCTGTTGTGTCACCCCAGCTAGTTCTGAGAAGTCGGAGCAGGCTAGTACACATTGTCTGAGAGCTTACCTCTAGCGTGACTTCGAGTTCAGGTTGATTCATATTGGTTCAGATTTTATCTAGCAGAATCCTTGATTGTAGAGAATTGGGAAACTTAGACCTGGACAAACCCTGCAAGATCTTCTTTCTGGGACTGAGACTGTTAATTAGGTCCTTTCAGTCTGCTTTAAGCTCGTCAAGCCCTGCTTACATATGCGTTATTATTTTCCTCTTTAGATAAAATCTGAAGAAATGGTAATACAGTCATGAGATACTGCAAGTAATTCGATGAGAAAAACAGAGACATATTGCTTATTTCTCACTTTTTTCTCGTGTTACTGAATGCCCTTCCCTCCTCTAGTTGTTTCCTTGTGATTTTGTGCCACAGTTTAACACTGCACATGTCCTAATTCTTCAGTACGGTTTGCTGGGTATCTCTAGGCGTGGAGAATAGAGCTGAAATAAAATGTATTTTTAGCCCACAGTTAACTCCTGATTGACTGCATCTTTACAGAGATGCAGTGCTACCAAGGACATGGGCTTTGGCAGGGAGCAGAAGCTTTGTAAGGACCTCAGTCCTGCCCTTCAGGTAAGAAATATTCGTTGAACAGCTGCCATTTTTCACTTCTTCATGTGTAACATACTTAACCTTTCTGAAACTTGGTTTCTTCATCGGTAACATGGAATGGTAGCTATCACTTAGTATGTACTGGGCATTATTCTGATTCCTTTATACACATAAAGTCCCTACATCAGAAAAACAACTCTATGGTATAGTTATAGTTATTATTATTATTCCCATTTTACAGGGGAAGAAACAGACACACAATCAAGTTACTTCCCCAAGTATGTAAATTACTTAATCTTTCTGAACCTCAGTTTCTTCATCTATAACATGTGATAAGTGCCAAATTTATGAGATTATTGTAAGGATTAAGTAGGCTAAGTAGATTAAGCCACTTAAAACAATGCTTGGCATAGAGGTCTACTAGATATCTATTTTATTAACTTTAAGGCACATGGCACTTTCTGAAATTACTATATATATATATATATATATATATATATATATTTACTTGTTTATTTTCAGTCTCTTTTACTAACTGTGAAGTCCCATCAGATCAGGGCCTCTGTCTGGGTTCTTCCCTGTTATATCTCTAATGCCTACAGGAGTGGCTGTAGTTATTAATTATTTTATGAGTGAATTCATGACTATGTTAATGACTTCTACAATTATCTGTCAGGGAAATGACAAATTTGCCACATTTCCATTTCATTCCTCCACCATAGCTAGCCTGACTCTTTGCAACCTTATGGACTGTAGCCCTCCAGGCTCCTCTGTCCATGGAATTTCCCAGGCAAGAATATTGGAGTGAGTTGCCATTTCCTCCTCCAGGGGATCTTCCTGACCCCAGCATCAAACATATGTCTCCTGTGTCTCCTGAGTTACAGGCAGATTCTTTACCAGCTGAGCCATGGGGGAACCCAAACGTAGTACATAGCCCAGGACAGATGTAAACTTGAATCACAGCAAGGCTCCCCAAGGTTGGAACCATGAGTCCAGCAAATCTGGCAGGGGAGCATGGATAAATGATTGGAGATTGGGATATGTTAGGGACCCAGTCACTTTGGGATGTGAGTCCAAAAGTACAAGCAAGATCTGGAAATTAATTTATGACAACAAAGGATAGGGAGTTTGGTCCAGTGGCCCAAATTTTGGAAGTGTAGTTGATTAATGAGAAACCAGGCCACTGATTGGTGAGGAGAGGTCTAGTGAGAAAACTAAGGATAGGGGTAAAAATGCACTTGCTGGGATAAACTGGGTTGTTGTTGCTCAGCCACTATGTCCTACTCTTTGTGACCCCATGGTCTGCAGCATGCCAGGCATCCCTGTCCTTCAGTATCTCCTGGAACTTGCGCAAACTCATGTCCATTGAGTCAGTGATGCCATCCAACCATCTCATCCTCTGTCGTCCTCTTCTCCTCCCGCCTTCAATCTTTCCCAGCATCAGGGTCTTTTCCAAAGAGTCGGCTCTTCACATAAGGCGGCCAAAGTATTGAAGCTTCAGCATCAGTCCTTCCAGTGAATATTCAAGGTTGATTTCCTTTAGGATTGACTGGTTTGATCTTCTTGCAGTCCAAACTCTCAAGAGTTTTGAGAGTCTTGAGGTGCCAGGGTCTTCTCCAGCACCACAATTAAAGAATATCAATTCTTTGGTGCTCTGCCTTCTTTATGGTCCAAATGGGTTACTTATCATAATGAACATCATTATGTCCCTTCCATGTTCAGACTCCTCCAATGTCTTCCCATCACACTCAGAATAACATCTGAAGTCCTTAACGTGGCCTGGGCAGCGTTTCAGAAACTATCCTGGAGGTAAGAACTATCCAGAGTTTTTGTTAAAAGTTTTTAATTTCACTCCAAAAGACAGTATCTCCCCTGTACCAAAATGTTGTTTTCTTCTCCCAGTCCTTGAGTGACTAGACCTAGTTTCTTTTTTCTTTTTTGATGATTTTAGCTCCTAGCTCACTGTCACTCTCTAATACTACTCTTGTATTAATTATTGTATTAATTATTGGTGATTTCAATAGTGACATAATTAATCCTTTTGACACTCTGGCCTCTCAGTTCCTTGACCTCTTCTGTCCTCAGGAGACCTGGATCCATGGCCATACCCTTACTCATGTTGTAACAAATAACCACAATCCTTACAACTGCAGTTTTTTTTTTACATCCTATTCCCTTCCCACCACTTTCTATCTTCAAGGCTTATTTCCTCCATTGCCTGATGGCCAACTATCTCTTCAACCATAGCAGACCCTATCACCCATTGATTCTAAAAACTTTTCACTGTCTTTCACCCATCTCATATCCTCTCTCCTCCTGAATTCCATGGTCAAGCACTATAATTGCTTTGTGTATATATCCTCAATAACTGTGCTCCCCTATCACTTTTCTTAGGAAGACTACCATCTACTTTGCAACTGTAAATGACCAGGAAAAACCTCACCAAGATGCTGGCTGGTCTTACTTGAATTCACAGTCATGTGCCTAAAGTGGACCCTTAATATTGCTCAGCAGTTGTGCACTATTTGTTAGGTCTTATACTCTCCACTGCCCAAGATGACCATTTCATACATTCTTCTCACTCCCCAAGTTTCTATCTCTTCCTTTCCATCTTAACTTTCACCTGATAACCATGCTTCCTCTTCCTTGAGAAAATGGAGGCAGTCAGAATAGTTTCTGTAGACTCCACCCCATCCACCTGCCTGTCTTCCCTCCTGTTAAACTGATAAGGTCTTGGTGCCAAATCTCATGGACAATTTTTAGTTCTCATCTTACCTGACCCAGAAACAACTTGTTGACACAGCTGAGCATTTGCTTATCCTGGAAATGCCTTTTTCACTTAACAGTCAGGACACCAGACTCTTGTTTTTTCTCCTCACTCACTTGCTGGCTACTTGTCCTCAGTCTCTTTTACTGACTCCACCTCACTCCCCCAATCTCCAAACACTGAAGTGGCCCAGAATCAGTCCTTGGACTTCTTCTCTATCTATGCTCATCCCCTTGGTAATCTTAGCCAGTCTCACAGCTTTCAGTCCTCATCTACATGCCGACAACTCCTCAGTGTCTATCCCCAACCCAGACTTGATCATCCTGTACACAGTTGCAACCCATGGACCAATATCTAATGTACAATATGATTTTAAAGATGTTTATTTTCTGTCTTCCCTATTAGACTATGCCTCATTGAGACAGAAAATTTTGGTCTGTGGGTTTTTTTCTTTTGACATATCCTTAGTGCTCCACATGGCACCTCCCATATAGTATGTGTTGAGACTATTGAATTCAAATTTCTAGAGGAAAAGCCCTTGTAATTAGTTTATTTAACAGGGGCTCAAGGTAATTGCCATGCATATCAGGGAAGTTGGGGGAATCCTAACCTAATCAACTCCTCTATTAGCTGGCTTCTCCTATTCTCCCTGACCTAATTTTATCCTTTCTCTCCACTGCTCATATTGCTTTACTACCCTGAAATTTTCCTGCTTTCTGTAGCATTCCAAATATCTTCCTAACCCCAGGGCCTTTGCACTTGATAGTCTCTCTGCTTGGAATGTTCTTTACATGACTTGCTCATTCAGGTTAATCAGAATGATATTTAATTTATTCACTTGAATTCCGTTTATTTACAGCTAATAAATATTCAGGACTATGCTTAAAAGACCCTCTGTGGGGATCTTTCCTGCTCCCATCATTCTTAGTCTCCTCTGTGCTTTATTGTTCTTCCTAGCACTTATCACTGCCTGGAATTAGGTAATATGTTTGGTTTTTTGCCCTTGAGGATAACATTGTAAAAATAATAATAGCTAACACTTGCTACTGTCCAGATACTATTAAGACTCCTTTGCATATAATAGTTTTTTTTCCTTCACAACAACTCCAACGCCAATTATTACTGATACCATACTCACTTTGTAGATGTTGAAATCTACACAGAGGGGTTGAATAGCTATCCCAAGGCCACACAGAAAGTCAGTATTAGAACCAGGGCAATTTAGTGCCCGAGCCAGCCTCTTGTTAGGTGACTTAAAAATCAGCATTTATGTCTATTTTCTTTTCTTTTAAATATTCAGCAATTATTTAATTAATTATTATTATTTTTTTATTTTTGGCTGCATCATATGTGGGATCTTAGATCCCCGACCAGGGATCAAAACTGTGCCCCTTACACTGGAAGTGCAGAGTCTTCACCACTGGACCACCAGGGAAGTCCCTGTGTCTATTTTCTTTACCATCATCTCTCCATGTGCTCCATGGCTGGGCAAATAAGAGGTGCTCAATAAATAATTGTTAAATGTTGAATCACTGTGTCTTTTATTAACTTGTTAGGGCTGTTTTAACAAAATACCACAGATAAGTGTTTTTAAAAAGAGAAAGCTATTTTGTCACAGTTCTGGATGCTGGAAGTCCAAGAAGGTGTCCTGAAGTTTGGTTTCTCCTGAGGCCTTTCTCCCTGGCTTGCAGGTGGCCACTTTCTTACTGTGTCTTCACGTGGCCTTTCTTCTGTGTGTGATAGACCCTTGGTGTCTCTTCCTCTTTTTGTAAGGATATCCGTCCTATTGGATTAGGGCCCCACCCTTAAGACCTTATTGAACTTTAATTAATTACCTCTTTAAAGGCCTTATTCCAAATACAGTCACATTGGAATTAGAGCTTTAACATATGAAATCTGGGAAGACACAGTTCACTCTGTAATAGGGCTGAAACCCAACTCCTGGAGAATTAGGATACGTGGGTCAGAATTGCTACCAAGGACAGGACATGCCAGGACATGTAGAGAAATTTCTACACTATGTAGTCCATTGGTTTTCAAGCTTTTGTTTTTTAAGAGACTGAGTCCTTTCTCAAAAGAATCCCCCCGTGGAAGCCTACCATAGCAAAGATGCAAACAGGGGCTGCAGTACCGGGAGCTGAGGTGGGTGGTCACATGGACCCTCTGTGAGCACTGTCACTGGAAGGTACCCTGACAAGTCCTGGCACTTCATGTTATGGAAAAGGTGTGTGAGTCTATAAAGCAACTCAGGAACTCCACACTTCCTGTGTCTAACAACAGGCTTGATTTTGGCTCAGAGAGGGTGGCCTCATCCCCAACTCTGGATCTGCCCACTCCAGCTGGAAGCCTGGAGACCTTGGCAGCAGGATTATAGGTGGCCTTTAAACCAAGGGAGCCAAGAAGGTGCCCATCATGACTGTAGCAGGTAGAGCTGCAGAAGATCGACCTCACCCAATCAGAATAATGACCAGGCTGCTGGGCCCTTTGTATTATTAGCAAGTCATCATTTTTAATGAAAGATTTAGGCTGGGTTGGAGTGAGACAAAACACTTCAGTTCAAGTTCTCCGATTGTATAGCTCCATATCGCCTTCATTCGAAAGCACAGGAACTGTTGAAAACATTATAAATCACTCCCAAGTGCCTCAGTTCAAATATTATTTCAGTATGCAAATTACAGTCATAAAGCATAATGAAGCACATTTGAATATCTAGTACAAAAGTCACCATATAAATATAAAATAGGAGTGAATGAATATGGTCAATGTTTTATTTTATAAATGCAATTTGCCTCCTGAAGCCTTTAGAGAGCTTTTGGCCAATATTTGGAGGGCCCAGCCAAATTCCATGACCAGAAATTTCATTGCTGTAATTATGAAAGAGGCAAGAATATGAATATATTTTTATCTGTGTATGCATAAAGATATAGATATACACATCATTTTGCTCTCTTCTCTAAATTTCATACTACCTTCTGGATTTGAGGTAGATTGTCTTGGCTGTTCCTTGACTCAGGGATTCTTACTTTGGAAATCAGAAGCATACCTTGGACCACCTTGCTGGCAGGGCTGAGATGTGGGAAGATCTCAGAGAAGGAAGGCTGCAGGGACATGTTAAAGCACTGAATATGAGGCTGCCTTGTGGAGTGGGCTCCCGAGTAACAGCCATCACACTGAAGAGCCCATGGGGACTGGGACAAGTTTTGTCCCAGGAAATTCTAATGGCATAATCTAGAATCCCACTCAAAACTTTGGTGTTAAGTCCCTTGGTGCGTGTGTGTGTGCTAAGTTGCTTCAGTCCTGTCTGACTCTTTGTGACCCCATGGACTGTAGCTTGCCAAACTTCTCTGTCCTTAGGATTCTGCAGGCAAGAATACTGGAGTGGGTTGCCATTTTCTTCTCCAGGGGATCTTCCTGGCCCAGGAATTGAACCTGAGTCTCTTTTGGTTTCCTGCATTAGCAGCTGGGTAATTTACCACCAGCACCAATTGGGAAGCCCTAAGTTCCTTGGATTTTTGTTTTGGAGAGCCTACCATTTCAGGAGCATAGGGTCTCGGAAGTGGAATTGAGATGGTTTAAAGAGAATATGAAAAAGATATGACTCCAAAAAATCTCTCATGTCCTCCTACCCATATGTGTGTCCATCTCTGAACATAAATGAGAGTGAAGGTCTCATCCTTGGTCTTAGATTTGCTTTCCTTCCTTCTCTTTGTCAATTATGTCCTATTATACCTCTTATATTGCATTCATATTATATAAGATTCTGAACTTACCATTGCTTCTGTCAAGACCCAGCTCAAGATTGATATTTTCTAAGAAATCTTGCCCACCCTGATCCCTATCTCATGTCTTAATGTCTGGCTCTTTGGAACTTTAGATATTAGTTTATTCCCTATTATCAAGATTCATTATCCATCATTTTGAAAATATTTTGGAGTTTCACTCACACATTTTATCTCTCAGATAGATTATCATCTTCACAAGCAAAGGGCTATATAAGAGCCTTTTATTTAGTAAATAAAGTCTTGTGCTCAAGTCAGTAATTCAAAGCATTGTAGAGTGCTGGTTTTGTGCAAAACAATGCATTAGATCCTTTTAAAATCAATGAACAGAATAATTGCTTATGGAAAGAGAAGCTTATAATCAGGTTTGGAAGAAGAGAGCCTCGAGGACTGAATTATTCAAGCTTCATGACCTTTGCTGACCTTGTGGTCACTCCCTTTGCCCCTAGATCTAGAAGGTTCTATGTTTCTTGGCTTTAGACAATCTATCCTTGTCCCTGGACCATTCTCTGTCCTTCACTATTTGTCTGAAGCTAAGTCTCTGTTCATTGGTAAAGCCAGCCAAGCTATTACGAAATGTATCTTTACTCTTTGTTCTAAACTATGGTTTGGATCACTCTCTCTCGTATGAGTTCTCTTGAAATGTGGTCCAAGCCCTTAGTATGCTAATGCAGATTCCTAAGCCCACTCCTGGACCTTCAAAATAATACCTGTGATGGGACCAGAGGATCTGCATCTTCACATATTTACCCCAAGTGATTCTAAAGCACACCAGTATTTGAGAGCCCTCTCTAGTAGCTCTGTAGCCACTGTGGTGAGGTCTGTTCGATTCTCACTGTCACTGCTTTGTCTCCTCTTCCTTCACCCAGAGAACATACGGCCTCCTCTTTCTGAATAGCTCTTTCTAGTCTGGGAAATTAGCTCTTGCCTAGATGCAAAGCAGATCTGCCAAACAAAGAATGTACTCAGTGGCCAAGCAAACCCATGGTTGATATAGCCATGTCTACTGCTCATTTCTCTGGCTATTTTTCATACATTTCAGAACCCAGCTCTTTTCAGGGGGATGGTCTTCCAGAGGCTTTCATAATTGGGGCTATACTCTAATATTTTAAACGAGCATTAGTCATGATGTAAGCAACAATCTCCCCAAGGAAAGAGGAAGTTCTATGGATGTTTAAAGTCATGTACTCACACAGAAACCATTGCCAACATATTCAAAGCACTGTATATGTGCAGTAATTTCAGTACTATTTATCTCGGGTGCTTTATGTGCTGGATAATATGCTAGGCAATATGGAGCTTTAAAAAAGTATCAAGAAGCAATTCTTACACGTGGTCAATATCTTCACATTCTGATTGTTGTTTGGCTTCTCAGCTTCTGAAAGAGTTGAGTCAAAAGGAAAGAAACCAATCCTTTATTCAGTAAATATTTAACAAACACCAGGCACTGTGTTGGGTCCTGGGGGCATGGTGGTAACCAAGACAGACACGATTGTGGCCCTCTTGGAAATGACACTGTAATGTGGTATATAGGTAATAAAGAGATAAATGAACTAAAATGATTACATGTTGTGAAATGCATATATGCAATACAAAATACTATATGGTATATTCTACAGTCTAGAGCAGAGATGAAGAGAAGTGGATGGATTCAAGGTATATTTTGGAAATGGTGCCATCTAGAAAGATAACCCACGTCCAAGGGCAAAGGAGAAGCCCCAGCAAGACAGTCCATCAATCAGTCAGCCAGTTCTGTCTCTCAGTTGTGGCTGACTATTTATGACCCCATGGACTGCAGCATGCCAGGCTTCCCTGTCCATCACCAACTCCTGGAGCTTGCTCAAACTCATGTTCAGGTTCCAAATCGGGAAAGAAGTAAGTCAAGGCTGTGTATCATCACCCTGTTTATTTAACTTATATGCAGAGTACATCATGAGAAACTCTGGGCTGGATGAAGCACAAGCTGGAATCAAGATTGCCAGGAGTTCTAGATTAGGAACCAGTCTGTTGTTCCACGTCCAGTTCTAACTGTTGCTTCTTCACCTGCATACAGATTTCTCAGGAGGCAGGACAGATGGTCTGGTATTCCCATCTCTTGAAGAATTTTCTACAGTTTGTTGTGATCCACACAAAGGCTTTGGCATAATCAATAAAGCAGAAGTACATATTTTTCTGGAACTCTTTTGCTTTTTGATGATCCAATGTATGTTAGCAATTTGATCTCTGCTTCCTCTGCCTTTTCTAAATCCAGCTTGAATATCTGGAAGTTCACAGTTCATGTACTGTTGAAGCCTGGCTTGGAGAATTTTGAGCATTACTTTGCTAGCTTGTGAGATGAGTGCAACTGTGCAGTAGTTTGACCATTTTTTGGCATTGCCTTTCTTTGAGATCAGAATGAAAACTGACATTTTCCAGGCCTGTGGCCACTGCTGAGTTTTCCAAATTTGCTGGCATATTGAGTGCAGCACTTTCACAGCATCATCTTTTAGGATTTGAAATAGCTCAACTGGAATTCCATCACCTCCACTAGCTTTGTTTATTGTGATACTTCCTAAGGCCCACTTGAAATCGCATTCCAGGATATCTGGCTCTAGGTGAGTAATCACACCATTGTGATTATCTGGGTCATGAAGATCTTTTTTGTACAGTTCTTCTGTGTATTCTTGCCACCTCTTCTTAATATGTTCTGCTTCTGTTAAGTCCATACAATTTCTGTCCTTTATTGTGCCTATCTTTGCATGAAATGTTCCCTGGGTATCACTCATTTTCTTGAATGGATCTCTGCTGCTGCTGCTGCTAAGTTGCTTCAGTCGTGTCCGACTCTGTGCAACCCCATAGACGGCAGCCCACCAGGTTCCCCCATCCCTGGGATTCTCCAGGCAAGAACACTGGAGTGGGTTGCCATTTCCTTCTCTAATGCATAAAAGTGAAAAGTGAAAGTGAAGTCACTCAGTCGTGTCCAACTCTTAGCGACCCCATGGACTGCGGCCCACCAGGGTCCTCCATCCATGGGGTTTTCCAGGCAAGACAACTGGAGTGGGGTGCCATTGCCTTCTCCGGAATGGATCTCTAGTCTTTCCCATTCTATTGTTTTCCTCTATTTCTTTGCATAGATCACTGAGGAAGGCTTTCTTATCTCTCCTTTCTATTCTTGAGAACTCTGCATTCTAATGGGTATATCTTTCCTTTTCTCCTTTGCCTTTTGCATTTTTTCTTTTCTCAGCTATTTGTAAGGCCTCTTCAGAAAACCATTTTGCCTTTTTGCATTTCTTTATCTTGAGGATGGTCTTGATCCCTGCCTCTTGTACAAAGTCACTAACCTCCATCCATAGTTCTTCAAGCACTCTATCAGATCTAATCTTTTGAATCTATTTCTCACTATCACTGTAAAATAGTAAGGGATTTGATGTAGGTCATCCCTGAATGGTCTAGTGGTTTTCCCTACTTTCTTCAATTTAAGCCTGAATTTGGCAATAAGGAGTTCATGATCTGAGCCACCGTCAGCTCCTGGTCTTGTTTTTGCTGACTGTGTAGAGCTTCTCCATCTTTGGATGCAAAGAATATAATCAATTAGTAAGCAAGATGGTAGGAGGGAGGAAATTGCATTTAGAATCAAACCCCATACCTGCCAGAGATGCTCAGAGGGCTTAAACAAATCTTGTGTGCACCAGAACCCAGAGACCCCAAAGAGACTGAAACAGGACTGTGTTTGAGTGTCTCCTGCAGAGGTACAGGTCAGCAGTGGACTGCTGCAGGGGCAGGGGTTCTGCTGCATGCAGTAGACCTGGGTATGGCATAAGCCCTCTTAGAGCAGGTCTCCATTAACCCCACCATAGAGCTGCCAGAACTTACACAGGACTGGGGAAAAAGACTCTTGGAGGACACAAACAGAACCTTGTGTGCACCAGGACCCAGGAGAAAGGAGCAGAGACTGACCCAGACTTGCATGTGAGTGTCCAGGAGTCACTGGTGGAGGCCTGGGTCAGTGGTGGCCTGCTGCAGGGTCGGGGGAAATGAGTGCACAACTGCGTGCATGGAACCTTTTGAAGGAGGTCTCCATTATCTTCATTACCTCCACCATAGTTTGGCCTCAGGTCAAATACCAGGGAGGGAACATAACCCCTTCCATCAACAGAACATTGGATTAAAAATTTACTGATAATGGCCCCGCCTTTCACAACAAGATCCACTTTTCCCCTCAGTCAGTCTCTCCCATCAGGATGCTTCCATAAGCCTCTTTTCCTTCTCCATCAGAGGGCAGACAGAATGAAAACCACAGTCACAGAAAACTAACCAATCTGATCACATAGACCACAGTTCAGTTCAGTTCAGTCATTCAGTCGTGTCCAACTCTGCGACCCCATGAACCGCAGCACGCCAGGCCTCCCTGTGCATCACCAACTCCCAGAGTTTACCCAAACTCATGTCCATTGAGTCGGTGATGCCATCCAGCCATCTTGTCCTCTGTCATCCCCTTTTCCTCCTGCCCCCAATCCCTCCCAGCATCAGGGTCTTTTCCAATGAGTCAACTCTTCACATCAGGTGGCCAAAATATTGGAGTTTCAGCCTCAATATCAGTCCTTCCAATGAACACCCAGGACTGATCTCCTTTAGGATGGAATGGTTGGATTTCCTTGCAGATCAAGGGACTCTCAAGAGTCTTCACCAACACCACAGTTCAAAAGCATCAATTCTTCGGCACTCAGCTTTCTTCACAGTCCAACTCTCACATCCCTACTTGACCACTGGAAAAACCATAGCCTTGACAAGACAGACCTTTGTTGGCAAAGTAATGTCTCTGCTTTTGAATATGCTATCTAGGTTGGTCATAACTTTCCTCCCAAGGAGTAAGCATCTTTTAATTTCATGGCTGCAATCACCATCTGCAGTGATTTTGGAGCCCCAAAAAATAAAGTCTGCCACTGTTTCCACTGTTTCCCCATCTATTTCCCATGAAGTGATGGGACCAGATGCCATGATCTTCGTTTTCTGAATGTTGAGCTTTAAGCCAACTTTCTCATTCTCCTCTTTCACTTTCATCAAGAGGCTTTTTAGTTCCTCTTCACTTTCTGCCATAAGGGTGGTGTCATCTGCATATCTGAGGTTATTGATATTTCTCCTGGAAATCTTGATTCCAGCTGTGCTTCTTCCAGCCCAGCGTTTCTCATGATGTACTCTGCATAGAAGTTAAATAAGCAGGGTGACAATATACAGCCTTGACGTACTCCTTTTCCTATTTGGAACCAGTCTGTTGTTCCATGTCCAGTTCTAACTGTTGCTTACTAACCTGCATACAAATTTCTCAAGAGGCAGGTCAGGTGGTCTGGTATGCCCATCTCTTTCAGAATTTTCCAGTTTCTTGTGATCTACATAGTCAAAGGCTTTGGCATAGTCAAGAAAGCAGAAATAGATGTTTTTCTGGAACACTCTTGCTTTTTCGATGATCCAGTGGATGTTGGCAATTTGATCTCTGGTTCCTCTGCCTTTTCTAAAACCAGCTTGAACCTCTTGGAAGTTCATGGTTCATGTATTGCTGAAGCCTGGCTTGGAGAATTTTGAGCATTACTTTGCTAGCATGTGAGATGAGTGCAATTGTGCAGTAGTTTGAGCATTCTTTGGCATTTCCTTTCTTTGAGATCAGAATGAAAACTGACCTTTTCCAGTCCTGTGGCCACTGCTGAGTTTTCCAAATTTGCTGGCATATTGAGTACAGCACTTCCACAGCATCATCTTTCAGGATTTGAAATAGCTCAACTGGAATTCTATCACCTCCACTAGATCTGTTCATAGTGATGCTTTCTAAGGCCCACTTGGCTTCACATTCCAGGATGTCTGTCTCTAGGTGAGTGATCACACCATCGTGATTATCTGGGTTGTGAAGATCTTTTTTGTACAGTTCTTCTGTGTATTCTTGCCACCTCTTCTTGATATCTTCTGCTTCTGTTAGGTCCATACCATTTCTGTCCTTTATTGAGCCCATCTTTGCATGAAATGTTCCCTTGGTATTTCTAATTTTCTTGAAGAGATCTCTAGCCTTTCCCATTCTGTTGTTTTCCTCTAATTCTTTGCACTGATTGCTGAGGAAGGCTTTCTTATCTCTCCTTGCTATTCTTTGGAACTCTGCATTCAGATGCTTATATCTTTCCTTTTCTCCTTTGCTTTTCACTTCTCTTCTTTTCTCAGCTATTTGTAAGGCCTCCTCAGACAGCCATTTTGCTTTTATGCATTTCTTTTCCATGGGGATAGTCTTGATCCCTGTCCCCTGTAGAATGTCATGAACCTCCATCCATAATTCATTTGGCACTCTGTCTATCAGATCTAGTCCCTTAAATCTATTTCTCACTTCCACTGTATAATCATAAGGGATATGATTTAGGTCATACCTGAATGGTCTAGTGGTTTTCCCTACTTTTTCAATTTCAGTCTGAATTTGGCAATAAGGAGTTCATGATCTGAGCCACAGTTGGCTCCCGGTCTTGTTTTGGCTGACTGTATAGAGCTTCTCTTGGAGAAGGCAATGACACCCCACTCCAGTACTCTTGCTTGGAAAATCCCATGGACGGAAGAGCCTGGTAGGCTGCAGTCCATGGGGTTGCTAAGAGTCGGACACGACTGAGTGACTTCACTTTCACTTTTCACTTTCCTGCACTGGAGAAGGAAATGGCAACCCACTCCAGTATTCTTGCCTGGAGAATCCCGGGGACGGAGGAGTCTGGTGGGCTGCCGTCCATGGGGTCGCAGAGAGTCGGACATGACTGAAGCGACTTAGCAGCAGCAGCAGCAGCATAGACCTTCCCTATCTTTGGCTGCAAAGATTATAATCAATCTGATTTCAGTGTTTGCTATGACCAGTGTGTTCTCTTGGCAAAACCCTATTAGCCTTTGCCCTGCTTCATTCCGTATTCCAAGACCAAATTTGCCTGTTACCCCAGGTGTTTCTTGACTTCCTACTTTTGCATTCCAGTCCCCTATAATGAAAAAGACATTTTTTGGGGGTGTTAGTTCTAAAAGGTCTTGTAGGTCTTCATAGAACTGTTCAACTTCAGCTTCTTCAGCATTATTCGTTGGGGCATAGGCTTGGATCACCTTGATATTGAATCGTTTGCCTTGAAAACGAACAGAGATCATTCTGTCATCTTTGAGATTGTATCCAAGTACTGCATTTTGGACTCTTTTGTTGACCATGATGGTTACTCCATTTCTTATAAGGGATTCCTGCCCACAGTAATAGATATAATGGTTATCTGAGTTAAATTCACCCATTCCAGTCCATTTCAGTTCGCTGATTTCTAGAATGTCGACGTTCACTCTTGCCATCTCCTGTTTGACCACTTCCAATTTGCCTTGATTCATGGACCTAACATTCCAGGTTCCTATGCAATATTGCTCTTTACAGCATTGGACCTTGCTTCTATCACCAGTCACATCCACAACTGGGTATTGTTTTTGCTTTGGCTCCTTCCCTTCATTCTTTCTGGAGTTATTTCTCCACTGATTTCTTGTAGCATATTGGGCACCTATCGACCTGGGTGCTCAAACTCACTAATGATAACAATGAGATCACCCAATGGGAAATGTAAACTTTAAAAAGTGAGAAATGCCAAATATCAATGAAGATGTAAGATTAAGTAGCCCTCAGGTACTACTGGCAGGAGTGGAGACTGGATCAGCCATTTGGAATGGCAATGTGGTAATACATGGTGAAATTAAACACATACTCCATGACTTATCAGTTCAGTTCCTGGTGTGCAGCTGAAAAGGTCAATGGGAGACACTTGCAAGGATGTTCAGGGCAGCGCTAACAATCACAATGGTTGTGGTGAGCTGGCGGTAATCCATGTGCCTACCTTTGGGGGAGTGGACAGGCAAGATGTGGTGTGAGTAAGCACCCCATGAAATACCACACAACAGTAAGGAACAGACCATATGAATCTAACTGGTGTTGAGTAAAAAAAGTACAAAACAGTATGCCACTTATAAAGCAATACCATTTATGTAAGTGAAAGTTTATATATACAAGATGACTCTCTGTATTTTATAAGAACACATGTAAATAAAAGGACATTGAGTACATAAGAATGGTTATCCACACAGCCAAAGGGAAATGATATTGGGAGATGGTGTTGAAAGGGAGTAAATATATAAAGCTAGAAAAGGGCCTTGTGCAGGCTAGTGATAATGGGCCATGATCTGAGGACTAATAAAGCCCAATCTTCCACAGGTTCCAGTAAAAATGGGAGAAAAAATGAGAAAAGCAAATTCCAGAGTGAAGAGAAGAAGCTTTTAGAAGTTAGAAGAGGTGAATGCATGAGTTCACTGGGTAGGTGTCATGCCCACTAGGCCTAAGAATACATGCATGAAGTATTTAGTTGGTTGGTTCCCTGTGGGAGGTCAGTGGTTTCTCCCTTCCTGTTTTTTGGATCTCCAACCACTCCCACCCCACCAAGGTATTTATGTTTTAACTCTGGAGATAAATGATACATAAGTCAGAATAACCATTTCTGATTTATCTCAGGAGAAACTATCTTTCAACATTGTAAGAATAAATGCTGTAGTGTGCTAAGTCACTCAGTCGTGACTGACTCTGTGCGATCCTGTGGATTATAGCCCACCAGGCTCCTCTGTCCATGGGATTCTCCAGGCAAGAATACTGGAGTGGGTTGCTGTTTCCTACTCCAGGGGATCTTCCCAACCCAGGGATTGAACCTGCATCTCTTATGTGTCCTGCATTGGCAGGTGGGTTCTTTACAATTGGCGCAACCTGGGAAGCCCTAAGAGTAAATGCGGCTACAAAAATAGGTTTGTGCCCCAATTCTCTCAGATATGAAATGGCAATCACTTGACCCTCCTAATCTCTTGCCTGGACTATACCAACAGCCTCTGAATTGATTCTCTTGCTTGAGAGTTCTCTCCTCCAATCCACCCTCTATGTTGCGAGAATGAAAGTTCTAAAATTACAAATGCGATCTAGTCATTCCCCTCCATAAAACTTGTGTGACTCACCAATGTCTTCAGGAAAAATATGCCCTGCCTGGAGCAAGGCATTATGATATCAGAAGACCAGGGACTTGGGGGTTAGACAGGGCAACTCCACCATTAATTGGCTGTTGATCTTATGTAAGTTATTGCACCTCTGTGAATTTAGTTTTTATACCTGCACAATATGAGATAGGAATTCCTACTTAGAAGACAGTGTTACTCACATTGCCTTAGAAGCCCCTGGAGGGCTTGCTAAAAGAGTACTGGGACCACCCCACCCCCAGCCCCTGCCAGAGCTCCTGGTTCTGTAGGTTGGGGATGAACTTAAGAAGCTGCATTTCTTATAGGTTACCAGGTGATGCTGACGCTCCTGGACCCAGGATCGCATTTGCTGAACCACTGTTCCAGGTTATTTTGAGTAGGAGAAATGATGCATGTCAAGAGGCTCCCTGCTCTGTTCTCTGTAAATGGAAGTGGCTCTTGGTGCTTTCATGCCCCTCCACTGCGTGGTCTCCACTTCTCCAGTTTCATTGCCCACCACCAGCCTGCACACATCCTGTGTGCCAACCACAGCCAACCACTCATTGTTCCCTGAACCTTCTGTACAGTTTTCACCCTTGGGGGCCTTTGCCCATTCTGGTCTTTCTGACAAGAAGGTCCCTGCCCCTTCTCCCACGCACTTTGGAAGAACCTCCTCCTCTTCAAGGCCCAGCTCAAATGCCCAGGAAGTTTTTGCAAAGCTTCTCCAGTTGGGATTAATTGGTCTTTCATCCATCTGTTCATTTATTCATGCATTTAGTAAATATTTAGTGAGTGTCTACTCTGTGCCAGCCTCTATGCTAGCTGCTGGGAATGCAGTGGTGAGCAGAAACAAAATCTTTACTGCTCTCAAGGAGCTCAAAACCTTAGAGGAGAAAAGGGATATTATTCAAATAAACACAAATGATTTTCAAATTAGAGTAGTGAGAAGCAATTGGCAGGGATCAGTGGGAGCATGATCCCCTTGAAGCACTTAGAGGAAGGGTCACAGAGATTTAAAATGGGTCTTTCCACATATAAATTGTTGAACTTTGTAAGGTTGGAATGGAAGAACCATCCAAAATTGTTTGGGCTGGCTTAGTGCCTTTTGTAGCCGCTAGATGGTAAAGAATCTGCCTGCAATGCAGGAGACCCAGATTCAATTCCTGGGTGAGGAAGATTCCCTGGAGAAGGGAATGGCTACCAACTCTGGTATTCTTGCCTAGAGAATCCCATGGACAGAGGAGCCTGGCAGGCTAGAGTCAATGGGGTTGCAAAGAGTCAACACATGCCTTTTATGCAATGAACTTATTTTTTCTGGCCCATTATGAAGTGTATTTCATTAATTCTCATAATAGCACAATAAGTAATCTCCAGCTAACACTTAACACATACTATGTCCAGAGTGGTATTCTTGCTAGTGTCAGAGGTGTCAAGAGAACTGAGACATTGCTCTTGCTTTCAAGTTGCTCATAGTCCAGTGGGAGAGGCTGTACTGCACACCAAACTCAGCCTCAAGGTGTGACAGGAGAAAAAGTGGAATCACCTCCTCCTCCCATTCCCCATCACAGTTCAAGCCCCAGGCAGAGAGTGCTGGTTTTCTACTTGGTGTCAAGACCAGTACCTAGTGGACAGTGGACAAGCACTCACTCACCTCTGTGAGGTGAATGGATCCATCCCCATCTCCCATACTTGCTTCCCTAACTCTTCATGTTTCACTGAGACTTTGCAACCTGGAATACCTGACTCTGGAGGTGCTGCCTTCAATCCATTCCTCATTAAAAAGCAAAAACAAAACACAACCAGGCAACTCTCCCTTTATGCAAAAAAAAAAAAAAAAAAAAAAACCTTTCAGTTGCCTCCTCAGGGTTCTCTAGATTCCTCAGGTGGGCTATAAGGCCCTTGAGGGTGGATCTGATATGTAGCTTCTGCCTCTGTGCTCCACATGTATTCCAGTCAGAGTCGTGCTCCCTTGAATGTGCCAGACTCTTTCTCTTCTGGAAACTCCACCCCTCATTCCCATGTCCATTGGCCACTGCTGGTGAATACAAGTTAAAAGCTGAATTTCCCTACTTGGGGATAAATGTGCCAAAGACTTCCTCCTATCCTTTCCTACATTCTCTCTTTCAATCTTGGGGGTGGGAGAATGGAGTTATTGATTAATGATGATGTCATTAACAAGGGAAAGAGAATTCCAATGTCTTACAGAACCCCAGCCAGTTGTTGAGTTCAGTTCACTTGTTCAATCGCGTCCGACTCTTTGTGAACCCATGGACTACAGCACGCCGGGCTTCCCTGTCCATCACCAACTCCTGGAGCTTGCTCAAACTCATATCCACAGAGTCGGTGATGCCAGTCAGTTGTAGCTCCTGATTTAACAATCCTTTTCTCAAATTCATTTCAGATGAAAATGCAATAGTTTGATGAGTGAACACAAGAGTCTCCACAGAAGTGAGGTAAGTAACAATGACCAGTCTTTAAAGAGAAGCTTCCCTATATGGGAATCAATAATGGACCTACAGCCTTGTCCCCTGGGCTCTGCTAGGGACAGAGAATAGCTCTGCATTTCAATTTTCTCAACTTACATATGGAAAATCAATGTCTCTTTTCCCACAGAATGCCTTAGGATCCCAAAGGGATCTCCTCCATAAATTCAAAGCCTAGTGTAGAAAAAAGGCAAACATGAAAGTCATGGCCAGATCATGTGGCTGCTCCTTGAGGGAAGGTTCCAGTCTCTTAGGAATGTCTGTACCCTCTTCCTGCCATGTTGTTGACTGTTAGCACCTGGCTTCCAGTGCCACAAGAAGAAACTGCATTAAAGTATTTTGGCACTTCTGCTTTTAGTAGAACTGGGAGGCTGTGAAGCATGCAAACAGGGCATGAAAATAAAATACATCCTGAGGAAGGTTATGAAACTTTTTCAGACCCAAGAAAAGTTTCACTTCAGTCTGCATTTTGGTTTGGGTGGGAATCTGCACAATTTCCTTCACTTAAGCCCACAGATCCTCAGCTATGTTCTGACTAACCTCTTCTTGGCTAGGATGCCCTATTGACATTCTTGGGAGGGACTTGGGCCCAACAATGTAGAGAAAGGCCACTGTGGTCCATCATCCCTGTCCTAAAAAGTCAGACTGTAAAGACTGATTCACAGACTTCTGAGCAACAAGTATGTGAGCTTAACCAACCCTGAGTGATCAGGTTGCTGTTGCTGAGTTGTGTCCAACTCTTTGCAACACCATGGACAGCAGCACTTCAGGCTTCCCTGTCCTTCAGTGTTTCCTGGTGTTTGCTCAGATTCACATCCATTGAGTGCAGGATGCCATCCAACCATCCCGTTCTCTGTTGCCCCCTTCTCCTCCTGCCTTCAATCTTTCCCAGCATCAGGAACTTTTCCAATGAGTCAACTCTCTGCATCAGGTGGCCAATGTATTGGAGCTTCAGCTTCAGCATAAGTCCTTCCAGTGAATATTCAGAGTTGATTTTCTTTTAGGATTGACTGGTTTGATCTCCATCAGGAGGGTACCCTAAAAGGAGCCGCAGGCACCAATCTTTATCTCACAATAGGGTTGTCTGTGTGCCTGTTTCTCCACTAGCATGTGAGACTTTGTAAGGCAAGGGTTCTCATCAGTCTTTGAGTTTCTTCTCTTTCAACCTTTACCACAGCCACTCCACTCCCACCTGCTACTCTCCGTTTCTGCACAGTGCCTTATAGATCTTCAGGGAATTTGTTTAATTTAAATAGGTTATATTTTGGACTTCCTTGGCAGTCCAGTGGTTAAGACTTTGCCTTCCAATGTAGCGGGTACAGGTTCAGTCTCTGTTTGGGAAGCTAAGATCCCATATATCTTGTGACCCATCCCCCAAAACAACAACAACAAAATAAAACATAAAGCAGAATCAATATTGTAACAAATTCAATAAAGACTCTAAAATAAAACAAAATAGCTTCTCTTTATGTTGATACACTGACCCCTTACCACAGATTCACTTGCATTTGCGTAGAGTAGAATACTGTCTGGGACCTCAATTCTTCCAGTGGGTTAATAGTGAAGCTCCAGAAAGACTTATCAAATCACAGCCCCTGAGTCTAACATAGTAGGGAAGCTTCCAAATGGCAAAAATATGCCTCTTTCCCTCAAGGTTTCCTTTTCATTCAATTAGCAAAAAAAAAATCTGGTTACTATTTTTCTTACTTTCTTGTAATGATGAGAAATATGATTGCCATATCATCCACTTATAAATATATTGACAATGAAATATCGGGATGCTGAATTTTTCTATTCTTTTGTCATATTTGAATCCTCTTTATGAAGTCACTTCACCTAAACAAAAGAAATGGTCCCTGCCATTCCTCTGTTACTGCTAGTCTGGAAGGTGACACATGAGTTCCTGGACACATCCAGGCAAGACCTGGAAGCATAGAAAGTTCTAGTGTTGCAAATGATGTGGGGAAACCATTCTGCCACAGCCAATAGGTAACAGCACAAGAAGCCCTGGGCACTGCATTCTGATAGGCTGCTGGTGCTGAAATGTACACAGTATTCCGTGTCCTCTCTGTTTCTAATGATGATGTAATGATTATGAAGTGGCAAACCATAACATTTGGATGCTTAGATAACTGCATTTTTGATGAGCATCCATTTTATCTGTGAGTGGGGCTGGGAGCTAAGCCAGATGAAAAGGTTCTAGAGATTCCCATTCAAAAACCATTTTGGAAGTTTGAACTTGGTATGTGCCTGGAAATACCCTGTGAGTAATTTTCATCTTACCTATTCATTGTTGCTCTGGTTACCAAATGCTAGCAGTGAAAACTAACACAGAAATAGATCTCTACGTCAGAAAATTGAGAAATTGTTGGCTCACATCTGAGCTGATGGTTCCTAGTCTGACTGGGTCTTTTATTTCAGCTCTCCAGTTCCTCTGATCAAAAATTTTAGAGTGATCCTTGAATCCATCACACAGTCCAAATCCAACACATCAAGGAATCCTATTGGGTTTACCCTCAAAATATGTCCAGAACCTAACCAATTCTAACTACCTGTACTGCTATTACTCTAAACTACTATGGACTCTCACCTGGATTACTCAATGGCCCCTTTCTTAGATATGTGGGTTTATAGTTTACATCAGAATTGGAAATTTTTTGATGATTACCTCATCAAAATGTTTCCTGCCCCCTCTCTCTTCTCTGTGGGGACTCCAATTACCCAGACACTAAGCAGGTGGAAGTTGTCTCATGGCTCATCTATGCTCTGCTTACTTTGGGGGTGGCTTACTTCTAGGTTTCACTTTGGATGATTCTTATTTTCTTGTCTAACAAATTGGTTAATCTTTTCTCATTCAATGTCTAATCTGTTGTTAATCCTAATCCAAGGTATATTTCATTGTTTTCATCTCTAGAAGTTCAATTTGTATCTTTTTTATATGCTTCACTTCCTTATTTAACATGTTCAGTCTTTCCTCTGGCTTCTTGAGAATATGGAAAAAAAAGTGAAAGTTCATCACTCAGTTGTGTCCAACTCTTTGTGAGCTCATGGACTGTAGCCTACCAGGCTTCTCTGTCCATGGGATTCTCCAGGCAAGAATACTGAGCATATGGAGTACAGTTTTAATGTCCTGATCTATTGGGTTGGCCAAAAAATTTGTTCAGGTTTTTTCGTAACATCTTACAGCCAACCTAATACTAATTTTGTCATCTGTGTTAATTCTGGGTCAGTTTCAGTTGGTTGATTTTCCTCCTCATTCTCTATAGTATTTTTCTCCCTCTTTACATGCCTGATCATTTGTAATAGGATGCCATACTTTGTAATGTTTTTCCTTTGTAAGGTGCTGTGTATTTTTGTTTTCCTATAGAGATTCTTGAGCTTTGTAATGACCACAGTTCAGCTTTTGGTTGTGGTCGGGGGGGAGTTGCTATATTTGTAGGCATCGCCATGGTACCTGCAAACTTTTCCACTAAATACCTAATGTTACTGTGGGGTTTGGGGCTTTGGCAGAAACAACAGTCTACAAACTATCTCATGCTCCTTGATTGCTTTTCACATCTTATGGGGGTTTTTATACTGGCATTGGCACTTCTCAATTTACCTCCTTTCCATCTTTGCCTCTTCCCTATGCATTTATCCCCTCATGATCCATGCAGTTGTTTGTGGTCCTGGCCTGTGAGTGTTAATGAGCAGGGCTAAAAGGCCTGGCCAGATTCAAACTCTGTGATACTACATGTAGGTATTCGGTAGTCCCTGAAAGGCCTGAAAACATCAGGAGTGTCCACTTCAGTAGCAACATTTAAGGCATCATTAAAACAAAACAAAACAAAAAGACTAGACGTGGATATCTTAATACAAAGAACATGATTATAAGCAGGATTTTCCATATTTCTAGAAAATATCTACTCTATCTGCTTCTGATGCATTTATCATAATCAGTATTTTAGTAAGGATTGCACTTTAAATATTCATCATTTTCAAGCACACACACATCATGTTTGTTAAGGGAGGAATGAAAGATGACAAATGGAATGGAAGCATAGCATTTCCTGAATCCAGACTATTGAAATCTGCTGTAATGTGTAAAACAATAGGTGTCACAAATGTATTCCATCTTGAAAGGCTTGAGTTGTATAATTTCTGTGTGGGGGAAAAAAGGATAGATGACAGTTAATACTTTTTGTAAATGGAAACAGCATGTAGTGTCTGCCTGAGGAAGAATTGTCTATGAAGATTATATTTCTGAATAAAAACAGGATTTCCTTTGTGGTTTAATTCAATGAGCAATTATGGTACAACATTATTAATTCATATATACTCATTTTCAAAATGTGGTCTTTTGGACACAGTGGACTGAAGCTTTTCTTTTTGTCTAGCAAACTTCTTCATTATGATTTTTAGATAATTCTCATTGCTGCCATTTCTTTGGTAATTATTCATAAGTTTATCTTATTAAGGTCCCATTCTTGATAATCCTGTTTTCTTTGTTACCATGCTAGCTGCCTACCCTTCCATGTGGTGCCTTTGTGACTCATGTTCTTATTTTGATATCAAAGCCAGGACCCCATGAGCCACCTTGATAGTGATCCTTCAGAAGTAGAGTACTTTTCACCTTCCAAAGACTTTAAATTTGTATTTCATTTAATCTTCACAAGTTCTTCTCCTCCCCATTTTACAGATGTCAACACTGCAATTGCATATGGTAGTCATTAATACCGCTCACCAAATGTTTCTACTTCTCCCCCTCACATGTAGCTGCTAGGATGGCATTTCTTAGCTTGTTATGGTTGTGTGACTGATACTCACCAATAAGTATTGTGTTGGCCAAAAAGTTTGTTCAGGATTTTCCATTACATCTTCTGGAAAAAATGTAAACTTATTAGCCAACCCAATAGTTAGTGGAAGTGACACACACTTCTGGGCTGAGCACTCAGTTACCAATGTCATACCCTCTAGAACTCTTTTCCCTTTGCCACAGAGACTGGCAGTGTTGGCACCAGCATCTCCTAATACTAGCATGAACTATTGGGATTTGGGGGTTCTAAAAAAGCCTTCCTCAGCAATCAATGCAAAGAAATAGAGGAAAACAACAGAATGGGAAAGACTAGAGATCTCTTCAAGAAAATTAGAAATACCAAGGGAACATTTCATGCAAAGATGGGCTCAATAAAGGACAGAAATGGTATGGACTTAACAGAAGCAGAAGATATCAAGAAGAGGTGGCAAGAATACACAGAAAAACTGTACAAAAAAGATCTTCACGACTCAGATAATCACAATGGTGTGGTCACTGACCTAGAGCCAGACATCCTGGAATGTGAAGTCAAGTGGGCCTTAGAAAGCATCACTATGAACAAAGCTAGTGGAGGTGATGGAATTCCAGTTGAGCTATTTCAAATCTTGAAAGAGGATGTTATGAAAGTGCTGCACTCAATATGCCAGCAAATTTGGAAAACTCAGCAGTGGCCACAGGACTGGAAAAGGTCAGTTTTCATTCCAATCCCAAAGAAAGGCAATGCCAAAGAATGCTCAAACTACTGCACAATTGCACTCATCTCACATGCTAGTAAAGTAATGCTCAAAATTCTCCAAGCCAGGCTTCAGCAATACGTGAACCATGAACTTCCTGATGTTCAAGCTGGTTTTAGAAAAGGCAGAGGAACCAGAGATCAAATTGCCAACATCTGCTGGATCATGGAAAAAGCAAGAGAGTTCCAGAAAAAACATCTATTTCTGCTTTCTTGACTATGCCAAAGCCTTTGACTATGTAGATCACAAGAAACTGGAAAATTCTGAAAGAGATGGGCATACCAGACCACCTGACCTGCCTCTTGAGAAATTTGTATGCAGGTTAGTAAGCAACAGTTAGAACTGGACATGGAACAACAGACTGGTTCCAAATAGGAAAAGGAGTACGTCAAGGCTGTATATTATCACCCTGCTTATTTAACTTCTATGCAGAGTACATCATGAGAAACGCTGGACTGGAAGAAACAGAAGCTAGAATCAAGATTGCTGGGAGAAATATCAATAACCTCAGATATGCAGATGACACCACCCTTATGGCAGAAAGTGAAGAGGAACTAAAAAGCCTCTTGATGAAAGTGAAAGTGGAGAGTGGAAAAGTTGGCTTAGAGCTCAACATTCAGAAAACGAAGATCATGGCATCCGGTCCCATCACTTCATGGGAAATAGATGGGGAAACAGTGGAAACAGTGTCAGACTTTATTTTTCTGGGCTCCAAAATCACTACAGATTGTGACTGCAGCCATGAAATTAAAAGATGCTTACTCCTTGGAAGGAAAGTTATGACCAACCTAGATAGCATATTCAAAAGCAGAGACATTACTTTGCCAACAAAGGTCGGTCTAGTCAAGGCTATGGTTTTTCCTGTGGTCATGTATGGATGTGAGAGTTGGACTGTGAAGAAGGCTGAGTGCCAAAGAATTGATGCTTTTGAACTGTGGTGTTGGAGAAGTCTCTTGAGAGTCCCTTGGACTGCAAGGAGATCCAACTAGTCCATTCTGAAGGAGATCAGCCCTGGGATTTCTTTGGAAGGAATGATGCTAAAGCTGAAACTCCAGTACTTTGGCCATCTCATGCAAAGAGTTGACTCATTGGAAAAGAGTCTGATGCTGGGAGGGATTGGGGGCAGGAGGAGAAGGGGACGACAGAGGATGAGATGGCTGGATGGCATCACTGACTCAATGGACGTGAGTCTGGGTGAACTCCGGGAGTTGGTGATGGACAGGGAGGCCTGGCGTGCTGCGATTCATGGGGTCGCAAAGAGTCGGACACGACTGAGTGACTGAACTGAACTGAACTGAACTGAAGTTATTGTAAGCATCCTGATCGCTTTACTTTGTAATAAATATAAGCTGGACCATAATGCAAGTGTCATTGCCCATTCTACTTCCCACTACACTAGTGTCTCCAGAAGACAAAAATGTCTTCTAGTTGACAATACAGTGTTCTGTTTAACTTTGTATGTCCAGTTCTCTAAATATAAAGATGAACTGTGGGTGTCTAAGATGTAAATAGCATACAAAACTTTCCAAAATTATTTAAGCAGAAAACCTATCTTTTCTTGCATAGTAACTTGCAGGATTAGCGTCTGAAGAGCATAATTTGGGATATGGTGCACTAGATGCCCTGTGCTAGTCTTCAAGTACCTTTCTTCACCTTCCTGTGGTTAAGGACTTTGGTTAGAGAAGTGGTTAGGGAAGTCAAGTGGAGGTCTAGAGGGAGAGTAGGGTTAGAGTGAAGATCACTTACCAGCAAGCTCAGCTCAAGCTGTGTAGGGCAGGGGCTAGGGCAAAGATCTAAAGAAGCAAGACGAAGACAAGCTGTCAGTTAAAGCACAGGGTGAACATGAAGAGGGGAGGAGGGCAGTGGCCTCGAGAAAAGGACAGATGATGACCCATCAAGTGATCCTCCAAAAGACTCTGTTGATGGAAGAATCTGTGGATAAAGCAGTATGCCCATCAGTCAATGAGCATGGGAAAGGCAGGGTCAGAGACGGAGCCTAACAAACAGCTACTATAACAATCAGGGAAGTCCCCATTTGGAGAACTCACTCAGTACCAGCTACTTTGATTAGCACTTTACACATTTCATCACTTAATCCCGCAGGCACTGTTAGTAGCCCCGTGTTACAGCCCAGGAGCTTAGCCAGTATCACCCGCATCACGACTTGCATCCATATTGGTCTAATTTCAACACCAGGTTTTTAGTCACTGTGCCCTACTGTTCCCTGCCCCCATAGTTCATAAGATACAGTTCTTACCAAAGATATTTCCTGCTTCTTTGGCTTTTCTCCTAACTAGCCCAATTAGTGGAATCTGTGTGCATTAGCAATGGAGAACCTAGAGCAGTAGCTAGTTTTCTTCTCAAAAGTCAGTCTCACAGATAAATAATCTTCCAAAATGGTGGTAGGCAGTAAACAAAATACTTTCAAAATATCTTTTATGAATAGAATCACTTTCTAATTTAAGTCAAATTCATTTTGATGTTGAAAAGAAACTCCAGTGTGGTTTATGACAGAAGCAGAAACTGGTGACAAACCAATCTTTCTTCTGCAGATGGTTTTGGTCATTTGTAATTGGAAAAGTAAGTTTTAAATTGCTAGGCCTCTAAAACAGGTGATTTTTTCTAATTCAAAAACTCTTTATTCTTTCTGCTAAAAGGCTGGATTTGGATCATTTAGTTTCCCCCTCTACATTTAGTTTCTGTGATTAGGTTCACAGAGGTCAAGAGACATGAGTCATAAACTTTGAAATTAAAAGGTCTCTGATTCATCTAGAATTTGTTGAGTAGATGAGTCAGTGTATTGATTAACTTGAGTGGCTACTGGACTTTTCCCTTTCATTACTGGTCATCCAGACCCAGAATTTGTGGTGAGATACTATTTTGTACTTCTTGATCCTCAGACTTTGTTTGCTTGGTTTGGTAAGGTTTTTAAAACTTGGTTGGCTCTTCAGTGCTGAAAATCAAGCTACAAACAAAGGGATTGATTGACTCGGTAAGTTGAATCACTTGGTGTTTAATTACGAACTACTTGGAGATGGTTAAAAATTCATGCAGTCTTGTATTTGTGGCAGTACAGGTTTAAAAGTCATTAAGAAACAGCATGACTAGCTTAGATAATTAATATTTGGCTTGAAAAATAAAAACATTGCAATTATGAACAGCATGACCCATGGTCAATTATCTATCACGTTTTTTTTTTTTTTTTTTTTTTTTTTGCAGTGAATGCCACAATTCAAAGGGGCTTCCCCAATGACTCAGGTGGTAAAGAGTTTGCCTGCAAGAGACTATTTTGAAAGGAGACCTGGGTTTGATCCCTGAGTCTTGAAAATCCCCTGGAGAAGGAAACGGCAACCCACTCCAGGATTCTTGCCTGGGAAGTCCACCAGACAGAGGAGCCTGGCCACTGTATGGTCCATAGGGTTGCAAAGAATTGGACATGACTGAGTAACTTTCATGCACATCCACAATTCAATAGATTTATGATGAAATCATTCATTCAACAAGCATTTATTATTAATTACTAGATGTTAGGAACTGTGGCAAAGTTTCAAGGACACAGAGACAAACAAAATCCTTTCTTGTCCTCAAAGAGCTTATCTAGCAGAAGAGTTAAAATCTCTTCCCACAAAACACATTTTAATACAAGATATATGTAGAAAATGATTAATAACAGTAAAACACCAAGGTAGTTCAGATATTGTACTTGTGAGGGGAGAGAGAGAAATAGGAGAATCTTCATAGTATATATTTGATTCTGAGAAGCAATAATAGAGACATCAAGAAGTCATGAAATGTAAGGAATATTCAGGAACCAAAACTATAATATTTTAACAACTACAAATGCATAGTGGAGGGCAGTGCCTGCCAAACTCTATCATTTGTAAGAATCATCTAAAGATCTTGTTGTTCATTTTTTTATGTTTTAACATTTTACACAGATTCTTTTTAGGTCGATCCAGAGTGGAGTATACAAGTGTGTATTTCTAACCAGCTCCCAAGTGATATATCCATGCTTTTAGTCCATGGACCACATTTTGAGTAACAAGATCCTGGAAAAAAAGTGTTAAGTGTTAGCTGCTCAGTAATATCCAAATCTTTGCAACCCCATGAACTATAGCCTGGCTATAGAGGAGAACCATGCTCCTCTGTCCATGAAATTCTCTAGGCAAGAATACTGGATTGGGTTACCATTTCTTTCTCCAGGGGATCTTCCCAACCCAGGGATCAAACCCAGGTCTGCTGCATTGCAGGCAGATTCTTTACCATCTGGTCCACCAAGGAAGCCCAGCAAGGTCCTATGGTACTGCATTAGGAGTGAAAGACCAAGGTGTGAGGGTGGTCAGCAGTATGAGATAGATAGTAGGGACTACCAGATTGTATATGAAGGTGAAGTTAATGAAAACTGGAGTGGGTAGAGAATGTTTCATAGAAGTAGAGCTAGGATGAAAGTGTGAAAAAATAGAGGACTCAGTCAAACATGTTTGAGGAGGCAGAGATTCTAGGCGGGTAAAATATGATAGACGAAAATACAGAGGAAGGGATGTATAGGATGTATCCAGGCAACAATAAGCAGACCAGTTGGACTGGAGAGAAGGCATAGTGGAGGGGATTAGTGGATTATAATGCTAAAAGCATAAGGTTAGTCTGGATCATGGACAGGCTTGATAGACTAAGACGCTTGGATATGAGCTTACATACATCAGGCTTGGCATGATGAGAGTACTCATCAAAAAGTCAGCAGAAACTGCAAAAAAGTACCATCACATTATTAAGCCATGTACCCACCATGCTGTGCCTGCAAGAAAGGGGCACTTTTTCTATTTTGTACAGAGCTGCCAATGTGAACATGGAAAGGAAGATTAGTTAAGTGAGGCTTGTTAGTCTGAGTATATTTGCTAATACTTAATACTATTGTTGGAGAAGGCAATGGCACCCCACTCCAGTACTGTTGCCCAGAAAATCCCATGGATGGAGGAGCCTGGTAGGCTGCAGTCCATGGGGTCACTGGGAGTCGGACACGACTGAGCGACTTCACTTTCACTTTCCACTTTCATGCATTGGAGAAGGAAATGGCAACCCACTCCAGTGTTCTTGCCTGGAGAATCCCATGGACGGAGAAGCCTGGTGGGCTGCAGTCCATGGCGTCGCACAGAGTTGGACACGACTGAAGCGACTTAGTAGTAGTAGTAGTAGTAATACTGCATATTAGGAGGTCACATTAAGAGTCAGCTAGACTTAAAGGACTGAAGATAAGGAAGAAGGTCAGATGGAAAATTAAGATTTAGAAGGCTATCATTTCAGCCTTGGAGGATGATGAAATTACCCAAGGAGGAAATCAATAACAGGAGTTAATAAATTCTGGAGGATCATGGACCCTTCTGAAATCTGATGAAAGTTTTGGACTCTTTTGCCCCAATGAATACACAGGTGCACATGCAAACACAATCTGGCATAAACTCATCCAGGTTTCCTGAAACTTTCTGAAGCTTGTTTATTCAGAGAATAAACTGTCTGAAGCTTGTGTACTCTCTTTATTTCTAAGTTTAGAAACTCTAGCTTCTGAAAAGGAATAGAAAAGAGGTGGAAGTATGAAGGCTTGGAAGAGGAAGCCATAAAAACAAAGAAGAGTAAGAAGAGAATATAAATACTTTAGTATAGGATTTCTAGAGCCAAGGGGAAAGAAGAGTTTCTAGAAGGGAACAGGGCATGTCAGTATTATCACGGGTCAGTAAGGAAGAGCACATTGGATCAGGCAAAGTCAAGGTTGATGTGCAAAAGAAATTTCAATAACATGTTGAGAACATAAAACCCTACTAAGAGTTAAGGAGTAAGTAGGCAAGGAGGGAGTAGAGTTGGAGAGAAAGGTTTGAAACAGAGAGAGATCCTAGAAGAGATGAGCAAGACAGAGAGGAATTCTATGAAGAATAGAAAGAAAAAGTTCATCTCAGTCATTCAGAGGGAGAAGTCAACTGCGGATGGTGTATAGAATTGGCAGCTTGAGAAAATATTGGAACTGGCCATTGTGAACCTAGGGAGTCCATACCAGATGAAACAAAGATTTGCTGTCAATATTTGATAGAATACTAAGGAAGAAATGGCTCATGCATTTGAGTTTGCAATGTTTTTCTGTGCCAAGTGCTTCCCAAGGATCAACCACATATATGTAATGTGGCCAAATGCAGGGCTAAATTCTTGGGACAAAATTCTGGGCATACATGCTCCAAGATATACTCATCTCATGTTTCTGTGAGTCTGTTTTCTGTAAACAACTTTCCAAGAGTGGTTACGTCATCCTTCTAGTCAAATTCTCCCCATGGCAAGGCAGTGTTATCTGTATAACTGACCCACTGGAGAGGGGGCCATTGTCAGTGAAATAAATACCACACCTATTGTACTTAATTCACTAAATTGAAATGACTTTATAAGCATGAATATGGGGTACACTTTGATATAAATGTGTGAATGTAAATCATGAGACTCAGATAGCCCATCAGCAGGAATTTGGAAGATATAATGGTTATTGGCATACTACCCAGTGTAGTGATAACAGTCCAATTTGGAGAGGACTGAATATAGGCAGATTTTGGCTTCCTCTGCTTCCTGGATATGGGTCTGAAGGTCCTGAGGGGGATGTTATGTGGATCAGAATGGATAAGGGACTGATCCTGGCTAACATGGTGAAGCACACATGCATTTTGCAGACAGAATATCAGTTTGTGCCTTCCGCAGTTGGGAATGGATTTGTAAGACTGATTGAAATGTAACAATTGCCTCCAGTGTAGACAGTCTAAAATCATTCCATTCGGCTGTTATCAGCTCTGATGTGCAGTGCCCACGAAGAGGGTGTGCAGAAGGCACCTGGCTTGGGCTTGGTATGCACTGCAGATTCTTAAGGAGGCCACTTTTTTCATTCTCCCTTTTAATTGCTGATTGCAGGAAGAAAGTGCTGCCGTTTTGATAACAGCACAGTGAATCCAGCTTCAGCAATTAAGGTTTCTACCCCTGGTAAAACTGAAATTTAATTTTAATTCATAAATAGTTAGATTTTTTGAGCCTCCACACAAATTTTGTCGACATTTGTCCACATTACAAAAACACAACACCAGATGACACATCTTGGCACTGCATTTCATCTCCATTTGAGAGACAGAGAATTGTAATGGGGAGTTGGCAGAGGTGTGTATCTGCATTTTGAGCTGGTGGTAGCATTCTGTTCCTCTTTGAAGCTCTAAAAATTCATCAGTTCTCCAAAGCTGTGAGACAATGACTGGACTCTCCAAGGTGTCAATAGTTTACCAGAATCAATTCATCCAGGACCTGAGAATATGCTCCTCAGCCATCTCTGGCATTCTAACAAAATAACCAAAGCTGAGAGCTGTATAATTTGGTGCCGCAGCCTATTGACCACTCAGCACAACATTGTCTCCATCGAAAAACATTTGCTAAACACCTAATTGCCATTTTGGGGTGATTCTAGGAAGACAAGGACATAGAACCAAAATCTTTCAAGAGGAGAACATGGGCCCTGAACCCTTGGAGATGACAAATGCCCACAGGGTCAGTGAAACACAGTGACAGTGGGCTCAGGAAACGTGCTTGGCCATGTGTGACTGTCTAGTCAAGCATGTGGCATGGAGAACTTCCTCATTTGACATCTTCTCTCCTTTCTGGTGTCTCACAATCAGTTAAAGATTATTTTTGAGGGCCTGCTATGGGCCAGGTCCCAGGTTTGTATCTGTGGTGATCTCCTCAACTGGCTGGACTCAGAAAAGACAACCCGGTGGCCCTTGTTGAAACATACACTATTTTCTCTGGAATTTTCTAAGCTTTGGATGAAAGGATAAGGAGGAGTGATGGAAACATGAGCTTGATGTTTTCCTTAATTTAAAGAAATATATAAGGCAAACAGAATCTTGTCATTAAAATATTTGTCATTAATGTTAAGATGGGCTTCCTAGGTGGTGCTAGTGGTAAAGAACCTGCCTGCAGGAGACTTAAGAGACACGAGTTGAATCCCTGGTTGGGAAGATCCCCTGTAGGAGGGCATGGCAACCCACTGTAGTATTCTTGCCTGGAGAATCCCATGGACAGAGGAGCCTGCTGGGCTACATTCCATAGGGTCACAAAAAGTCAGACACGACTGAGTGACTAAACAACAACATTTATATATATTCAGGTCAGGAAGCAACAGTTAGAACTGGACATGGAACAACAGACTGGTTCCAAATAGGAAAAGGAGTATGTCAAGGGTTTATATTGTCACCCTGCTTATTTAACTTATATGCAAAGTACATCATGAGAAACGCTGGGCTGGAAGAAGCACAAGCTAGAATCAAGATTTCTGGGAGAAATATCAATAACCTCAGATATGCAGATGACACCATCCTTATGGCAGAAAGTGAAAAACTAAAGATCCTCTTGATGAAAGTGAAAGAGGAGAGTGAAAAAGTTGGCTTAAAGCTCAACATTCAGAAAACGAAGATCATGGCATCTGGTCCCATCACTTCATGGGAAATAGATGGGGAAACAGTGGAAACAGTGGCAGACTTTATTTTTGGGGGCTCCAAGATCACTACAGATGGTGACTGCAGCCATGAAATTGAAAGACGCTTACTCCCAGGAAGGAAAGTTATGACTAACCTAGAGAGTATATTAAAAACCAGAGACATTACTTTGCCAGCAAAGGTGCATCTAGTCAAGGCTATGGTTTTTCCAGTGGTCATGTATAGATGTAAGAGTGGACTATAAAGAAAGCTGAGCGCCCAAGAATTGATGCTTTTGAACTGTGATGTTGGAGAAGACTCTTCAGAGTCCCTTGGACTGCAAGGAGATCCAACCAGTCCATCCTAAAGGAAATCAGTCCTGAATAATCATTGGAAAATCACTCAGCTTCATGCTGAAGCTGAAACTCCAATACTTTGGCCACCTGATATGAAGAACTGACTCATTTGAAAAGACCCTGATGCTGAGAAAGATTGAAGGTGGGAGGAGAAGGGGATGACAGAGGATGAGATGGTTGGATGGCATCACTGACTCAATAGACATGAGTTTGGGTAGCCTCTGGGAGTTTGTGATGGACAGGAGGGCCTGGCGTGATGCAGTCCATGGGGTCACAAAGAGTTGGACAAGACTGAGTGACTGAACTGAACTGATACATACAAACATATACATGTATACATATTATATATATTTATATATAAAATACTACACCCATATTCCATTTTATTCATGGCCATAGTGAAAGGATGCTACTGAGGAAATGAGATCCAAATTCTCAGCTTCAGAATTTCCGAATCAGTTCCCCATTACCCACTCCCTGGACATATATTCTCTGAGAGGTGCAACATGACTGGCAGATACAAGCTCTATGAATTCAAATCCCTTCTCCACAACCTACTAGCTTCATGAGCTTAGCAAGACCCTTAACCTCTCTATGCCTCATTTCCCTGTCAGCAATATGGTGATAACAGTATTATATACCTCAGTGGGTTAGTCTGAGGATTCAGTTTGTATTTAAGACAGTATGTGGCGTATAATAATAGCCATCATTCTATCAGTGCTGATCATTCTTAGGTGGGGGGAAAGGAGAGGGAGTGAGGGGAAGCAAGAGGGTCTGTCCCTGAGATGTTGACCCAGATCCCCAGCTTTGAGGTGGGGGTGGAGGAGGATAGGATTATGGGAACTGAAGGAAAGTTCTGGGATTTCAAGAACACACATGACTTATGCTTCAGTTTGTAGATGGTGCTCTGGGTGTTAGCAAGCCCCAGGGTGATTTTCCTCCTAGCCCAGCATGACTCAGGAGAAAAAGTTTAGAAACTCCTGGGGGGAGGTCCCTAGGCTGAAGACACAGAGGCAGACTTACAGTCTCCATCAGCTAAAGAGCAGTCCAAAAAATCAGTTGACGCAGAATTCACAGCTGAGGAAGAGCCAGGGTGGGGAGAGGGTCCACAGTGGGGCGTGAGGGCTAGAGCAGTGGCAGCTTGTACAGACGCCAGCAGGGGAGGAGACTTCTCTCCCATGACTGGATGCACTTCATCCCGGCACCCCAGTGCTAAGTGAGGAGAGAAAACCCCTGAACTGACTGAGACAATGTGTCTGCCACAGAGAAAAATAGGGATCAGAAAAGAATTCATTTATAGAAAAAGAAGTCACAAATCCTGCACACCTGTGTTGAGGCCTGAGAGTCACACCTGAGATGCATATTTAGTTCTTTTAATAGTCACAACCATGCTAGGCGTTGGTTATTACTCTCCTCACTTCACAGATAAGGGATGTGAAGCCCACCCAGGAAGGTGTAGTAACTTACCCAAGTTCATGAGGCTAGCAAGTGACCGAGCTAGGACTCCGGCCAAGTCTTAGCACCTGAAGGCCTAGAGGGACTGTGCAGGTCCAGATCTCAGTAAAGTCGGACTAAGTTGTGTGTGTGTGTGCTCAGTCACTTAGTAGTGTCCAACTTTTTGTGACTCTATGGACTGTAGCACGCCAGGCTCCTCTGTCCGTAGAGTTCTCCAGGCAAGAATACAGGACCAAGTTGGTCTCCACCAAATGACAGGAAGCGCACAATGTGCCTTCTGCTGGGTTTGTGTCAGAATGAACCACCCAGCCAGGCGAGTCACCTCCGCTCTGTTTGCCTTTCAAAGCTCACCTGGCAGGTTTCCCAGAACAAAACAAGGCAGGGTCATTTCATTGCCCAGAAAGGAGCTAGATAACACTCATTTGAGCTATTTTCACATGGTGCTATTTCTCACTTTATGAAATAAATATGTCAGGCATCAGACTCTCAGTGACAAGAAATCTCCAAGAACATCTTGGATACTGTTTTTGAAAAAAGGTTTAATCCAAAGATCGGTGTGTTATTGGAACAAAGATACCTTAAACCCTTAAGCCTAGAATTGTTTTGGCAGCTAAGCTGTGTGCCGCCTTCTGCTTCAGACAATTCCTCTGATTTATTTGTATCTCTACAGGCCTCTGTCTTACCTTTAATGTTGTGCCTTCTTGAGTATAGCTTCTGATAATTTCACATATTAATGTACATATGAATCATAGCTCAAAAACTTGATTAAAAGACATTGAACACCAGACAGGAAAAATCTGATACTAACACAATGATCTGGTAATAAAGGAAACCCCAGTTCCAGCATCCACCCTGATAATTAGAGATTGGGTAAACCCAAGAGGAGAAGGGCAAGCATTGGAAGGCATGGGCCACATGTCTGGCATTGAAAAGGCCCCTGGTAGATAGTCATTACTTCAGTTGAGTTTACCAGATTTTCATCAAGCTCTACACAGATATTAGTATCTAAGCCACAGAATTTAAACACATGGTAGAAGCACACATAATACATGAGGCATTTTTATTTGTAAAAATCTCCCCTACTTATGCACAGAATCGAGTCAGTTCAGTTCAGTTGCTTTGTTGTGTTCAACTCTCTGCGACCCCATGGACTGCAGCGCGCCATGCAGCCCTGTCCATTACCAACTCCCAGAGCTTGCTCAAACTCATGTCCATTGAGTCAGTGATGCACATAATATTGAAATTTATTTCCTTTCTGTTTTTGGAATTCTGGCTGAGCTTATTTAAATCTTCCCTGATGTACCTTTAAGCAGAATCTCATTTGAATGCTTTCATTGCCTAATGCTAATAGTACAGTTTTTTTTTTGGCAGTGGGGTGGTGGGAAAGAGGAGAAGGAAGGATTTATTACTTATAGCAAGTGAGGAGAACCACAAGGATCTCTTCCCAAAGCAGCATCTTCCCCCAGTAGTATTGTTTTTCTAGATGTTTTTGGTTTTATTTTGCTTCATCATAGGCTATGTCATTTACAGGTGTAAATGATTAAAAGCAAAATAATGCAATAAGGGATTCAGATACACAGATAAATACTTTGTGCTTCTGTAGATGGTAAGATGCTCCCCTCAGTTATGAAGGCATAACAAGAGTGAACAGATATAACTCTCACCTTCTGTCTATAGTATAATAGAGTCAACTCCTGCCTAGCCTGGATCTTCTCCCCTATATGAATTGAGTTAATTTTCGTAGTGCCTGTATCATCTTCTCACAACCCCATTCGCTTTTCTCCCAGACCATCTCTTCCCATTAACTGGAATTATTTACAGTCTCATTTAATGAGGATACCGACTAAAGTTAAAAACATGAGACAGAATTAGGAAAGTAGGATAAATTAAAAGACAAAATGTCCTAACCTAAGATAGTACACTTCCAAAGCCAAATAGAAATGACTTTGGGCTTCAGACATCTTGATTTATCTGTACTACAATCCCTTTCCCTTTTATGGGTTATGGAGCATTGGCTGCAATTGCCATTTGGTGTCGAATCATGCACATATGAGCAGACTTAAGCCAGGAAACATGTACATCTTCCATATGGAGCTGTTACAAAAATTACCTAGCTGATGTTGAAACAGTGAAAATAAGAGGCTGATCTTGCTGGAATGGTTGAAATAAAGATAAAAGACCAGAGGATAGAAAAGTTGACCTCCATTTTCTTCTTTTTCCTCTGTTACTCATTTTTGTTCTGCTTTTCAAATAAAAATACCTGTTAGATATAGAGGTTTGGGTGAAATTCATTAAAAGCTGCATTCTAATTCTTCAGCCACAAAAATGAAATATTGCCATTTTCCACAACAGAATGGACCTACAAAACCTTATATTTAGTGAAATAAGTCAGACAGAGAAAGACAAATACTCTATGATATCACTGATGAAAGTGTTAGTAGCTCAGTTGTGTCCGACTCTTTGCGACCCTATGGATTGTAGCCCACCAGGATCCTCTGTCCATGGAACTCTCCAGGCAAGAATACTGCAGTAGGTAGCCGTTTCCTTCTCCAGGGGATCTTTCTGACCCAGATATCAAACTCAGGTCTCCTGCACTGCAGGGAGATTCTTTGCCATCTGAGCCACCAAATGTGAATCTAAAAAATAATACAGATGAGCTTATATACAAAACAGAAACAGACCCACAGACATAGAACACAAAGTAGTGGTTACCAAAGGGGACAAGGAGGTAGGGGAAGGAAAAATTAGGAATATGAGATTAACAGATACAGACTACTATGCATAAAAGAGATATGCAACAAGAATTTACTTTATAGCCCAGGAAATTATACCCCAGATCTTGTAATAAGCTATAATGGAATATAATCTGCAAAAAAAAAAAAAAAAAATCAAGCACTATGGTGTACATCTGAAACTAACACAACATTGTAAATCATTTATACTTCAAAAAAAAAGTTGAATGCTAGAGGGCAAAGAAAAGAGAGCACTTCAGCACCTGTGCACATGTTGGCATCTCTCTGAATAGCTGGGCACAGTGAACTAAGTAAACTGTGTTGGTGCCATGATTAACTTAGCAAACCATTCTTCAGGTATCTGTGAAAAGTTCAAATGCCTTTTCTCAAACTCTATTTTATATGGAAAAGTGAATCTGCGTATTTGAGAAAAATACTTAAGGAGATGTTATGTATTGTCTAAGTAACGTGTTAAGCCTTTTAATAAGATTTTTCTTGGAGACTAGTCATCGTGTTAGGTAAAATCATACAGACTTAAAATAAGTTTATGTTCATCCAAGACAAACTTGGAAACTGGTATTGGTTGTAAACTTTGGTTAAATTCATTCTCACTTTTTTACTCTGGGTCTTTTTTTAGAAGTCCATAAAGAACATATTTAGTCAATACCTTTAAGCAGTATCTCAGTGGAATGGTATCATTGCCTAATACTAAGTTTACAAGTTTTCTTGATGTTTTTGGTTTCACCTTCCTATTATCAAGGAGAAGGAAGAAGAAAGTCTAACAGTGGGGTTTGTTTTCCTATCTATCTTGGTTTCTTCTTACCTTACATGGCTATGACAGAAATATCAGAGTTATTGTTTTTTTGTATTATCTGTTGACATTGCTTTTATAGGTAAATAGTATCATGATTGTGCTATTGGCAATCAGCTCTTGCCTTTGGGAGCTGTCTAGCTTATGTCCAACTGGAAAAGCATGAGAGTTAGCACAAGAATGACAAGATGTTTTCTTTACTGACAGGAACAGTGAGCCAAAACACTTGATGTTGCATTAATTCCTTTGAAATATTGGTTCCAAGCAGACCACAGGATTGAGACTTGAAGTTTTGCAGCACGAGAGAGGAAGTAAACAAGTCAGAAGCACATCATTTCAAAATGACCCATGAAGTGGTCCAGGAAATAGCCTGAAGGGGTGGAAAGAGCAATGGGTGAGGACCCAGGAAACCTGAGGCCAAACCCTATTGCTTTCACTAAGAAGCCAGAGGACTTTGGACAAGTCACTTCCCCTCTCTGAGTTCAAGTTTCTCATCTGCAAAGTAGATGAGAAATGTCTCCTGTTTTCTTGTGAGAGTAAAATGGAAGAGTTTTGCAAACCATAAAATATCAGAGAGTTGTACTGGATTCTTATTATTGAGAAAAGGTATTGCTATTCTTCTAAGAGAATAAAGAAACTGTTTGTTGTTTATCTTTATGTCAAATGTAATATATGACATGTTGTTGTTTAATAACTATAGAATGTTTATACTCCACTAGGATGCCAGCTGGCGGAGTTTACACTGAAGTCAAAACAGATAAATAAGGAAATGGATCATATTAGAAGGAAGAGGAGGAGGATCCTTAAGTGTTATATGTTAATGGTTATACCTAAATCAGTTTCCATGTCTCATTGTTTAGTTAATAATTTATGAAAAGTGGTTTGGTTTCTTTGACCTTCTAAATTCTATTCGGATGCACTGTTGTTCCCCAATTGAAGTTCCCTCATTTTGAAAGCTTATAAACCATTAATAGCCTTTGCAATTCAGTTCCCAGAATTTGCAGTGTGCTCTAGGTATTATCAATTGGTGTTACTCAAGAAGGAATCACGTCATTTTTGTCCTCATCTTTTTTTCCAGTGGCACAATACCACTGTGACATTCTCAGCCTCTTAATCACTCAGGTCAGACAGTGTCACTGTTTCTATATGCTGTGCTTTACATGCAAACTCCCCACACTTCCACTGAACACTCCATGTCACCTTTCCAAACACCCACACATCTGGGTGTGGCTTGGTACCCCTTCCTCAAGTCACTTTAGTCTTAAATGAAACAGACTGGTCAGAAGGCGAAAACGTTTGAAACTCCATGTCTTGGTTATAGTAGGTAGTCTTAAAGGATTAGTGACAATTGCTGTTATTTTGGAAGCACTTGAGCTGATAATATCCTTAGATGTATTTTCTAGAACTCCTAGTGACAACTATTCTGGAATCATTAGCAGATATTGCTGGTTGGCAAATTCAACAGCCATTTTCAACTCCCTTTTCATTGCTGCCTGTAGATCCTGGAAAGTGAGGTTTGGCCACAGGATTCAGTTCTGACAATGAGACATAGAGAGAATCTGTTGTATGAGTTGGAGGAATGCTTGTTGTCTCCTGATAACAAGACACATATGACTTCTCCTTTTCATTCTTTCTACTAAAATTCAGACAAGATGTCTGAAGCTATGGCAGCCTTCTTGTAACTATGATCTGATAAGACCTCATCACCGCCTACACATTTATACAGTTTGAGTGTAACATAGAGATGAAAAGAGCCAAAATCCATGAGTCTGTGAGGACATTGTTGAGCTATCTGCCCAACTATGAGGCTGCCTTACTTCATACCTGCTTTTAAATGGCAGGTAAATATCCTTGTACTTTCAACTAATATTCATCAGGTATTAGTTACTTTCAGCCAAAAACATTCCCAATGAATATATAACCCAAGACTGAATGACAGTTTCAGAAATCTGAAGATACTTTTCCATATAAATATCCATGACTTCTAGCTCCTGGTTTGCCAAAGGAGCTATACAAAGTATACTTTAAAGATATGTCTGATGAGACATAATTTTTATATCTAAAATGTAAATTGTCTCTTGCCAGTGGGTAGTCCTCCTACCCCAATTTTAAATCCTTATACCTTATTCTCTTTATTCTCCATTGAATTGTAGGAACATTGCTGTTCTTTATTACTCCCATCTGCAAAAGGGAGCAAAGTTAGTTTTTTGTAATTTGGAATAAAAAGCACCCTTAAATTGCTTTTTAGTTAGTAAACACAGACATCAGTTAGATGACAATGATTACAGCATAACTATCTGCTTCCTAATACATGCTACTACAGTGATTAAAAGAAAAAAAAACAGATATTTGAAAGGGAATCTACATGAAAACCAGACTGATGCTGAAGCCAAATACTTTGGCAACCAGATGCAAAGAGCCAACTCATTGGAAAAGACCCTGATGCTGGGAAAGATTGAAGGTAGGAGGAAAAATGGGTGACAGAGGAGGATATGGTTGGATGGCATCATCGACTCAGTGGACATGAGTTTGAGCAAGCTCCAGGAGATGGTGAAGGAAAAGGAAGCCTGGTATACTGCCATCCATGGGGTCACAAAGAGTTGGACCCAACTGATGACTGAGAAACAACAACATGAAAACCATGCCTTTTTTTTTTTTTTTAAACCATGCCTTTAGCATAACTTGAAGGCAAAGAAAGTGCCCAAACTTCAAACAACTGTAAGTGAAAAGAGAAAATTCACCAATTCCCACGGTGTGATCTGTTATAGTTCTGGCACTTGCCTGGACTACTGTGAGGCTCTATGGCAAACAAAGATAGACCCAAAAAATCTTAAAGGAAAAATGAACAGAGAAGTTAGCAAAAGGTCTTAAGTTTATTGTAAATCTAATGCCAGAACATCTAAGTCCACGCTAAGTCTAAAAATACTAGAAGTAAAAGTTTTTAGGAAGACCAGAGCCTGAACTATAAAGAAGGAACTTCAAATTATACATGATTTAGAGGGGGTACATGTGGCTTAAAATGTTCAAGCCCTATCTAAACCAGGAGGAATGATGTAAAAGGACAGTCATGATGTGAATGAGCAGTTTTCAACATTCATAGCTTTGATGGGGAAGAAAAAGCACAACAAGGAAGGGAGTATTCAAAAGGACTGAAAAGGAAAAGGGGGAAGTTTAGGGTCCTGCAAGAAAAAGAGAACCACAAGACCTAAAAACTTCCAACAGCCACCACCACTACAGAATTAGATGGGCTTTGCGCTACTGAAAGAAGAGCAAAGCCTGTATTAAGGCAGCTTGGGCTATCACAAGAAATACCGTAGACTGAGTGGCTTCTAAACTATAGACATTCATTTTCTGATAGTACTGGAGCCTGGAAAGTCCAAGAACAAAGTCTGGCAGGGTTCAGTTTCTTCTGAGAATTTTCTTCCTGGCTTGCAGACAGCTGCCTTCTCACTGTATCCTCACGTGGCCATCTTCTGTGTCAATGAGGGCTCTACACAAGACCTCTATTAACCTAATTACCTCTTTAAAGACCTCATCTCCAAATACAGTCACAATGGGGGTTAGGGCTTCAATATATAAGGCTTCCCCTGGTGGGTCAGATGGTAAAGAATCAGCCTGCAATGTAGGAGACCAGAGTTCAATCCCTGGGTCAGGAAGATCCCCTGGAGAAATAAATGGCTACCCACTCCAATATTCTGGCCTGGAGAATTCCATGGACAGAGGAGCCTGGTGGGCTAGAGTCCATGGGGTTGCAAATAGTGGGACTTGACTGAACGACTAACACTTTCATATAAATTTTGAGGGAACACAATTCAGTCCATAGTGGCACCATTAAATTAGTCTTGTAAAAAGCCTTAATACCATAAAAATGAACAAGAAAGCTAAGGCAGAAAATCAGGAAATAAAATATTATATACATGAACTGAGGATAATATCACCCTTCAAATAAAACAAGACAAAACATGAAGCATAAAAAAACCTATATGTCATCCACCACACATCCGAAAATATACTCAAACAAGATCTTAATAAGGTTTTAAAAAAACTATGTTGAATCAAATTCAAAAACTAAAAGAAGCAATGGATTGAAAATAAGGAGAAATAAAGAGATTTGAATGGACTTTGGAAATAATGAAAGAAAAAACCCAAAATTATCTCATAAAAGAAAAATAAATTAGAAAGGGCTCAAGGAAGGGAGAATTGGTTGAAATGAAAAATTTCAAAAGGAAGGGATAAAAAAAACAAGAGGATAAAAATGCCACAAAGAAATAAGTAAAAATGGTCAGAGAGAAGACAGTGGAAAGGGAAGAGATACAAAGGCAAAGATTAATATTTGTGTTATTGGAGTTCATGGAGGAAAAAAAGCAGAAAAACTGATGCCGAGCTAAGATTTAAAATGATAAAGCAAGAAAACTTCCCAGAAATAGAAAAGACCTGAAATGACCCATGGGTACCTAGAGAAATTAATAGATAATGATCAGCTCCATGACATGATCCAATAAAAGTATTAGATTTCAAAAACAAAAATAAAATATTCAAGGGCTCCAGACAAAAAAAAAATCAACTAACATATGAAGCAATTAGACTGACATTCACTTTTTTCAAAACGACATGCAAAGCAGGGCAACAATGGAGCAACATTTAAAAGAAAAACAATGAAAGAAAGTATATATCCAATCAGGCTGTCCTTTGAGTTTCAAGACTGTAGAAGAATAGTTTTCAACATACAAGAACTCAGGGAATTCAGAAGTCATCAGCTTACTTTGAGGATATACTAGGGGATGAACTTCATCCAATCATGTTACTACTGGGAAACTTCTGTAAAAGGACTAATGGTAAGCATATAAAAATATATCTAAGACCAAAAGTAAGAATGATGGTAGATTATTAATGCAAAGAATTATGAATTTTGACAAAGTAGAAATAATACTAGAAAAGAGGAAAGGCTCTGTGCTATATAAGCAATATGGCTTCCCAAGTGGCATTAGTGGTGAAGAATCCACCTGCCAATGCAGGAGACATAAGAGATGCAGGTTCTATCCCTATGTTGGAAAGATCCCTTGGAGGAGGGAATGGCAACCCACTCCAGTATTCTTGCCTGGAGAATCCCATGGACAGAGGAGCATGGTGGGCTATCGTCCATAGGCTCACAAAGAATCAGACATGAATGAAGCGACTTAGCATGCATGCATGCATATAGGCAACAGGTATATTTTAAAGGAATTGGAAAACAACAGGTAAACCAAATAGTAAAAGGTGAAGTGAGAAATCCAGGCAGGAAGTACATTTTTCAAAGAAGTGTAACAACAACAGTATATATAAAATAAAAGTACAAACTTTGGTACACAATCAGTTCAGTTCAGTTGCTCAGTCGTGTCCGACTCTTTGTGACCCCATGAATCACAGCACACCAGGCCTCCCTGTGCATCACCAACTCCCGGAGTTTACCCAAACTCATGTGCATCGAGTTGGTGATGCCATCCAGCCCTCTCATCCTCTGTCATCCCCTTCTCCTCCTGCCCCCAATCCCTCCCAGAATCAGGGTCTTTTCCAATGAGTCAACTCTTTGCATGAGGTGGCCAAAGTATTGGAGTTTCAGCCTCAGCATAAGTCCTTCCAATGAACACCCAGGACTGGTCTCCTTTAGGATGGACTGGTTGGATTTCCTTGCAGTCCAAGGGACTCTAAAGAGTCTTCTCCAACACCACAGTTCAAAAGCATCAATTCTTTGGTGCTCAGCTTTCTTCACAGTCCAACTCTCACATCCATACATGACCACTGGAAAAACCATAGCCTTGACTAGATGGACCTTTGTTGGCAAAGTAATATCTCTGCTTTTTAATATACTATATAGTCATAACTTTCCTTCCAAGGAGTAAGCTTCTTAATTTCATGGCTGCAACCACCATCTGCAGTGATTTTGGAGCCCCAAAAAATAAAAGTCTGACACTGTTTCCACTGTTTCCCCATCTATTGCCCATGAAGTGATGGGACCAGATGCCATGACCTTTGTTTTCTAAATGTTCAGCTTTAAGCCAACTTTTTCACTCTCCTCTTTCACTTCATCAAGAAGCTCTTTAGTTCTTCTTCACTTTCTGCCATAAGGGTGGTGTCATCTGCATATCTGAGGTTATTGATATTTCTCCTGGCAATCTTGATTCCAGCTTGTGCTGCTTCCAGCCCAGCATTTCTCATGATGTACTCTGCATATAAGTTAAATAAGCAGGGTGACAATATACAGCCTTGACGTACTCCTTTTCCTATTTGGAACCAGTCTGTTGTTCCATGTCCAGTTCTAACTGTTGCTTCCTGACCTGCATACAGGTTTCTCAAGAGGCAGGTCAGGTGGTCTGGTATTCCCACCTCTTTCAGAATTTTCCACAGTTTATTGTGATCCACACAGTCAAAGGCTTTGGCATAGTCAAGAAAGCAGAAATAGATGTTTTTCTGGAACTCTCTTGCTTTTTCGATGATCCAGTGGTACACAATAGAAGAAAATTATTTTAAAAGAATTTATATCTTATAGAGAAAGACAGAAATATAGCAAAATTAATAATGATACAATATCAAAGTAGATTCCAGAAAAAAATTAATAATATCAGTAAATGAAAACAAGTAACTCAATTAATTCTTTTTTTTTTTTTTTTTTTTTTGTCCCAGCCACATGTCATGTGGAATCTTACTTCCCCATCAGGGATTGAACCTGGGCCCCAGAAGTGAAAGTGCTGAGTTCTAACCACTGGATTACCAGGGAATTCCCCAGTTAATTTTTAATTAACACTTTAATTGGCTGGGTTTCTCTGATAGCTCAGTTGGTAACGAATCCACCTGCACTGTGGGAGACCTGGATTCGATCTCTGGGTTGGGAAGATCCCCTGGAGAAGGAAAAGCTACCCACTCCAATATTCTGGCCTCGAGAATTCCATGGGGTCACAGAGAGTTGGACACGACTGAGTGACTTTCACTTCACTTTCATAGGCTCACAACAGAAGATACTACTACAAGCCATATATAAAGCTGGACCTTAAACAACCTGACTTGGAAAGGCTAAAAATAAATAGATGGATAAAAGAATAGCAGACAAATGGCAATCAAAGGAGATAGTTAGGACTTCCCTGGTGGTCCAGTGGTTAAAGACTTTGCCCTTCCAAGACGGTAGCTCCAGTTTTATCACTAGTTGGGGAACTAGGTTCCCATAGGCTGTGGTGCTTGGCCCAAAAATTTTAAAAAGATAGTCATACTGATACCAGACAAAGATGATTTCAGACCACAAAGCATTAAATGTAAGGTAGTAGAAAACTTTATTCTTGTTAGTTTTTTCTTGGCCAGAGCTTTATCAATTTTATTACTCTTTTCAAAGAACCATCTTTTGTTTTCATTGGTTTTTCTTTATTCTGTTTCTGTTTTCAATATAATTGATCTCTGTTCTAACATTTATTATTTACTTCCTTTGCTTTGGGTTTTATTTGGTCTTCTTTATCTAGTTATTTAAGGTGAAATCTCAGGTTACCAATTTTAGATCTTGTTTTCCAGTTTATATGTTTACTGCAATAAATTTTCCTCTGACACTGCATTAACTGTGTCCTACAGATTTTGATATGCTGTCTTCTTAATTGTATTCAGTTCCAAATACCTTTTTATTTTCCTCTGAGAATACCTCATTGACCTGTGGGATATTTAGAAGTATATTATTTCCAAATATTGTGTATTTTCCAGGTATTTTTGTTATTTGACTTCTATATAAAAACTGTTACAGTCTAAGAACATGCTTTTATTATTTCTATTCTTTTGACTGTGTTAAGTTTTGTCTTTTGGCTCAGAATATGGTCCATCATCATGAATAGTCCATGTGCACTTAGAAAGAAAGTATGTTGTGTTGTTGCTAGGTGAAGCATTCTATTAATATCAATTAGGTAGAGTTGGTTGATAGTGTTGTTCAGGCTAGTTCCATGCTTTCTGATTGTCTGCCTACTTGTTTTATCAATTACTAAGAGAGGAATATTGAAGTCTCCAACTCTAAGTATGGATTTGTCTACTTATCCTTTCAGATTGATCAGTGTGTTTGCATCATGTATTTTGAAGTTCTGTTTTTAGGTGTATAAACATTTAAGATTGTTCTGTCTTCTTAAAGAGTTGATTTTTTATTGTTATATAATGTCACCTTTTATCCCTGATAATGTTCTGTAGTCTGCTTTTTCTGAAGTTAATATAGCTTCCTTTTAGTTGGTAGTTTCATGTTATATTTTTCTACTTATTTTAATTTTAGTCTATTCATTTATTTATATTTAAAGTGGGTTTTTTATAGGCAAAAGAATACATATTAGTGCAATGTCATAATTCACAATAGATATATCAGCTATGAATATTTATGCACAAAGTAAGACATCAACCACCTTCATGAAGCAAAAACTACAGGAGATGACACTAATAATGGAGAGATGAATAAACCCTCCCAGTACAAAAAAAAGATGAAGTGGAACAAAATTAAGTAGGTAGAAAGAAGATCTAAATAACATAATCAATTTGGTGGATTTTATAGTGAATTCCATTATAACAGCAAATACACATTCTCTCAATAAACCATGGCAGAGGCACTATATTGATCAATGCTGGAAAGTAGGGAAAATATCAGTAGCTTCTATAAAATAAAAATATTACATGCAACACTCTCTAATCATAGTGTAATTAAAATAGACTTGTGGCCACAGCACACAGTGTGAGGGATCTTAATTCCCCAACCAAGTTTTGAACTCATGCCCCCTGCAATGGAAGCACAAAGTCTTAAACATTGGACCACCAGGAAAGTCCTGTAGACATTGTTAAAAAAAACACAAAAGATAGAAAATGCTTTTCAATCTTAAATTGAACAGCTATTTAAACTATCTCAGCTCTTGAGTGAAATAGACAATGCAAGCTTACATTACAGAATTAAAATAATACAATAACTACATTGAATGTGCTACATGTCAGAATCTATGGAATTGATTCAAAAGAGTGATCAGAGAATAATTCATTGTACTATACACTTTAATAAATAAAAATGAGAAAATTAATTGCTTGCCTTAAAAAAACTAGAAAAATACTAGACGCAAACCAAAAAAATGAACAAACAAGGAAGAAAATAATAAAGTTAAAAACAAATTTATGAGGCATAGAACAGAAAAAGAGTAGAATTAATAAATCAAAATCATTGAAGATTTTTTTCCTTTAAAAATGTCAAAATTAAGTCAATAACTAAAGGAAAAAAGGAGAAATTAAAATTGTACAAAACAAGTAATGACAAGATGGAAGAAATCTAAATACAGCCTGAGATATTACTTTTCAAACCTATGTAAATATATTTGAAAAACTAAGTAAAATGGATGATTTCTTATGAAAATTCAGGTTACTGAAAGTGAAGTTTTGGATTTAGAAAGCTTAAATCTTAAATAGAAGGAAGAGAGAAATTTTAAGAATTTACGACCACCTGCCCCCAACCCCCCAAAAAAACCAAATACCAGGCTCAGACAGTTTTACTGGGGAATTCTACCAAATCTTCAAATATCTTTTTGTCCCAATGCACTGTAAATTATCCCTGAGGCTGAAAAGGAAGAAAATCTTTGTAACTCCTTTTATGAAGTGAGTATAGCATAGATACCTAAATCAGATTCAGTTCAGTTCAGTCGCTTAGTCATGTCCTACTCTTTGAGATCCCATGGACTGCAAGCACGCCAGGCTTCCCTGTCCATCACCAACTTCCGGAGCTTGCTCAAACTCATGTCCGTCAAGTTGGTTATGCCATCCAACCATCTCATCCTCTGTTGCCCTCTTCTCCTTCTGCCTTCAATCTTTCCCAACATTGGGGTCTTTTCCAATGAGTCGGCTCTTCACATCAGCTGTCAAAGTATTAGAGCTTTTTCATAAGTATTTCTGGGAAAACTGGGAAGTCATTTTAAAAAAGATGAATTATATACTCATCTCATGTAAAAAATGTGAACAGACTCCAAATGGATAGGGATTAAAATGAAACCATGTGAGTACTGGACAAATATTAGATGAACACCTCTTTAACCTTGGGGTATGGAAGCCTTTCTAAATATGACTCAAAATTCAGAACCAATAAAATAAAAGTTCAATTAGCTTGACTATATACAATAAAAAATCCATGGCAAAGAACAGTATATACAAAATCAAAGACAAATGATAAACTTAGAGAAAAATATTTGCAATGTATACCATGGACAAAAAGGCTTCTGCCATTATGTAAAGAACTCTTAAAAATTGAGGAAAAAACTATGCAAGAACCCAATATAATAATGGGAAAACAGACAAAAAGAGAAAATTCACACACACACACACACACACACACACATACACACACACGCTTCCAGCTCTGTCTACAGAGAGGATCAAGGTGCAGTGATACCCCAGTAGCGATGAAAGAGATATTGTACCCTGGTCTCTTGGTCTCTAAATACCTTGCTCCCATAAAATAAGTCAGGGATCCTGAAAGAAATGGTTGATTCCAGAGCTGGAGCAAAGAAAATACAAGACAAGCCTGGAACATCTTGTGATAATGAAAAATAATGATGCACATAAGAAAGAAAATAGATTCCAAAAATGGAAGAGCTCTCCATGGCCAAAGGTGAAACAATGTGAGAGAGAAACCAAAGAAATTATGATAGTGTTAGATTATAACTGATAAAATACGTGTCTGTGAGTCTAAATAATTCCATATATGGGGAGCAGCTCTTCCTTAGAGAATGATGCCAAATCATAAATGTAGAAGCATGAATTCCCTGGCTGTCCAGTGTTTAGGATTCAGTGCTTTCATCACCGAGGACCCCACATTAAATCCCCAGTCGGGGAACTAAGATCCTGTAAGCTGGTGTGGCAAAACAATTTTAAAATAACTGTAGAAGCAAAGAGGGAAATAAAAATTTCCATGATAACATCACAGTAATAAGTGTTGCAGCAAAATCCACTGCTAGATGTTAAAATTAGTGAGCAAAGATTTGAGGAGAAACATGATTTCCATAGTCTGAAAGTATCTTCCTTCAGATATTTATTAATTACAAAGGGAAAATCATTACTTCAGAATTGGTGGGAAACCCAGCAGACATTTTAAATATGTGATCATAGTGATAATATGTCAGTATCATGAACTAAGAAAGGTACAGTATTACTCGTGTAATATTCTCGGCAGCAATGCATGACCTCAGTCTAAACATGAGAAAACATAATATGAAGTCAAATTGAAGGACATTCTCCAAATAAGTCATCAGTACTCTTTAAGACTACCAAGGTCACAAAAATCTAGGAAAGGGTGAGGAACCAACATAGATTGGAGATTAAGGTCACAGGATGTCTAAATGCAAAGTGGGATCTCAGATTGGATTTTTGAACAGAAAAAATTTGACATTGAGAGAAAAGTAGTGACACCAGGATAATTTCTGTAGTTTAGTTACTAGTATTGTACCAATTTTAATTTCTTGTTTTTGATCATTTATAAGATGTTGACATTATGGGAAGTTGGTTGAATGAAGGGTATACAGCAGCTTACCATAATGTTTTTACAATTGTTTTGTATGTCTAAAGTCATTTGCAAATAAAAAGGAAAAAAACAAAAAGAGAGACAACAATACTCCCCTTCTGAAGCTATCATCCTGATGGGAAAAACAAACAAACAAACAAAAAACCTACTAAGTTAAAAAGAAAACTGAACCTACCCTCTCAGGAAATACAGAGATAACCTGGGGTAATGGACAGTCTTAAGCCTTTGGTGTGATAGGCAGACTGGAATTCCTGCACTTTGATAGTTTCTGTTTGCAGACTTGAGTTGCTCTGTGGTTCTTTTAGGAATTTTTGCTGAGTTTTTGACGTTAATATGAATATATGGGGGCTTTCCAGGTGGCACTAGTGGTAAAAAACCTGCCTGCCAATGTAGGTAGAGATAAGAGACGTGGGTTTGATTCCTGGCTTGGAAAGATCCTTTGGAGGAGGGCACGGCAACCCATGCCAGTATGTCCTGGGGAATCCCGTGGACAGAGGAGCCTGGTGGGCTACGATCCATAGGGTCACAAAGAGGCACGACTGAAGCGACTTAGCATGCATGCGCATGAATATATGGAACTCTAAACAGTTTGCATCAAGAGCAACAAAGACGTTGTTCCTGGTTTCCCCCACCTCTTTCAACTTCCTTTGATGGAGTCTTCCTGAAATCTCCTAATATCCATCTCTTAGAGAAAAGGAGGCAGATTCTTGATATCCAAAAATTAGAAATTGACTCTGGGGGATTCTGAGGAGGCCCTACTGAATTGAATTTTAGAGCATAATTAAAATTTTCATATTAAAGCTTATTGTAAGTTTTTTTTTTTTTTTAAGTTTAAAAGGTAATACAGGAGAATTATAAAAACTTTGGAAAACACAGAAATGTGGAGGAAAAAAGATCACCAAAATGTCACTTTCTCACCTCCTGACAGAGACTACTGTTTACTTTTTGGTATATTTGATTTTTGTCTTCTACCTATGTATCTGTTCTTTGTGTAGTTCAGAAACATAATGCTTATATACTTGTGTAATACATTTTACCTTCAGTAAAACAAAATAAAAATAAATTATAAAATAAAATAAAAACAAAAAATAAAACTTTTCTTTTGGATTACTACAAATATTTTGTAAACAGACTATAATGAATGAATGGTATTAATATTTCTTCTTGTGGCTGTAGACTCATATGGAGGAGTCACTCAGCACTCTTCCAGAGGATGTCAATTACAGGAGAGTTTTCTGGACAAGCATGTGAAGGAGAGGAATGAGCACTGGATTTGACCCAGGAGACAGAGGTCCTATAATAAGGATATTTTTTAGTTAAACATTTCTGTGAGGTTGTCAGCAATTTCTAAAATTTTGTATATCATATGTCAATATTGATATTGACATGTTGATACATCAAAGTTTATTTAGGACATATTTATATTGTTCCAAATGCAAGGGAATGCTACCTATGTAGTTTTTGTTTTGCTAGGAGGCACACTCTTTAGCACCTGAAAACTCAAAAAACTTTGGAAGGTTTTATATATATTATCTCCTATTTTATAGAAAGCCCTAGGTTTTATATTCCACCAGGTCTTTTGACTAATGGACTCACCATGAGAAGTTTGCTCCTTGTTTTATGGTTATCTTCAAGCTTCCTAGAGACTGGGAACTTCTTGTCACTATAAACCATCCTGATGCCTCTTTAACCTTAAAAAATGTTAATGATAAGCACAATTCTTAGAGAAAGTTTCTATCTTCATCTTATCAGTGAACTTCTAGAAATTACATTTTGGTGAGTGCTATGCATATATTCTAATCGGCTACTTGGAAGCCTATTAATATAGGTTGATGAATCTGTAAAAAAAAAAATCTACACACTAATAATTGCTTTAGATTGGAGGCAGATACTCTGAGCCAAACTGTATCTGTGCATTCTTCACTAGCTCTTGAATATGAGATTACAGGAGTAAAAATAAAAAGGAAAAGATTTTCTTCACATATATCACCTTTGTCTCTGATACACTTGAGGTAGAGAAGAAAAGCAAGCAAATGTTTTGCCTGCCTCAGAGATAGAATATTACTGCCAGTTGGTCTTGACGAAACACTTGCCCAAATATAATGAGGTAAAGCAGAATGGAGAGGGAAAAATTCTATCCTTGATAGAAAGGAAAGGATGGATTTGGGGAAACAGAAAGCAGCCTGTGTATGGGCCCTACATTGGCAAGATTTTTATCACCCACATATACTCTGTAAAAGGTACCATGTTGGAGAAAACACATTATTGATGAGATTGATGGAAAACGGAAGTCTAGCCAGAACATTTCCCTCTCCAGAGACTGTGGCTTTGCTTTTGGTTTTCTTCTTAATTGAGAACAATTGATACTTTGGCACCTTACACTGAATAGAGCCAGTATAATTAATTCCAGGAAGACCTGCTTTAAATAAAGGGAATTGGATGTCTTTTCTAAGTAGAGCTTGCCATTTTCTTGTTTCGAGCAGGGCTATGGGGCAGTGTCTGTGGAACTTGGGAACTTTCAGAGCTTAATGATCACTTGTTGATGATTATTGACTAGAGACAGTATCGACCTTCAAAAAAAACCCCACCCCAAACCAAAACAAAACATCAATAATTATCTTACAGACACTTATGTAGAAATTTGAGTATTTTCCAAAGGTCGAGATTTTCCTTAATTAATAGGTCAAATAACAATTATTTTATGATGTAATTAAGAATAGTGCCAGTTGCAATGTTTTAAAATTTCAGGATTGCATGACAGATATTCAACTGAGACTTAGGAGATCTGGTTATAGTTCTGACTCTGATGTAACTAGCTGCATGATCTTGGTGAGCAATCTGGACTTTTGTTGGTCTAGAGATAGTCAATAAGTTTCCTGGTCATGCTGATAGCCTATGATTCCATGGTATATAAAACTAAGCTCTGGCTGAAATTAAAAAGGTGATGTTGGGGGCACCATCCTGCTGATAAATTTAACTTTGAAAATGTCATGATCTAATAAATCACAAAGTGTGGAGAGTTGACATGAGGAAAATACTACTGAGGCTGAAATGGGATACCTTGGAGTGTAGCTTGGTTAGGAGTGTGGTCCCACTTTTGGCTGTAGTGTCTCAGAAGTTTGTGAAGATACTATGGGGATTGGAAGACATCCTTTAATTAGATCCCTTAGAGCAAAGCAAAGTGGACCCCCAGGTAGATGCACTTGAGGCTTCACAGTAGATCCTGTTGTCATTGGCAGTGGATCCAGAGGCACCTGATTCATTGAAGTGGTTGGAAGTTAAGGGAAAAAGGGCCTAAGTGGGGCCATTGGGTGAGTGGTGGAAAGCCTTCTTGACCATGCATCTGCAATGGTCCAGGCCAACCTGGGTCTCTTCTCCATGATCTGCTTCAGTTGCTGTGAAAGAACCACTGAGTGGAAAGGCACCATGGCCTCTTTGTGTTTTCTCATTTGTTTGTTTTCTGTTAAATTTTTTTTGGAATAGAGTTGATTTACAATATTTTAGTTTCTGATGTACAGCAAAAAGATTCAGTTATGCATATATATATATATATATATAGTTTTTTAGATTCTTTTCCCATATAGGCCATTACAGAGCATTGAGTAGAGCTCCTTGTGCTGTACAATAGGTCATTATTAGTTATCTATTTATATATAGCAGTGTGTGCATGTCAATCCCAATCTCCCAATTTATCACCCCCACCTACCTTATCCCTCAGTATCCACGTCTGTAACTCTATTTCTGTTTTGTGGATAAGTTTATTTGTAGCCTTTTTTAAAGATTCCACACATCAGCAATATTATATGATATTTGTCTTTCTCTTCTGACTTACTTAGGTCCATCTACATTGCTGTAAATGGCATTATTTCATTTTTTTTATGGCTGAGTAATATCCCAATGTAGACATATACCACATCTTCTTTATCCATTCATCCATCAATGGACATTTAGGTTGCTTCCATGTTCTGGCTATTGTACATAGTGCTTCTATGAATATTGGGGTACGTATATCCTTTTGAATTATTGTGTTGTCTGGGTATATGACAAGGAGTGGGATCAGCATGGCCTCTTTGGAGCAGCAGTTCCCAGGAGATCATGTGATTAGGCAAGAGTTCCCTAGGCTGAGGCTTCTGATGTCCCTTCTTCCAGGGAAAAATTGTACTATATGTCCATGTCTGAAACTTTCAGTTATAAGATGAATACGTTCTGGGGATCTAATGTAGAGGGAATGTACAGAGATCTAATATACAGATCTAATGGTATCCATAGTTAATAATGTTGTATTGTATACTTGAAATTTGCTAAGAAAGTGGATCTTAAGTGTTCTCATCATACACACACACACACACACACAATGGCAACTATGGGAGGTGATGGTTGTGCTAAGTAGCTTGATTGTGGTTATCATTTCATGATATATATGCATATCAAACCATCACTTTGTACACTTTGCATGCTTAGTTGCTCAGTCATGTCAGATTCTTTGCAACACATAGACTCTAGCCTGCCAGGCTTCTCTTCCCATGGGATTCTCCAGGCAAGAATACTGGAGTGTGTAGCCATTCCCTTCTCCAGGGGATCTTCCTGACTCAGGGATTGAACCTGGGTCTCCTGCATTGTAGACAGATTCTTTACCATCTGAGCTACCAGTGAAGCCCCTTGTACACCTTAAATATGTACAAATTTTGTCAACTATACCTCACAAAGGCTGAAAAAAGAATAATTCAAAGCTGGAGGGCCTTATCAGTGCATTCTACTTTCTGAAAATAGAAGCAGCTAAAAGTTGACTTTAGGTGATCTTTTCATTTCTTCTAATATCATTAGTGATGATTTGGTTGTTAGCAACTTAACAGAAAATCCAGGTTCATGTGATACTAAGATATGGGAAGTCTTAAACAAAATCACTTTTAAAAGTTTCACTGTGAAAATCAGTGGCCTGAACTGCCTCCAAAAAATGATTAGTGCATAAAAAGAAGCTTAAACTTCTTAATACTGTTTTGACAGCATCAAAACTTACAACTTATTAACCAGGCTCTGGGACCCATGGCATGTGTCCCCATTTGCCAGACAAACAAACAGAAATAAAAATCTAAAAAGAAAGGAAAACCCTACAAGTACAGCCAGCACACTCAACACTGCTGACCTCAGCTGACAGAGAAAGCTCTGAGATAGCAACCCTAGGGATGGTGAGAGCGTGCACTTATATGGGGCTTTTTACCATTTACAAAGCACTTTTGTATACATTAGGTTCCCTCTCTGGCTGCTGGGAAAATGCTTGACTTTCCTCTGGAATCCAGCCCTTCAACCCCGCAGAAGGGGCTCTGGGAAGAGACTCTTGGCAGCCACAGTGCAGAATGGGTTTATAAGGGCAGCCCGGGGACAGGGCTCTGAGCTGCAGGAAGCAGATGTCTCAATCACCGGATCAGGAATGGAGAAGATGGATCTGGGTAATGGAGGTGAGTCTTCCCTTTACCTCCCTTATCACTATAAATGAGCAGTCTGCTTTGGTCATGGACGGAAGGTTGAGTAAAGGGACTTCAAATCAAAGAGGCATAGAATGTCAGAGCTGGAGTTGTTCCCAATGCCCTGAATTTATAGACAAGGGAGTGGAGCCTTCGAGAAGTTAGGAGAGAGCCATAGATTTGCAGTTCCCCAGCTACACAGTCTTGCCCAGAAGAATTCCCCATCACCACCAGCAGCCCACTACCATGCCCTCCCACACAGTAGACTGAAGAGGTATCTTAGCTCTAGATTTCTAATCTCCAGGAAAAAAAAGCCCATCTGAGTCTCCTTAAATGATGAAGCAAGAATTACTCCACCATCTTCTTGCTTCCTGTTGCCTATCTGACTGACTTTCTTTAATATGAGGGCATGGGTCAGCCAACTGCCTTCCCCTAATTCAGCCACAGTTGAGATCAGGGAAATTGCACCATGATAGGTTTTTTGTTTTTTTTTTAATCCAACAGTACACTGATGCCACTGCAGTCCCAGACTCCCAGAGTGTTCACTAGAGTGGCCTTGGGATTATAAACAATAATGTGGTTCACAGAACGAGCACTGAACTTGTGCCTAGATGACAGCTGCCCCCCACCCCCCCCCAGCAGTTCTACCACCTTGTGATCCTGGCAAAGTCACTTCACTTGTTTCTTCAACTGTCAAATAGAGATAATGGTTCTTTCCTTGCTTACTTTCCCTGGGGTATAGTGATATGAAACCCTTCATTCGGACAGAATGGAGACACTGGGGAAAGCTTGGATAAGTACAGGCACTTAGGTGGGGAATAAACTTGGGGCCAGCACCCAGCTACAGCACTTGTGAGCTCTGTCACTCTGGGCAAGTGCTGAGCCTCTTAGAGCCTCAGTTTCCTGTTGCAAAATAGGTGTGATACTAGTGACTACCTCAGAGAATTATGGTGAGGTGTAAATGAGATAATGTTTGTACAATGCTGAGCACTCTGTCTGATATGTAGAAAGACTCAATCCATGTTATCTCTGTTTATTGTTATGCTCAATATGTACAAGGAATCATAGCAATACAGCATATAAAATCTGAATAGCATCATCTTCAAGTACTGTAAACCTAGTTAAGAAGTGACTGACATAAAATTATATGGTCTTTCTCCCTCACACCATACACAGAATAAACTCCAAATGGCTTAAAGACTTAAATTTAAGATGTGACACCATAAAGCTCCTAGAAGATGATATAAGCAAACCATTCTCTGATATAGATCGTACCAGTGTTTTCTTAGGTCAGTCTCCAGAGGCAATAGAAATAAAAGGAAAAAATAAACAAATGGGACCTAATAAAACTTACAGGTTCTGGAAGTACTGACATGAAACAAGTAAGAACAGACATTCTCTGAAGTTAGAAAAGAAGATGCTCCTTCCATAAAGGATTGTTCTAGATGCTGTGGATCATGTGTGGAAACTGCCTCATGTTCACAGTCTAATTGGTCCATTGAAACTCACAACAGTACCATGCTACACTACCAGAGGGAGATCCCCAGTAATGGGAGTTGATACTTACCAAAGGAGCCCATGGAATTTTTCAATCTTCCTCAGATGAGCTGTAACCTTGATCATAATTTTCTCCTAGAAAATAACTCAGCCTGACTGCACACCAGGTCAGAAACAAATACTTAATATTTTAAGTTGAAATCACAGGTATGACAGGATGACACATGAATCATATGCTGTCAGTTTGTTCATTTCGTAGAGCTGACATTCACAGTGAAATTTTCTTAAATTAATCTTAATTTGTAGACACTATCTACCAGTTTCAGAATGACAGTGCCTTTATTCCAGCTATAAGAATGGAGGAGTTCCAGTTCTTTGAAATGAAGATCAGTACCTGGAGACTCCAAATTAAACTCCTTTGAAGTAATTCAAGTCCAAAATCCCAGTTCAGAAAGTCTGAGAATCAGCATTTGCATACAATCAAGCCTCTTAGAATGATTTCTGGTTTTACCTCAAGAGATTGGGCCCTGGAGTCTTATTTTTGATTCTGTCCTCTCTGAAACAATGGTTTGCTCTTGGCCCAGTGGTCCTCCAGGAGGTCTCTGATGATGAGATTGGTGAGGTAAGGAGGGGGCCCCAACAGAGAGCCTGAGAGAAGCCTACAAAGAGCAAGGTCAAAGGGGACAGGTTACAACTGCAGAAATACTGGGTTGAGCTGAGAGTTGTGTTGTGAGATCAGAGAGGGGCTTTTCCAGGCAAAGCCAGGACAGCAGCCTGAGCCACAGGAACCTTCCACCTTTGCTAAGATGCCCCAGAGAGTGGAATGAGAGGGCGGCAACCTGACCTGTGGGAACTAGATGGCAGAGCTGCCAGAGTAACAGCAGCAGTGAGCTCTGATTCCAGATCGCCTTTTTACTTCCTGTTGCTTTTGCTCTCCCTGCAACTTGCTTTTCCTTCCCTCCTGCCAGTGTGCTGGAGGATACAGGGCTTGGAGGGCTGTCTGAAGGTTCACTGAGGAGCCCAGTTCTAAGGCTCCTGGCTCCATCAGAGTTGAGAATGGGCAAGAAGAGGAGGAGGAAGGGAGAAGGTGAAGGTTGTCCTCTGCCCAGGAGCAGATGTTCAGACAGTGAGCTGGGCTTGGGCTGGATGGCTGGCCTTAGAGATAGCCTGGTCCCTTCAGAGCTGCCTCTCCCAGCTTCCTCCCTGTTCCAGGAGGGTGGCTGGGAGTGGGAACTCCTTCCACCCAGAGCAGCCTCCCCTCTTGGTTTTGATCTCTGGAAGGAAAAGCCCCAGCCCCTTTTTTGAAATGGCAGCCGGCACCACTTGTCTCTTCTCTCCTTCCCGCAGGCACTTCTGTTCTGAGTGCTGCCTCTCGCTGGTTCCTTCTGCTTCTGCTTGGTCCTCCCGCTGATTGGGAAGAAAGTGCACCAGTGGGGTGATGGGGGTCTGGAACTCTTAAAGGAGCAGCTTTAGTTCTCTTGAAAATTTATTTATCTAGCACAAATTTTTTTCTGTCTTCCCCCAATCAATATAATCTGGCGAGAAAAGTGAATCAGATACAAAGTGACCATAATCACCATTCAAATGTTAATTGTAGATGTTCTGGTTTTCCTCTAAAGATTTTCAAGCAGATCAAGCATTAGCCCAGGCGACAATCATTATTAGCAATCAAATCCAATTCGAGGATCATTTACTAAGGGAATTAAGGTTGGGAGCTGTGGACCTGAGCAAGGAAGTCTCTGTTGCCTCAAGGGCTCACAGTCTCCAGCTGAAGACTGGAACTCCACAAGTAAAGAAGGCACAGACAGAATCTGAAAATCTCTGGCACCATTTTTACCAATAGCTCTTTTGCCCTGGAGTCTTTGACTAGAGGAGTTTACAAGTAGCCAAACTGAAAAGGCGATTTGAAATGCAGTCTTCCCTTGGCTGCCCATTGGTTGATCTGCAGTCAGTTAACTAGTTTTGTTAAGAACTTGGCCCTATGGAAAATAAATAAACAAAGCAAAGTATCATCGGATGCCAGAGTTGCAGAATCTTAGTGTCTTGTCTGTGTATGTGGCTGATGTGCTTTTTCCCATACAAAGAATATGAGAGAGACGGAACTCGGGGCCCCTTCAAACTAAGATTCTCAAGTCCTCCACCTCTTGGAGCTGTAGCACCTTCCACTGAGTTCAGCCCTCCCTAAATGGGCTTCCCAGATGCTTCGTTCTAATCTCTGTTCCCCCTTTAGGAGAAATGTCAGATCCTGGGCAAATTACCCAGTCTCAGAGCCTCAGTTTCCTCCGGAAAAAAAAAAAAAAAAGTAAAGAGAAATTATTAAGATGATTTTGAGAATACGAGATAATATTGGAGAAGCATATTCAAATAGAAAGCAGAAAGCTGGAGGTGCAGGAGCCAGATGGCGGCTCTGTCAAGTCTCTGTCTTTTACAAAACGAGCCTCAGAGAAGAGACTTGCTAGAGTCACACGCAGAGCCAGTGACAGAATCAGAGTCAAAACTGGCACCCAGCTCTTGTCAGCACTCAGTCTACCGCTTTGCTAGAGGGTCCTCACCTTAGAATTTCAATGATGCGCCAATACTATTTTGCCTGCGCAAGGACCTGGGAAAGGTCTGGGACTCCGGGTGCTCCTGCTCCCCGAAGTGTCAGACTCCGCCCCTTCTGACGCCGCTTTGGGCATCAGAGACCGGGAAAGCTTTCCCCAAGGGTGTTGGCTAAAGAGGTCCACCGGTCCTGGACCACCAGTGGAGGCTGAAGGGAGGGAGGCTGCTGCACGCAGAGAGAGACTCTCTGGCCAGAGGGAGACAGGAAGCCAGAGGGTGGGACAGTGGGCACACTCTGTGGGATTTCCCATCTCCCAGAGTAGGGAGTGCTGACGCCTTCTGCCCAAGGCACGTGGTGGTTGTGCCTAGAAGGTGGTAGTGCCACCCAGTTTCCAGGGTCCTAAGGCGAACCTGAGGATCACCCAGGGTGGTCATTCATGCCGACCCTTGCAGCCTACAGAATCCAGGGCCCAGAGCTTGCGGACCTACTAGGTGCGCACCGCGCCCTGCAGTGCGGCCACGGCGGCACTGCGGCATGCCTGGCCGGCCTGGGTGCAGACAAGCGGCGCCGGGGAAGGTGAAGGTGACCGCCTTCTTCTTCCTGGCCTTGAGGGCTCTGCGCTGCGGGGCCGAGGGATGCTCAGGCCCACCAAAGTTTGCTCCCAGTGGTCGGGGGTCCCAAGAAGCGTCCCGGGGCAGGGACTGTGCGCGCCGCAGCGGGGGGTGGACCCCCATCCCCGCGGCACTTTGTGCGCTCTTTTCGGGTTCCGAACCTTAACTCGCAGGGGTGGGAGTAGGTGGGGGTTCCGAGAGAGGTTCTCCTTCCGGAAGCAGGTCGCCTGGCCCCGCCGGGCCCCCGCCCGCCTCAGTGCAGCTGCCCCTCCGGCCGGGCCCCGGGGCGAGAGTCCCCCGGTCTGCGGCCGCTCCCACCAGCTGATTTTGACAGAGGGGGGTCCCGGGCGGCGCGGACGGAGGGGCGAGCCCCTGCCAGATCCGGGGATGATAACGCCGGCTCCATGTCGCGGCTTCGGGCTGTCCAGGCTCCGCCCCCTGTGAGTGTGTAAGTGTGTGATGCTGCCGCGGCCGCCGCCGCCGCCGCCTGTGCAGCCGCCGCCGCTGCCGCCCCGGCTGCCGAGCCGCGCCGCGCCGCTGCCGCTGCCCCGGCCGCCCCTGCCGCCGCCACCGCCTCCGCCAGCCCGCAGCCCGCCAGGCGGGCGGCCCCGCCGGCTCGAGCCCGCCGCGCCTGCCGCCGCAGCGTCGGGGCGCTGGGCGCGCGGGCAGCCGCGGACCGAGCAGACCCGAGCGGGCGGTCAGGCACTTGCCCGCCTGCTGCCGCTGCCGCCGCCGCCGCCACCGCCCCGAAGCTCAGGACCCGGCACCTCCGGCTCCCGCCCTCGCCGCCCATGCGGCCCGGGCACTTTTAGCCGGGCAGGAGGGCCGGAGAGCCGGACTGCCGAGAGCAGCGCGCGAGCCGCGCCGAGAGCCGCGCAGACCCGCCGCGAGCAGCGACGGACGCCCGCCCGCCGCCACCGCCGCCGCCGCCCGGCCGTTATGGATCTATTCGACTTTTTCAGGGACTGGGACCTGGAACAGCAGTGGTAGGTGTTGCTTTTTGCCTTCCCCTTTGCGGCGCGGGTCCCCGCGCTGGGGCTGGGCTTTCCGCCTTTGTTAAGAGGAGCCGGGGCTTGGTGGGGGGCGCCCCGGACGCCCTCCCACTTGCTCTCGGCCACCTCTGGCCCCAGCCGCCGCGACTCCTCGGTCGGGTGCCCGGGTGGGGGTAGGTGCAGATGAGGGGGGAATGCGGGTCCGGAAGGCGTCGCTTTGCACTCCAAGTCCGAAGAGTTGCGTTTGGCCCAAATCGGATGCACTGCTGTCCGGGGTCTGAGCTGCGCGACCTCCGCCCGGGATTTTCTCCCCTAACAGCTGGCTTGGCGGCCTCCCAGCGCACCGGATGCTGCCGCTCGAAATGCCCCCAACTTTCCCAGGTGCCCGACGCTGACGGCGGTCGCGGGGGGACAGGCAGCGGCCAGATGCCACCGGCGACCCTCCGCGTCCCCGGCGGCCACCGCCCCCGCCGCCACCTCGGTCCCCGCGCGGTGCGGTGTGCACACCTTCCCTCCCACCCGCTCGCAATCGGGATCCTGGCGGCGGCTTCGGGGGCCACTGCGCGGGGGACCCCGGGGTCCGGGCCGACTGCGGCGTTGGCTTTCAGTATTGCGGGGTTTTGAAGTTGGCCTCTAAAGTTGGCTGCTCCGAAGTCAAAGCACATTTCATTAACCCCTGGGTCCTGTCCGCACCACCGCCCCCCACCCCCCACTGGGAGGCAGCCACCCGTTTGTGTCATGGGTACCCAGATCGGATTCAAAGGTTTAGTCAGCTCTTCTCCAAATACCGTCAACTTGTCGCCGAGAGGGCTGTCTGTGAAAGACGGTGCAGAGGTGACTGAGAGCTGGAAAGTTGTTACTCTGCGTGCTGTGCGCGCGCGCGTGCATCAACAGCGATGCACATATCTATTAACTTTTACAAAAGCCTCACCTCCTGCACCAACGTTATCACTGTTCATTTGTCATAACATTTTCTCCTATCAGTTTGCCCCCGCAGCCTATGGAATTAGATGAGGGGAAGGCACTGCGGTAGCGCCTTAGACTTAGAATTGCACACTTCGCTATTGGCTTTTTAAATGGAGTTGGAATAATCTATAGTACCGACCGGCAGTGCGAAATCTTTTGCAACGTTAAACTCCTGGCAGCCGTTGACTCTGAATGCTGTGTATTTTTACAAGGATTTCCCTCGCTGATGTGATATTTTAGGCAATTTCCTTCTTTAGAAAAGGGTCACACTCTTAGCCAATAGCTTCATTATGCCAATCATGACTCCTTTAGTTGAAATTCCAAGATAACCAGAACTTTAAAACATTTTATTTTATAGCAATTCCGGGTAAATCCTTGAAGCCACAAATCACGCTGTATCAGTATTAATCTATAAGGCATTTTTGATACCATGCAGGGTTTTATCAGCTCTGCAGAAGAACATTTTGCAATTTTTAATAACCACGCTGTTGTTATTTAAAAGTAAAGATCACAATAAAATTACTGCTCCATTAAATATTACGCTCCTGCACACAGCCTTTACTCTGTTTCACTAATTTATTTTGCAGGCACCTGATAACCACAGCATTACTATTTGCATACAATTTGCCTAATATACGGTGTGGGTAACATCATTAACAGACGTTGTTATAATTGATTTTGTGGGCGTAGTTCAAATGTTAAACATATATACAATGTATTAGGTTTTTTAAAAACATGTTTATTATACTATTTTAATTTCAGTTTAATCTTAGGCACATGCAGTTGCATATTTAAAGGGGTGGGCTCTTTTGATTTGTCTTTTCAGAAGAATACATCTCTCTCCCTTTTTGGAAACTATCTTTTATTATATTAAGGAAAATGCAAAACCTAATTTCCTCTAGATGCCTAACTGTGCCACATCAGTTAAGAAACATGTGGACTCAGACACTCTGTGGATATTATGTGAATACTGATGAATTAGTATAACATGTCTGCATAAATCAGCCAGCCTTTTCCCTCTGTGCACACGTTCCAGGAAAATTTCTCCTTCGATTGTGAGGGGCAAGCTTCTTTCTACATCTGTGTTTGTAAACATTTGTAATGCTGTGGTTGTGCATCTGTGTGTTGTGCACCCCCACAGAGAAAAGGAACAGAAATGTGAATAGTGTGTGAACTAAAGAGCTTGCTATTGCCTTGAACGAAAGTCTGTACCTTTCCAAACTCTCTTGCACATCCAGAGCATGGCAATGGCGTGTTCATTACATGTTTACTTCCCCTCCTGTGGAGTAAGTCGTTGATTAGAGTCATGGCATCCATTGCTCCCCACCCCAAACCTTCCAAGGAGGCCTAGAAGGAAAAAGGCACCAGCCAAGTTAAGGATCTCATTTCCATTGGACCTCTTCTCAGCATTCACTTGTGGAACAGAGAGCTCTGAGCCATCTCTACCACAACCTTATATGTCTGACATAATAACCGGATCAGGCCAGCTAAAAAACAAACTCATCTTCCAAGATCTAATGGAGAAAGACTTTACAGAAACAGGCATATGTGTCACTTACAGACACTAGACTATAGTAAACAAAAAGTGTGTGCCCATTTAGAAACATCCACATTCCTCAGGAGGAATGCAAATGGGCTGGACGAGGCATGGGTGACACTTCCCAGCCTGGGCGGCTAAGAGTGCTCGGCGCTAACGGAACAGAGCCCTGGACTTCATACACGACAAGAATCTCTTAATGGGTCATGCTCTCGACTCGATTAAAGGGCCAAAGCTCTCATTCTTGAAGATTTCTGGGTGAATGAGCAGTGTTCACCTGTGTCTGAATTTAATATGAACCATTCTGTTGAAAAGAGGAAGGTGCAGATGGCTGTGTGCACCAAAGATACGTATCCACTTGCTCTTAAAAAGTGAAAAAAGGATAAAGGAAAAAATAATCAAATTTGATCATTTAAATCATTGCGTACACTTGCCTTGCTAACCCAGTAAATGAATTCTTGAGGTGTCTGGAGATCACGTGGCTAGATTTGGACTCCTTTACCAGCAGGATCTGAGGGCCTGCCAAGTGTCCAGCCTTTCTGTCGGCAGGCACCCCTCCCGTATTGATGAGATGTTGCTTTGTGACAGGCCGAGGTTCTTTGCAGGGGTGCTTATCATCATTTTATTATTGAAAAAGAAAGACAGAAGGAAGGAAAGAAGGGAAGACAGATACAGGAAGGGGCTCACACTAAAAAATAAAAATGGAAAAGCAAATCACCGTGAGAGCAAAATCACCATGTTCCAAAGCTTGATGACAATTGTAGTTAAGCCAGGATGACAGTGGCCGACTTTCTGCCTGTGAAGGACAGAGGCCAGCATCCATGGTTTGTAGTTTTTATGTGATGTCTCACAAGTAGCCTAATTAGAGGCAAGCTTGCAAATGGGCAGTTATACAGGAAGAGAGTTAAACTCACTAAACTGTTAGATAAATAGAAAGTTCAAAGGTCTGTGTGGGGCTGTCGAGGCTGGGAAGGGGCCATGTGCGGGCCAGGCTTCCCCTCCCCTCCCCCTCATTCGCTGCCCCAGCGGCCCCTACTTTGCCCAGGTTCCCTCAGCCTTGTGGGAGGCGGGGACCCTGCTCTCCAGACAAAAGTGAACTGTTTCAGCTTCAGTTGGGCATGGCCCACGCATGGCGGCAGCCCGGCTGCCTCTGCCCGTTCTACGTGCACAGATCTGGGAGGCCTCCTTCTCTTCGATCCTCTGAAAGAATGGCAGAGGCCTGTTGGTGAATGGGAATGTCAGGGAGAGACTGAGAAGGCAGCCCACCTCTACCTGGGGTTGGCGGGAATGTGGAGGGGGCTGAGGGGGAGCCCCTGGATCTTGTTCTGACCAAGGCCCACAGGTCGCCAGGGTCTCTCTTTCTCTACCTGCATCTATTTATCTTTCCCCCTTTCCCTCTGTTTGTTTTCCAATGAAAGGGAGACAGTCAGTGGTCTCTTTTTTCTTGCTGGTACAATATTCATTCTCCAGTGTGTCTAAGCTTTCATTCCGAAAACCGCTTGAGCTTGAGCTTATGGTGGGGTGGAGAGTAAGACTCAAGGTGGTGAAATTAGCTACTGATAAGGTCTGCTCTACACCCGGCTAAAACCCCCCAAAGAATAAATACTATCTCTGTAAATCTTAAAAGGCATGTCTGTTGGACAAGGAAGAAAATTATCTCATATTAGAAATCAGTTTAATGATACATGAATTGTTTTGCTAATGATTCAGTCAAGCATTTAACAAGTCTAAAATATACAAATCAAGATTGAAAATGACTGCCTCAAATATGAATCTGTCATTATAGACATAAACAAGATTCCAAACATTTAAGCATGTTGTAGATGGATAAAAATTATATTGTATTTAAACATGCTAATTATTGTTGAATAGAAGTGGTTTTAATGTGCTGAACCTTTATTTCATGCCCGTTATTCTTAGCTAAGACTATTGCTTGCATGCAGAATCTGCACATATTTAACACAATTGAAAAAATCATAAAAGCCCAATAAAATGGCCATCTCTGGAACAAACTAGGAACTGTACTCCCATGAGCTTATAGCTGTAGGTTGTACCTCAGAAAGGGAAACTGCCACATACTTGATGAGCTTGTCACATAGACAAAACAATTGGTACAGTGAGTACATTTTTCACTCTTAATTTTGTTTTTTTCTGATTCCTGTGGGATAAAGAAAGAGATTTAAAAACTTGTTTACTGAGAATAGAAAGAAGTTTATTGCTAATATAAGAACTCAAGACCACAATCTGGAGAAATCTTTTTGAGGAGTGTGTGTATGTGTGTGTCTCACCCGTGTATGTGATAAGTCGCATCATCATCATTGTTGCTGTTATTTGGGTATCTACTCAGTGCCCCAAACATGACTGAGTAGCTCGTGCTTTAAATACTCAATTTTACTTAATCCTTTAGACAACTTTATAAGATGGGTCCTAATATGACCTCCATTTTTAGATGAAGAAATGGAGGCACTGGCTCCTCAGTTATGCAGTTCAGATTCCAGCCTAGATGGAGCTGACCCCTGAGTCTGCATCAGCAACTGACATCTTGTCTGAGCCTTTCCAACAGGTGCCATCCTTCCTTGTACATCATCTATTTCCATCATTGTGCATCAGAATGCACAGGTGTTATTCCCATTTTCCAGATGAACAAACAGCCCTAGATAGGTTGATTGACTCACCTAAGTTCACACAGCCTGATTTGTATCAATGGTAGGGCTGAATCAGAAATCACGTCTCCCACTTTCCAGCTTAATTGCCTTCCCACACACTCTCATTGCCTGTTTTTTATTATTATCGCCTAATATTTATTGTTACTGGGTGAGCTGGAGCATTTGGCTCTCACTGAAACAAACGGATTGGATTGTGTATGTTATGCTTGTGTAAAAAAATTGCTGTGGAATGACCATGTAATCAACTAGCCATGGAACTCTGCTTTTTTCTCTTAATCAAATAAGGAGCAGTTTATGTAATGATACAATCTCTTAGCACTTTTTTATGGATGCTTCTTTAATGAGAAGGTATGAATAGCACATTATAATATATGTATATTGTAATTTTCCATTCATATATGTATAGTATATATCATATATATATATATATATATATAATTTCCATATATATATGGCAAAACTCAAATCCTTGAGAACTGTCTATTTAAGTTCAAATACCCTAATTTTGAAGATTCAGTACTTGAACTTAAAGAAGACCACGGTATATCTGTCTACTTAATTGGAAGCCTCAAAGCTGGGTGTAAGGGGTAGATTGCATTTCTTTCCAAAGCTTTATAACTTACCACATCTGTCATTTGATTTGATCCTCACAATAACCTTGTGGGTTTTCCATGACTGGTCTTACTGGCTTCATTTTGTAGATGGCAAAAATGGCAGTTCAGAGAGGTTAACTGACTTGCCTAAGTTTTCAGTGTGTGAATGGTCTTAGGATTTTTGTTTATTGTTTTTTTTCACTGTGTCACTACTGTTGCATTAAGTCATTTGTGTTTAAATATTCACACACCCTCTCACATCATCTTGGACAGTGCCTTTTTCATTACAGGTGCTCAAGAAACATCTGTTAACACGAGAACCCCATCAGCTCCAAGAGTGGTCTATGCAAATACTCCTGTCTTTCAAAGATAGTTGCAAAAGTTCTGGTGGTAATACCACCTCTCTACCTCTTTGATAGTGTTTTAATTGTTTTGTAATTTTTTGAAGGTCTCTTAGCCAGGCTGGTCTCTTTTGAGGAAAGGAATGAGAAAGAATGATGGTAACCCAAAAAATGCTTAATAGGAAAAGGCAAAATTAGAACTCCTGTTACTTACCCGTGTGCTTAAAAAAAGAAAACCAGATTCCTATAAATTCTAAGATATGCTTAGAACTGCAAACTCCAGCTTTGAAGGTTGAGGGGTCCAGGACTATATTGTGTCTCAATCTGTGTGGAGAACGTTAAAGAAGAATGTGTGATAAAAATCTGAAGAAGAATTGACTGATCGGAGGCTTGGGATTCCTCCAGCTTTCCTTGAGTTTCAGCCTTTATGACTTGTATTTCATCATGAGAAGGCTGTTTTTCTACTTAACTGTAGCAGATCCACGCCATAAATTATCATGACTGTTAAACAAAGGTCCAGCACTGGGTTCCTCTAATGTAAAACTTTTATGTTGCACTTTAATGAAATTTTATATGCATGTTCAAAGCGAAGCACACTTTATACCATGGAGAGGGCAAAGCTCTGAATTGTTGAATTTATTTTAAGGTAAATCTTTTCGATGACCTTAGCTGCTAACATCCACCTACTTACTGAGCTGAGAAAAATAATCTGAGTGCTTAAATAAAATGGCATGATTTAAGCAGAGCTGACACTAGCCCTCCAGCTAGAATCTGATTTTTATTATGGATTGCTTAGTTTATGGAATGCTATTTTTCATATACCTGTGCATTTTGCTTCATTTGGAAAAGAAAATCAGCCAGTGATTGAAAGTTATCTTTGATGTGGTTGTTTGATAGGCGTGTGCTGGTCTTGGAAGGTGTAAAGGCCACACACTGGGAAATAGCTAGGGAAACTTGAAATCGCTCATCTGTTTATTTTTTCAATGTTCATTTTACTGGAGAAAAGGAAAAGAAGAAACACATCACTTCCATCCCATAAAGAGTGGTTTGTTTTCTTAGATTTCTAAATAACAGTTGTCTGTATTATCGACCAGCTTCAGTGAAAACCAGATCTCAATAGCAGGTATGTATGGTGGCATTGATGAAACCCTATTTCTGGAATCCAAATTTTGTGTTTTGGAGGCCACATATGTCCTGTCAGTAGCATTGAAATGGTCTCTTTTTTATATGAATAAAAAATAAAATCCTACTCATCTTGTAGTGGCACTGCAGTGGCAGCCTGGGTTTTAATAGTCACCAGGAGAACTTTCTTAGGAGTCTGACGTCTCCTTGGTCTTTGGGTCTCTAGTATGATTTGATCAAACCACCCTGCTGGAAGGAATGTGTTTTGAGGACAGTTTAACCTTCTGACTGTGGCAATATGTACAGGATGACCTAACTGTCTGCTGAACAATGAGAAATGCAATTGCAGAGGCTTTATTTCTCCCTCCAGGATGTCAGTCAATGAATTTTTTTAATAAATTAATTTTCCAAAGGGACTGGTGGTTTCACACCAGGTCGGCACAGCCACAGTAACTAAATTAAATTCCAGCTTGATGGATGTTTCTGATGAAGTGCCATGGAATCCTGGAGAGGTCTCATCAATTAGCCATTACTTATTTGCTGGCAGAAGTCTTGGCTTAGGTGTGTAGATATTAATCAATTCCTTGAACCTGTTTCAAGACTGGAGGGCTTCACCATCATCTGGTTCAGCCTCTTCATTGTACAGATGAGGAAACTGAGGCCAAGGATGGGGAAATAACTTGCCCAAGGATGTATAGTCCACACGTGACATTGTTGGGTCGGGTCTGGAGCCCTTGTGCCCTGGTTCAGTATTTGTCACTCTGTCCAGAATGGTTTCCAGTGTTTCCCAGGTGGTGCTAGTGGTAAAGAACCTGCCTGCTACTTCAGGAGACATAAGAGACTCGAGTTCAATCCCTGGGTTGGGGAGATCCCTTGGAGGAAGAAATGGCAACTCACTTCAGTATTCATGCCTAGAGAATCCCATGGACAGAGGAGCCTGGTGGGCTGCAGTCCATAGGGTTGCAAAGAGTTGGATGTGACTGAAGCGACTTAGCATGCACGACAGAGGCGTTTGCTTCGTGTATCAGCTCTGTGCCCAGTGCTTTGCTAGGCAGTCACTCTTAGGGGGAGAGGAAAGGAACGTAGAAGGTGATCTCTGGCCCCACTGACTTGACATTGGAATGTAGAACTAGTTTGGGGGAAATAGTAGGACATGGATGTAAGTAAAGTAGGAATTCAGGGAGAGAGAGAGAGACTGTGGGCTAGAGGAGGAGAAGCAGTCTTCCTCAAGGCCAAGAGTGAAATGGAAAACCAGAAATGTGGGCTGTTTAGAAGACCAGGAGCAGCCAACACTTGCTGTTCAACAGCTGTCTTTGGACCCACAGTTATCTGGCTGGGTAGTCACTCACAGTCATCACATAATTGCTGAAGTTATGTTTTGCTATGTGAACAGAGTATTGTCATCACCCACTGACCACCATTGGCTGTGAGATAACCACAAAATTCTGGACAATTATTTAACTGTCTGAATTATGTAAATATTGATGCAAGCATTCTTCAAAGAAATACCAAATTAAAGTTTGTTTTTCCGAATCAGTTGAAACAAATGTTTGTCAATTGGCACCACTGCTGGCAAAGTAGCTATTTTTGAAAGATGCGTATATTGTGGCTCTTGAGATGTACCCGGATACATTTGTTCTTTTGTTCTTTTTCTTTTGAAAAAATTATTAGATTATTTTTCTGAAAGGTGTGTATTGATGTTTTTCCTTTTGCCGTTTTTTCCCCCTAAAGGGTAAGTTGGTGCCTTGGTACCATCTGATTGGCATTTATCTCTATGTTTATAATGGATTGTTTGGCCACCAAATAATTCGTTGTCTGGCTGTCTCCTCCTTTGAATCTGAGCTCTGTCTTGGAGAAGCCACTGGCTATAATTCTTCTGCCTCTCTGCCCCTAAACTCACATACTCTTGCCCCATTGGGTTAGATATCCCTCCTCTGAGCTGCCATGCTGCCCTGACTAGATTTCCAGTGCATCTGAGTTGTTTAGAGGGATGAGAACATGTCTTTTATTGATGTAATCCTAGTTAGTGTCTGGCCCAGAGTAATAGCCTAATGAAGCCAATCCAAGGTGCACCGTCCTTTGCTTATCTGAGTCATTCAGGCATTGCACTAGGTCTTCCAAATATTATGTCTAGGTGGGAAGCCATCATAATAAGTCATATTAATAATAGTGAGTGAAAATAACAATCAGAGCCAGCATTTCCTCTGTGACAGGCTCTGATTTTTGTTCTCTGAGTTCCCCATTTTGCAGGGCATGGAATCTGGGACAGAGAGGGTCAGCAACTGAGAGTAGGCTGCAGAGCTGAAATGAACACACAGGCTGTGTGAATCCTTCACTGCACTGCTTGCCCATGATAATACCCTGGCAGAGATGCTAAAGTAGTGGCAAGCCCTCCGTGCCGTGGGGCTTGGCAGCGGACGAGGCTGACGAGGCCTTTGTCACTCTTCTTTAGTATTTACAAGCCAGCATCGGGTTTTCATCCATAACCATATACAAGATCTAACTGGCCTGATATCTACTTCAGCAAGAGACACTCAATTCTGCTCCTTTTTGGTGTAAGCATGAGGTTCAGTGCTTGGGAGGAAGATGCATTCAATATGGGCTCCATGAAGGTGGAGTCTTTTTGGGGGTGATATGATTTACTATTGCAGCTTCACTGCTTAGAACAGTGGCACACAGTATACTGTTTGATATACAGTAACCTGCTTAATGTTTTGTGTGATCAGCTTTGTGAGCAGAGCTGGGAGGTGCAGACTGAGGTCTAAGAGAAGAGCTAAAATCACGGTGGTCAGACAGGCCGGTACAGGTAGATATGTTCCTGAAACAGCATGCTTATTAAAGTTTTATAAAGTCAGTCTTTCTATGTGCATCTTGCTTGCCAGAAATCCTGCGGGGAATTCTTTGTTGATGAGAGTAATCGCTCCTAACAACCCTAAACTTACCAGTTTTGTGATTTTAGATAGTTACACAGAGCATTTTCTTTCTGCGAGGTATACCTACATTTAGTATCTACAACAATACCGTGAGGGTAATTTTGTGAACTTTTTTTTTTAAAAAAGGTGTCATAAATTGTTATTGTCACCAGAATGAGGCTTTCCTCTAGTTCAAAGTGGGGGGTGGGTGGTGGTAGAAGAACATGCCTTCAACATTTGCCCAATATTTTTCTCCCCACTTTTATACCATGGACTCCTCTGAGGTAGATGCCTTATTTGTTTTTTGTCCTTCTTTCTTTCTTTTAAAAACAGCTCCTGCTTTGGAGGCTAACCTGGGATTTGGATTTTCCTAGCATATTTGGGGCTTCCCAGGTGGCGCAATTGTAAAGAATCTGCCTGCCAGTGCAGGAGATGCAGGAGATATGGGTTCGATCCCTGGGTTGGGAAGATCCCCTGGTGGAGGAAATGGCAGTCCACTCCAGTATTCTTGCCTGGAGAATCCCATGGACAGAAGAGCCTGGTGGGCTACTGTCCATGGGGTCACAAAGAGTCAGATATGACTGAGCAACACACACATGCAACGTGCAACATATTTTTAGACCAAACACATTTTCTATTTATGCCACTGAAGGATTCAGATTGAAGTTTCATCTCAAGGATGTGCAGGAACGTTTCCCTGTGTGTTCATTTTGCAGCACTCTGTAAGATGGTTTGAGTGCCAGCATAAGACAAGTAGCATTTTTCCAAGCACTGTGTTCCATGTTTTACACACATCACCTTATTGAGCAAGCACCCCCAGAAGATAGATGTTTTTTCCCACTGCTTTCAAAGAGCTGGACATCAGCTGTCTCAGAGTTCATGGGTAACTTCAAACTTCAAGATTAATTAAAATTAATCTTGGGGGGGAACCCTCTAAATGCTATTTATTGTTTTTACAGTATACATTTAAAGGTCACGAGATTCAAGTCAAGAAAGAAAGATAAAAGGCGTTAAAGAAATCTAGGACATTTTTGTAGAGATAAAGTACACAGTTAAATTAGCTTGACATTAAGGTACATATTTTGAGGAGAAATTGTAGGTACTTATGAGTTTTTAATAAATTAGGTCTCATATCAGAAAGGAAACATATCCAAGTATTAACAATCCAGAAGGAACGCAAGAGCCATGACAGTCTTTAAAAAAAAAAACTGCTAAATATTAACTATATCCCTTTTGGTATAATTAGACATTTTGGCTCATTAGTTTTTTGCAATTCTAAAACAGTTTAAACTTCAGTGGTGCACGTATATTCAGACTGCGAGGGATAAAGTTCCTATCAAGAATGATGAAGACCGTTATGGCTGGATTCTGATTAGCATTTTACCCTGAAATTACAATGAAATGCCAGTGCACACTCTACTGCCATTGAAAAATGACACCCATGGCAGACTTATACCATACAGGCCTTTGTAAACAGTTGCAGTTACTCACATTATTTTGAACAAAAATTGAAATGTGATGAACCTATCTCAAGAGGCTTGAAAAGTTAAAGTGAATTTTAACTGTAGATTCATCGCAAATGGTGACAGCAGCACCAGCATTACCTCAGCTGATTAATTTGTAGGGATACTGGTCAATGATTTTAACCAACAGCTACGCATAGTAGAATCCTAATGGGATCTGTCTGTTAAAATTACATAAAGTAGGGCATTTGATTTATTTCATAGTTTCTCAAAGCTCAATTTTAACTTCATACAAATAATGCATTAGTCACCCAGGATAAATGACACATTGAATAAAGTTGTGATTTTGTCTGCTTCTCCTAATCTGATTTAGCACAGGACCACATCTGGCTCCCTAGTGTCTTCCTATTCTGAACATTTGTAGTAGAGTGGGATCTTTACATATCTCATCAGAGGGGACTGGATCATGTAGGCCTTGCCCTGACCCTGGGTTTCTTGGGTGTGTAAAGAAGGCTTACTGCTTTGGGTGTAGCGTTAAGAACTGCCATTGCTACAGCGAGATGCACAAGTGTTTATAGACATTGCTGCTCTTAATACACAATCAGCTGAAAGATTGCATTTTAAGTTGGTAACCAATTTGAGACTGGTTAAGTATCAAATCTTAAATATGTATTATGAAAAGTAAACTTAGTAAAATAGCACTAAAATCCCTAAAATTCACTTTACCATGTTAAAATGTGAGAGTACACCAAACTTTGCCTAGGTGCCCAGACCAACTCTGGCCCACCAGTTATGCCTGTACCCTTGACCCTGGAGCTGGGGAGTCTTTTCCTTGGGCTGTGAATGCCTCACAACATCACCTCCACCATCCAGTTTTAGTGCCCGAGATGTGACTACCTCGTACTCTCTGATCGCTGTTATTGTCATCTTTCTTTCGGTTCATTACCTCCATGGAAGATGGAAAGGTGAGTTTGTCTAATAGAAAAACTTTGAAATCTGCTCAGCCTGCAATTGCACACCAAAATTGGAAGGTGGCGGGGGAGGTTTTAAATTCATGGCTGGCTGGAAATATGTAGGTTTATATTTTTAAGATTTGAAAAACACGATTAGTAAAAAGCCCGTAGAACTTTGTGGACGTCAAATAACTCTTAAAAAACGAAGGCAAATGATGAAGTATGGGGTAAGTTTCCTGAAATTGAACATAATCATAAAAATCCAAGGAAAAGCAATATATTCTGCAAAATTTATGAGTTTTTTGGTGGGGAGAGTTTGCAAAGCTTGACAACCCCCAGTGCATCTGGCCTGGCACATTCCTATTTGTAATGAGAACCTTATGGGGTGCCGGGCCTCGGTTTTCTTAGGCAGGCTCGCTCCCCAGGGGTATCATAAATGATACGCGAGTCAGAAACTTCATGGCTCATGGCATTTCTCAGAGATGTTTTAGTTAAGCTGCCTCACCCAGCTACAGGGGCAGAAGGTGGGAAACAAGTCCCCTCATAAATCTTCATTGAGCTTTAATTAGTTAATTTTGTTTTTTCTGTTGTTCATAGGAATTAGAAAGGGGAAGAGTAACTGAGTGAATGTGCCTACATGACTCCACAGATATGGTCCAAGTTATCGGGGGTTCCTGTGGCTTTTATTATTTCATGGACACACATTCATTTAACAACAACAATGACAAAAACCCAGAACACTGCAGAGGTGTAAATACTGGTAACAAAAAGTTGCCAAAAACAGAAGAAAAGGGGCAATGCTAGTGTTAGGGCTACTTTTCCAGGTTTCTGCAGTCTCCTCTTTCCTTTTATTCCCCACATGCTATGAAAGTTTGAAATGTGTCCCAGTCTCACTTGTGAACTTGGGCCTCACCTTGTGGGCTGTGTGGGGTGGTATGGCTGGTAGGTCATGAAATGGAGATTTGTGAATTCGTGTTTGTTCAAATGCGTTCCAGCACCTGGATTTCCTGAATGAAGTTCTGATGTTACTTTTTTCTCAAAAGGAGTTCCAGCCATGTTGGTGGTGTGGTTGTGGGTGGGGAAGTTCCACCTTGAATGGGCCTGTATATTATCGATCCTTTAACTCACTCGGCCTCTCCTGTGACTTTGGGCTTCTCTCTCAATAGGCCTGGAGAAGCCTGATGTTATTTTTGACTCCTTAGTGCTCTGTCACCTCCCCTTCCGTCTCTGCCTTTTGGATTCCTGACATTTATTCCTATGAACGGCTTAGTAGCTGCAGTTTTATTCCCTTCTTTGGGTAGGTCTAATGCATTGAGAACAGGACTGCCCATCACATGAGCGTCATTGACCTCCTCATTGTCTTCCTTTTAATCATATCTGTTACATGTGATAAATTTTCAGACTTGTTTACCCTTTATTAGTGAGCTGGGATACTTACAGCAGTTTTTTGAAAGGGGAAAAACAACAATGCTTTCTGGGAGCCATTTAACTAATTTCTCCTGAAGACTATTTATGCATTTTATGAGAGGAATGTTTAAAAGATTGTTGTGAATGAGGCAGCCGACACTGAATGAGAAGATTTGACAAAAGGAAACATTTTTTTTTTCAGAGGAAAAAGAAGCAGTTTTTACATTTCGTAAGCTTATTTTGAAAGGGTAATAGAGAAATTGCTCTGTTTCCTCACTGGAAAAAAAAAGAAAAAAGAAGACATATTCTGGGGACAGAAGCCTTTAATATCTTGCTAGCTATTTCAATGAATTCCAAGTTTCAGGTCCAAAACTCTTGTGGCTAATGGAGATTTATGCTCCATCAGTTTTAAAAATCCAAGAAGGCATCTTGAATTTAAATTGTCAAATTATTAGACCTTCATTTTCAACGAAATGGAAAGACATTGGAAATTCTAGCCGTTTTGCCTTGGCAAATTAAGCCACACTTGTTGGTGTTGATGGAGTTTAATAATAAGGCAGAATTTTCATAAATAGACAATGGGTATTGAAGCCTTCCTCCATGACAATTAAGCAGAAAATTAAGGCTCTCTGTGTGCCTCAGTTTTTTTTTTCCATAATGATAATCTCCCATTTAAAACCTGAATTATAAGAATCGGAAAAGGTATAAAAATCTAAAGAGAAATAGGATCAGTTTTCATGAATCAACGTGAACTCCTTAGAGTTGTGTGATGGTGGAGGGAGAGCAGAGGTGTGTCTGCTTCTCTGGAACACTTGCTCCCAGGTCCATGTCCCCATGCTTGTCTTAGAGCTTCAGACCTTCAGGGGAATGGGGCCTCGGTGAGGGCCTCAGCCAGCTCTCTGGCCATGCCCTTCCCTTGCTCTCCCTAGCAGTGCTTACCCAGCTTCTGTCAGCCCAAAAAGCAAACCAGAAAATGGGAGGAGAATAAAACCTCCTGTCAAAGCAGCCAGTTCTTTCCTATCTAGGAAGTTCAGCTACACATTCCATCATCTGTGTGAAAAGGCCTCTCAAGCTTCCAGCCCTTGGTTCTAGTTCTTCCCTGAAGGCCACACAAAGGACGTATCATTGCCTTGGCTCACGTCAGCCCTCCTGGGTCTGAGGGCAGCCCTCCTGTGTTCACTGTGTTCTCATTTCTCAGGGTGGAACATTCCAGTATGCAGATAATGACCTGCAGGGACTCATGGTTGTCCCTGGATAGATATGTGGAGCAGAGGTGGCCAGGCCTGGCAGGCTGGAGCATCTTGTTCCAAGATAGGGATTGGATCTGAATAGCATCGCACTCTGACCCTACATTCTTGAATGGTCCCACTCTCCTTGCAATATGTGCCACAGCCAAACCTTTGCAATGGGTAAAATCTTAAGTGTTATGGGGATCTTAGGGTTTCCCTGGTGGCTCAGATGATAAAGAATCTGCCTGCAATGTGGGGGGGATCTGGTTTCGATCCCTGGGTCAGGGAGATCCCCTGGAGAAGGAAATGTCAACCCTCTCCAGTATTCTTGCCTGGAGAATTGCATGGACAGAGGAGCCTGACAGGCTACAATCCATGGAGTTGCAAGAGTCAGACACGACTGAGTGACTAAACCACCACCACCACCATGGAGATCTTATGTGGCCATTGCCTACATGGCCCCTGGAGCCAGATCATTAAATGCTTAAACCAGGATGAGAGTTGGGCAGAGGTCCATTGGTTCTTCAAGGCACCCAAGGTCACATCTGAAGATCCTTCCAATTGCAGGGATTACAGCCCTCTTTAAGATGACAAAAACAGATACTCCTTGCCCAGCCTTCAGGACCAGGGCCCTGGTTGATTCCTGCAGGAGATTTACATGAAGGAGATTGACATGACAAAGAGGATTGGCTGGAGCCACAGCAAACCATTTCCAAAGACACTGTTCTGAAAGGGTTTGAGTCATCAATCATATGGTGAAACGCATGGCACAGGGCATCTGGCTTTCTTTTTGGCTGCCAGGAAGCTAGGCTGACCCAGCACTGCCTTGAGTAATTTCTTCAATGTCTAGTACTCATTATTTCCACCTGCTGCATGAGAGGGAGCTTAAGTCAAAATCTAGCCCCTATGACATTGCACCAAATTGTTGATTACTGCAACCTTTCCATCAATATTCAGCAAACCACTTCCTGTACTGCACTATTGATGAGTTATTGTCAACTTTTGAATTCAGCTGTACAGTATTGAGTCTTTTTGCTAAAAGGACTCTAAATTGGAAAAGAATTTTTTTCATTCATCTTTTTCACAGCTCTTCATGGGGCATCCTAAGATGAATTTTTTTTTTTTGCTACCAAATGCCTTTTAGAAATATTCAGTTTAGATTCCAGACTCAAGACTCGTCTTGACTTGGGTGAATACTCTTTTAAAGAAACTTTAGATTCCATTTTGTTCTGGGCAAGTCTTGGCACTGGAGGGTGGATTTTGCTAATAAGACCAAACAGAGCCAGCTGTGTTCTTCCAGAGGGCCACCTTGAGTATCAGTGTGGATGACAGATGACAGCCTGTGCATTAAGAAGTTTATTGTATGCAATTGGGCTGTGGTCTGTTGTATTTGCAGTGCTTGGCGTGGTCTGTCCCTCCCACAAGAGACAGAATGACTGTGGGTCATTTATTTCAAGAGCATAAGAGTCTTCTTTGCTCTGCCCAGAGCAATGACCCCACAGATGACTGCACTTTGATGGGGAGGGGAAGGGATAGCGTGTGGTGTCAGGTCACTTTCCACTTGAGTGGATGTTACCTTGTGGAGTTTTAGGTAGAGAAGTATACATGTCTGGTATTTAAGCTAAGACTAGATGACCCTTATCAGGAATGCTGTAGAGGGGATTCCAGCATTAGATAAAGGCTGAACTAGATGACCTTTGAGGTTGTTTCAACTGCTGAGTTTTTATGATGCTTTAAAATTCCTCAGGAGAAAAGTTGCAGCAGAGGGCACATTGGCTGTGAATCTCAAGCTTGCAATTGTCAGAAAATAATGCTTACATCAGATCACCTTAAATTCACTTTAAATTTCAAAAATAGAGAGCTCACAATGTTTTGCCTGATTTGGGGGAGGAAATGTGAGCAGGAAAACATGAAGAAGATTACTGCCACATAAAATACAACAAACCATGAAAATAGCATCAGCAGTCCAAATTAAAAAAAAAAAGTTTTAATTAAAAGGATTGGGAATCACTGACACATATAGGCTTTTAAAATTTTTCTTGGCTCATTTGTGAGCTCAACACATGGAGCCTATTAATTCCTATTGCCTCCTATTGGCATTTTAACGGCACCTTATATAAATAGAGGCAGAGAAGCTAGTGGCTGCTCTGTCCAGACTCCTCACTTTTGCATTCCTGGCTTCGTGCTGGAGCCTGACTCCATTTTGCTATTGACAGACTTGTTACAGAAGGTGTTGACCATTCTCTGGTCAGGAGTGATGCGTCAACATCCTCTGCAAAGGAGAATGGATATTTATCTCCTTCTTCTCCACTCACTTCCTGTGTATCTGTGAAATAAAACCTACACATCTTTTTCATCTTGGTTTGTCACATCATGGAATAAATATTGCAGTCTTTAAACACATTTTTTGGTGAAATCCCTGATAGCCATTTCCAGTTCAGATTGGCTAGTAGTGACTTTCTGTCCTCCAGTTGTATAGATGTGAAAATAATACAAAGCAGAAGGGACTACAAATTTAAGAAAGCAAAAATGATAAAAAGAGAACTTAAACATTCAAAGAGGGATTTGAACTGTTCCTTGTGTCCATGGCTACAAACTCCACATATAGCAGTAGAATGGGCCATTCAAGACCTATCTAAGGAAATAAGTTAATAATGTTTACCTATCTGTGTATATGTGTGTGTGTGCATATATATATATATATATATATATATATGTACTTACACTCACATGTATATATACACATATCTGTACACACACAGACGTGCATGCCTCCATAAGCTAGCTGCGGATTCTAGGCTTTTGTGAAACTTGAACTCTTAAGATATATGGCCCTGATACCTTATCCCACCACCCTCCCCCGTATATACAAACAACCTTTCTTACTCTGTTAGCCTTTGTCTGGTTGAGGACTGTTTTGTCTAAACAAATTATGCCATTATTTTATTTTAAACACTTTTTTTAGAATAAAATAATCATAATCAATGCCAGATGCCCTGAACACTTGTGCATTGAAGGGAAAAAAAATCATATAAAACAAACTTACATCTGAGATGCTTCAAAGAGGGAACCTTAACTATCCAACATTTTTCAAATTTATAAAATCCATTAATGTCCAGGATGCATTCTGGGCCTACTGCCTGCCTAGAACTATTTTCAAACACTTCTGCATTCAGGGAAACCCAAATGCATGTCGCCTCAAGCCCTTTTCCCCCTCTTTAATTTTGAGACCCCTCTGTGTTCAGAGGGAAATGTAATCCATATGTTTTTGATTCATTTACACTTAACTCATCAAAATGTTGTTTGTAAGAGCCATTTGATGTTCTAGAAGCATCTGTGCATTTAAAAAAATAAGCTTTTTAGAACTCCTCCCACCAACCTCCCTCCCACTTCCCACAAGAAAGGTGTATTTGGCCAGGGGATAAAATATGATGCATAAATGCCCAAACAGATCAAGTTCACTTCTGAATTCATTAGTGTGTCAGGGGTCTTCAGGTGGCAGATACTGGGCTGCCATGTTTCTATGCTGGGTTGACCAGACTTACAGCTAACAGGCCTCTTTTGGTTCTTCTTAACACTAGCTCAGCTGCCTCTGTTTTGAATGTAATAGAATGCTTTCTAAATAAATTAAAACAGAACAGGGAATTGACTCCCCTTTACCAGAACTTTCATTCAGCTCTTCACAGAGGGAAGGCATTTTTCCTAGTTCGCCATCTGAAATTAAAGGTCTTAAAGTGGAAATAACTTCCATGCCTCATTATAGTGTGTCTTTTACTGTAGACATTAAAGCTTTTGCAAAAATGGTTATCACTTCACCTGCAGTTACTTCTCTTTTTTTTCCATTTAATAAGGAATCTGATATAAAATGATCAGAAACAGTCTTGACAAATCTCTTTGATGGCTGCTGGTGGCTCTGGTCTTTTTCCTAAAGTAATTTGTTTATGGTTACAATTACAAAGCCTCTGACAAGCCCATTCTGTAATGACCCAAACAGCGCCCCTGAGAAGAAGTCTTTGTGTGAAAGTCAAACAGTTGAGTGGAGCATAAAGGCGACACCCACAGCTCAGGCCGCTGCACTCTGTCTTCTGTGTGTGGCCTACTACGCACTGGAAATGAACTTTGAATAGACACGGCCCTAAACCTGCTTCCTGCTCACGGGCTGTGGTTTGGGAGAAGCTGGCCTTACAAGGCACAGGCAAGGGAGGGTAGAGGCAGAATACCAGACCAGGTAACCTCCCAAGGGAGCCTTGGACGGTGCCACTGTCACCCTCCCTGCCCCCTCTTAGAACACAGAGGACTGGCTAACAGCAAACCCAGTGCAGCCTCTAACAAACACTCCAGCTTCAGGTACATTCAGGTGTAACTCAGGTTCTGCAGCCTGTGGGGTGGGGTGGGGCACTTTTGTCTTTCTCTTGCTAAAAAGTTCGCTTAACCACCACAATATTGTAAAGTAATTAGCCTCCAATTAAAGTAAATAAAAAAATAGTATTTCTGCTTTCAGGAATTAACACTTAAACATATTTCATATGAGGTCATTTTTGTTAACAAGACATAGTCACTCTAGATCATAAACATTAAGAAGGTCTAGAACCAAGTTATATATCCGCGTGCGCGCGTGTGTGTGTTTGTGTGTGAGAGAGAGAGAGAGAGAGAGAAATAGAGAGAAGGAGAGAGAGAGATCTTCAGGGATTTCCAACCTTGCTAATGCCAGTCCTTGGACTTGTCCTGATGTGAGAGCCAGTGATGTGACGTGACCACTGAGGTTCTCAGTTGGGGCCACGAGGAATTGCACTTGAATATTTCAAATCAGACTGGACCTCATTGTAATTCTCATTTTTCTGCTTCTGAGTGTGTGGATTCCGTGTAGAAGAGGGAGAGAGCACAGGTTGGGAAGGAACTGCGTCTTTGGACCAGGCCTTGCTCCCCCAGTGACCACCCTGCGGTCCCCTCTGTTCCATCCTTTTTCTGCAGAGTTCATGCCGTTGCCAGATCAGGGCAGTCAACAGGGGCAGGGAGTTTCCCTTGTGATCTCTGCCAGGGCACCTTGCCTGGGGTGCTGAGGGCTGTCCAGACCCCACAGCTGGCTTCCCTGGGCCCCAAGGGACTTGAGCATGCCTTTGGACGCCCTTAGCCTCCCCCGCTGTTCTTTTCCTAAGTGTGCCCTGAAAAAAACTCATGCAAAAGAGTCAAACTGTGGTTGCTGTTTGCTGGCCACCTGTCCTGATGACAAGAGGAAATTGGGTTACCCCACTGGACCTCAAGTCTTCACTTCTTCCCCAAAAGTTGCAGGTGTGCAGCATACTATCTTTAACCCTGTGGCTGTCACAGGAGCACTTGACAAGGCTGTGTACCCATTTGTGTGGGGCATGATGACCAGGTCATCTCTAACCCATCTGCTGATAAGCACATTTTCACATTCTCTGTGTTTTCTCGGGCATTTTGTCTCAAGCAGTGGGCATGCGCTGTCTTGTTTATGGAAACAGGCATACCTCATGTCTACAAAGGACAGAAAAAAAAGGCTTTGAGGGAAAACTTCAGTTCCTTCCTGCTGGGGGACCATGCTGCAGGACTTTGTCAGTTTCGTACTCACTGTTTTACTATTTGTTTTAGGGCTACAGCGAGTAGGCATCCAATTTTAAATGCAAATCAGGTCTTTCAAAAGACTTTTAATGTACAGTGGCTGGTGCAGTTCCTTTGCATTGTAAAATTGCACTGTTTCTTACGGTTCATGTGTATTTCCAGTGATTCAGGCTAGTGGCATCACTAACTTTGTCCCAGTTTTTGCCAAAAACCCTCAGCAACCCGATTTTATTAAGATATTCCTATCTTGTTGATATGATCATGTTTGTATGTTCATTTATTGCAACTTAAGCCTTTTGGCATATATTCATTTATGAACCATCCCAATGCCTTAGTGTAAAGAACCGGACTATGTCATCACACACACACACACACACACGCACAGACACACACACACACAGACACACACACACACAGACTAAAAAAAAAAAAAGAGAGAGAGAGAAACTTAGGCACAGAGAAATCATTGAACTTTGCTGAGACTGAAATTTCGTGTCAATGAGAACATGCAGAAAACATCTCTGGTGAAATTGGAATTTGACTCCAGTCATTAAAACACTCGCTCCTGGCAGCATCTTTGTGGAATGCAAAGGTGATGTATATGCATATAAATCTTCATTAAGATGAAAGTGAGATATTATTCTGTTAATGTTAATATGTATTTTCAACATTAATAACCAAATGAGCAAAACGAGGCCAATAGATCTAGGTTCTGTATGTGATTAAAATGATATATTTTCATTTTCAGTAAAAATGTTAAGTCAACTGCATGGTTTCCTTTGGATTTGTGATAGCGACATTGTAAAACATACACGTACACACATACCCCATTCATGTAATTAAATCGATTCATCAAACATACTGTTAAAGAATCTCTTAAATGTGTGGGACAGAGGATTAATTAACTCAGAAGCATGTAAACTCAAAAAGTTTGTCAGTCTATTTTCATTATACATATGCTCCTCCATGTATGATTGGTGACAGCTTAAGGACAGATGGCCCAGTGATTTAAAACTCTGACTTCAATTATATACCATGGAGCTCAAGCAAAAATAGCTCTCTTGCAGCACAGATAGAGATGTTAGCAGCCATTTATAAGAAGGGTCCTGAAATTCAGATCAAAGTCGAAGCCTGCTTGGTCTGATTTCATGCAAAAAGAAAAATTTGGGAATGCCTGTTCCTAAAATAATCCCCCAATATTAATCTCTGTTCCTTGGTGGCTTTAAACTTTTTCAAGTTTAAAAGTGAATTATAACTTCTTTGCTTATCTTTCGTGTAGTTCATAGCAGAGATTTCAGCCCTCTCACTGCTTCAGAAAATCTGTGGATCCAGTTCCTCCAGATTGAGAAAGAAATAACATACTCCTGAGGGTCATCATCTGGGCCGGGAGGAGGAGGGTGGGAGAGGGGACAGAATTCTCTTCTGTATACCGGACCCTTTGATTTTGAAAGTGGCTCTTAGCTGTCAATGTGATTCACATTCAAGGCATGGGAGACCACAGAAGAAGAGCCTTGTTTCTTGCCATTTAAACTTACTGTTAGCATTTCAGTACTAGTCAGCAACATAACTTAAAGTACTCTGTGTGTGGTTGAGGTGGTCATCATGGTGATGGTGGTTTGAGAATTTTCTGTGTCCCTCCTACAGACTTTAACCTAGACTTTCAATTTGGGAGAGGGGAGGTTAAAAAGTACATAAATGCCCCCAGGGAGAGCAGGAGTCATATATTTTTACCTATCCATTTTTAATTTGCCCATTTTATAAATATTGTTCCAGAAGGCTTTGTATGACTTTATACTTTCCAGAAATAGTCTATTTTGGGAGGCTAATGGTTTAGTTTACTTCTCATTTCTTCATTGCCTTTCAGATAAGTACTTCCCCAGGAACTTAGTATTAAAATTTGCCTTTCCAAATGTACCATATGGAATTCCCAAAGGAAATTATTTTTAAAGTGTCAGTCTCACTCATGAATTTGGCTGTAGAATTGAGTTCTTTTCCTAGCACAACCCCTCTCCTCAATTGAAAACGTTTTCATAAATAAAGATACAGAGGGACTGAAAAAAGGATCCCTGGATACTTGATTTCCATGCACATTTAGTCGTGTCAAATTTTCCAGAATATTTCCACCATAAAGGGAATGTAGAGACAAAATCTGAACTGACAAACTTACAACTACATAAGAAGCCAGGTGTAAAGAACATTTTCTCATTCTCAAGGCTGTTTTCATACGGAAACTAAGAGGCATTTTATACCCAGGCTTCTGCAAGCAGCAAGCAGCATGCATGTCTTCTTGACTCGGAGCTGTGGCTGCCACATCACCATTTGGAGCCACGACTTATGAAGTACTCAGTCAACTTGTCGACAACTGTTGTGGGCACCTCTCCCTTTTGAGTGTTGTTCTAAAGTAACGAGTTTTGAGAAATTAGGTCAGTTGAATTTTCTAGTATTTTTGGAATGCAAATTACCCATACAGAAAGATTCAACTGCGGTTGTAATTGTAGCTTGTTAAAAGTGAAAAACAGAGATGTCAGAATTCTATTAGGAAGAAATAGTTTGAGTAATATTTTCCTGCTATATTGGCCATGCTAACTGTATAAAAGCAAGTAAGTACAAAAATTTCATTTGTCTCTGTGTGTGTCTCTGTGTGTGTGTGTGAGAGAGACAGTGTATTTAATAGTCAGTCACTGCCTTCCTTTTCTTCCTTTCCATAACCAAACATAAGACATTAAAAGAGCTTTGACATAACATTTAAAATCTAAACTACAGCCAATGTCAATATTGTACAGCTAATATTGACTTTAATCAAAAAGGTCTGGCTAATGTTAAAGCTTATAAAGAATAAACAAAATTGAGACACTTATCACTAAACTGCCACTGTACAAGTATGTGGGTGATAATCTCAGTCCAGTGAATGAGCCGACTTTCAGAGAGAACAGTGACATTAGTCAGATTGGGGCATTTTCCTTATCTATATTATATAGAAATAGTTTATATTTAAATAATCTGAATGGAAGACTTCATAAATAGATATTGGATCTTTGGCTATAGATTTCAACACTATCTACCTATAGATATGACTACTATAAAGAGATGGAGGTTGTAAGTTAACACTCATGTGTTTTTTAGTATCATTGAAAGGGATCACATCTGAGCCATAATTATTAAGATTTTAGATGTTAGACAAACAAACGAATTGTGAAATCCACAGCTGAAGACTGGAAGGACATTCTGAATAATTCATCCAGTTTGGAGATGAATTAAGGAAGCAACAGGACTATATTTCCATATGTGTGTATGAAGACCCAGAGTTAGCAGGCTAAAATGACATGAGGATCTGGAAGTCCTGAGTGCTGTGATGTTCAGAACCTCTGCAGAGTACCAGATCTTCATTGCCAAGTTCACGACTTCCAAGACGCTGAAATCACCAAGGCATACCAGTCACAACTTAGAGAGACCAACCCTTAGATCTGGTGACATCTGCAGATGTTTATTAGAGCAGTTGCAGGAATTGTTTTGATTCAATGAAATGATCTTCAGAGCACAAGAAAATATTGGCAGAAACGGAAGAGGAAAAATGGGCAAAAAGCTTGGTTTCTACTCTAAGCTCACTCTTGGATTTGTTTCTGTACTTAATCAGTGGATTATTATTTTATTCAGTCAGTTAATATATAGATATATAGTACTATCATGAGTTATATTCATTTGTTTTTAAAATTTGAGATAATTGTAGATTCATTTGCAGTTGCAAGAAATAATATAGAGAGATCCTGTGTACCCGTATCCAGTTTTCCACATGATAATAATATCTTACAAAACTATAGTACAATGCCACAACCTCATTTTTTTTTTAGTTTGATGTATAAATTATTTCAGACTTCATGCATGGGAGCACCTTCAAGTTGGCTTCTGTGTCCTTTGAACACTTAATTTCTGGCATAAAAAATAGCTCCAGGCTCATCATGTGCTTCTCTGCTACAGCTCTGAAATCAGCCATTTCTCTTAGGACCCCTGATTCCTTTTATTGGATAATGGTTTTAGAGAACAAAATGTGGGGGCCAGGTGTGCATTTTACTACCAGAGTGTCATAATTTCTAAGCCACTCTGCAGACACAGGTAGGAGATATTTATATATGCATATTCACATACTTATACACATATGTGTATACACATACATATGTATAAGTATACACATACTTATGTTTCTATATATGTATATATATGTTTCTATATATGTATGTGTGTATATATATATATATATAAATACCATATTGACATAGGGATACCACCTATTTCAAACACATACTACTACATTGCAGTCTTCCTCCTTTTCTTACTTGTAACTCCCTTCTATAAAAGTGAGAAACTTAGCTCTCATTATCCACAGTATACTTATTTATGTGCTCAGTCCACATGTACTAACCCAGACTACTGTGAGAAATTGATTCAGGCAAGAATCATCGATGGAATCTAAAGACAGTGGTTGAAAGTTTGAGGAGTAATGAGATATTTACATAATTTCTAAGTAGTTCCCCACAAAACATATATTAATGTCAGGAGGAAGAAATAGTAATCTGAGGGTAAAGAATCCTGGCAGATACTACCTTCCTCAAGTGATCAAAGGTACCACCCTCATATTAAGACAAGTTGACTTCATATGCCTCCTGACGTGAGGCATTGAAAAGGACACATCACTTCTGCCAAACGTGTGTAACCTGAATCTAATCCTGAAGATACCTCAGACAGCAAGCCCAAATTAAAAAGCATTCTACAAAATAAGTGACCTACATTGTTCAAAATTGTCATGGTCATGAAAACCAGAAAGGAACAGAAGAGCTTGCCCAGGCTGAAAGAAACTAAAGAGATGTGACAACTGAATGGAAGATACAAACCTATATGGGGGCTTCCCAGGTGGCTCAGTGGGTAAAGAATCTGTCTGCAATACAGGAGATATGGGTTCGATCCCTGGGTCAAGAAGATCCCCTGGAGAAGGGCATGGTAAACCACTCCAGTATTCTTGCCTGGAGAATTCCAGGGACAGAGGAGCCTAGTGTGCTGCAGTCCATGCAGTCACAAAGAGTCACACGTGACTGAGCACAAGGCCATCTTGACTAAGCACACATGCGCAAGGCCATCTTGACTGCTTGCCTTAACTCTGCTTTTGGCTCAGATGAGCCGACCTCTAGATTGCATTTCTCCTGTTGACTTCATGCCTCTCTGGACTGCAGAAAAACAATTGAGGGGCAATGTACATACACATTGCCCCTTCCCTTGCCTCTCTTTACCAGCTCTAAAGTGACCATGTGCCTCTGGGTGGCCCATGAAAATGATGATGCTGCAAACCATAGGTAAATAGTCCTGTAACTGCAGATTATAGCTTCTTTGATATATCCAAAGTAGCATGAGCAGGTAACCATTGTGCCAGGCGGAGAGCACAGAACATGGTAATTCACTTTACTTCTTAAGTTCACCTATGCTGCTGCTGCTAAGTCGCTTCAGGCATGTCCGACTCTGTGCAACCACATAGACGACAACCCACCAGGCTCCCCCACCCCTGGGATTCTCCAGACAAGAACACTGGAGTGGGTTGCCATTTCCTTCTCCAATGCATGAAAGTGAAAAGTGAAAGTGAAGTCGCTCAGTCTTGTCCGACTCCTAGCAACCCCATGGACTGCAGCCTACCAGGCTCCTCCATCCATGGGATTTGCCAGGCAAGAGTAAGTTCACCTATAGTAAAGGAAAAACAAAAGGGCAAATAAAAACTGGAGTGACTTGTTAGTTTATTAGATATTTGCCCTCACAGGTATACCTTAGTTTATGTATTCTATCAGCTTTGGGAAATCTTTAGCACATTAATAAATTGTATACTGCTTTTAACTGAGTGTAGTGGGCTTTCTATTTAAAGTTGAATTGAGATACATACTTTTGTAAAGGGCTTCCCTGGTGGCTCAGATGGTAAATCGTCTGCCTGCAATGTGGGAGACCAGGGTTTGATACCTGGCTCAGGAAGATCCCCTGGAGAAGAAAATGGCAACCCACTCCAGGACTCTTGGCTGGAAAATTCCATGGACGGAGGAGCCTGGTGGGCTACAGTCCATGGGGTCACAAAGAGTTGGACATGAGTGAGTGACTTCACTTCACTTCTTCACTTTTGTAAAACTAGTCATCCCGTCCTACTTTTGACAACAGAAATCTTCATGGTGTTCTTGGTGTCCAGCCTGAGACCCTAGACAGACTCCTGCTCACAGGGTCTTAAAAGGTAGAGAGTGAAAATTGGCACTGGTCATGATGCTATAGGAATCATCTGGACCAGAAAACATTCTAGAACTGGTGGAGGGGTGGGGAGACAGAGCCTTCCCAGTAACATTTTGGATTCATTTCAGTTTATTATTTTCTGTTAGTAGTTATAATTGTTTAAAACAATTAATATTTCTAAAAGAAACTATTGGTTCTTAACTCACTTAATCCAGGGTATTTCAAAAGCCACCTAGGTGCTATTTTTCATTCAGAAGATTACACAGCTGGCTAGGAAATTTGCTTCAACTTTACCATGAATGCAAGTGGCCCCTATTTTTTTAATGTGTTTTTTTGTGGAGCTGGGAAAGAAAAGGATGATACCCAGCCTGTGTGCACATCCATACAGACACCATTCAAATGACTGAACTGGAAAATACCACATGCTGATAAATTCTTTTAGAGACTTTGCTTCTGTAGTTTCTTCACTTTCATTTCTCTGCTCATAAAGTAGAAACTCATAACCTAAAATTATATTGATACAAATTTTGTCAGAGATTCCACAAATGAAATCTCACTCAATATCAAGGTTTTCACATGAGTGGCTGAAAAAAGCTGACCTGCTCCAAGGCTGTCAGAAAATCCATACTGTGTTCATGGATTGGAAGAATCAATATAGGGAAAATGAATATACTACCCAAAGCAATCTATAGATTCAATGCAATCCCTATCAAGCTACCAACGGTATTTTTCAGAGAACTAGAATAAATAATTTCACAATTTGTATGGAAATACAAAAAATCTCGAATAGCCAAAGCAATCTTGAGAAAGAAGAATGGAACTGGAGGAATCAACCTTCCTGACTTGAGGCTATACTACAAAGCCACAGTCATCAAGACAGTATGGTACTGGCACAAAGACAAAAATATAGATCAATGGAACAAAATAGAAAGCCCAGAGATAAATCCATGCACCTATGGACACCTTATCTTTGACAAAGGAGGCAAGAAATGTACAATGGAGAAAAGACAGTCTCTTTAACAAGAGACTGGGTGCTGGGAAAACTGATCATCCATTTGTAAAAGAATGAAACTAGAACACTTTCTAACACCATACCCAAAAATAAACTCAAACTGGATTAAAGATCTAAACATAAGACCAGAAACTATAAAACTCCTAGAGGAAAATATAGGCAAAACACTCTCCGACATAAATCACAGCAGGATCTTCTATGGCCCACCTCCCAGAATATTGGAAATAAAAGCAAAAATAAATAAATGGGGCCTAATTAAAATTAAAAGCTTCTGCACAACAAAGGAAACTATAAGCAAGGTGAAAAGACAGCTTTCCGAATGGGAGAAAATAATAGCAAATGAAGCAACAGACAAAGAATTAATCTCAAAAATATACAACTCAATTCCAGAAAAATAAACAACCCAATCAAAAAGTGGGCCAAAGAACTAAATAGACATTTCTCCAAAGAAGACATACAGATGGCTAACAAACACATGAAAAGATGCTCAACATCACTCATTATCAGAGAAATGCAAATCAAAACCACAATGAGGTACCATTTCACGCCAGTCAGAATGGCTGCGATCCAGAAGTCTACAAGCAATAAATGCTGGAGAGGATGTGGAGAAAAGGGAACCCTCTTACACTGTTGGTGGGAATGCAAACTAGTACAGCCACTATGGAGCACAGTGTGGAGATTCCTTAAAAAGCAGGAAATAGAACTGCCATACGACCCAGCAATCCCACTGCTGGGCATACACACTGAGGAAACCAGAATTGAAAGAGACACATGTACCCCAATGTTCATCACAGCACTATTTATAATAGCCAGGATATTTAAGCAACCTAGATATCCATCAGCAGACAAATGGATAAGAAAGCTGTGGTACATATATATAATGGAATATTACTCAGTCATTAAAAAGAATACATTTGAATCAGTTCTAATGAGGTGGATGAAACCCGAGCCTATTATACAGAGTGAAGTGAATTGAAGTGAAGTCGCTCAGTCTCGTCCGACTCTTTGTGAACCCATGGACTGTAGTGAAGTAAGTCAGAAAGAAAAACACCAATACAGTATACTAATGCATATATATGGAATTTAGAAAGATGGTGACGATAACCCTGTATGTGAGACAGCAAAAGAGACACAGATGTATAGAACAGTCTTTTGGACTCTGTGGGAGAGGGCAAGGGTGGGATGATATGGGAGAATGGCATTGAAACATGTAAATTATCATATGTGAAACGAATCGCCAGTCCAGGTTTGATGCATAAGACAGGGTGCTCGGGGCTGGTGCACTGGAATGACCCAGAGGGATGGGATGGGGAGGGAGGTGGGAGAGGGGTTCAGGATGGGGAATACATGTATACCCGTGGCAGATTCATGTCAATGTATGGCAAAACCAATACAATATAGTAAAGTAAAAAAAATAAATAAGAAATAAAAAATAATAATAATCAGAAAAAAAAGAAAAAGAAAATCCATGCCAGCCGGGAGCTGGGAGACTGATGGCTGCAGCCAGCCCCACAACCTTTGTGCCAGTTTGGCCAAGCTTTCCTTCAGTCTTCCTCATCCTTCATGGGTGACACGTGGCTCTGTCGACTAGGCGTCAAGAGGCTGCCACCCGCTGGCCCTGGGCCTCAGCTTCTGGTGGGGGATCAGAGAATTTCTCAGGCACCTTTTCTGTTTTTATTTAATGGGGCCTTTCTACACAAACACAAGGTATAGATAAACACAGCCCTGGCGACTGGCCGAGGAGGAAATGAGTAGACAGTCACTGTGTTGACATTTCTGTTTCCAAACCTAATCATTTGTTTGTTTAACTGATGGTTGTTAACATATCACAACTGAGCTTGAGAAAGTGATAAATCGGGTGCGTGTTTATTCTCTTGTCTCTGATGCAAAATGAGTTTTGAACAACCACTTTTTGATGTGCCCAGATCCTCCAGTGGGGCAAGAGGGGGAAATGAATGATGCCCCTAGTAGGCGGAGTCCCACCACGTGGCAAGGTGCTTTGAAGTTCCGGGTACCCTCAGCACTGACCAGGTTTCCAAACCGAAGAAGGATGCATCTTGGAAACCCATCCAGGTCTTCCTAAGCATTACCAAGTGGTCTCAAAGATTATTAAAACCAAATTGTAATGCTTTTTTTTAACCTCTGTTGCTGGAAACGAAGAGACGTAAGTGGTTCTCTGGGAATAGCTCACTGCTTCCTTGTCACTTTGGTGCCTGGCTCATGGGGTGCTTGTGGCTGTTGAATATGTAAAAATACCAAGAAGCATGCCTGGAAGGTGGCAATAGCAGGAGCTTCCTCACAGGGCTTTCGCGAGTGTTAGATTCCGAATTCAGAGAAGGCGATGGCACCCCACTCCAGTACTCTTGCCTGGAAAATCCCATGGATGGAGGGGCCTGGTGGGCTGCAGTCCATGGGGTCGCTAGGAGTCGGACACGACTGAGCGACTTCACTTTATTTTTTCACTTTCATGCATTGGAGAAGGAAATGGCAACCCACTCCAGTGTTCTTGCCTGGAGAATCCCAGGGATGGGGGAGCCTGGTGGGCTGCCATCTATGGGGTTGCACAGGGTTGGACACGACTGAAGCGACTTAGCAGCAGCAGCAGCAGCAGCAGCAGATTCCGAATTTATACCTGTCAAGTGTCTAGAACAGTTCCTGGGTCATACTGAACACTCAAGAAATATTAGCGACTGTTATAATTATTATCTTTTTCAGGTCATCTGTGGGCAGGTTTGCTGCTGGTTTCAACATAGAGTAGGTGCTCGATAAATGGTAGCTATAATTATTCTATAATCTTATGCTTGGCAGGTAATAACTCCTCAATACATATTAGCATCATTACTATTAAAGTTATTACTGCACTAAGAAAATGCCCAAGAATATCCTGTTTCATTGGGCTGAAGACGTTTTCCAAAGTAGATGATCCGGCAAGTGTCACCACTGTATTTATTCCCCTGTGATGTCTTCTGAGAGAATTAACTGTGTTGAGATCTCCTTGATGTGGTTGCCTTTAGCCTGATTGCAGTGTCTAGTACAGTGAAGCTGCATTTCCCTGTGTCTCCAGCAGGGGCTGATGACTACCCCTCAGATTTCAGCCTCAACATTTTAAGATTGGAAGCTTGGAATTCAGGGAAACAAATAATGGTTGTACTTGGTCCATGATGGAACTTGTGTAAAATGAATTGGCCCACGGCAAGGAATGCTGTAGGTGTGGTGCCCTGACTATTTTTGTGAGAGTATTTAAAGCTGAAAATCTCTTGTTTTTGTCTGTTGGGTCACTTAGCAGATGTTTGAGAGTCTACTATCTGCAAGGTGCTCAGCTAAGTCCTCTGGGAATGGATGATAAGGAAAAGTAGAAAATAGATATTAACCTTGCCCTGGGTTTTTCTTTTTCTATAGGCACACACACAGGAAAAGTGGTTTTCATGGTATTTCATTCAGAAAAATAGAGCTTCTGTTTATTAAAACAGACTTTCTTTTTTAAAAGTATATCAGCAAGATGAAAGCAAAGATATATAGTACAAGTCAGAATATAACATTCAAATGGACCTTGGGATGGTGAGGTGGAGGTGAATCCAGGTGCTGCGATGTCTCTCCCTCCCCCATCTGAAATAGTCTTCACAAAGTACTGAATTTACTAGGAGGATATTTAGTTTCACAAAAGAAGGCAGAAATAAAACGACCAAGTAAAATGAACAATCTGGAAATTTTCCTACTGTAGCTTTCATGTAGCAATGATATATATCTCAGTTTTCTAACCTGTCCTTTGTATCTTATATAGAAGATGAAATCTTCTTCAGCATCACCAGGAATGTTGCCATGAATCCCACTAGGGCAAGAGGAATATATTAATAAATATGCATTCATTTGTGCATGACCACTTCCTATAGGGAAAGCCTGATGTACAGGGAGGAACATGGGACCTCTATGAGCCTGAATCTTTTCATCTGTGTGATGGGATTGTTGCGAAGGTCCTAGGAGGCAGGGTAGGTGAAAAAGCACTTGTAGACTCTTAATATACAAATATGGAGGGGTGGTTAAGGGGTTAATGCTTTTCCAAGTATTGGTTTTATATTTGGAAACATTATGGTTTATTATGCAGCATCTGAGCGACTTCACTTTTCACTTTCATGCATTGGAGAAGGAAATGGCAACCCACTCCAGTGTTCTTGCCTGGAGAATCCCAGGGATGGCGGAGCCTGGTGGGCTGCCGTCTATGGGGTCACACAGAGTCGGACACGACTGAAGCGACTTAGCAGCAGCAGCAGCAGGGCTTCCCAGGTTGGGCAGTGGCAAAGAATCTGCCTGCCAATGCAGGAGACACAAGAGACGCAGGTTCAATCCCTGAGTTGGAAAGATCCCCTGGAGAAGGAAATGGCAATCCATACCAGTATTCTTTCCTGGAAAATTCCATGGACAGAATAGCCTGGCAGGCCACAATCCATGGGGTCACAAGGAGTCGGACACAACTGAGCACGCACCCCATGCTATGCAATACAGCATCTGTCCATCTATGTAAGTTGGAAATATCAGTATTTGTATTACCAGAGATCAGATATTTGGTTGCTTTAAAATCTACAGAATTCAGCTGGATTTCCTCAACTTTTATTTTTATTTATTTTTTATAATGCTTGTGTAAGCATGTGGGAAGAATAAGTATTTACAAGAGATCGTGATTTGCCCTTTAAAAAACAAAATATTGGACAAGCATCTGCCTGTCTTATTTGTTCAAGTGTTGTCAACATTCTTTGATGGTGGTTTTTTATCAGTTCATCATCACCACCGAAAAGTACATCACTGAAATCTAGATTTAGTAACAAAGCAAGGCAGGACATACCAATTGACATTTGTACATTTTTTTTATTCCCATTTTGTGCAAAGCTAACTTAAGATGCCAATGACTCATAAAACATATTGTTTAAACATGTTCAGATTGCTAACAGACCATACTGTTATGCCTTTTAGATTCCAATAAACCATATGAAAATGCTAATTATTGAGTCTACATTAATTTGTATAAATTATGCAAATTGAGTAGCAATTAAGCATTACTGTGGTTGAGGTGGATTCCATGCTATTTTTTAACTTAATGTTGGACTGACATAGACTCTGTTCACTAAAATAAATTGTTTTATTGTTGAGTGTTTACAAAGCAATTGCTGATGGTAATTGGTTGTAGATGACACTATTGTGCATTTCAGTAAGATTTATTTAACCATATGCACCACAACCAAAACACACACAGAAAGAATGGTCAAGGCATGGATTTATGGCAGTTCATTCAGAAAAAAAATAGAGCTTCTGTCCATTAACAGAGGCATTCTTTATGAAAGTTACTTTAGAAAGATGAAACAAATAAAGGTAAACGGAGAGCACCTGAGAGATGTAGTTAATAATATTTGAAAAAAGTAGAATGTAGCAAGAGGTCAAGGCATCTCATTCAGTCTTTTGAGCAGAATATGAGGAAGTAAGTGTAATTTTGGATGCCTCCTAGGTTTGTGGATGAGACATGCAACCCTGATTGGGTAAAACCAGTTGTGTGTGTTTTTATTTGGGCACATAATGGTTTTTCCCAAATCACTTAGGAATATTCAAGCAGATATAGCGTGCTTGAATGCACTCCTGTGTGTGTGTTTGTGTTTAGCAGTGAATAGCACACCATCATTATACTCTATCAAATGTAAGTTAAATTAAGTGTTGGTGTCTTGGGAGCAGCTTAGCCAGTTTTCAGTGGTGGTTCCCAGAGGGCTAACTTTGGAAGACATCATCTCAACCCATTTGTTTGGGAAACAGGAATCTGCAGTCCTGTTCTGTTATCTCTGAACAGAACTCAAGGCCATCTTTCTGTCTCTGAAATTCAGATTGCATTTTTCAGATGCAAAGGTTAAACACGTTGATGCGATAATTATGAAAGGAAAATAAATCCTTTCTTTTGCCAAAAATTATTGTGTGAAGGAGTGTGTGACTCATGATTTGCAAATGTTGGTAATGGCTTTAATGTTGAAATGTGGCATTGTGGTGTTGAGTAGATCATGTCAATCTTTGGTAATGTATTTCATTTTAGCTTCTCTAATTGGCAATGAATTTGGGGAATCTAGATTCATAGCAAGTGATCTTCCTGAGAGTTTAACCAAAATAAGGAGAATATGTTATGGATTTCCCACTAAGGTCATATTTATGCCATTATTCTAATAAGAACTTTAGCAAGACAGATCTACAAATTGATTAGTTTTACTGCCTTCATAAATTTATTTTCCATAATCTTGAAACCGATTTTCATTTGCTTTGGGTTAAAATATATCAGTACTCTTAAAAATGTGAAGAGTAAATCATTATATTCAGTATTTGTTACTTAATACCTTAATAATGAATGATAAATCCCCTGAAGCACTTTTTCAGTTAAATTTTATGGTTTGACATACAGCTCAGTACATCCTTTGGTTTTCTTTTACAAGCCACACTTAAATTGTAATCTCTGTTGTTTAGGTAAAAATTGCTTAGTCATGTCCCACTCTTTGGGACCCCATGGCCTGTACAGTCCATGGAATTGTCCAGGTCAGAATACTGGAGTGGGTAGCCTTTCCCTTCTCCAGGGGATCTTCCCAACCCAGGGATCGAATCCAGGTCTTTCGCATTGCAGGCAGATTCTTTACCAGCTGAGCCACAAGGGAAGCCCAGATTTCCCTCTGCTCCAGCTAAATTCATCGGAGGAAAATGAGATTTTAGAACATGGTCTGGACTTTGAAAATTTCATTCATACTAACTCATTAGGTCATGTCGAGCCAAAGGATTTGAGAGGAATTTAGCCTTTGGTGAAAGGAGTATATATGGGGATATGGGTCTGAGCTTTGTTGCCTTCCTCAGATAGGATAACTGGGTGCTATGGTGGGCCAGCCCTGAGCCAAGAGACCAAAGACCTCTGTCTAGCACCAGCTTCCTGGATTTAGGCAGGTTGTTCAAAACTCTCTGTGCCCATGTATCCTCATCCATGGTGAAGCTCTTTGGAAATCTGTAAAGGATGTGTAAATGCACAGATGACGTATGACTTAGCTAATAGAGCAAGGTTTTGCAAAGCAGGCATCACGTGTTGGTTAAAGATCTAACTCTAGCACCAGATAGCACTCCCCCTGTTGAGATGTGCAGTCATGGATGTGTCATTTAGGTCTTTTGGCCTCAGGTTCCGTGTCTGTGAAATAACAGTATCCACCTTTTAAGATTGTTTTAAGTATCCAACCAATTGTTGTGTGGCACGTAAAAGGCACTTAATAGAGGTTAGCTGCTACTCCTGGGACACACGGTGTTAATGATGACAGAATAAAACTACTTCTACTTTGATAGGTACTGAAAGATGTCTGATAAAGTTTTATTTCTTTTGTATTCATTGCCTACCTCCCAGGAGTCTAGATCCTCACAACTTGATGAAATTCTCTAGGCTATCCTAGATTGGCCAGCATAGTTCTGTTTTGTTTCTAAATCAGGGATCCCGTCTCGTGATCTGTTTGCTCACTGGAATAGGATGGCTCCACAAGGGACATCCTGAGAGGTTGTATAAAGAAATGATAAAAAAAAAAAAAAAGCATGGTTCTGTGGTTCAAGAGACATGAATGCAGATGCCTGCTCTTCCCCTTACTGGCCAGGAGACCTTGGAAAAGTTGCTTCAATTCTTCATGCCTCAGTTTCCTCATTAGTAGAATGGAGATACCTAATGGTACCCAAGACATAGGACTCTTGATTGTGAGGTGATTGACACAGAGACTTGCCATAATACTTCATCATGATCACTGCTCCCATTATCACTGTGGTTATTCTTCTAAAGATAATATTTTGATTAACAATTATCAGTACATCTGAACTCTGGAGACTGGCATTTCATACACAGCATTAACTCATACGCAGCTTTGTTTTTTCATTTTACCTTGTTACCCCAGGTCCTGTAAAAGTTATTTCAAAACCAAAAGAGGAGACATTGACCTGGCCTAATTTTTTCTTTGCCACCATGAACTTTGGTCTCTGTACGTGACTCATAGATACCCATTATGACATCTGCACTTTTGTTTAAAACAGACTAAGCCAATAGAAAAAAAAAAGATATTTACCCATCTCAGTGAGCAGTGAAATCTGAATCTATAGCTTGCAATTGAAACTATTTTTTCCAAAGCCTTGGAGGGCTGTTAATCAGTCTGGTGTAAACAATTTATTGTTAAAGTCCTAGAATATTTGCATTTTAATTAAGGAAAAGTTTAATTAAACTGGAAACTTTACTCAGAAAAGGCAAATTTGGGCAGCTAGTGCCCTTGCATGCTAAGGCACTTCTTCAAAGATGCCACCTACTCCAGGAATTCTGTGCTTGTGTAAGACCACATGCATGCGTACATGCTAAGTCACTTCAGTCATGTCTGACTGTTTGTGACCCATGGGGGGATCTTCCCAACCCAGGGATCAAACCCTCATTTCTTATGTCCCCTGCATTGGCAGGCAGGTTCTTTACCACTAGAGCCACCTGGGAAGCCCCCAAATGGCATATGAGTCTGTCTTGCTAACTTAGGTGAAAATGTCTCTCAGGAGCCTTTGGGGACCCTTGGGGGAGGGAGGCTGACCCCTGAAAGGCTGCAGACTGACTAGGGGCTGAAATGTTTTAGACAGACAGATAAGGAGATGACAAATCAAAATATCTTTTGTGTGGCTAAGTTAGATATTGAAAATATTTATGCCTACCTTGACCGTGAAAAATAAATTTGATAGTCCTGAAATTAAATATTTTTGCTAAATAGCCTCATCAACAATTGCTCAGCATGACCTGGAGGTGTGGAAGTGGCCCAGGACCTCTAAAAGGGAGGAGGCAACTTTCAGGCCAAAGTTCTGCCCCTGAAAAGCTGTGTGACCTTGGCCAGGCCATAGAATAAAGATTGTAGAGCTCACACCTCTTTGGACTTTGGTGTCTCCAGCAGTGAAATGCAAATGGTAACTTTTGCCCTGCCCACTCCACAGAGGTTGTGTGATGTTCAAAGGATATCACGCATCTAGAGACACATGCAAACATAAACACAGGACGTGTGTGATACCATTTAAAAATATTTTGGTAAGATGTCTGAGCAAATTTAACAGAAAGTACAAAAACGGAATTATTTAACCTGTAGGGGGAAGTTGCTTTTGTTTCTAAATGTAGTCATGAGATTGAAAATTCTTAATATCCTGCAAGCAAATTCAGTAGAAAGGGAAACAGATATCAAAAAGAGGGCCTGGTGAAGCAGGAGTGAAGTTCAAGGACGGACAGAGCTTGGGACAGTGGTCTGTATACACAGGGACAAACATTTTCCAAACATCCAGGCCCTTGGTTATGAGAGATCAAAGATAAGGCTTTCTGAGATGATTTGCATGGTTCAGGTGTAAGCCACTGAGAGCCTGCTCTGCGATGGAAGCTGAGGGATTGGAAGTTAAAGGAGGAGGAAGAGATGCCTAAATTTGGTTTGTCCACCATGTTCTATCTCAAGAATGCTTATGTAATTGGGAGCCCTTGGATCCTGCCATGGCGCTTCAGGGAAAATAACACTGCAGTGGAGGTCCTTGTTTATTTCTAGGAGCTTTGACTGAGGTTCATTCTGGCCAGCCCCTGGCGGCAGCTCTGCGTCTCCTCCCTGCTGCTTAGCTCCCAGCTGTGGCGAGAGCTCAGCTCTGTTGGGGACGTGGGAATAATGAGGGAGGCCCCTTTGTCCCATCCTCCTGAAATGAAGCACTGAGAGAAGAGGGGGAAAAGGCAGTGGGTTAGTGAAAAGCAGAAATGGCCCCATCAGTAGCATAAGATTAAACAATTCTCACATCTAATGATAGGAAAGGAGGCATTTTCTGTGAGGCAGGCTCTGATAGCCATGTCCTTGTGTTCCCGCACAGGACGTGAGGGGGTGTAGGTGGTTTGCAATGAAGTAAGTTAAGATAGACTCAGAAGTGGGCCATCTTTCTCCTCCCCCAAAGGCAGATTGAGGTGTGATTAGACCAACCTCCCACCTACTATCAGAGTCTCTTAGAGACATTGACAGATGTTTGACTCAATCCAAGAAAATCTACCCTTTCTGATATAGGAACTCTTTACCAAGAGTTGAAATCAAATAGATGTTATGGGGTATGTATTGAATGTTTGGGCTTCCCTGGTAGCTCAGACGGCAAAGAATCCACTTGCAGTGTGGGAGACCTGGGTTCAATCCCTGGGTCAGGAATATCCTCTGTAGGAGGGCATGGCAACCCACCCTAGTATTCTTGCCTGGAGAATCTCACGGACAGAGGAGCCTGGCAGGCTACAGTTCACAGGGTTGCAAAGAGTCAGACATGACTGAGCGACTAAGCACACACACACTGAATATTTACTATGTGAAAGGTGCTGGCCCTCACACAATTCCAACCGCCTCCCACCCCGGACAACTAGAAACATACAGATTGCTGGGCCCTGCCCCAGACTTTCTTGGTTCACTGGATCTGGGTCAGAGCCCCAGAGGCTGTTTACACAGTTTTCAAGATCTACTGTGTTGTGATCTGCTTTTTTTTAACCCCTTAAGATCTGCTGGATCATTGAAAAAGCAAGAGAATTCCAGAAAAAACATCTATTTCTGCTTTATTGACTATGCCAAAGTCTATGACTGTGTGGATCACAATAAACTGTGGAAATTCTTCAAGAGATGGGAATACCAGACCATCTGACCTGCCTCTTGAGAAACCTGTATGCAGGTCAGGAAGCAACAGTTAGAACTAGACATGGAACAACAGACTGGTCCCAAATAGGAAAAAGAGTACATCAAGGATGTATATTGTCACCCTGCTTATTTAAATTCTATGCAGAGTACATCATGAGAAACGCTGGGCTGGAAGAAGCACAAGCTGCAATCAAGATTGCCAGGAGAAATATCGATAACCTCAGATATGCAGATGACACCACCCTTATGGCAGAAAGTGAAGAAAAACTAAAGAGCCTTGATGAAAGTGAAAGAGGAGAGTGAAAAAGCTGGCTTAAAGCTCAACATTCAGAAAACGAAGATCATGGCATCTGGTCCCATCACTTCATGGGAAATAGATGGGGAAACAGTGGGAACAGTGGCTGACTTTATTTTGGGGGGCTCCAAAATCACTGCAGATGGTGACTGCAGCCATGAAATTAATAGACACTTACTCCTTGGAAAGAAAGTTATGACCAACCTAGACAGCATATTCAAAAGCAGAGACATTACTTTGTCAACAAGTGTCCGTCTAGTCAAAGTTTTTTCCAGTAGTCACATATGGATGTGAGAGTTGGACTATAAAGAAAGCTGAGTGCTGAAAAATTGATGCTTTTGAACTGTGGTGTTGAATAAGACTCTTGAGAGTCCCTTGGACTGCAAGGAGATCCAACCAGTCCATACTAAAGGAGATCAGTCCTGAGTGTTCATTGGAAGGACTCATGTTGAAACTGAAGCTCCAATACTTTGGCCACCCAATGTGAAGAGCTGAGTTGTTTGAAAAGACCCTGATGCTGGGAAAGATTGAAGGCAGGAGAAGAAGGGGACGACAGAGGATGAGATGGTTGGATGGCATCACGGACTCAATGGACATGAGTTTGGTTTAACTCCTGGAGTTGGTGATGGACAAGGAGGCCTGGTGTGCTGCAGTCCATGGGGTCACAAAGAGTCGGACACGACTGAGCGACTGAACCGAACTGAAAGTTTGAGAAGTACATTGGTGCTTCTAACGGGCCCTGTAGCCTTGCTATTCCAAGTGTGGTCCAGGGGTTAAAAAAAAATGCAAAGCCCATTGATGTGCTTGGCAGACCAATTGGATCCTGATCTGTCAAGACCAGCTTTTAAAAAGACTGGGCTTCCCTGGTGGTCCAGTGGTTAAGAATCTGCCTACCAATGCAGGGGATGTCGGTTCAATCCCTGGTTCGGGAACTAAGATCCCACATTCCATGGGAAACTTGTGCACTGCAATAAAGACCCAGTGCAGCCAAAAAAAGTGATAAAGCAACCCTCAATCCCCAAATTACTAATTATGAATCCTTACAGGGGCAAAATCTAGTGCTAGATGCCCTGTGTGCCTTATCCCATTTAGTCCTGACAAGGACTTATTAAATGAAGACAACCTCCATTTTACAGATGAAACAACTGAGCCTCAGAAAAGAGATCACTCAGGCTATGCGCATGTGTGCTCCGTCGCTCAGTTATGTTTGATTCTTTTGTGACCCCACAGACTGTATAGCCCCCCAAGCTTCTCTGTGCATGGGATTTCCCAAGGAAGAATACTGGACTGGGTCACCATTTCCTTCTCCAGGGGATCTTCCTGACCCAGGATTGAACCTGCATCTCCTGTATCTCCTACATTACTGCTGAGTGGGAAGTCCCCACTCAGGGTGCACAGCTAAGGAAATGGCTCCAGGTCTGAAAGCAGGTGTGGCTGATCTTAAAGTCCCGTGACTTCTCTTTGCTACCATCCTCTTTCCCTTAATAGCTATGCAGTATCCACTCTGAAGACATTCATTTGATATTCAAACTATCTGCCCTCTGTCAGTCATGTCCCTTTCTGGTCCCTCTTTGACGTGTTCTCAGCTAAACAGAATCTTTATGGCTCCACACAGATAAACAGACAGCCTCTGCCAACTAGATTTTTTTTTTTGATCCTCCAATAAACATGTGGTGGATTATAGGACTGTCATTTTTCTTAAACTCTAGGCAGTCTTCAAATTTAGTTTGTTGTAGGATAATTATAGGCAGAGAAATCAGTATCATGTATTAAGCCTTATTATATACCTTGTGCTTACCTGTTTGCTTTTTTAACTCTGCTTACCACCCTGAAGGTAAGAATTATCTTCCCCATTTTACCAATAACAACTAGAGACATTACTGACCCACTCAGTATCATACAGCTAGAGAGAGCCTGGGTGTGATCGGAAGCCAGCTCCCTGGGATTCCAAGGCCGTTCTCTTTCCCCTGTGCCGTACTGCCTCTCAGTTTCCTCATCTGTGAAATGGGCACAGTAAAAGCCATTACACACAAATCATAATACCTGGCATTCATGTGGTGGTCAATACTGGTAGCTATGTTTTGTTTTTATTATTTTGATGAGACTCAATGTGGACTGGAAGCAGAATAGATCCACTGAAATTCTCCACCAGAGTCCCCACTCCTCCCCCTACCCAAGAATCTCTAAGATTGAAATATATCCTCCCTAGCCTACAGTTGGGATTCCCTGGTGGCTCAGCTGGTAAAGAATCTGCCTGCAGTGTGGGAGACCTGGGTTTGACCCCTGGGTTGGGAAGATTCCTTAGAGAAGGGAAAGGCTACCCATTCCAATATTTGGCCTGGAGAATTCCATGGACTGTGTAGTCCATGGGGTTACAAAGAGTTGGACACGACTGAGCGACTTTCACACAGCTTACAGTTTGGACATACGTGTCTTCAGGTTAGTAGCTTTCACTCTTGCCCTCACAACTTCAAAGAGTACCATTTGCTCCCCATTGATGAAGGGCAAATGCCACATGTCACTTTGAAAGTTTCAGTGTTACATTCTGCTTGTACTTGAAGGACAGGATCTGAGTCGCTAGATATGAGACGTCATTTGTTTTCTTCTCCCATAGCCCACCACACCAGCTTGTTTCAATTAGAAATAACTGTAGGGCATCTGCCAAAAGTATGTGCACTTTCGTTAATCTGGGGTTAGTCAAGAGAATGGCAAAGGGGTTTATATATTACATTTGCTAATAAAGAGAAATGTTAAATATAAACAGTATTTCAAGATGAGGACGAAAATGAAATACCTAAAACCTTACCAAGTCCAGCTGGTTCATATTTACATTGCCAGAAGGAGGGATTAGGGAAGCACTGCAAATGCGCACCACCTTCTGAATTCTTAAAATTAAAGGGACAAATCGTTATCTGCCATGAGCTGCATGCCAGAGGGGGAAACGCTAACGATATCAGCAGGAACAAAGACCATCACTGACCAGCTCAAGATTGACTGTTTTTTTTCATTTTCTCTGATTCTGAAAGAATGAATCCCATTAAATTGCATTATAAGATAGGACCAAAATATAACAAAGAAAAGCCACTCCAGTCACAGATGTCAGGTTTCTACTCCTCACAGCAGAGATCTTCCTGGAGTATCATTCACATCAACCCAGCCCTTCCCTCCCTGGAGCAGACACCACTTCCTGGGGGTAAATGAAGCATTTTTGGTAGCTGCTTTCCCTGTTGGCCTCAGGTCACCAGGGTCCCATTCAGTTAGTTACTGCTTCAGGACACTTAACGGTGCCCTAGTGGCCCAGAGTGAATGAATGCAGCTTCTGAAACGTCCTAACTACCAGGAGAAGCCTGAGTACTGGGAAAATCGGTTTCCTCCTACGGTGCGCCAAACACACACCAAGACATACTCCAGAAGCTTCCAGAATCCTCTTACTTCCAATGCAGAGCTATGAAGCAGCCATACTGTGTATCTTGGTTAGTAAGAATCACTGATATCTTTGAGGAAAGTTGCCAAGATGTATGGAGAAAAAAGGGGAAAGGAAAGGTCTACAGATTTAAGACCTTTCAGCTACACCAGATGCTTTTGAAAAGAAAGAACTCAGTCATTCAAACAGCCTGATTTTATAAAGTGACATTTTAGATTATGATATGACATTGCAGATTTGACATGATTGTGCTAATTGTGAGAAAATATGCTACTCTGATCAGACTAAAAGGAAGGAAATAAAAAGACATTGTGGTTCTACTTGTAATAAAGAAAAGCTCATCCTCACAGCTTTTTGATTGTTGCCATAGCTATCTCTTCAACATGGCATGTATAATACACTTAACATTGCATTACCAGTAGCCTGTTGCGTGCTTATTGTTAAAAGAAATTTAACTTACAAGCTTTCGTACGGGTGGTTCTCCTAATTCTGATTCTTCATGTTGACTGGCATGGGACAAGGAGCTGGACTGTATTTAACTGGTTTTATTGTGACGTGAGTATGATGGATGTGACAAGGGCCTCTATTATTCTCTGGAGAGCGTGGCCATTAATGAAGCTATTAGCTGAGCTAAGGGAAGTGAAGAAAATAGGGAAATTACCATTATTCTGAAGCCATTAAGTTGTAATCCACCACTTTCTCTCCTTTCTCAGGAAGGCATCTTCTTTTTAAGGCCTCCCTGACTGTCCTTTAAAGATTCATTAATTCATTAACTTTCCAAGGAGATGGGGGTGGATGGCAGAGTTAAAATTTTAATCAGTCCAGCATATCATATTATTACCATTCTGCTGGTGTCTGCGTTCATTGCCTGGCACATCAGGTTAATTTTAAACAAACCGCGTTATAGCAGATGTTGTTCTGTTCCACGGGTAACAGAGAGAGCTTCCATTTGTAGAGGATTTCAGAATTCACAGAGCTCTTTTAGGCTCAGTAGGTACACAGGGCAGGCTCTGTGGTCCTGTTACAGATGAGCGAACTGGTGCTCAATGAACCTAAAGGGCCTAAGGAGTGGCGGTGAGCTGGGTGGAAGTGGGCTTCACACTTCCATCCTCCTGGAACCTCTGCTTTATGACCTGTGCCTTCTCCACGTGTATTCTTTACCGGAAAAGGAAACCAAACTCTAGTGAGCACAGCTCTTTGGAAAATGAATGACTTGTGTTGTATTCTGTGCTCAGTGTATGCCACCCATCATTAAATCTCTCTTTAGTCAGAGGCTAACCAGAGCTAGGCATGTTTTGTTCAACAATGGTCGTGTGCTAGTTTTGGCTCCTAGGAGCATAGTCTGCTACTTCCTCATTTATTTTGAGGACAGGCATTGCTGGGTACGCGAGTCATATATGCAGCACCAGGAAGCATGGTCTGTGGGTGGTTTCAGTTGCCTCCAAAAAAGGGTTTTTTTTTTCATAGTCAAATTGAGTGAAGTCTTGTTGTTGTTTAGTTGCTAAGTCGTATCTGACTCTTTGCCACTGCATGGACAGTAGACAGCCAGGTTCCTCTGTCCATGGCATTTCCCAAGCAAGTATACTGGAGTGGGTTGTCATTCCCTTTTCCAGGGGATCTTCCCAACCCAGGGTTTGAACCTGTGTCTCCTGCTTTGGCAGGTGGATTCTTTACCGCTGTGCCACCTGGGAAGCCCTGTGTCTACTTCTTGGCAAAGCAGAGTGTCCTTGAAGACATAGACCTGGGTCCTAAGCCCTTAGGAAGTCATCATTTCCCAAGCCGCGTTTAGAATACTTTCTCCTTTAGAGAGGGGATGGTAACTCACTCCAGTATTCTTGCCTGGACGGAGGAGCCTGGCAGGCTACAGTCCACAGGGTCTTAAAGAGCCAGACACGACTGAGTGACTAACACTTTCACTTTTTTCTCCTTTAGAGGGAGGTGCAGTTGGTCCCTTGCCGAGTCATGGAGGTACTCAGGAAATTTGCCCCCAGGAACCCAGGCCTCAGCTCACTATCCTAGCATGCCCCCAGATGGAGTTTTCAAACCCAGGAGTGAAGGTGCATTGCACATGTAATGATTACACACTTCAAGGTAGCTTGTCTACACCGGGGCATGGTTCTTTCAAAAGGGAGGTAGTGGATCCACAGCGCCCCCCTTTGGTTGGTATCCATCTGTGCACATACGTTCTGTTGGGCTGAAGGGCAGTCAGAGGACAGTAGGAAGTGGGATGGGAACTGAAACTTAAGAATATTTCTCGTCTTATTTTTATGAGTTTCCCTTGGTGGAGCGAGAGCCTAGCCCCAAAGAGCAATTCAGTACGTATTTGTTACAGAAATGCACGAGAAGGACAAGGACATTGGTGAGAGTTCAGCCAGCCATCAGTATTCTTGGGGCCATCCTCGTCTTCTTCACCAGAGTCCACGTGTGGAAATGGAGCTGGGTCCCCCGCATCACTTGGTGAATCACTTGGGGTAGAGCTGCAATGAAATCCCACATTCCCCTCAGGCCCGAATCTCACCACCTGGCCTTGGCATCATAGTGTGAGATAATGCTTTCCTGACACTTTCCCGACAACTTTTCATACTCTGCACGCAGAGCCGTGGCTAGAGTGTGGGCTTCCTGAATTCTAGACCCTGGCTGTTCAAAGCAACTCATAGATCAGCAGTGCCAGCCTTGCTTGGTGTAGCTTGTTAGAGACACCCAGCATCAGCCCAGCCCAACCCCCTGAGCTTCCAGCAGTATCACAAGACCTGCAGGTGACGTAGATGTCGCACGTTAGTGCACACTGATGATAAAGCTTGACGTCCATTGAAACCTAAATCTTGTAGCAAATGAGCAAAGCTTACGTCCTTTTGCTTTACTTTTGAAAAAGAATGGAAAGGGAGCTGATCTTTAAAAAACATATATTTTATATTAGAGTATAGTTGGTTTACAATTTTGTGTTAGTTCAGGCGTACAGCCAAGTGATTCTTCTATACATATGCATATATCCATTTTAAAAATGTTTATTTTATATTGGAGCATAGTTGATTAACAATGTTGTGTTATTTTCAATTGTACAATAAAGTAATTCGATTATACATATACATATATCTACACATATTCATTCTTTCCCCTTATATGTTATTTCCCAATATTGGATATAGTTCCCTATGCTCTACAGTAGGACCATATCTATTTTATATATAATAGTGTGTATCTGTTAATCCCAAACTCCTAATTTATCCCTTCTCCATCCTTTTCCCCTTTGGTAATCATAAGTTTGTTTACTTTGTGAGTCTGTTTTCTTTCTGTTTTGAAAATAAGCTCATTTGTATCAGTTATTTTTTTTTCAATTCCACATATAAGTGCTAACTAACGTGTGATATTTATCTTTCTCTGTTTGACTTAACTTCATTGAGTATGATGACCTCTGGGTCCATACATGTTGCTGCAAATGGCAATATTTCATTCTTTTATGGATGAGTAGTATCCCATTGTATACACACACACACACCACATCTTCTTTATCCATTCATCTGTCATTGGACATTTAGCTTGCCGGGGCTGATTTTGACTGAGCCCCAGTACCCAAATGTTCTTGGCTTATTAGAGACATGTTTGTCAGCCTTCCAACTACCCTGTGTGATAAGCATTAGATTTCTCGTTTTACAGGCAGGGAACCGAGGCTGAAGGGCACAAAGCAGCATGCCTATGGTCCCAGGGGATCTGGCAAACCTGGGATTTGAACCCACTTTTGTGAGACAAGGTTCTAAAGCCTTCCTAGGATAGCATGCAGTAGGAGGCAGCAGAGAGACACCATTTGGAAGACACAGAATAACCTAGTTCTTCAGGGGATATCTCTGGAGGAATGATGTCATTATTGTTATTTACTAGCCCCAATGATTAGAGTGATGTTTTTTATAGCAGCTTTCAGCATCTGCTGATAAACATGCAAGAATCGTTATTTGGTGGTATTGTGAAAAATCCCGTTGGGCTCAAAAGGTGTTTGAGGATAGATGCTTCAGCTGAGTGCTCAATTATCTGCTCATCTTACTTTCCACTCTTTATGAACAGGGTTAAAGTAGGTGATCAAACCCTTTGCTGCCACCATCTCTTTCATTTATTTATTTTTGTCCCTCCATGTTTCATGAAGGCAGAAGTCTTTTAAGCCACAGCATCTAATTACCTCCCATGGGAGGGAGCTGGAAAGACAAAAAGTATATAAAAGGGCAAGTCTGTTTAAGCTGAGGATTTGCCACTGTCTGAGGTGAGGTTGTCACTTTCAAAATTGAAGTGAATGGTCAGTAATCAGGAAGACTCACAGGGCCATCCTCTGCATCAGGCATTGCATTGTATTTCTTGGCCTCTCTGCCCAAACTCATTCTATGGTTACATTTTTCCTGAACAAAATGCTTACTGGTTTAAAGTTAAACTAACCCTTTCCTGTTGCTGCTAAGTCGCTTCAGTTGTGTCCAACTCTGTGCAACCCCATAGACGGCAGCCCACCAGGCTCCCCCGTCCCTGGGATTCTCCAGGCAAGAACACTGGAGTGGGTTGCCATTTCCTTCTCCAGTGCATGAAAGTGAAAAGTGAAAGTGAAGTCGCTCAGTCGTGTCCTACTCTTAGTGACCCCATGGACTGCAGCCCACCAGGCTCCTCCGTCCATGGCATCTTCCAGGCAAGAGTACTGGAGTGGGGTGCCATTGCCTTGGGATTCCGTGTTTGCATTACCCACATGATTTCTTTCTTTACTTCTAACTATTTCTTAAAGGCATCCTGGGAGGGGGGCCTTCCCTGGTGGTCCAGTGCTTAGGGCTCTGGGCTTCCACTGCAGGGGTCATGGGTTTGATCCTTGATTGGGGAACTAAGATCCCACATGCCACATAGCATGGCAAAAAAAAAAAAAAAATCATCCTAGGATCCTAGGTGGAAAATGACTTGATGCTCTAAAAACAGACAAGCAGGTGAGTTTCTATCTCTTTTTGGTGGGGAATTTCTGCCACCAAAATCCCCTGGGATTCCCTGGTAAAGAATCTGCCTGCAATGCAGGAGACCTGGGTTCGATCCCTGGGTTGGGAAGATCCCCTGCAGAAGGGAATGGCTACCCACTGCAGTATTTTGGCCTGGAGAATTCCAAGGACTATTCCATGAAGTTGCAAAGAGCCAGACACAACTGAGAGACTTTAACTTTCTGCCACTGAGACTGAGTCAGAATCTCAGAATGGGTACCTGTTTATGGGGGTGCCTGTCTGTACACATCTGCATCTCAGTCTTTGTTTAAGGCTTTGGGGCTGCTGCAGAGCAGATTGCGACAGCGAAGTTCCCCTACATGTTCATTGCTCACAAGTTTAGTATTTTCTTCTACATGATATAGGACAATTCTGTACGAATGATCATCTTTTTTTTTTTTTTTTTTTCATATGTTGAGACTTTGCCAGCTGCCATGCTACCAGGCTCAGGAATTTCTAAGAAGTCATCTTCTCACAAAGTTTTTAGTGAGAAAGACATAAGACTGGGAGTCAGTCCACTGAGCTCTGTTTGTCTGGCTGTTGGCAGAGCGAATGGCTCCATGGGACAGTCTGCACAGTCAAACGCTGTGCCCTACCTCCACAGACTCTCTCATTAGGTTTGGGGTGGGGCCCTAGAATGGACGCTCACAATAAGCTCTGAGGTGATGCCAGTGCTGCCTTTGGGGGACCCCTTTGGGGAATGGCGCACTAAGCCTTGGACAGCCATTCACAGGGGAATGGATGAATGGATGTATGAAGGCTGTCTGCTGTGTGACAGGCACCGTCCTGCTTGGTGAGGGGCAGATAGTCAGTGAGGCAAGTGAACAGTGGCAAGCACAAAGTGCCCTGCGAGTAGACGCCAGAGGCACCTGATGTATTAATAGATCTGGGACCCCTGTACCTGAACTCTGAGAACAAGGCAATATTAAGGTTCTGGTACCTTATGAAATTTTTTTTCTAGTCCATTCTACAAGTATGGTGACAATTCAATTAATTGGACACCAGCCAACTGAGAATCTAAATTGACATTTTTCTACTCTTGACTTTTATTTACATTCAGGAGATCAGGAAACAATTGCTATCAGCGGCTCCCAGCATGGGCAGGCAGTATTCATCTCAGTTCTAAGCACAATAAATAAATACATAGATACTTGCTAAGTTGAACTGGATTCTATTTCTCTGTTATGTCATGGAATAAGGCTAGACTTATTCTGTTCTGCTCCCCATCTGCATGTACAGGATGATACATACCTCATTACTGGTCTTATTAACACAGAAAAGTAGAAGGGATATGACACGTTTTCAAAGGAATTTTAACAATAAGGCATGGAATGAAAATTTTTCAAGTCTTTCACCTAACAAGAAAGTGCATTAGGACAACCTATCTTTCAAACACTGTATTAAAATTAGCTTTCCTTGGGGCTTCATAGCTTATATATAGTGATGGGGGTGTTAGTTTTTCATAATACCACCAGGAAGAGTATTTCACAGATCAATCACTCTAGCCATGTGTATTTGCAGTAAGAGTCTAACCTTCAAACTCTGTTCTCAACAGGATTTACATTTGCTTTGGAATCTTCCTTGAACATTATTTATCCTTATATCACCTGGTTTGTGGACACAGTGATAAGACCTCAAGCTGACATCATGGTTGTTGGGTGTCTAGGATCTTGCTTGTGTTAGGGATACTTTTTCAGGGCTGAGTATTTGTCATGGGCTCCTTCCCTGTCAATTAACCAGAATTAACAACAGATATTCTGTACTGTGCCTGTTTTTTACAGCTGACATGGAAACAGAAATGGTGGGCCTCATCACCTCCAGAGCTAGAAACGTACTGTGTGATGAGTATGTTGATTAGCATCATGAAACTTTTAACTTGTAGGTAGTATTCTTTGTTACTAGAATGTAATCTTTTATACCTTGGCATGATGCCATGAGATATATTTATTTTAAAATATTCTTCACTTTTCCCAACTAGTAAATTATGTTTATAGAGATATAGTTAGTGATACAGGTAAGATAGTAGTAATAGCACTACTAATTATATTATTGTACATAAAAAGTGATATCAGTATTTTCAGGTACCATTAATAGTCCTAAATGGTGTCAGATACAGCCACCTTTGATTTAAATATAGCTTGTAAACCTTGCCAAACCTTTTTCTCCTCTACAGATTTTCAAGTTTTCATTGGCTCTCATTTTTATTTAAAGGGAAACAGAATCACTTAGAAGAGCCAACATATCTGCATTTATAGCAGTGGCTTTGGGGACACAGTTGACACCTGCCCTCCTAGATGGCCTGGGTAAATGGCTGTTCTGTCTGGTTGGCTAAAGACATAAACTACTCTTGTGCACTGTTCCTCATGTGGAGGAGATGCTCAAGATGGATGTGTGTGTACACACACCACTGACTCTGATGATGACCACACACTTAGCAATCTTTCGTTTTGCTTTTCCTTGATAGAAGCCAGTGTTCTCCAATGGCATCTCCAGCTTTTAAGTGGCTGCCATATGTGTTTTGCATTGCTCCCCATGTAGGAGAAGAATGTACAAGAAGAAACTAAAGCCAGAACTGAATTTGAGACTCAGCGTTTATTGTTTTCTCTCTTGGACCATGCTACATGGCATGTGGTATCTTAGTTCCTTGACCAGGGATCAAACCTGGGCCACATCTGTGGATGTGCAGAGTCCTAACCCATACTGGACTGCCAGAGAATTCTGAAGACCTACTGTCTATTGTATCCATCTGGAAGTTCTCAATTCGAGTACTGTTGAAGCCGTACTTGAAGGGTTTTGAGCATAACCTTACTAGCATGGGAAGTAAGCGCAATTGTTTGTGTGTTACCAGATGTGCATTTATTGAGCAGCTAGTAAGTGCAAAGGGCTGTGAAAAATAAACGCATGACTAAGACATTGACTTTGCCTTCAAGGAATTTACAGTCTGGTCAGAGAGATGAGACAGCTCACAATCACATAAAAGTAGACAGAGTTAAGAGCTGTGACCAGGAGCTTCAAAGAGCCTGCTGGGAAATCAAAGGAAGGGCTGCTCCCTTCCCATGCAGAATGGCCCTGAGATTGACTTTGTCCATGCGGAGATGAGGAAGGACAGTTTAAGTAGAAGCTACAGAGGGAAAAAGGCTGTTGCATATTCATTTGGCTGGCTGCAAGAGAGGGACTGTGACAGGAGACCGTGGGTCCACAGTGTGTGTGTGCATGAGTGTGTATGTGAGTAGGGGGTTGTTGGCTGCAGGCAGACAGTAGCAGAAGGTGAGGGTAGCATGCAGCATTGTGGCCACACTGTTAGCAACCTTGGCTATTCAGGCAGAGAATGCAGACCCTAGGAGCTACTGTAAGTGAGCAGGGAAGGGCATTAGACCTGTGGTCTAGGGCAATTTCATTTATGTCCTGAGTCAGAGGGATGGGACCAGGAAGTCCAGTTTGGCAACTAGTTGGAAAAGAGAAGGTGATGATTTTAGCAATCAATATATTTATAAGTATAGGCATTCAGAACCTCCCTGTGGTTTTGGAATGAGCCATTTCTCCTCAGTGGAGGTTTTTGTCTGAATATAGTTGTTTGAAAGTGTAATATAAATGATCTGGAATAGGGAACTATGTGCGTGCTTGGGATCCATCCTGATTGAATGGGTCTCAAGCCCTAGTGGGCCTAAGGATTGAGCCTGGAACCCTCGGGAGAATTTTTGATTCTGTGATATGGGGGGTGGCCCAGGCCTCTGCACATGGGTCATTCTGAGGCTCTGCCCTTGGCACTTAGAGAAATATTGTTCCTGGCCACTGTGCATGTATAAGGGCATGTGTCCCTACCTACCAGTGACCCACCTGCCACAGAGGCCGGAGAGACCTGGACATGTGGAGGACCAGTGCCCCTGCCATGGGTCCCTGACTGTGCTAGGCGTCTTCTATACCTTCTCTCGTTTCACTCCCACAGTGGTTCTGAGGAAGGAAATTCTTTATTCTCACCTTTCAGGAAGGCGTGTGAATACTTTTCAAGAGCAGAACTCCCAACATACTTCCTAGAAGAATGTGGGGTCATTGAGCAGTGACCCAGGAAGTTTCCATGATGTGGGTCTGATCCCCAGGCTCCTCTATGAAGTTGGATGTGTTCAAGAGAGAAATGTTGACTTTTCAAGTGTCCAGGTTTAACCAAGTTCAAAGAAAAAAGCCCTTCCTTGAAAACAGGATTTTAGCTGGAGGCATTACCTTTGCTTTGGTGTTACCCAGCCAGCTGGTGGTGTCCCAAGAAGAGAACCCCACCTCCTCTTCATCCTCCATCTGTCACTCTTGTCTGCTGTCACTGCCGAGCTCTGGCCACTGGACATCTCCTTGCGATTTGATCAGAGGCCACGTGCTAAGCAGGACTACAGTGCTGTGTGGCCCGTTTGACTCAGTCCTCTTGCCATTGCAAGTCTATTGTGGTTGCCTAAAATAGCTCAGCAAGCTTTGTGCTATCTCCATGTCATGCTTTGGGACACTCCTGGGTTGGAGGGCCGAGATCAATTCCTTCTGTTCCCACCACCACCCACGGCCATCGAACTGTGCCCTCTGCCCAGTGGGTCTCACCAGCAGACATCCTGTGGTGGGGAGATTGGAGAAAATGTTTGATTTCCAGATACTCCTTTCCAGTGATTGGCCACATACAGAGTTCTCATGATTTGCATTTTGGCTCTGCCTGCTTCTGCAGTGTTCATTCATGTCTAAAGATGAGGCCATATAAAGAAGCCATTTCCCATTTCCTTTGAAACATGTCTAGTGTTCTGGTCAGCATCACCATAAGACAGGAGTACCTTTAATGGAATGGATTCTCACCAATTAGCTCATAGACTCAGGACAAGGCTCAAAAGGTCATCTTTTTACATGTGTGTGCCTTCACGTACACTGGCTAGATAGATCTTTTACTTTTTTCCCCCAACTTTACAAAGATCTTTGTTTCATGGATTTAAGCCGCTCATTTTGTCTGATAAAAAATTAGAGGTGAACAATGGATTACATTTTAAAAATAGATCAACGGTGTTATTCCCCTAGTTCCATAAAAACAATGTTGATAAAAGAGATTTGTACATCTTGCTGATGAATTCACATAATGCTCTAATTCCTTGATCCTTTGATTTCCTCTCTTCTACCATTTTTAAAAGACTTCAAATATAATCTCTCATTTAAAAATTGATTGGTATAAAATATTTGGTTTTTATAATTTTTTGTTTTACTTTGTTAAACAGTAAGCTTCATACAACTTAAAGGAAGTTTTAGAGATTATCTGACTTGTCCTCACAATATAGGGGTTAACCATTCTAGGCAAGGCTTCTCAGGTGACGCTAGTGATAAAGAACCCACCTGCCAATGCAGAAGACATAAGAGACATGAGTTCGATCCCTGGGTTGGGAAGATCCCCTGGTGGAGGAAATGGCAACCCACTCTGGTATTCTTGCCTAGAGAATCCCATGGACAGAGGAGCCTGGCGGGCTACAGTCCAAAGGGTCACAAAGAGTTGGATATGCCTGAAGTGACTTAGCACACATGCAGGCATTCTAGGGAAATGGAGGTGCCCTTTGCTTCCAAAGGTGTCCTGAGAAAGTTTTCATAACCTTGAGGGTGGGGCTATGGCAATTATTTCTGTATTTCCTTTCTTAACTGAAAATAGCAGGGGCTCACATATGTGAACAAGCCTTTATTGGAACTGTATTGAATTGTCTAGCAAGTGAGTTTTGAGCGTTTATTCGTGGAATGGATGTCCAGATGAAAGAAAGGATGGACAGCCACTCGGACATTTTCCACTATAGCTAAGCCAATTTCCTCATGTCACAGATAAATCAATTTCTTCTTACTCTGTTTTCTGAGTGTTTAAGTTAATCTCTGCCATTGCTCACCACCCTTTCCGTGTTTGAAAGAAGTTATGAATTCTTCCCTCGGTCTACACTTCTGGCTGTATCATCACAGCCTTGTTTCCCTTTCCTCATAGGCTCATCTTTCCAGGCCTGTAGCTGTCTCTGTGGCTCTCTGATCCCTGGGTACATGGTAATACTCTCTCAGTTGTGGATTCCAGGCCTGGATATGCCAAAGCAAGATTTACAGAGGATTAGTGAGCATTTTGCATCTTAACCTGGATGATGACAATCAGTCCTCATTAGTACATGAAGATAATCATAAGACAGTGGAGGTTTTGTGAAGAGTTTTTTCAAACTCTGGTTTGACCATTCTTGGCTCTTCCTTTCCCTAGTTGCTGTTTCTAGAACTCATGATTGTGATCAGACAGCATCAGAAAAGGAGGCTCCTGCCTTTCCCTCTTGGTTATTGAAACCAATATGCTTAATAGTTTATTAAGCATCTTTGAATAGCTTCCTCTAAGGACTGGAGGAAGATTTTCCCTCTCCCATATAATTCTGTGCCTCTAAAATGGTCCTTTAACTTGAAGATATTGATTTGCTATTGTTTAGCCCCTAGTGGATTGTTTCTTATTTCCAAGACTGGATTTTTGTTAGAATGAGAGTTGACAGAATTCAGATTTAACCTAGTGAAGTATGTCAGGGTCAGTAAAATGTTAAAGATTGAGAACAAATGGAATATTAACCAAGAAATTCCATGTGAATGTTGTGAAAAGAAGTGATACCAGGAATCAAGACCTTTGTGGTGTACATTTGTAGAAGATATTTAAATGCCCAAGTCTCCTTGCAGAGGTAGGGAGTTGATTTCCATGGCTGTGTTTAAACAAGTTCAATCATAAAGCAGGCCTAGAATGGGAAACAGTCCAAAGTTTCAGCAGTCACAGAAGAAATGCATCAAATTTGGCACATCCATATACTGGGCATTGGATTTTCTTCTTTGGACTTCTTTGAAATTTCTGATGTTGCTTGACAATGACTGTATGTTACTTGTATACATACTGATATAATAAATGAGTGAATTCTAGTGAATGAGACCTTGTTCCTGAGGCTGGTCTCAGGTACTCCTGATCCAGCCACATGCCCTCTAACTCATAGACAGTGAGGGGTAAGGTTACAGTTGAATTGTGGTGTGAAGACCCCACACCTGTGGCCTTGCCCCATGTGTGCCAGCTCCAGTTTGCTGGCTGGCTGGCCAGAACTGGCCCCTTGGCCCTTCTGGAGTCAGGGTCTTCCTGGGCCAGAGGGTTGGTGGACTAATGGCCCCAGTGGGAGCTGGCTTCTGGCCAAGGACCCCGTCTTTCCCGTGGAATCACAGCCATGAGGGTGCAGTGGCCACATAGCCTTTGCCAGGCAAGCAGGGCAAAAGTGGGGTCTTTGGTTCTAGTATGTTCTGAGCGGGATTCCTGATGGCCCACCCGACTTGCTGAGCTGCTCAGTTGGCTGCTTTGTGTTCAGGTGGAGGGACCAAATTTAATATGACAGACCCAGTCCTGGCTTCACAGTGCAGATTCCTTTGTATGAATGAAAAATCAAATCTAGGAGGACGGAAGACTTTCTGATTTTCTAGTTATCTCAAATATGTTTTGTTCAAAGCCTGTTTACCTCTAGATGTGGAAATCAGTACATCCCTTACTCATGACCTCTGTGGGGATGGCTGCTAAGTCAATGAGGGTCTTGGCTCCATTCTGAGTATTTGTTGCTTTGTGGGAGGTAAAGCAAAACAATAGGAAATGAGAGAATTTTCCCTCAGTAGTTTGATCTTGGTGGTGAGGCAGGGAATTGCACCAAAGACCTAACATCTAATAGGATTTAAAAAATGCACAGGGTGGTTTTCCCCTTTATGTCAGAATAATCTTTGAGGATGAAAAAAAGATTAAGATTCTTCTGTAGCCATCTTTCTCTCTCTGCCATGTAGGTATGTGTGTGATTTTTTAAAACTGAACTTTAACACACAATAAAATGCACAGATCTTAAGTCTTCAGTATAATTTTTGACAATTGCATGCACCCAGGTGACTATCACACCAAATAGCAATCAATGCAAGCCACATATGTCATTTAGGATTTTCTAGTAGCCACATTAGAAAAAGTAAAAAAAGAAACAGGTGAAATTGAGATACTCTATCTTTAATCCTGTGTATTTAAAATGTTATTATTTCAGCAGAAAATTAATGTAGAAATTATAATAAGACATTTTATACTTCTTGGGTAACACGTCTTTGAAACTTGATATATCGTTTATACTTATAGCATCTCAACTAGGATGCTGACTTAAAAAAATGTATTAACTACATGTAACATCAAGTTTACTATGACCGTCTCTGAAAGGGCTATAGTAAAGTGCAGGAGCTGGATAAATAGCGACTTGCTCAAACGGAATGCTCTCCCTGGATTTCCATTTTCCAGTGACACTGAATTTGAAGTCCTTGTGAACAGAGGCAGACATGTGACACGATCTGGAGACCCAAACTGTACCTGAGCTGTTCATTTCATCCCCATTCTCACTCCTCAGTTTCCTTCTACGAGTATTCCTGAATGCTTCCTAAGTACAGGGCATCCTTGGAGTACTGCAAGAGAAAAAAAATCACCTTGTCCAGGCCCCAGAGTGGCTCACAAGCCAGTGGAAGAGGATACTTCTAAGCACCATTTCAGAGAAATATGACACAGCCCTTGGGCTAGAAGAAACTTCTGGAACACCTTTAAAACATCAGAAATTGATGAGGCAAAGGGACCAGAGAAAGAACAGGGACTAAGAATGAATAGAGCAAGAGTTAACAGTCAGACTGATGGCCAGCTCTACCATTTACTGGCTGTGTCCTGCCTTGGGCCAATTGATCACACCTCTGGGCCTCTTTTCCATCATCTGTAAAACAGTGATAATGATACTTACCTACCAGAGATGTCAAACAAGAAATCAAACAAGATTGTTAAAAATCTGTTACCATGATTGGCTCCTGCATTCATTCATTTAGCAGATACTTGAAAACACCTACCCTGTGCGTGATGTTGGGCTAGTTGCCAGGGATACCACAGCATGGTCTGTAGCCTCCTAAAACTTGATATCCATTTGAGGGGTTAGTGAACAGTAGTTGTTTTCTCAGGAGGAAAAGCAGACCTGAGAAAGGCCATGGGCTACTGGGGAAGACTTGAGAGATTTCAGTCAGGTTTACATGTGCCTGGTGTGTGTGTGTGTGTGTGGTGGAGGTTGGTTTACATGTGCCTGGTGTGTGTGTGGGGGTGTTGGGATTAGTGGAGGGAGGTAGCAAGTGGAGAGGTAGAATGGGGACCCCCTCACAGTCTCACTCCTACTGAAAACATTTTGAAAATCTTCTTCAATATTTACCAATAGTTGGGATTATTCAGTATTTAAATAAAACCAGAATAACTTGTTCACTTGTAGGGATAACAGAAAAGACACTTGGGTTGAATTTGCATTTGCCACATTTTACCTTTCAGATTTCAGACTCTCTGAGCTTAGGGACCATACCATACTCAGTCTGTCACCCCATTCCTCTATGCAGTCCTTCTACAGTGCTGCCTGGGTTTCAGTTTTGATTGACGTCACTGAAGGGTAACCACTGGCACCAAGCCTGGCACACGATGTTTGCTCTAGATGTGTGTTGGACGGCTACATGGGCCAGTGGGTGGACTGCTGCCCATGACCATCGGCAGAGTCAGTGAAGCACTTCCAGGGTGCTCTGCTGATTCAGCACCTCCAGAGGTGAGGCCTCTTGCTGCCCCACAAAAGGAACCCTGGCCTGGAAGTTGGGATATCTGGATTCTAGCCCTTTTTCTGCCACTCACTGGCTTTGTGATCTGGGGCAAGTCACTTAACTGTTCTGTGCCTGTTCCCCAACCTGCAGAATAATGGGTTCAACTCCATGACCTCTGGGATCATGTGTCACTTTCCATGATCACCTGGCTCCCAGGATTCATTTCTTTCACTGTCCCAGCCTCTGGCTTCCACACATTGTCAGCGCTCTAGTCTGGGGAACTGAACTCCTGCCAGTTAAGAACAGAGCACGTTCAGGAGAATTTTGGTGGAGATGGCTGATTCCACTGTTGCTACAAAGGCTAGTGAAAGGACAGCAAGAGGATTCTAGGCTCTCTTGGAACCTATGTTTGGCCCTTTCTCTTCTCATCATTCACCCGCTGAATACCTGATCATTGATGTGCACCATGAAAAGGGAGAATGCCCCCTTATCTGACATGTATTTGAAAGTACATATTGTCTTAGAGTGAGTGGAAGTTCTGCCCTGAGAACGTGGTTTCCTCCACCTTTTCCATATGTAACAAGTTCTGCTTCCTGACTGGAGCACCAGGCTTGGATTCATCAAGATATATTCTAAACCAAGACTGACATTTCTTTTTGGGCACAGTGACAAAACTGTTTAAGCTCCCAACATTGGGGAGATGGGCATGGAGAAAAACCACAAAACCGAAAGATGACAGCAACCAATGACTTTGTGTCCCATCCCAGTCAGTCCTCCCATGAAACACTAGCATCACCAAAACAATTTTTCTGCATGTGTAAGAGCCTGCATTTTCAGCCCTGGAATATTCATTCAGTTTTTATGCATGAAATTATGCACATACCAATAACCTTCTAATTTACTGATGCTTGCTATTAGGTTTTGTTTAAATGAGTTCTTTCCAAAAGGAACCAGCTTCTGTTCTGAAGAAATGAATAAACCCCACACAAGGTGAACTTTCATACAACTGATTTTCTACGTGGAGTTTTCAGGTGTAATTTAGACATAGCCCTGGTGGTTTACGAGCACAGAAAGTGTGGGAGGCTACACGGATGTACTCGTGAGTGACTGGAAGCCAGAGGGCAGAGGGAGAGATCCAGGGATGGGGATTTCAGCTCAGTTTCACATTCTACCCTAAGGCATTAGATGCTGCTAATTCTTCAAAAGCCAAAGATTTGTTTTACAGAAAAAATTCTGATTTGATTAAAATATTGCTTCCAGACCTAATGTTCCTTTAGCAAATCATGCCTACATCCATGATTGGAAATAAACTGCATGTTATCTAAGCATAAAAACCACATGATTTGGAACTATTCTACAGAAGTAACATTTAGTGTAATTATAGTACATTTAGATTAATTATAGCGCTGGTTTAGGGTGCCACCATCCTTAAGGTCATATCAGCATTTTCGTTATTAACCCTGTATGGAAGAAGTTCTCTTTTTCTGTGTACTGTTTCCTTCAAAAATATTTGTGTTCTATATATCTGGCTAGATCTCAGTGGAATGGCCTTTCCACTTTTAGGGTAACTTTAAAAAGAGATGATTTCAGAGGGATTATTATTGCTGAGATCGCTGTTTCTATGTAGATGCTCAAAGTAGGCAGAGAATAATTTTCAAAAAGTGGAAATGGTCACAATGTTTAATTAGGAAATAGACTTGCTATAAATGGCTGTAGGTCTCCTAATGTTAACGGGAAAGTGGCTGATATTTAACAGCCACGTCCAGAACAAAGGTACCTGTCCAGCCTGAGTTTGGCTCTATCCAAAGTGATATCCTCCAGATTGGTAAGAGTTGGCAATTTTGTCTGTGAGTGGCTTTTGAAATCTGTGCTTTGTTCTTTTTGAATATCATTCTGGGCCTCAGATTTTCATCTCCTGAGAGCAGTTTTTTTTTTTTTTTTTTTTTTCATGAAACAACCAAATGTCATTTGGAGCCAGATTTGGCCAGTAAGGAGGCTGATAAGGTCGAATACACATTTTACTGAAGAATGAATGAGCTGGAAAATAATGAGCCTCATTTTCATGCCTGGTTCATAACTATTCTTGAAGGTAATTCCCTCGGAGGAATTCCAAACTCGGTTGAGCAATGTCTGTCTCCTTGAAAACAGGTTACAGTTTCCTCATGGTGCTGCTTCGAAGGTGCCGGCATTCATTTGAATGTCAAATGTCTGCTAGTTTGTTATCTGAAGAGCCTCATTATTTTATGATTCTACTCAATTTAAATAAAAGGAGGTTTCTTAATTCTCAGTGGTAGACTGTCATGACACTAAAAATTGTCGTGACCTGTTGTACCTGTTAAGAACAGTTCCTAAAGTATATCTTTATATAAATGAATGTAAATATTCTCAAAAGTGTCTGTTAATAGTGGTAGCATTTTGTTGAATATTTACCATGACTCAGGCAGTGTGTTTGCTATGTTTTCACTCATTAACCCATGGCTTTTTGAGAACCTTAGGCACTCATCTTTTCCAAAGGTGCCAACATTAAGTAACTTGCCCAGGGTACACAGCTCATAAAGGGCCAGGGTGAGATTTGAACTCCGGCTGATGTAAGCTTTCACCCCATCTGATGCTTAACTGCCTTTAACAAACACGTGGGTCTTGGATAGAGTCACAGCTCACTGGTCCCCAGCATTTGAGCTGGTCCCTTGGAGGATGAAGGCAAAAATTGGGACTGTTGAGGCCAGTTTTACAGAGCAAGTTGTATTAAATGAACAAAAGAAGCAGAGCAAGAGCAGTGAATTTGTCAAGTCCTCACTCGGTTTGATTTTTCTTTCCCCTTTCTAGTTTGCCCTGCTAGGTTATATTTTACCTTCTCCTGGTAGAGTTTTGCAGGTGAGTAGTTCTTATCAGGAACAAATGATGCCATAAATCCGGACTGAAATCAATGAGGTTATGAGCTCTAAGAGTGAGAGGCAGTTTTCTGGGCCTAAGTATTTTCCCTGCTCACCATGCTGTATTTTTGAAGCCAGAAGCCAGAGGCTCATTTACAGACCTATCTATAGCAGCTCTGTCATCAAGCTGGGTTCCCAAGGCCCACCTTCCCCTTTTAAACAAGAGGAATATTTAGAAGAAATAATAGAGAGCACATATGCTCTCATGTCTGTCTCCAAATGTATAAGAAACGGAAAGGGATGTGCCAAACAAAACCACCTCTTGGTAATAAGACTGTAATGTAAAAATTATAGCCTGGAATTCTTGGAAATGACTCTATCCCCCCTCCCCCTCGAAGAGACTGGCACCAGCTCTTTAGCTTTACTCAGCTAAAGGGAGCTTCTTTACCAGTGCCAAATGCATTCATTTAGTAAAAGGGAGGAAAATAGTAATGGATGCCATTCAACTTTCTGATGAGGAGGGATGACCATTTTTTTGAAGTACTGACTTCACTTAGAGGAAAGCCATTAACAGACACCAGAAATCCAGGGAGCTGGCTGTTGAATGCTGTGTGTTCAGTTCTTGGTGCCCTGTGTGTGTTAGATAATAGAGGGCACATAGGATTTCCAGGTGGTGCTATTGGTAAAGAACCCCCCTGTCAATGCAGGAGACATAAGAGACCCAGGGTCGGGAAGATCCTCTGGAGGAAGGCATGGCAACCCACTCCAGCATTCTATCCATGAAGAATCCCATGGACAGAGGAGCCTGGTGGGCTACAGTCCATGGGGTCACAAAGAGTCAGACATGACTGAGCGACTAAGTATACACGAGTGATCAGTGAGGTTCCTACATCAAGAAGCCAGATTTGACTCTGCCAAGTAGTGCCAGGGAAGTGAGTTTAGTAGTTCTTGTTGGTCTGTTCTAGTTGACTAGGTGGAAAAATGGACTGACTGTCTACCCCTCATCACACACATTGCTTGGCTTAGGGAAGGTCTATGACTAGGGGGAGGCAGGTCCATCACCCCAACCTAGCATTTCAGGTAGCATCAGTCATTGAGACAATAATATTTTAATAGAGTCTTTGTGAAAAATCAAAATTAAAAAAAAATCCACAATGAAAAAAAAGATCTAATTTTTAAATGATGACAGAATCAGAATGTTCTCAGGGACATTGGAGCCTGAGGCAAAAGGAAAAAAAAATGCATTAATTTTGATTTTTAAGAATTTGCCTTAAAATTCTAATGTACTTGATGACTGAGTTTTGGGTACCTCCTGCTCACCCTGAAAGCCCAATTCTAATGCCCCCTCTCTCGAGTTTTCCTAATTCCTTTCTCTCCCCCTCCATGGGCTTCTTGGTGACAGTGTATTTTACCTCTGGGCTTCCCTAACACTTTCTGCAGCTCTCGCGACAGCGTGATTATTTGTTTGCAGTATTTTCCTCTTTCAGAGGACTCTGGCTTCCTTGAGGATCAATGCCATGTCTTAGGCTCTTTGTATCCACTGTGCCAGCCTGACATTCAGTAGGTACTCAAAAATATTTCATGGTTGTTCAAAACAACAACTGAGTGAAGAAGGAGTTCAGTGAATAAGTGAAATCAGCCTTTGAGTCTTTGAGAACTTGATCTGTTTTCCATGGTGATTCCTATATACAGCCCTGGTTCAGGTGGCGATGCTGTTTGGGAAACACGAGTCCCATGGAGGGAACCACTTCTAGAGACTGTTCCTTGTGAGGGTGCACAGGGAGTCAGGTTCAAGGAGTGGTGATGATGTGCCCTTGGTGACCCCATTCCCATGCCCATCTTGCTTCCTAAGAAGGATTCAGTCCCAGCTCAGGGGGCAGGCAGGGGAGGGGCGGTTCAGAGATGGGGTAGGGGTTTCCCCAACATGCCAGGCACTCCCTAGGTCCCAGCTCACAATGATGAAACAGACCCTCTGGATGGGGCAGTGATGCCCTGATCCTGAAGGGCCATGGATACCCCAGAACACTAGGAATCTTCCTGAGGGCTCTGTGTGCTCAACCTGTTTGAGGGGCTGCTTGACTTTGTTAGAGAGCCACATTCTTTGACATATTTTTGTGACTGTGACTCAGTGGTGAGCTGCTCTAAACAGAACTGGTTCACCTAAGGGTACCCACTTTAAAAAAAAGTAGGGCAAGTTATACAGTATTCATGATCACTTCAAATTAAAGACAATGAAAGTCAGTATAGAAATGGTACCTTGCATGAGGAGCTCATATGATTGCATTTCAGGGTCCATGAGTTCTAATCCTAGTTATAGACCTTGTGAAATTATTGAACCTACTTATGGGAAGATGTTAATTACAGTGGTGAGTTCCCCAGCATTGTTAATTTATTTCTGTGCAATTTAAGACAAAAGAGGCATGCCAGCACAAGACAGCATGGCTCTGTCTACCTGATGTTGAACCTGTCTACCTGAATGTTTTCTTTTTTTTAAAACCACATTTATTTATTTGGTAGGCTGCTTTGGCATCAAGTAGACACACTGGGTACTGTCCTGGGGGCTGTGTATTGACTTAGGGTTAAGAAGCCATAGTTGAATAGTGAGTAAAAGTCATACAACACTAGAATACAAACCCATGGACACAACAGAGTTGGCTGCCTAGAGTCTGGCCAAGTCCATCAGGAAAGGAATACCTTCAGTATCTTCCCTTGGCTCTCTGACTCCTGCAAGCCACTCTAAGAAAGAGCCCAACATCACTCATCCCTACAGGTGACACTGCACCAATGGGCTGCAGTCCTATCCCTTTGCTTGAGTCAAAAAAGCAATTTGTTTCCCATGTTCCCTTCCCTCTTCCAAGCCCTATGTCAACCAAAGTTATACAGGCCAACTCAACCATTCCAGAGAATTGAACCTGAAAACAAATGCACTCAGGTCAAAGGAAATTCCCTTCCATTTCCTCTCCCTCCTCCTTCCCTCCCTCTCTCCTTCCCCTTCCTTCCCCACTTGCTAGGTGCTGAGCCATCAGTAGGGAACTTGGTGCTTGTTTCCATGGAGCTTACATTCTAGTCCGAGTGGGCAGATGTGAAAAAAAGCAACAGATGCTCTCATTTTCGACTTCTGTACATGATTTGAAGACAGTCAGATCGGATGGTGTGATGCAGTTATGGAAGTAGAGGAGGCTGACTACAGCCGGGTGGTCTGAGAAGACCCTGGTGGAGGGGAGACCTGAATGATGAGAAGAAGCCAACGAAGCAAGGATCTTCAGGCACCTCTTCAAGGAGATGGCAGCACAATACAAAAGGCCCTGAGGCAGGGGCATGCTTGGCTTTTTCGAGGACAAAAATGAACCTTGTTAAGGAGGGTAACCTTCCAGAGGCTGAGGTCATGGAGGTACACAAGGACCAAATTGGTGGGTACTTCAAAGACTGAGATGAGGAAATTGAATTTTATTCCATCTGCAGTGGGAAGCCATTGGAGGAGCTGAAGGGGGGAATATCATGAGGCAATTCACATATTATAAGGGCACCTTTGGAGAACACACTGGAGGGAGGTGAAGAAGGAAACGAGGGAGGCCAGATCTTGAGGCTGTTGCAGTGGGGCAGGCGAGTGATGATGTGCGCGGATGGAGAGAAGTGCATGGATGCAGGAGAGGTGTTAGAGGTGGAGTTAGTAATGGTTGCTGATGGATCCCATGTGTGTCTCTGGAGGGGGAAGGTTGACTGAAAGGGAGGAATTGAGCATGTCCTCTCAATTTTTGTCTTGAGTGGCCAGGTGGACCGTGGTGCTTTATGTCTATATAACTACAGGCTCTTGAAATGTTTTTTTTTTTTTTTTCCTATAATAAAGGACTAGCCTTTGCAAAATAGTGATTGAAGTTTTATCTTTGGTGAGACAAGAACAAAATAAAACTGTTTGTAAGCAAGCCAGTGGGAAAAACCTTTTACCCCTCCATTCCATGCACTCATTTGTAAACCTGCAAACATCTCTGTACTGAATTTCACCCTAGGCTGTCTCCCCAACAAGACTGCTTGAGGGTAGAGTGGGAACACTTTCTTATATCTTCTGGTGCATTGAGTATCCAAGTTGGTGTCTGGCACATGACAGGCATTTGGTAAATGCTTAGTGAAAGGCAGGAAGGAACGACAACAGACCCTCTTTGAACTTGTCTACCTCTTCTTTCCAGAGGTTAACACAAAAATGAAGGCGATACTAAAAAGTTAATCAAGTTAGGGAAACTCTGCAGACTGACACAGAAACCTCCATATACCCAGAAAGCTACAATTGAAGAAAACAACAAACATGCTGTAAATGATGTTTCTTTTACTGTGAAAAGACTTAATAAATCCATTGTGACAGTTACCTGTCTGGCAGTAGCAGTGTTTTAGGACTAAATTGCAACTCTATTTGATCATTTGAATTCAATCCCAGATATATTTTAAATATATATTTTGGTCATGTCTAAGGTACTTAGGATGACAGATATACTATATCATTAGACTATAAGTAAGTAAGTAAGTGAAGTCACTCAGTCATGTCCGACTCTTTGAGACCCCATGGACTGCAGCCTGCTAGGCTCCTCTGTCCATGGGATTCTCCAGGCAAGAATAGTGGAGTGGGTTGCCATTTCCTTCTCCATCATTAGACTGTATTAGTAACTACTAAAGAAATTGGTAAGAAAGTGAAGTCCAAAATGCCTTTAATTATAGAGGAGCTGCCGCATTGATTTGATGCAAGAGAGGCAATGAACTGTCTGGAAGACAGGTGTTTTTCTACAAAGCATTTGGTAGTTCTTTCTTGATTAGAGAAAAAAGCATTAAGAGTACTCAGCATACTATTTTGGAGGCATTGATGTGGCCTCATCTGCCCTTTCTCACCACACCTTTTGCTCTGCCATTTCATGCTTGTAATTACTTATTTTTTGTTCTTTCCTTCCTCATCTGTGCCTTTACTCTTGCTCTTCCAGTGGTCAGGAAAAGGTCTTTCTCACCTTCTCCATCACTGCTAACCTAATCATCCTTCAGTGTTCAACCCAAGTGCAGCCTTCTCCAAGCAGCCTTCCTGGATTTCTCCAAGCTGAACTTATACCTTCCTTCCTCCATGTTTCCTCTGGTTTATGTTATGTTGAGCATTATGCTAATGACTGGCCAGTTATTGTCAACCCAGGAAACTCTCAGTGCTTGACTTTGTGACTACAGCCTAAGACTTTGCCATAGTATATAATTGAACATTTCTCTGCTTGAAGGAACATTAGGTAATTTATTTTATATATATATATATATATATATGATAAAAACTCATGCTATCTCCCCTGTATTGTATTTTCTTAGGTTGTAGGAGACTGATTCTTTCAAACACTTTAGTCAGTATTTCCCTAAAGGCACCAGCAGCAAAAATTTGTGAATATATTTTTATCAGAGATGATTTGGTTTTTACTCCTAGGAAACAGAAAAAAATTTAAGGTCATTGTTGTTGTTCAATCACTAAGTCATGTCTGACTCTTTTCTACCCCATGACCTGAAGCATGCCAGGCTTCCCTGTCCTTCACTACCTCTTGGAGTTTGCTCAAACTCATGTCCACTGAGTCAGTGATACCATCCAACCATTTAATCCTCTGCTGCCCCCTTGTCCTCTTGCTCTCAGTCTTTCCCAGCATCAAGATATTTTCTGAGTCGGCTCTTCCCATCAGGTGGCCAAAATACTGGAGCTTCAGCTTCAGCATCAGTCCTTCCAATGAATATTCAGGGTTGATTTCTTTTAGGATTGACTGGTAGCCATAATAATTTATAATACATAGTCATTTGAGGATGTTAGCTTTAGCTTTTAGGTTCTTTGCTATCTTTAGCTTTCTCCATTTTATTTTAATAATGATAAAAATGTCATATTTGTTAACTTTTTTCATTCTAAGCTGTTTACCAAACTTTAAGGTTGCAAATACAATGTAGTTATTCATATACTTGCAACTAGGTTTATGGCCCTGAGAGCATTCAATTACAATGATTTCTATTTCATTGATGTTGCTCAGAGTCAACAGAAGGATTGGGTCCCAAGGTAATGGGTTGTATTTAAAAATAAGAAAAAAGAGTGCAAAGGTGGAGGTGTTCAGCTGCACTAATATGGTTATTGTAAGAGAATGTTTGAAACAAGGTATGGGAACACCTGGCTGTAATAGTCTAACCAGATAGGTAACACGCATAGGCTAGTGAGTATAACTGACAGTGGCATTTGGGACTAAAAAGAAATTGGTTACAGACAAAATCAAGGGATCACCAACATTGTGAACAGATCAGAGTTTCTGCTGACAGATCCAACACTCAGAAATGTTTCCTCCTTTCTCAGGAGATTGGAAAGGCAGGTAAGAGTATTGTCTTTCCAATAAAGAGAAGGAGACAATCAAGTGAGGACCAACAGTGAAAAATGGGTATACAGGCCTGGTCTGGTTATCTTGAGAAAGCTGCCTCCTTCAATGGCTGTTCACCTCACATTCTGAAAATTTGTATTTTCAGGTCAGCAGTTTGTGTGCAGGTCCAGCCAGGGCTTGACACTTTCTTTAGATGTGATACGTGAATCCAAGTGTGTATTCCTTGGAGTCTGGCAACACAATTGGTTAATAGTACCTGATAGGGGCCTTCCCAACGGGGCTGAAGGGAGTCTTTCTGGAGGTGTATTGTCCAAGAGATGAAATCTCTAGGTTGTAAGGAGTGATGTTTAAGGTCTTCATCTCCAGAGAATATGAAAGATGGGAGACACTGTGAAAAGACTGTACTTCTAAAACATGGTAATTTTCAACAGAAGCAAGCAATTAAGCCTTTACAATATTGAAGTCTGATCTCCTTTTATCAGTTGTGGATCAAAAGAAGCAGAAGCCAGGTGCATTGGGCATCCTGTGATTATCTCAAAAGGTGAGATTTTATGGGTTCCAAAAGGGTTTGGACCCGAGATTTAGAAGGACTGATTGCAGCGCCTTTGGCCAGGGTACTACAAATGGAAAGGTTTTTCACAAATTTTGCGAATTGAGTCTTAATGTTGCTGTTAGTGCATCAGACCAGCCCTGAGGATTGAGGGTGAGAAGTGTGGTGAAAATGCAGTAGGACTGGCCAAACAATACAGACTTGTTGTGATATTTGACCAGTAAAATGAGTTCCCTGGTCACTATGGAGCTCAAGAGGAGTTCCGCGGGTAAGGATAATCTTTTCTAAAAGAATTTTAGGCACAGAAGAGGCAGTAGCTTGTCTACATGGGAAGTCTTAGACCCAGTGGGAAAACATATAAACCATGACTAAAGCATATTTATATCCATGAGATGGGGGAAATTGAGTAAAATCTACTTCCCAAACCTTTAGTGTCCACTGGACAATTTAAAGCGTTCAGGAGCACTGCCAACAGGTTTTCCTGAATTATATATGTTTTGGGCAGGTGGGGCAAGCAAAATAGGCACTTTTTGTGGCCTTATTGTTATCTCCCACCAGTGTTGATCATTTTATCTGTGTTTATCATTTTATCTGTGGACCAATGGTTTAATGCATATACAGTAATGAGAATTTTAGAGTCCTTGGCTAGACCGGATTGTTACTTGGCCCAAACCAGAGTTCTCCTTTTTATTGAGCCAACAGTTACTAGATTTCCAATCTTCTATTTCCTTTTCTGGAGCCAATTCTTGGGCTCCTCAAACTGATTTCTCTAGGTTATCATTTGTCAATTTGGACATGACAGAGGTTTGATCTTTCATTCCTTTGAGGGCAGCATTCTTGGTGGAAATGTCAGCAATGTGGTTTCCTTTAGCTTCCAGGGAGTCAGGTTTGGAATACCCAGGGACCTTAATCATAGCTGAAGTGGCTGACAAGAATGTGGCCTCTAATGGACATAAGAGCCATTGAAAATTTTATCCCCACTAGAAGTAAAGAGGACTTGCTGTTTCCACAGCACTTTGAAGTCATGGGCTACTCCAAAGGCATATTTAGTGTCTGCTGTTTTGCCCTTTGATGAAATTCAGTCCCAAGTAGGATCATATATTTCAACCTGTTGGGCTGAGGTAGCCAAAGGCAAAAGTCCCACCTTGATGATTTTAAAAGGAGTTGAAACTACATATCCAGCACAATATTTACCATTTTAATTCTTTAAGAACCATTTGTAAACCATGAAAACAGCATTGGTTAGAGGAGTTTCCTGTGTATCGTGGCAAGGGGGCAAAAGATGATCTGTTCAGAGTCAGTCATGAGGAGTGTAGTCCTTAGAGGAGGGAAGAAGGGTGGCAGAACTAAGGTGATCACAATGAGAGAGTTATATGAAGAGTGATTACTATGAGGATTTCCTAGAAAGTAAGATGACTGGCTGAAGGGTTTTGAGACTGATGAGAATTCAGGAGGGCTCTACTGCATGGGGTACAAAGATGGTTAGAAGGGATCCCATGACTATCTCTTGGTGGCCTTAAGTAAAAGGAATGTGACAGAAATGGTGAGGAGTGTCCTCATACCATAGGCTATGTCTGCTGGCTGTAGTACCTTATGGGGCAATGGTGAACCCCGTGTTTTGGGGTGACTATTCCTAGAGTACTTGTCTCCTTCTCCAATATAAAGTTGATAATTAGAATGTCCATGGGTAGGAAGATGTATCAAGCTTTCCTTTAAGGTATTAAAAGCTGGGTCATGCAGATCTTCCCAAGCAGTAAGAGTCAGGTTTGCTATTTTTTAGTGGGGCATATAAAGACTGGGCCGTGAAAGAGTTCAGAATCCAGTTCTAACAATAAATAACCAACCCAACCTCAAAACTGAGTTTGGTGTTGGGCTTTGGGAAGTTCAGGATGCCATGAAGCTTATCTGGGTTCAGGTGCCCAGCTGCTCTCCCATGACCAGGTGCCCCAAATAACGAAGTTGGGTTTGAACAAACTGTAGTTTCTCCCAAGCTTCAACAGGTGGATGCTGTCTTCCTAAAAAAAGATCTGGGAAGGGGAGCAGAGAAGCAAGTCATCTACATACTATAATAAAGTAGAGCCTCCAGAACATTTTATATCATCTCAATCAGCTTTCAAGATTTGTGAGATGTAAGAAGGACTTTTGGTAAAATCTTTGGTCATTACTGTCCAGATATATTGTTGTCCTTCCCAAATAAAGGCAAAGAGATATTGATTAGCATTATCTGTAGGGATTCTAAAGAAGGTGCTACATATTAATAAATCACTCACAGTGAGAAATTTGCCTTTGGTGGGTATGAGGCTGAAAAAGTATTGGAATTGGAAACAACAGAGTGACAAGGGATGACAGTATAGTTTATGGCCTGGAGATCTTGGACAAATCTCCATCCTTGGCCATTGGGTTTCTTTTCAGGTAAAACAGGGATGTTGCAGGGACCATTTTTGTTGTTTAGTTGCTAATTTTATGTCCAACTCTTTGCAACCCCATGATCTGCAGCCTATCAGGCTCCTCTGTCTATGGGATTTTCCAGGCAAGAATACTGGAGTGGGTTGCCTTTCCTTCTCCAGGGGATCTTCCTGACCCAGGGCTTGAACCCACATCTCCTGCATTGGCAGGCAGATTCTTTACCACTGAGCCACCTGGGAAGCCTGTTGCAGGGACTAGTGTACCAGATAATGAGACCCTGGGCCATATAATCATCCATTATTGGCTTAATGCCCTGGAGGGCCTCTTTATTTATAGGGTATTGGTTAATTCTGGGGAGAGGCTTTGACGGATCTATTTGCATATTAATAGGAGGGATCTGCCATTATCAGTTGAGGATTTTGCCCATAAGGAGGTGGCAGCTGATCTTATAGGGACAAATGATTAGTTTCCTTAGAATTAGGTTCAGTTCCATCAGAGACAGAGAAGGCAATGACACCCCACTCCAGTACTCTTGCCTGGAAAATCCCATGGACGGAGGAGCCTGGTGGGCTGCAGTCCATGGGGTCACTAAGAGTCAGACATGACTGAGTGACTTCACTTTCACTTTTCACTTTCATGCATTGGAGAAGGAAATGGCAACCCACTCCAGTGTTCTTGCCTGGAGAATCCCAGGGACGGGGGAGTCTGGTGGGCTGCCGTCTATGGGGTCGCACAGAGTCGGACACGAATGAAGCGACTTAGCAGCAGCAGCAGCCATTAGAGATGGAGCAAATAAAAGATGTTCAAGGGTCATATGATTCATTAAGTAGGTGGCTATTTTGGTTGTTGTTATTAAATTCTAGAATTATTCTCCATTTTTGGGGAGAAAGAAAATCCAGAATATTTTTCTAGGAAATCTCAACCCAGAAAATGAATAAGAGTGGGGGAACTAAGGAGCAAATGCTGGGTATCTTTTAGAGGGCCTAAATAGAAAGAGATAGGTTTAGAAACAAGAACCTGTTGACTTTTATTTGGGATCACCACTATTTGACCTTTTTAATACTCTGAGGCAGGCGCTGGTTAATAACAGTGGGGTAAAGCACTGAGAGTGTAACTCTGGTGTCAATAAGGTCATAGAAATATTCATTCCCAATCTAGAGAGTGATTTCTTCAAGTTGATTAAGAGGGAGGATTTGGAAGCACACCTTAGGCTTCCCAGGTGGTCCTCTTGGTAAAAAACCTGCCTGCCAGTGTAGGAGACATAAGAGACACAGGTTTGATCTCTGGGCTGGGAAGATCCCCTGGAGGAAGGCAAGGCAAGCCACTCCAGTATTCTTACCTGGAGAATCCCATTGACAGAGGAGCCTGGCAGGCTACAGTCCATCGGGTTGCAAAGAGTCAGATGCTACTAAAAGGACTTAGCATGCACTCACGCTGTAGTTCCTCAAAGCCCCATCATTGGGGGTTAGGAGGGCATTGGAAAGGCTGGTTGGAGGGCTGAAGGTACCTGGAGTGCTTAAACTTGTAACAGTCTTTTTCCCAATGTCCTGGCTTTTGGCAGTGATGGCTGAAAAACCAGGAGGTTTGTTTTATTTGTTTATGGACCTCCATTAGTTGGAATTAGAAAGTGAAGATTTTAGTGGTCTTCCTTTTAGTTGAATCATGCTGGGTTTAGACAAACTTGTTTGCTAAATTAATTAAATTTGGCATAGATGTAGTTTCCCATTCCACCCTGGTCATTTTAACTGGAAGAGAAAGATCCTGGTTTAGCCCTTAATTAACATAGAGTTAAAGCCTACCTGAGTGGATTCAACATCCATGGACCAGAATTGTCCCTAAAAATAATTTGGTGTTGACTGTGATAGTTGTGCAGAGGTTCATTTGGGTTTCTGAGTTCAAGTCTGAATCTCATTTCAATTAATAGGTTTTGGGAAAGGCCTAGAAGTTGCCAAATGGTGTCACTTGGAAATTCCCTGAGTTTGATCATATAATAGAGAGTTGGCCTCCTGGTTGTACTCCTAGGAACTCTTTTGGATTTACCCAACTAGCAGTTTTTAATCCAGTATTCAGCTTGATCTTCACTGACAAGCATGTGAAATAGCAGATATAAGTCAGAGAAACCAGGCTGATAAGTATGAATGTCCATATTAAATTCCTCAGCAAATTTGTGGGGATCCTCAGTTACTTTGGGAAAATCTGACTATAGCTTGTAGTTCAGCATTAGTACAAGGAACACAAGAAATTACAGATTTATCATTTGAATCTTCAGTGGGCCTAATTTAAAGAGGAAGATTTTAATAGGTTCAGGTAAGGTGAAAGTAGGGAGAAGTTCATAGAAAATAGGAAGTTCAGTGAAAGGAATAGAATGAGAAGGTAGAACAGCACAGAGGAAAAAAGGAAAATGGCACCAGGGTAAAGACCTTGGCACAAGATGCTTCCTGTGTACCTGGAGACATAGAGGGTAGGGGAGGGGGAAAAGAGACCTTAGTAGCTTTTTAATATTTTCCAATTGTTTATTTTCCTCGATTAATTTAGAAATAGTATTTTGTAAAGAGGTGATTTTAGAGTCTTGAATGCATTTGGAAGCCTCCTGCTGCTGCTGCTGCTAAGTCACTTCAGTCGTGTCCGACTCTGTGTGACCCCATAGATGGCAGCCCACCAGGCTCCCCCGTCCCTGGGATTCTCCAGGCAAGAACAGTGGAGTGGGTTGCCATTTCCTTCTCCAATGCATGAAAGTAAAAAGTGAAAGTGAAGTCGCTCAGTCGTGTCCGACTCATCGACCCCATGGACTGGAGCCTACCAGGCTCCTCCGTCCATGGGGATTTCCAGGCAAGAGTACTGGAGTGGGGTGCCATTGCCTACTCTGAGCCCTAATTTGAGAGATGTGGTCTTCTAATTTAGTTCTGAGAAAAACAAATTTGGGGAGGTCAGAAGTTCCCCATAATGGCCATTGGAATTCTAAATTATTTTGGTCAAATTGGTCCATTTAGTTAAAATGTGCATAAGGAGGGACCATAGCTTTTAAACATAAAACCAGCTGGGATCCCAGAAGGGGGACACTCTCGAGATAGTTGAGGAGAGTTTGATCCCACTGCTCAAAACTCTGAAGTTTAGAAAACAGAAGAGTACTCACCAGAAAGGGAAGTGCCTTCATGAAAACAAAAACTGGTCCCAAATAAAGTCAGAGAGCTTGACCAAAGGAAGGGAGCTTGGATCAAAGAAAAGGCTTACTCAATTTAATAGAAAAAGATAACTCACAGAAGGAAAGAGTACAAGCTGCTCAAGTGGGTACTCCAGACAGTTCTAGGAGTCATTATTTCCTCAGGAGATTGTCATCTTTGGATCCCACTTCTGACACCATGAAATGTCAACCTTAAAAATAAAATAGCTAGTTATTTTACCAGCAAAATTAGTTTGAGAATAGCAGAGGAATTTCAGTCAGCATAAGCAAACTATGTCATGCCATAGGCAAGCCTGAAGAACAAAGAAGACGAGCATACTTTTATAGAGGAAAGGAGGAGGTTGGGAAGGGTTGTTTAAAATGAAAGTTCATTGGAGTAAAGCATGAGTTGAAGGTGGTGGCGACTTCTCATTGGCTAAATGTGGTGTTTTCTTATTGGCTGGACTGTTGCTAGGCCAAGAGAAAATCTCTCTTCCTCCAACAAGAATGTGTAAACTTCTTGTAGTTTGTAAATACAAGGTACACTTCTTCCTGCCGAGGTCTGCAAGTGGCGGAGAGTGGTAGTGCAGTGGCAGAGAGTCCTCTTTCAGGGCTTCCTGACTCCATTTTAAATGAGGTTTCCTTTATTTTCACAATAGCAATAAGGTAGGAAGAAATACACACATACATGTTTATAAAATATGTATAAAAGTATAGGTCAGTTAAAAGTTCATTTTCAGGTGTGTGCATATCCTAAGCCTTTGTTTTCTGTATGTTTACTCTGTGCCAAGCACTGTGCCAAATAGTTTACATGTATTATCTCATTTAACATTTGCAACAACCTCATGAGTTATTATTATCCCCATTTCACAGGTACAAAACCAAGACTCAAAATGTTGTATGATTTACCCAAGTTTATACAGTAATAGGTGGTGCAGTTAGGGTTCAAACTCAGTGTGTCTGATTTTAAAGTTCATGCCCTTTATCAATATGCATTTGTAAGTGTCTCTTTTTTTAACCAGATACCAACTTTGTCTCAGAAGTTCAGATTCAGAATAAAAGCAAAAGAATGAAAAATATGAAAATGATAATGGTCGTGTGAATAGCAAAACTGGATCACCATGAATACCAATTATTTATTTTATTGTTTATGTGTTTTATGAGTAGAGAGTTAGTCCTCAGACTCTGGTGCTCAGTCTGTATTGGATTCAGAGCATGAAATACAGCATTTTAGTGCAGTTGCACCCCTCCTCTCTGAGTTTAAGACCACTTTATGGGTGAGTTACTTTATGATGTCCTTTTGATATCTTGGTAGCTAAGATGGAATTCTTAGAGTTATAATATGTTTAAACACCAGATGAGCCACCAAAGAAGTCTGAAAGCCTTCATTTTTAAGAATCTCCAGATTGAGAAAGCCATTATCCTGAAGAGCTAAATCATTCACCTGTCAAAATTTCTGAGAAGTCCCGTGATTTTGCAAAACAGGTACAGGTTTCAAGATAATTTCATCTGAAGCCATTCACCTCTCAAGATCTCTGACAGTTCCACGATTTTACAGTGCACAAATTTCAAGTTAATTTCATCTGAAGTGAAAACCCTACTTTATATCTCTTTATAAACAACATGCTAGAAAAACACCCAGGTGTCTCTGTGACCCCTTAGACCCTACATTAGAGTCCCTCTTAGGCAGTCGGTCCTTTTGCTTCATAGGTTTTCTTACTGTTGTAGTTCGTTGTGTGAGTATTTGTTTAATGCCTGTCTCCCATGCTGGACTATGAACTCTGGGTGGACAGGAACTGTGTGTATTGCTCAATGCTGCATGTTACCTACAGTGCTTGAAACCCCATGTGTGGCAAACAGTTGACACTCAATTTTTATTGAGGCAGGAATAAATGAATGGAGTGTGATAGAAGAGTAGACACATGCAACCAGGTAGCGAATTTAATCTTGATTTATGCCACAGAGATTCCCATTCTTAGTTTTTAAGCACGACCCTAGTTCAGTACCTCTTTCATGACCTAACAGCTCTGGGGGTTTTCTGTGATGGAGGGCAAGTCTGTTTGCTTGGTTATTACAAGAGGACAGATACAATATTTACTAGACTTAGCAACTCTTGAGCAAATGTGGTCCCTGGAGAAGGGCACATGATAATAATTCAGGGAAACCCAGTTGTTATCTCAAAGCTAAGCCACACAGGCATCAAGGCCATGACTCACGTTCCTGTGGTCAGGAGCCATAGAGTTTTCAAGGATAATTTATGGTGATGCTGATGAGACAGAGTTCATTTAAATACTGTAACTGCTGAAGTATTCTGAAGTGAAAAAGTCAGCCTGTGGTGGGGTAAATACCTTGTTGACCCCTTTTCCCTCTCCGATACACTATTGTTTCAAGTATTTACTCTAAAATACTTGAGTCTTAAAGTGACCCAGGAGAGATGAACTGACCATGGCTGCTTAATGCATGTTAAGATTTGGTTTCTGAACACGAAGGACACGCTCATCTTTACTCAGCCCATTGTTCTTTGATCGGTTAAATGATGCTATAAATGGAGGAGAGTGATAGCAAAAAATAAATGTTTTATACAGTGCTAGAAAAAGCTTTAGGGGAAAATTTTCGCAAAAGAACAGATTCTTTCTTGTTTCTATAGAAACCAGTAGCGATCAGGAGGAGCGAGGTGTTCTTTCAAGTGTACATGGTGGTAAGGCCAGCTCAGCAGTCCCCAGCACACTAGAGGGCTGGTTAAAGACCCACTGTCGGGGGGAGCCTCTGTCTGTGTCCCTTTGATCTCACTGGCAGTAGGGGACGTCTTGCTGGAAATCCCGGCTTCCCCATGGGCTGAGTAGGGCTGCGGTCCACAGTCGCTCAGCATCATAAAGCTAGAAAGACTCTTAACAGGAATCTCTTGTTGAAAGAAGAAGAAAAAGATAAACATAAGGAAAGCTCTAATATCAGTTGTCAACAGGCCTTTCAATGTGCTCCTTACCATCGAGCAGTAAATGTCCTGGTCGTCTCCTGCCCAGATAACTGATAAACTGGCCAAAGCAGGCATTTGAGCCCTTGATGGTAAGATAATTTGTTGCTCTTCCAATTTGTCTCCTTCTATAAAATCTTTTTTTTTTGCAAATGAAATTAGAATGAAATGCCTCCTTTTTGGTTTCATTTGTAAAGCTGTTACCTTCCTGACAAGTGAATGTTGAGCAAGACTTAAATCAAATTCCAAGGCAAATACTTGTCTAAAGCCTAATCAATACTACAGGTTTAAAATTAATTCTCCAGTCTTTTAAATGAAGTTTAGGTCAAATGTAATGACAGGATGAAGCAGGCACATTTTGCTTCAATCTGACAGGTCCCAGAAGGTAAGAGGAATATCTAGTAACTGACAAAAGGGTTTTCCCTTTGTTTGACATTTACTTTGTATGTAAACAATCCAGTATATTGGCATGTCAATGTATTAGTTGGTTGTGGTTCCAGAACACAATGTAAATTCAGATAGTATTTCTTTCTGCTCACAAATACACACTCTTGATCAACAAGAATGCATTTATTGCAGTCTTGCCTTGCAGTTGGCAGAACAAAATTAATCATTTTGAAATATAAACTTTCTCAGATCTACAATATATCACTGGAAAACACAAGACATAGGAAGAGAAGATTATGAAATAAAAGAAAGGTATTTAGGAGTCTATAAGTCATAAACATAATACACGTTCACTAATAAAGTACTGGGGTTCCCTGGTGGCTTAGACGGTAAAGAATCTGCCTGCAACGTGGGAAACCCAAGTTCGGTCCCTGGGTTGGGAAGAACCCCTGGAAGAGAGCATGGCAGCCCATTCCAGTATTCTTGCCTGGAGAATCCCCATGTACAGACGTGCCTGGCGGGCTACAGTCCATGGTGCTGCAAAGAGTCAGACATAACTGAGTGACTAAGCACAGCAATAAAATACTGGGACAAATGTACAAGACTACATATAGTGAGGAGGTGTTAAAAGCTGGATATATGTTTCTTGAAGCTGTAAGTTTGAAGCAGCATTTTGCAGTGTTGGAGAGTATGAAGTGGCCTCTTGCTGGGTGTGTGACCTTAGGGAAGTCACTTCCCCTTTCTGAACTTCAGTCTCCTCATCTACAAAATGGTAATAATACAAATGATGGCGATGGTGATGATGATGAGGAGGAGGAGATGGAGATGGAGGAGAAAGGTGTCTCCCTCCTAGGGTTCTATAAGGTTTAAGAGAATTCTAGAAAACTCTGCACATAAGAAGTACATAATATATGCTACGTTCCTTTTCTCCTACCCCAAAAGTAAACAGATTAATATTGAGCAGTTCTTTTTTACCAAGCTTTCAGCCATCGTTTTTCTGCTGTTCAATGAGAACTAAATTTTTGTTAAAATATATTTTGTCAGAAAAGTAAGCAAACTTTCTTAAATTGGAAGCATACATGGAATGAGAAATACCATGTGTTTTCTAGACACATTTTGTTTTGGCTTCTTTTTCCCTGGGAGTAAAGTTTGGGTGAAAATCTCTTAAATCCTTATACGTATTTAAGATGAAAAAAACCTTTAGGTTTGCTGTGACAGACCCAAAGCTTTTCTGGAGAACTGTATGTGTTTGACCTCTCAGGCTGAAGTCACCATATCAGCTTCAACTGACATCAGTATTTAGAAGCTCTTTTACTGGGTGTGCCTTGGTTGCCTATTACGTGTAATAAGGGCTCAATAGATACCTGCCTAATGAATAAATGACAATATCATGAAATAAAGTTAAAAATGTAATGCTTACCAAACAAGTCTTGATAAATTTGTTTCAGTAATCTTTTTCTTCCCACACAATTGTGTGTAATATCATCCCACAGGCAATGTATGAAAAAGGGGTAATGGTAGATAAAATGGAAAGAATCCTTGCTTCTATTTAACTGGCCTCATTAATTTATAGCAGTACCGACTTGATTCATTGTATCAGTATTTGGCTTAAATTTGACTGGATCAGGATGCAGATTATTTACAGTTTCTACCAACCCGAAGTGCCTAGTATATATTTGCAGTGATTTATAATCTACAGACAGTCATTATCACTGTCATTTAGCTTTATTTTGATCCCCACTAGTTACACAGCCTCACAATACCTACGTGGTTATAGCCCTTCAATATGCCTATGATGAAATTTCATATCACCCAATAAGACATCCTCATTATTTATAAAGAATGAGTTGGGGGTGAGAAGGCAGTGATGATTTCTTCACTGATTTCTTGACTTATTTAGCTCACAGCCTCATCAATTCGACCCAGACAACCATTACTCTTCCTTTATTACACACCAGACACACAGCCAGAATGAGACTTAAAGTCTCAGAACATTTAGTAAAGTAAAAATGTGCATCTTCAGACAAGAAATGTGGGGTGTATACCGTGTATTGTTCCTTTTCATTTCCAAGGTGTTACTACTGACTGTGCTGATGGTCTCGGCGTGCCAGCAGCACTGGAATGACCACAATCCTTCCACCTGAGATACCCAAAGTCCTTCCTTTGCATGCTGCACGGAGCTGTGAATTCATTTTCTTAGGCTGCCATGACAAGACACCACAAACTGAGTTTGTGGGTTAGAACAGCAGAACTGTTTTGTCTCCCAATTTTGAAGGCTAGAAGTTTGAAGTCAAGGTGTTGGTGTGGCCATGCTCCCTCCAAAGGCTCTAGAGAAAGAGCCTCAGCTGTTCATTGGCTTGTAGATACATCACGCTAATCGTCTTTCACATCACCACCTTTTTCCTGTGTCATCACATGGATTTTCCCCTGCGCATGCCCATCTCTGTGTCCCAATCCCCCCCCCTCCTTTTTTTTAAAGGACACCAGTCATTTTGGATTAGGGTCCAGCCTAAGGACCTCATCTTAACTTGATCATCTCTGTAAAGACCCTGCTTTCAAATAGTCAGATTCTGAGGTCTTGGGAGTTAGGGGTCCAACATAGTGTTTCTTTTCAGAGACAGACGTAATTGTATCCCTAGTCTATCATCCCAGATGTTTACGTGCAGCTATGCTTCTGATACTTGTGGTCCAGATGAAGCTGTAGATGAGAAAAGCAACTCCAAGTCTGTGGGCTACTGCATTGTTTCCCAGGCCCTACTGTTTGGCCACTTGACCTGAGACCTTGCTTCTGTGGATCCTTAAAGAGGGATATGATGACCATGCCTAATTAGCTACTGCAGTATTACTTTCCAAATATGCTGAAAGTCAGTTTGGTTACAAATTCAGCCTGGATTGCTCTCTACCCTGCCCCTCAGTGTACTTAGTCTGAGTTGGTAAGCTTAACTAGATCCAAATGATAGCAAGAAATTTTAAACTTTTAGACAAATTTAATTTAATGGGAAACCAGACGGTACAGCTGTCTTGGAGTGTAAAGTAAAAGGTAGTATTGATTAAAGAGAGGATTTCTAAAAGTCTTGCAGCTAGACTGCATTCCTATGGGAAAAGCTGCTAACCCAAATCCTCCTGGCCAAATAACACCAATTTTTTTAATAAGTGCTGAGTTTACTTGCTCAAAAGCAGGTATTCACAATGCAGCATGATCATTGTAAAGCTACAAAAAGTTTTCTGGGAAGTTTGAGGAATTTCTTTGTCCTAAGGACAGATGGACACCTCATAAAGTATTTATGGTCCAGTCTAACTAACTAGGATGGACTTGCCAGGTGGCACAGGGGTAAAGAATCCTTGCTTGCAATGCGGGAGGGATGGGTTTGATCCCTGGGTTGGGAAGATCCCCTGGAGAAGGAAATGTCAACCCACTCTAGTATTCTTGCCTGGAAAATCTCATGGACAGAGGAGCCTGGTGGACTACAGTCCATGGGGTTGCAAAGAGTCAGACATGACTGAGTGACTGAGCAGGCACTAACTAAGGATTAACATGGGATCAGAGGGTCATCGTTAGTAAAACTATATCTCTAGGTCCATCTACATATAGGAAGCACTTTTAGAAACTATGAAAAAATATTATTCGGCCTGAGGCATTAGAGATTATTTTAATTAAAATTATGTGTGTGCATCTCCTGTGTCTTCTGCATTGCAGGTAGATTCTTTACCACTGGTCCACCTGGGAAGTGCCAAAGCACCTATCAAAAAATTGATAGGGAACTTCAAACAACATCATCAAGAAAGTAAAAAGATGTTTTAGAATGGGAGAAAATATTTGCAAATCACATATCTGATGAGGTATTGGTATATAAAGAAAAAATATAACTCAATAATCAAAAGAGAAATGACCCAGTCAAAAATGAGCAAAATCTCTGAATAGACTTTTTTCCAAAGAGGGTATGCAAAGGACCAAAAAACACATGAAAAGATGTTCAACATCCTTAGCTATCAGGGAAATGCAAATCAGAACCACAATGAGCTACCACTTCACACACTCTAGGATGGCACTGCTCTAAGAGACAAGACACTAAAAAGTGTTGGTAAAGATGCAAAGATATTGGAATCCTTATACATTGCTGATAGGAATGTAAAGTGGTGCAGCTACTGTGGAAATTGGGCAGTTACTTAAAAAGTTAAACATAGAGTTACCTTGCTGTGCTGTACTGTGCTCAGTCATTCAGTCATGTCTGACTCTGTGACCCCATAGACTGCAGCCTGCTAGGCTCCTCTGTCCATGGAGTTTTCCAGGCAAGAATACTAGAATTACCATATGACCCAGCAATTCTACTCCTAGTTATATATCCAACAGAGTTGAAAACATATGTCCTCGCAAAACTTTGTATACCAGTGTTCATAGCAGTATTATTCACAGTAGCCAAAATATAGGAACAATGCAAATGTCCATCACCTAATTAAAAGATATGCAAAATAATATTTTATCCATACAATGGGATATTATCCAGCCACAAAAGTGAATAAAGTATTGATACATGCTACAACATGGATGAACCTTGAAAATGTTATGCTAAGCGAAAGATGGCAGATCCAAGGGTGATATATTGTACAATTTCATTTATGTAAAATAACCAGAATAGACAAATCCATAGAGTAGTTACCAGGAGTTGGGGAAAGGGCAGAATGGAGGGTGACTGCTAATAGGTACAAGAATTTTTTGGAGGGGGTGATGGAATGCTCTGGAACCAGATAGTGGTGTTGAGTGCACATCTCTGTGACTGTACAAGAGCCACTGAAGTCTATACTTTAAAATGGTGAATTGTATTTTTATGAATTATATCTCAGTAAAACTGTTTCTGTTGCCAAAACTCAGCCTCTGTTCACCAGTGCTGAATAGAAACATGGAGATAGAGTTTTGGGTGAAGTAGAAAAGAGTAGCTTTTATTGCTTTGCCAGGCAAAGGGGGCCACAGTGGGCTAATGCCCTAAAGACTGTGTGACCCACCCTGGAGGGGGAGTGAGGAGTTTTATAGTGTTCAAGGGCGTGATCAGCTTGTGGACAGTTCTTGAATCCGTTGGCATCAAGGTGAAGTTTCAAATATCATCAACCTTCTGGTTTCAGCCAGTCTAGGGTCTATGTTCTTGTGGTCAGTAGTTTTCATCTTGAGGGGGTTCTGCTTCCTGTGAAAACAACTTAGGAATGTGTGTCAAGCCTTTATCTGTATCTTTCAGGGAACTGGGAGTTTGGGGGTGGTTCTGCTATGTGGCAGAATTATAGTCTAAATTGTTACCAGTTCCCTAGTCCAACAGCACTTCTTTGTTTCTACATCTTTACGTTTCCCAATCATCACCTCTTGAGTCAGCATTTTACTTCAAAGTACAAGGACACAGAGGCTTGTACACAGTTCCATTGCCAAAAAAAGTTTCACTTGCTAGTTTTACTGTTCATTGATGATTCATTGAAACAGTACCTAGATTCTTTGCTTACAACTTAGCCCAACACAATTTTTTTCCAAGGAGGGGTATTTTATCACTGGCATTTAGAATTGCTACAGCATAGTGATAATAAATAGCAGGCAGAGTTAGAAATTTGTTAGGGAAATCACATTGGAACACATTAAGCAGTCTAGTTAGATAAGAGTCACTGTCTTCCGGAAGAAGATAGACAGAAAGGTTTCAGTGTTGGGCCAGCGAGCAGTGGCAGTCAACACGCAGTGGTTTGCTGTCTTTCCAATTGGACGATCAGCCATTTAGCCTCCTTTAAGCCTCTGGGACCCTGGTGCCCAGCACCTCCACTAGAGGGGCAGCAAGCGAGATAAAGAATGCTTAAGATGGGTGTGGTGAGTTAAAAGCCTGGGGGAAAGATTGTGGAATGGAGAGGAACTTGGAATTCTAGGCTACTGTATAGCTTCTTATGTGTGTGTCTGTGAAATGCAAGTCAATACCAACCTTGTGCTCTTTAAAATGGTGATAAAAATTTTTGTCCCCAAGAATAGCATAGAAAAGACATTGAAATTAGAATCTGTTTGAATTAAACATCAGGGTTATTATGGGTTACTTTTTTGTTGTTTTTTTAAAGCATGTGCGGAGGAAGGTTACCATCTCTCTTATTTCCACACATGGGGAACTTTAGTATTTTTTGCAGTCCTGGAAACAAGTTTAGGTTCAATAATGTCAAGATTTTAAATTTTATCCTCTAGAAAGTGAAGCTTAAAAGATGCCAAACATTGGAATATTTTGTATAATTTGAGGAGAAAGAAAAGTCATAATTTAACAAGAAACTCAGTATTAACCGTCACATTCTGATCTGACAATTGTAACTAAAAATATTTGGCAAATTTTCATTTCATGAAATCCATACTGAAAAGCATAGAGCTGTATTTTTCCCCCTTAGCCTCATGTACTCTGCACTGATAAGGAAGAGAAAAAGAATAAGCCAACAATCTTTTAAGAGAATAAATAGAGGTTATATCAGAAGGATAGTGGAGATTTAGCCCAATGTCTATTTCCCACAGCAGTGTCAGGGTTTATGATGACCTGAATCATCCAAAGAAAGGATAAATAATGTTCAGTAAGGATTTAGCTACAACTAGATTTTATTATTGTCTGAATCCTAAAAATCAGTAACCTGTCTGTTGTGTCCTGATGGCTCATGAAAATATGCAGTGATCTGCAACAGCTTGTTCATTCTCGACAGTATATCTTTAATTCTCACCAATATAAGAAACAAATTGTCTGATATGTGGAGTACTTCTGGCTCTTCCACCCTGGTGACAAAAGGGAGTGCTGGGGCTTTGTGAATGGAGCTGATTGAATAGCCCTAGAAGTGTTGGTGTTGACAAAGCCAAAGTTAGTGGCTTCTTCATTATGATTCATGGCCTCTTGTAGGCAGCAGCGCAACAAACTTAGCCCTGGCCACAGCTCTTGGTCTTGTCGCTTTGATCCCCGTCAGTGACCTGGAAATCGCTCTTTATAATAGGAACGCAAGGACTTGTTCTGTAGCCCAGCAACTTGTTTATTCTTGTGTGGGTCAAACTGTTCATGGAAGGGGATGTGACTGAGTATGCTGCTTCTCCGACAGGGGATGGTGGGCTGAATCGGTGGTGCTGTTCCCTGCCTGCATGTTTCGTGAAATGACTGAACAATTCAGTGTCAAGTGGCTTTGACCTTAGCCTCACTCACCTGTTAATATCTAATAATAACTACAATTTCCTGGTACTGGACCATGCTTTTTACTTACCTTGTTATTTAAGGCTCAGCAAAAAACTAAGAAGTACACATTAGTATTTCCATCTTGGAGATGATGAAACAGGGTCTCAGAAGTCCTTATGGAAAGTATTACCTGCCTCTGTTGGGATATTGTGCAGATTAGTGAATACATGCATAGTACTGATGGACTGGGGGTGTTTGTGTGTGCCTCATAGCTGAGCACCGTGCCTGGGACATGAGAAGGACACGAAGCCCCTCAGTAAATGAGAGCCATACTTCTTTTGTCTTGAACAGCACTGAGTATTTTGCCTAACAGGTTCAATAGATAGTAGTTGAATTGAATTAAAATATCACTAAATAGATTTTGCAAGTTGGCTTTCCTGCTGTAATTAGCTTTCTGACAATTTGAGTGGTAATTGGTTGATGGGAAGAATAATTAATAATAAAGGCTGTTATTTGTGGGGTAAGCATTTATCACAGTTTTCACTCCTTTCCATCAGCATTTAATTCACAAAAAGGCTCATAAGTTAACTATAGAGAAATTATATTACTAAATATTGAATAGTAATTATAATACATGATATGTTTTCCCTTTAATTAGCAAATAGACTGTTCATTATGTTTTAGATAATTGTTACATATCATTTGATTTTATTTCTTTATCACTTGTGGCAGGTGATTACATTTCCACAGGGTATAATTTTTTATCACATTATTTTCAAATTTGATTACAAGATTATGCAGTGCAGAATTCAGTGTATTCAAATCACCCTGATTTCTCTCACATTCTTTGCTTCTGGAAAATTTGCACTTCTTTTTTCCACCCTGTATGTGCATGATAAATAAGAACACAGTATTAATGAAGCTGAATAAGTGTGTAAATCTCTGTAAATGTCTTAAATCAGAGACCTTGGAACTTCTACTTGGAAATTTTGACTCGTGTCTCATTGCAATAGTCATCTCTTTGAAAATCAGTCTCCTTTGCTAATAAAGACAAAGAATAATATAATATCTAGTAATCTAAAATGATATATAATAATATAACGTGTCATATAAGCATTACACAGTGCTCTAATGCAATATACAATTATAATAAATGCAAATGAAAATAAATGCAAATGTTGTATCTAAGCGTCTGTGACCCTGAAGGAGCTCAAGAGCATGTAGTGATAGCTGCTCGCTCCCCTCCTCATCTTTGAGTAATTGGGCTGATAACACCCCTCATTGCCCTGCTGCAGGTTTGACACTGTGAGTTTAGCTTTAACAGGAAATCAGTAGCAGTGTGCATGTTGCTTGACTACGCTCAGACCTCCCTGCCTCTGCTTTGATAATGTTATTTATGATGAAGGCAAGATCACAGGCTGTACAAATTATGGTTATTGTGGTATTCAGCCATCGGCGGGTATGGCACCCAGCTGCCTAGTCACAATTTGTCTTATTTAACTTGATTATCTGATTTCCTCCAAGTTCTGCAGTGTTGAAATGGCAGCCTTTGAGGGGAAAGTTTCATAGAAATGAGTGCTGTCCTATGCAAGGCAACCGACTTGGTTGAAAATAAGATCCTATCAGAGGAATGAGCAGAGGCTACACTTTTATGGTCTTACAAAGATATTAAATGTGAAGCAAAACTCTTGCATTTGCTCATTGCATTTTGTTTCAAGGAGTTTAAATAATACTGCTTAATGCTATCAGAACGATGTCAGGACTTGGAATAACTTTCCTATTTAGGTTTGGTCATGCAGTCTGTTTAACAGCTATTCCTTTTCTAACAGCATGTTGTGGTTCCCAGCATTCCTCAGGGCATGCAGGGAGAATGGCATGGACCTCTTGAATAATTAATATGATTTTCAGAGCAGTAGTCATGGAAACCCAAGCAGTGCCACATATTTGGATTATAAGAATTAGGCACATTTTGAATATAACATTTAACCAAAAGAGGTGGCTATCCCCTAAAGACAAAAGCATTCTCCCCAATTCCTCAAGCTCAATGCAGTGAATATGGGCCTATTTATATGTTTGTTTTGAAGAGTATGAAACTAATCCATGCTTCATCATACATTATTTTTGTATCTTTGTGTTTGAATCGCTTAATTGGTTTCTTTCCCTGTGTATTTGGACTCTGTTTAATTGAGATGTTTTCACATGCAAACTTCTGTTTTCATACTTTCTCTAGTGCTGTTCATGATCACAGGTTATTACTTTTTTATTAAAGAGAAAATGTAGAACTTAATTTACAAGAAAATAGCATAGACCACTCACTGTGTTGAGTATCTCTAAGGTATCACATCCTTTCTAACACTGCCCCAATCCTCTGGTGATATTAGGATGCAGGATTTTCAAGTATTAGACAATTGCTATTCACCAAAAAGACTACAGTTTTCTCATGAAGTTTATAGACTGTTCTGTTAGAGCAGTTGCATGGCTCTTTTATTTGTCTCAAAAAGTGTCTCTTCAGAATCAATATCATCATTACCTTGGGTGTATGTGTGTGTGTGTGTGTGTGTAAGAAGTCAACCAGGCAAGAGCAAAAAGCTATCATCCAGTCTTCAGTAGTAGTGTACGTGTAAAGAATAAAAATAAATGGAAGTTATTTATAGAGTACAAACCCTCTGGTTTCATAAACCATGTTATACTGTTATTTGCTCAGGTTTATTCCACAAACAGCTTCAGTGCCTAAGACTCCCAAGCCTCTGCTTTCCTAGACTGATAAAGGAAGTGATTAGCAAGACCATTAACCAAGACTAGAAGATTAAAAAGGATTAAGGAAAGCAAAGACCTATTTTTGTTACTACTTCAAGTTTTCTGCTTGCATTTAAAAAATGGGCTTTCTCACAGAAATGTGTGGACTATTTGGTTCTGTGCTCCCACCTGCCAAGTACCCCTGAGTCGTGGGGTCCTCCTTGGAGCCCTTGATTCTCCTCTTGTCTTCGGGAGATCCTTTCGCTCCGGTGAATTCGTGCAGCTGTATTGTCTTTCCCCCAGATGTCCTGACAACAATGCCACAGTGTCTCACTTGCTTGAGGCCCCACCTCCTCTGCACCTCTCAGACTGCGCCTGGGCTTTAATTAGGATTCCGACTGCATTGCTGGCCCGGCTTCCATCCATCTGTTGATAAGTTGCAGCTCCTCTGCGATTCTTTTTGGAATTACCAGACAAACGCTGTGCTGAGGCTGCAGCAGAAGCCCCCAGTCCTTTCTCTGGTCCCGCAGTCAGTGCATTATCTTACTGTTTCGATTTAGTCACGTGTTTGTGTTGCACTTAGTGTAGCTTTTTGGCCTTTTTAAAAAATATATATATATATATGAACTGATCCAGTCAGAAAATTCCAAATACCTCGAATTCCAAGTGCCCTTTCTGGTATCATTTTGCTCATGGTTTTTGGTTTTGGAAATGTGAGCTGTGTTTATGCAATTTACCTGTTTGCAAGGGCTTGTTGACTTATTCCCAGGTTCCTCTGCTGTATCCTTAAGGCCCTGTCTTTACACTCCCTCACCCCAGTCCTTCCTCTCCTTCATTGTTTCTGAAGGACAATGGCGGCCCAGCACCTTCCCTCTCCCTCATCACTTTTTCTAGCTTTTTCCTACTGATCTGGGAAGGTAGTGTTTGAGGATCATCTCTTCTTTCTCGTGGTACCCATCCCTCCCATACAGAACCAGATGCCTGTGAGCAGCCTGTGCCCAGCCCCGGCAGGTGTGTGAAACTGCAAGGTTCTTAAGAACAAGGACCTTTCTTCTTTCTTTTTCTATCCCTACCCCTTTATACAGTGTCTAGCATGGAGGAGTTGCCCCATATCGCTCCTAGCACTGTTGGTTCCATTTCAAACTCTGCGAAGATTTATCAGGCTGGTTTTGTTTTGTGACCTTGGGTGATTTGGGCGACCTCTAGATGTGGTCTAGTTTGGGGAAAAGAAAACCACATCATGGGACATCAGATTTGTCACCTAGGTAGCACTCTGCAAGACAAAGATATTTGAATACAGACTGTGAAACATATTGATTTTAAAAATGGGGCTATTTTGAAATTTCTCACTGTAGGACTTTTCACTGAAGAAAAAAAAAAAAAAAGGTAGAGAATGTCCAGTGACGTAAATATTACTAAAATCTGAACTCTTAAGCAAGTGTTTTAGAAAGATACGCCTCTCCCCCCAAAATGGCCACTGTCACTTTAATTAATTACAAATGAAAAGATCTCCCCTGGAGACCTGCTCTAGGAGCTCGCCCGGAAATGACACCTTTTCCCAGAGGCTGAGCTTGAGTACTACCTAAGTTGCAGACTTTGTTTCTAGGCTGGGGTCAGCTCCCCTGGAGCCATGCCGCACGAGAGCTGTAGCTGACCTGTTTTGAAGGATCAGACACCAGGGCCCTTGTAAACTTATGGGAAATGTGTCTCTGATCAGAAATGCAGCCGCAGACACAATCAAAGAGTAATTCGAAATAAAAATGTTTTTGTTGTGACAGTTAAGCACCACTGTTAGTCTCCATATGTTGAAGTGAAAATCCAAGTTTGTCTGTAATTGATGACTGAAATGGCTGAATATAGCCTCTGTATTTGTTACCAGATTGTCTCCAATATATTTTGTCTGTAAATAACATTGGAGTCATACACACATCTCTGTGGAGCTAAATTTTACCTGAGCTGCACGTGCACAATTTTCTCTGAGTTCAGTGCAAGGCCAAGCACAATTTAGTTCAGGGAATAACAGGCTTTTATCAGCGACATGTATATCACAGCCACCCGTGTTTGGAAAAATAAAGTGATTGTTGTCATTTGCCATCGTAAAAAGAGAGTTGTCTGTAGTAATATATTTAAATGATGCTATTAGTCATTTTTGCCCCCAACATAAATGCTGTTTCATGTTTGTTAAACATAATAGTATAGCAAGAATCTTTTGATGCACACAGACCTACATGAAAACTGGACTAAATAAAATTAAAGAGCGATCATGGTACACAGCGTGTGGAAACCAGGTTAAAGATAGTTTTATGTTTTGTGACTGTGCCTAGAAAGCTTGTCATGAAACTACTGGCTTGGCTTTATTGCATTCAGTCTGCAAGGTAGTTGAACAACCATGATAAAATGTGAATATTTCTTTAGCGTCAGTATTGTGAGGTGCTATGAATAACAAGCAGAAAGGGCAGGATTTGGTGTGGGGTTCTTCTTGTGCTGGGGGTGACACAGAGAAGATGGGAAGCATTTCTTTTGCAGTTACGTTAAGCTAATTTCCTTTGGGCCCTGAATCTCTAGCATATATTTTAGGGATAACATGTGGCTTTAAAATTTTTCCAATGCTAAGCCAGCTCCTCGCCTGCCAAGTTGGTATTTGCTCAGAGACTTCAATCTGAGCCAGACATGCTCTGCTGCTTATAACTAAGGTACTGCTATGGAACTAGCACTTAAGTTGTTTCTCCAAGAAGGGCCAGATTGGCCTCGGTGAACTTGTCTGTTCATACTCAGTGTCCTTGTGCCCAATGCTTCCTGGTTGCCAGATGGCTGCTACTGGTTATGAGCCATTGAGGTCTGTGTTTATCACACTGAGCTCGGCTTGTGAGAGTCTCAGCTTTTAGGGGGCTTATCCTTAGAGTAAGCACATGCACTTTTTGTAAAAGAATCCCCTCCCCCCAAAATCCAGGTCATTGGATGTTTATTTTAAGGTAAAAATTGTTCAAATGAAAAATATAATTTTCTTGTTCTTTAAAATGATGGTTTAATCGAGTTGTGGAAAGGCCAGAATTTTTTTAAGGAAATTACTTGAAGTTAGTAACTTTGTTGAAGGAATAAGCTCCTAACAGCTATATTTAAAAAAGAAAAACTTAGTGGGTTAAAATTAAACAACTTAAATCTTAATGTAAATAACAAGAAAGATGAGCTATACACTATTATTAAAGTTCACTTTTTTCTTTTAACTTATTTTTTATGCTTTCAGACATACGAAAAAATTGCAAGAATTGTGCAAAGAATTCCCATATACCTGTCACCCAGCTTCCCCTGGTGTTAACATTTTACCACATCTGCTTTCTTCTCTGTCTCTGTCATTTATCTAACTTTTTCTGAATTGAGAATAAGTTATAAACATGGTACTCTTTACCCCTAAATAGTTGAATGTATATTTCCTGAAAAGAAAGACATTCTCTTACATAAACAAAGTTAATAATGGTACAATATATTCTCTAATTTAGAGATAGTCAGGTTTTATAAACTTTCCCAATACTGTCCTTTTATAGTAATAGAAACTTGAGGAGCATGTGTTACATGCAATCTTTATGTCCTCTTTAGTCTCCTTTAATCTGGAAACATTTTTTAGTTTTTCTTTGTTATTTTGTGACCTTCATATTTTTGAAGATTACAGGCTGGTTATTTTTCAGAGTGTCCTTCATGTTGGGTTTGTCTGACGTTTTCCTATGATTAGATTCAGCTCATGTACTATTGGCAGTAATATCACAGAAGTGAGCTTTTGTTCTTCTCACTGCCTCATATCAGGGGCACACACTGTTGGCTTGTACCATACTGGTAAGATTAACTTTGAGCACCACGTTAAGGTGTTCCCCTGTATAGCTTCCTACATGTAAAGTAAGTACTTTCTCTTTTGTAATTTATAAGTATCTTGTAGGGAGATACTTTGAGACTATGTAAATCATCTTGCTTCTCCTCAAAGCTTCACCCACTACCCAATTTAAAAATGGGTAAAGCATGTGAATAGACATTTCATCAAAGAAGATATACAAATGGCCAATAAGTACATAAAAAGATACTAAACATAATTAATCATCACGGAAATGCAAATCAAAACCACAATGAGATCTCACTTTACACCCACTGGAATGACTAGAACCCAAAAGATATTCAATAAGAAGTGTTGATGAGGAAATGGAGAAATTGGAGTCCTCATAAACTGCTTGTGAGAGTATAAAGTGGTACAGCTGCTGTGGAAAAATGTTTGGTGGTTTATCAAAAAGTTCAACGTAAAATTTCCATATGATCCAGAAATTATTATACTCCTAGGAATATATCCAAGAGAACTGAAAACACACATCCACACCGACCCTTGTACATGAGCATTATTCATATAGCCCAAAGTGGAAATAGTCTAAATGCCCATCAGTTCATGAATGGATAAAAAACACTATGCTGTATGTATAAAATGGATTATGATTTACCTTAAAAAGAAATGCAATTCTAATACATGCTACAACATGGATGAACCTTGAAAATATCATGCTAAGTGAGAGAAGCCAGTCATAAACAGCCATATATTATATGATTCCATTTATGTGAAATGTCTAGAATAAATAAGTCTATAGAGACAAAGTACATTTGTGGTTGTCAGGAGCTGAGGGAGGAGGAGTGGGAAGTAACTGCTTGATGGGTACAGAGTTTTCCTTGGAGTAATAAAAAATGTGCTGCAATTAGTGGTGATGGCTGCACAATCTTGTGAATATATTAAAATCCACTGAATTAGCATTTGTTGATGATTCATTAATGATTCCATTGAATCAGTTATTGTGGTGGATGCCAAATGCTGATTTTTAAAATTTCATTGTTCTTTTGATATTTCTGTTTGCTCTCTACAGTGAAGACAAACTTTCTTCTCTTCCCTTTCCCCTCCCTCCCTCCCTCCTTCCCTTCCTTTTTTGCCCTGTCTTTCACTGTGGATTCTGACATTTTTCAATGGGTTGTAATCCTTTATTGTTATGTGTTTTGATGCTCGAATTGTTCCCAGTTTGAGTGAGAGCCCAAATAACGTGGTTTGCATGTCCTTTTGACACAACTCCATCATTCTTTAAGTCTTTCTTTACTTTATGCATAAAATACCCTGGGTCATCTTGTACTTTCTCTGTTCCAGCCCTGAAATCAGCTGTTTTTTAAAGAAGACTTTCAGTGGAAAATGACATTTAAAAACCAAGATCTGGGCACTCCATGTGCTTATTGCTACTGAGATGCAATTGGTTCTAAGCCTTTTTAGCAGATAAAGCTAGAACATACATGTATACAGATGTATACATATGTACATACACACATGTATTCATACATCTATTATGCATTTCTATATTTATCTGTCTTTCATGTAAACTTCAGTATATATTCATATAAACTTCGATATGTATATATTGTACACACATAGGCACACACACGTTAAAAACCATGAGTTTGGACTCATTCCTCTAATTACCATCTGACACCACAGAGTTCACTCTGTCCTTTTCCTTATCCATATTTTAATCTTATTTTCTGATACAAAAAAACCTGGATCCCATTACTTTCCATATATTATTTGCTCAATTCTAGGATACACCAAAAGAAGTTCCAGAATTGCTAACCCATGGCATTATGAAAAGAAGCCTACTGACTAGAATACAGCATTTACTTAGATTTCTTTTCTTTAGCCTAAGGGTATATTGTGAAAACTGTCTCCCCCCAACTCCTTGCACAGTGTGGTTATGTTATTTATTTGAAATACAGTTCAGTGCATTTGTTTCTTTTGGAGTCTTGGAATTTATTATTCTTCTTTTGAAATCATTGTGAAACATTAACATGGTTCCAAGTGTTAGAACTTTTCACTTGAAAATATAATCCTGGACCTTACTCCAAATCAGTTCATAGAGCTTGTCCTCATTTTAAAGCTTATTTTAATTAAACAAAGCTCTAATAAAGGAATTTCAAATAATTTATTGCTTCTTTACCTAAAAAGGTCATTTTTTCTTCTGAAACTTATTTCAAATTCCAGAATCCAGGACACGTTTTAAACTGATGGCAGATAATACAGAGGAAACAATATCATCCAAAAGAGAAAACTAGGAAAATGGCTGATGTAATAATTGAATAATCAAGGAAAGAATTGAAAACCTGAATTTTATTACGTCTGCTTAACAGCTGCAAAAGTGTGGTGCCAAGGTCAGCTTGACCTAGTTATGTGTCCCGGGGGTTAAATCAAATCATCACTTTTTTACTGAGTTTCTACTTTGTGCCAAGTGCTCTTTAGGATATAAAAGAAACATGAGATTCAGGCCCTGACCTTAAAGAGCATCAGATCTAATTGGAGAAAGAAGCCAAACATGAACAAAAAGAAAGTCAGATCTTTCAGAATTCAAGAAAATAGAGGCTCTGTTCCAGGATATTAGATAATTATACGATAAATGGAGCGTCCCAGTTTCCAAGGAGGTCGTGAGTTGAAGAGCTCCAAGGACTGGCCTGGGAGGTGGATGTCTAAAGGATGAGATATGAGATGATTTGCAGAGCACACGGATAGGTGAGGGGCAGGGAAAGCCATGGAGGGAGGTGGACCAGAGAGTGGGTACCAACAGAGGCAGTATATCTCAGTAGTTTTGAGGAGAGCACAGGAGCTGGTCTACCTGGATTTCACCATTGGCTCTGTCATCTTTTAACACAGTTGTTATGGTCAAGTCCCAGGTGGCACTAGTGGTAAAGAACCCACCTGCCAATGGGGGAGAAGCAAGAGACACAGGATCCCTGAGTCAGGAAGATCCCCTGGAGGAGGGCGTGGCAACCCAGTCCAGTATTCTTGCCTGGAGAATCCCCATGGACAGAGGAGCCTAGCAGGCTACAGTCCATGGGGTCACAAAGAGTTGGACAGGACTGAAGCAATCTAGCATGCATGCATGCATGGTCAAATCTGTTACCCTCCCATGTGTCAGTTACCTTCATTGGTAAAATGGAAGGAGAATGGTGCCTTTCACACAGAGATCCTGTAAAGATTAAATGAGGTAATCCATGCAACATTTAGCACAGTGCTTGGCACATAATATGCTCTCCATAAATATTTGCTATTTATAGCACAAAGCACAAAGGTAGGAAAGCAGGGGCTATACCTGAAGAAGCATGAATAAGCCAGAATGTTCAAGATGGGAGCAGTCAGAAACAGAGCCCCAAATTATGTTGAGACTCCACTGTGACAGGAGCAACATAGAAGCTAATATTTATATGGGGCTTCCTGTGTGCTGGTCACTCTTCTATGTGGTTTCCATGTATCTATTCACTTACTCCTCTCACCAACTCTGTGAAATAAGTATCACTGGTATCCCCACTTGACAAATGAGGGCAAATTGAGTCACAGGGACGTTAAGTGATTTGTACAAGGTCACACAACTTCTAAGTGGAGGATCCTAGGTATCAGATCAAGGAGTTTGAATTTATTCTGTGGGTAATCGAGTGCTATTGGTGACTTCGAATTAATGTATAGGTGTCTGTGTATGTGGGGGGTGGTATTTATATGAACTCCCTTGAGTTAAATCTTGCTTAACCAGCTTCTGCTGTTACATGAAGAAAAGAGGGAAGGAGAGACAGAAAAAGACAGAGAGAGAGATAGAGACATAGAATGAGAGGGAGGTAAAGAGATATCAGTTGGTCAGTGGCCCTAGGAGAAAGCAGATGAATGAATAATGATAGTTCCTCACTTCTGGTCAACTCCTTTAGCATCTATCAAGTGAAGTGAAAGTCGTTCAGTTGTGTCTGACTCTTTTGGCCACCCCATAGGCTATACAGTCCATGGAATTCTCCAGGCCAGAATACTGGAGTGAGTAGCCATTCCCTTTTCCAGGGGATCTTCCCCCACTCAGGGATCAAACCCAGGTCTCCCTCATTGTAGGTGGATTCTTTACCAGCTGAGCCACCAGGGAAGCCCCTCAGCATCTGTAGTGGGATATAATGGAGAAAGCATCTCATTGGGATACCGTACAACTATGAGCACACCAGGAACCTGGTTTTGGTAGATGTGCATTCAGATGAACTGTATGATTTTAGAATATTTTTCCAAACTTGAGCAAATATTCATGTTGTAATATAAGTACTAGATCTGCAAACACACAGTATCAGCTAGCCTTGACTTCTAGAGGTTTTGGAGACTTGGAGAAACTTAAATGTCCTCACTTCTGGGAGATGACCATTTTGGAAGTGGGGGAATTAGTGGCAGCAGTGCTTTAAATAGCAGAAGATAATCTCAGTCACACCATGATGGAAATGCTTTTTAAGCTTTGTGAGTTTCAGGAGATTGATATTCCACATGTGTTCATTTCAGGAGACATGAGCTTTCTTTCTTCTTATTAGTATACATTATTTCAAGAGGATGATACTGAAATTGTTGAACTTGAGTGGTGATAAGTGTTTTAGTAAACCTATGGAAACACTTATGAATCTGAGCTCTGTCAGTCTACAAATTAAGCAAATATATACCCAGTTCATCTTTCCAGTGCAGTTTAAATATTTGAAATGAAGAATTCTCTAGTGTTTGGAAAATGGGACAGATACTGGACTAATAAGGGGTGATCTTCTGAATACTTTTACATATTCATGAGTGAGCAAGGTACTTTTTTATTATCTGTATTCCATTGACATCAGACAATTTACATCTCAGAATCATAGATGTAATTCTGTAAATCATAGAGGTAATCCACCTTTTAGAGGTGGCAGGATTAGAAATAATCTGGTCCACCCTCCTCATTTGACCCAATGAGGGGTGAGGCTTAGATGATCAGTGACTTGCCCAAAGTCACACATCAAGTTCAGCCTTTCTTCCTTCCCTTTCTCCCTCCCTTTCTCCTTCTCTCCTTTTCTTTCCTCCCTTTCTTCTTTCTCTGTTCCCGCTCTCTCTTCCTCCCTCCCTTTTGTTTCCCTGCTTCCTGAGTTTCTTCCAAGAAATGTTTGTGAACTGGGCACCTTCTAGGAGGCACTCTATTCTGGGTACTGGGGATCCAGCAGTGAAGGAGGTGGCAATGCCTGCTACTCTCACAACCCCAGCCAGAGACTCTTACTGCCTGTCTTCTACACTGGAGCTCACACATTCGTCTGTCCCTCTGCTAGGGATTCACTGACTAAAACAACCTAGAAGGGGAGATGGCTTTTGTATTAAACAAAAACACTTGTAACATAATGTGACCAGCATTTTGCATATTTTAAGAGATTGGTAGGTACAGGCAGGAGCTAGTAGTTTTACCTTGATCCTAACGGTATTTTCAAAGCCAGAAAGGCCATCCACTCCAAAAGTGGATGACCAATGGGAAATTACTTCTCAACATATTACTCATGATGAAAAAGCATGCATTTTACTGTATGAATATTTTATTGATCAAAGTGCCTGTGAGTAGCTTCTGAATTTTTGTAATATGCAGCATGAAATATGTAGTAAATTTCATAATTGAAAAAAGAAAGGTGATTATGAAAGTATGGCTTTACAGGGGCTAATAACCCTTAAAAAGCACACAGCAGTGTATAACTGTGGAGCATTACAGCACTAGATCACACAAAAAAGGGCCTGTCCTGAAAGTTTGAGTCCTTAAAAGGAAACATCACTCTGAAGTTACATTCAGGTCTTTGCCAAGGGAAAGAAGCTCTAGGGTGGAAAGTGGCTGAACTCGACTGCACAGCCTGGCTCACCCAAAACACCTTTGAGAAGGGACAGATAGAATTCAGAGTTCTGAGCCCTCTTATTGAAAAAAGCAGATGTACTGGTTTAGAGATTTGTTTGTTTTCCATGCATGCTTAGAGATCCACTCAGTGTTTTCTTAGATGTTAGTCCAAGTCTGTGTGTTCACGTCCCACACCCTCCTGGTTAGCCTGCATACATTTGGCAGTAGGAGACATCCCAGGCAGGCTTGTTGATTACGTCTGATTTTCATGGATTTCTGCTTCCCCTCAAAGGCAGTCTGCAAGGTCGTCTTCAGGGAGCAGCAGCGTATGTCAGCTTTGGTGTCTTCACAAGTCCTGACACTGTTTTTTTGGATGTCGTTAGTGACTTTTTTAATTTTCTTTTTTAATTGGAGTGTAATTGCTTTACAATGTTGTGTTAGTTTCTGCTCTACAACAATGTGAGTCAGCTATATGTATACATATATCCCCTTCCTCTTGAATCTCCCTCCTATCCCCCCATTGCTCTAAGTCATCACAGAGCCCTGAGCTGGGCTCCCTGTGCTAGACAGCAGCTTCCCACTAGCTATCTGTTTCACACATGGTAGTGTATATATGTCAGTGCTACTCTCTCAGTTCATCCCACCCTCTCCTTTCCCCTACCCCTGTATCCACAAGTCCGTTCTCTATGTCCGCATCTGCATTGCTGCACTGCAACTAGGTTCATCAGTACCATCTTTATAGATTCCATATATATGTGTTAATGTACAATATTTTTTTTTCTCATTCTGACTTATTTTGCTCTGTATAGCAGGCTCTAGGTTCATCTACCTCACTAGAACTGACTCAAACTCATTCCTTTTTATGGCTGAGTAATATTCCATTACTATATATGTACCACAGCTTCTTTATCCATTCCTCTGTCGATGGACATCTAGGTTCCTTCCATGTTCTGGCTGTTGTAAATGGTGCTACAATGAATTTTTAACAGCAGGAAAATAGCATGCTCTTTTGCTGTCTCCAGCATCAGCTCTTGGGCAGTACATGTATTTGTGTGGACATATACATAGCGTAGGAGAAGGCAATGGCACCCCACTCCAGTACTCTTGCCTGGGAAATCCCATGCACGGAGGAGCCTGGTAGGCTGCAGTCCATGGGGTTGCAAAGAGTCGGACACGACTGAGCGACATCACTTTCACTTTTCACTTTCATGCACTGGAGAAGAAAATGGCAACCCACTCCAATATTGTTGCCTGGAGAATCCCAGGGATGGGAGCCTGGTGGGCTGCCGTCTATGGGGCTGCACAGAGTCAGACACGACTGAAGCGACTTAGCAGCAGCAGCATACATAGCATAACTTCCCAAGTTCATAAAATGTCAATGTTAATACGGAAGCAGCAATATTTGTTCATATGTGTCAAATGTAGACATCTCTAATGCAGTTATGGGAGGCAGCCGTGGTCACTATTTGAGACAATGGAGTCTCAGTAGTGCTGTTGCTTTAAGAGTTTCATTTTAGGAACCTGGCAGAGGCCTGATTGTGCTGCAGGCAGTGCGAGTCCCACAGCTGTCACTTCATCAGGCCTCCCCTTTGTTAGCCCTTCTGACTTTTGAATTTGCCACTTTGCACCAAGAGATCAAACCAGGAGGAACATTCTGTAAGCAAGAGAAGGGACTGACCTATGACTTCTAGATTTCAGTAAAGAACACTGTGAGGCCGTGCAGTTGTTCAGTGATTCAAGATAAATGGTCACGTGAACTTTTTTCCCCCAGACCAATCATTTCCTGTCCACATGAGAGAAAAATCACAACTTGAGTGTAAATGGATGAGTAGGCTTTCCTTTCACTGGGAAAAGTTGTGCTATAAGTGAAGACAGAAATATCAAAGCATGAGACACTTGACACTAACTTACCAGGGCAAAGTCATGTTTATTTGGTCACCTGTGGGCCCCTGTCTTCTTTTTTCTAATCATCTGCCCTGGAATTGCCTGGAGAATCCCAGGGACGGGGGAGCCTGGTGGGCTGCAGTATATGGGGTCACATACAGTCGGACACAACTGAAGCAACTTAGCAGCAGCAGCAGCCCTGGAATGTTTGAGAGAACTGATGTGAGGCTACATTGAAGTGTGTACTAGGACCCCTAGTCTGTCTTTCAGTGGAGAGTCACCAGTCAGGCTTGTAGGAATGCAATGAGGCACTCAGAGTTCAGCCCTTCATGCTCACCGTGCAGATCAGATGGGCCTCTGTCTGTCATTGACTAAAAGAGACAGAGCCCAGGCCATCCTTGGATGTTTGTGGCACATGGCCAGTGAAGAGCCAAACCAGGTTGGAATTCACAGCAGGAGAGTTGGAAAAGTGCCCTGCTCCTACCTAGCCCAGCAGGTCTCAGTGCAGTGACAAGACAATCACCGTGGCAGGCTTCAAGAACTTTCCTCTTTCAACAGAAGGGGGAAACACGGAGGCAGTGAGGGGCCTTGCTCTGTGCTGATGTGACTTTTTCAATTTGCTGTCACTGGTGCCATGGATGTTAATTCTGGCAGGGTTAATTGTGAGAAATTAAAAAGCCACTCTGAACAGACTGTACCCTTCGCTCTCAGAGAAAGAGTAGGCTCTGGCATGAGCACGTTTCTTCATTAATACCTGTCCCCAAAGGGCTACTCCATGCAGGTTCCGAATATGAATGCACAAGCCAGGGAGCTCAGACTTAGAGGAGGGTGACTGTCACTTCTACCCTTTCAGGAAAATACAGTAGCGCCTGCGTGGGAATCACCCAGCTGGTGACATTTGGAAAGGAGAATTTATTTATTTGCATGTTGGCATGTTATGAGGTTTGAAATATGGTTTGTACTGTGTTTCGTGTAGATACCACTGCATCCGGGTTCTCGGGGTGGCTGTGTAATCCACGCACCCACTCACAGGTAGGTGTGTGGAAGCCCTGGGATTGTCTGCCACTTAGTCTATCACCCGGGGCTCTAGAGTATGCATTTTCTTGCTAGGAAAATCTCACCAGCTCCTTAATAACTAGGCTGTCTTCCACCAGCTTCATATTACACTAAAGAACAATCTTGTTACCCCAAATACGTTGTAGAAAGTCACCTGTGAAAAAAATACCAATATAAATAGTGTAGCTGTAAGGCAGATGCTTAATTTATAGGATTGTAACCTCAAAAGGCCACATTATGGAGGAACCCACCTAGAAATGCAGGAAGGTAAACCAATCAAATGCTGCAGCATTTACCTTTCAGCAAAACCAGTGGATTCGGCACCGAGGCGGGTCACAGAACTGCTCTCCACATCAAGAAGGTTCCAGAACATGAGTGTAGTTCTCCCTTAGCAAAGACATCTGCTAACCATTACTACAAAACACGCAGTTGGATAGACATTAAAATATACTACCTTCCACTGAGAGCTGAGTTGGCAGTGTGAACAGAGCTATTCTTGGATTTGCTGGCTGTCTGAGAAGACGAGACAGCCATTGGCTATTCGGAAAAAAGGAAAGAAGCAAATCCATCAATATGTAATTAGCCCTTCCCTTTTGTCTAAAGATTAGATTGCACAGGGGGCCTAGACAAGACACCACTGCTTTTCTATCTCTGTGTCTCTTTAAGCCTCTCCTGTCCTGATGAGTGGGCATCTGCCCAGGCTTGGCTTCTGGCTCTGCACCATGTGCTGTGAGTGCCATGCTCTCTGTTCACTTTGAGGTGTTTCTTTCCCTCCTTCCTTCCTTCTCTCCCCCTCTCTCTTTTCTTTCTGCCTTTCATCTCTGGAGCCCTGGGAATGTTGGTGATTCTCCATGAACGCATTCTCTCTTACCCTCATTCTCTGCTAAGAACTGGTGGTGAACCCTGACATTGCCTCACTCAGGGCCCCAGACTGGCACAGGGTGTGGGGATTCTCTCTTTAGAAGCCCCAGAGAATCATGAGGATGAGGCAGAAGAGAGCCCAAGGGGAACCAATAACCAAAGTAAGGAATTTTCACCTTTAATTTGTTTCTTTTCTTTAAGAAATGCTTCCTACCCGCAAGACTCAGGAAAATGGATACTTTTCATTATGATTTGATAGAAGGGTAATAAACATAGGCAGGGGGAGGGTCACATGTGCAGAACGACTGGATCATCATCTGGAAGCCACACAGATGTTACATTCAAAGAGTATTTATGCATGCCGGTCAGCGAGGGGGTGCACTTTATATTCTAGAACCCCTGTTTCTGATTGCCTTCAATACAGGAGATGGTTCTTTTTCTTTCTCTTTTAATTACTCTTGCTGCCAACCTGGTGTTACAGAGATATCCATATTAATGAACTTGTACGTTCATCAAAACATTAACAATCCTCATCTAAAACTGTTCAGTCTAATTTTCCTTCCCCTGAGCTTCCTGTTCTTGCTGTGCAGCTGTCACTGGTGGTGCTATCAAAAGATAATATTTAATCGAAGGTCCATCCACACACATGAGCCACCAGGAGTAGGGGAAAATTGTTGTTGTTGAGTTGCTAAGGCTTGTCCAACTCTTTGTGACCCCCATGGTCTATAGCCCACCAGGCTCCCCTTTCCATGGGATTTCCCAGGCAAGAGTACTGGAGGGGAGCATATTTCCTTCTCCAGGGGATCTTCCCAACCCCAGGATTGAACCCGTGTCTCCTGCATTGGAAGGTGGATTCTTTACTGCCGAGCCACCAGGGAAGCCCAGGGGAACATAGGTTATCATAGTTAGTTGATGTCAAGTTTTGTAGGCAGTGCTGGAAGTGAGAGAACACTTAACTGTGTCTGCAAGCTTATCCACAAGTCTGTCCCCCTGGCTCAACTGTAAGGGCAAAGAGTTCTAGAGCTCTGGAGGCTGGAGTCCTGGGTTCCAGACCCAGCCCCAGTCCTAACAGCTCTGGGTCTTCAGCTAAGTTAATTCACTTACAAGAGCCTTAGTTTCTCTCTGTCTGGAATCAAGCTGATAGTCATTTCTACCCTGCTCTTCTCACTAAGCTTGAGACCAAATACAGTTCCAAGTGCTTTAAATAGCAAAAAGTGTCAGGCATATGCTGGTGATTCTTGTGGCATGTATATTATTTTTTTTTTTAATTTTATTTTATTTTTAAACTTTACATAACTGTATTAGATTTGCCAAATATCAAAATGAATCCGCCACAGGTTTACATGTGTTCCCCATCCTGAACCCTCCTCCCTCCTCCCTCCCCATTCCATCCCTCTGGGTCGTCCCAGTGCACCAGCCCCAAGCATCCAGTATCGTGCATCGAACCTGGACTGGCAACTCATTTCATACATGATATTTTACATGTTTCAATGCCATTCTCCCAAATCTTCCCACCCTCTCCCTCTCCCACAGAGTCCATAAGACTGTTCTATACATCAGTGTCTCTTTTGCTGTCTCGTACACAGGGTTATTGTTACCATCTTTCTAAATTCCATATAAATGCGTTAGTATACTGTATTGGTGTTTTTCTTTCTGGCTTACTTCACTCTGTATAATAGGCTCCAGTTTCATCCACCTCATTAGAACTGATTCAAATGTATTCTTTTTAATGGCTGAATAATACTCCATTGTGTATATGTACCACAGCTTTCTTATCCATTCATCTGCTGATGGACATCTAGGTTGCTTCCATGTCCTGGCTATTATAAACAGTGCTGCGATGAACATTGGGGTACTCGTGTCTCTTTCCCTTCTGGTTTTCTCAGTGTGTATGCCCAGCAGTGGGATTGCTGGATCATAAGGCATGTCTATTTCCAGTTTTTTAAGGAATCTCCACACTGTTCTCCATAGTGGCTGTACTAGTTTGCATTCCCACCAACAGTGTAAGAGGGTTCCCTTTTCTCCACACCCTCTCCAGCATTTATTACTTGTAGACTTTTGGATTGCAGCCATTCTGACTGGCGTGAAATGGTACCTCATAGTGGTTTTGATTTGCATTTCTCTGATAATGAGTGATGCTGAGCATCTTTTCATGTGTTTGTTAGCCATCTGGATGTCTTCTTTGGAGAAATGTCTATTTAGTTCTTTGGCCCATTTTTTGATTGGGTCATTTATTTTTCTGGAATTGAGCTGTAGGAGTTGCTTGTATATTCTCGAGATTAGTTGTTTGTCAGTTGCTTCATTTGCTATTATCTTCTCCCATTCTGAAGGCTGTCTTTTCACCTTGCTAATAGTTTCCTTTGATGTGCAGAAGCTTTTAAGGTTAATTAGGTCCCATTTGTTTATTTTTGCTTTTATTTCCAATATTCTGGGAGGTGGGTCATAGAGGATCCTGCTGTGATGTATGTCAGAGAGTGTTTTGCCTATGTTCTCCTCTAGGAGTTTTATAGTTTCTGGTCTTACGTTTAGATCTTTAATCCATTTTGAGTTTATTTTTGTGTATGGTGTTAGAAAGTGTTCTAGTTTCATTCTTTTACAAGTGGTTGACCAGAGTTCCCAGCACCACTTGTTAAAGAGATTGTCTTTAATCCATTGTATATTCTTGCCTCCTTTGTCGAAGATAAGGTGTCCATATGTGCGTGGATTTATCTCTGGGCTTTCTATTTTGTTCCATTGATCTATATTTCTGTCTTTGTGCCAGTACCATACTGTCTTGATAACTGTGGCTTTGTAGTAGAGCCTGAAGTCAGGTAGGTTGATTCCTCCCGTTCCATTCTTCTTTCTCAAGATCGCTTTGGCTATTCGAGGTTTTTTGTTTTTCCATACAAATTGTGAAATTATTTGTTCTAGCTCTGTGAAGAATGCTGTTGGTAGCTTGATAGGGATTGCATTGAATCTATAGATTGCTTTGGGTAGTATACTCATTTTCACTACATTGATTCTTCCAATCCATGAACATGGTATATTTCTCCATCTGTTAGTGTCCTCTTTGATTTCTTTCACCAGTGTTTTATAGTTTTCTATATATAGGTCTTTAGTTTCTTTAGGTAGATATATTCCTAAGTATTTTATTCTTTCCGTTGCAATGGTGAATGGAATTGTTTTCTTAATTTCTCTTTCTGTTTTCTCATTATTAGTGTATAGGAATGCAAGGGATTTCTGTGTGTTGATTTTATATCCTGCAACTTTACTATAGTCATTGATTAGTTCTAGTAATTTTCTGGTGGAGTCTTTAGGGTTTTCTATGTAGAGGATCATGTCATCTGCAAACAGTGAGAGCTTTACTTCTTCTTTTCCAATTTGGATTCCTTTTATTTCTTTTTCTGCTCTGATTGCTGTGGCCAAAACTTCCAAAACTATGTTGAATAGTAATGGTGAAAGTGGGCACCCTTGTCTTGTTCCTGACTTTAGAGGAAATGCTTTCAATTTTTCACCATTGAGGATAATGTTTGCTGTGGGTTTGTCATATATAGCTTTGATTATGTTGAGGTATGTTCCTTCTATTCCTGCTTTATGGAGAGTTTTTATCATAAATGGATGTTGAATTTTGTCAAAGGCTTTCTCTGCATCTATTGAGATAATCATATGGTTTTTATTTTTCAATTTGTTAATGTGGTGTATTACATTGATTGATTTGCGGATATTGAAGAATCCTTGCATCCCTGGGATAAAGCCCACTTGGTCATGGTGTATGATCTTTTTAATGTGTTGTTGGATTCTGTTTGCTAGAATTTTGTTAAGGATTTTTGCATCTATGTTCATCAGTGATATTGGCCTGTAGTTTTCTTTTTTTGTGGGATCTTTGTCAGGTTTTGGTATTAGGGTGATGGTGGCCTCATAGAATGAGTTTGGAAGTTTACCATCCTCTGCAATTTTCTGGAAGAGTTTGAGCAGGATAGGTGTTAGCTCTTCTCTAAATTTTTGGTAGAATTCAGCTGTGAAGCCGTCTGGACCTGGGCTTTTGTTTGCTGGAAGATTTTTTATTACAGTTTCAATTTCCGTGCTTGTGATGGGTCTGTTAAGATTTTCTATTTCTTCCTGATCGAGTTTTGGAAAGTTGTACTTTTCTAAGAATTTGTCCATTTCTTCCTCGTTGTCCATTTTATTGGCATATAATTGTTGATAGTAGTCTCTTATGATCCTTTGTATTTCTGTGTTGTCTGTTGTGATCTCTCCATTTTCATTTCTAATTTTATTGATTTGATCTTTCTCCCTTTGTTTCTTGATGAGTCTGGCTAATGGTTTGTCAATTTTATTTATCCTTTCAAAGAACCAGCTTTTGGCTTTGTTGATTTTTGCTATGGTCTCTTTTGTTTCTTTTGCATTTATTTCTGCTCTAATTTTTAAGATTTCTTTCCTTCTACTAACCCTGGGGTTCTTCATTTCTTCCTTTTCTAGTTGCTTTAGGTGTAGAGTTAGGTTATTTATTTGACTTTTTTCTTGTTTCTTGAGGTGTGCCTGTATTGCTATGAACTTTCCCCTTAGGACTGCTTTTACCGTGTCCCACAGGTTTTGGGTTGTTGTGTTTTCATTTTCATTCGTTTCTATGCAAATTTTGATTTCTTTTTTGATTTCTTCTGTGATTTGTTGGTTATTCAGCAGCGTGTTGTTCAGCCTCCATATGTTGGATTTTTTAATGGTTTTTCTCCTGTAATTGAGATCTAATCTTACTGCATTGTGGTCAGAAAAGATGCTTGGAATGATTTCTATTTTTTTGAATTTACCAAGGCTAGCTTTATGGCCCAGGATGTGATCTATCCTGGAGAAGGTTCCATGTGCGCTTGAGAAGAAGGTGAAATTCATTGTTTTGGGATGAAATGTCCTATAGATATCAATTAGGTCTAACTGGTCTATTGTATCGTTTAAAGTTTGTGTTTCCTTGTTAATTTTCTGTTTAGTTGATCTATCCATAGGTGTGAGTGGGGTATTAAAGTCTCCCACTATTATTGTGTTATTGTTAATTTCTCCTTTCATACTTGTTAGCATTTGTCTTACATACTGTGGTGCTCCCGTGTTGGGTGCATATATATTTATAATTGTTATATCTTCTTCTTGGATTGATCCTTTGATCATTATGTAGTGACCATCTTTGTCTCTTTTCACAGTCTTTGTTTTAAAGTCTATTTTATCTGATATGAGTATTGCTACTCCTGCTTTCTTTTGGTCCCTATTCGCATGGAAAATCTTTTTCCAGCCCTTCACTTTCAGTCTGTATGTGTCCCCTGTTTTGAGGTGGGTCTCTTGTAGACAACATATGTAGGGGTCTTGTTTTTGTATCCATTCAGCCAAGTAAATGGCAACGGGGTCATACTTATCAGTAATTACCTTAAACGTAAATGGGTTGAATGCCCCAACCAAAAGACAAAGACTGGCTGAATGGCATGTATATTATTATCTAAATCCTTATGTAATGGCTTCCAACCATGATCAACTCCTTCGAGGCATGGACTGGATTTATTGCATCATTAGCGAAGAAGCTTTCTTTTCTGAGAGGGCCAAGATGACGTTCTGTGTCATGTGGCCTTCTCTAGAAGCGCCCCCTTTGAAGTACTAATTTTATGTGCTCTTGAACATTTGGCCAATGAAGTGGAACTGTTTGAAACAAACATCTTTCCATTCAGACAATTGTTTCAAAACACGGACCTATCATTTCTGATCAGAGCAAGACAACACACCATTTTCAACAGGACTTCTTTTTTCCCCCTCCCGTTAATAATACAGCTCACTCACAACTTGTTCTTGTCTAATGAAGATGCTTACCACCACATTTCCTTGTTAGCTTTGCCTAAGACAGACGCTGGTGTCACAGCTGATGGAGCCTTTATGAGCCTTTTAGCCAAATGACTGATGTTTGCCTCGTTATGTCAGATCTGAGGTTACTCCTGGCATCTCTCTTTATTCCCTGTCTAACACCATCAATCGAGCAGCTGCCGTGCACCCATGATCAGGCTGATTATGAAAATGTGCTCAGGAGCCTGATGCTGCCAATTGTCTTTTATCCTAAGAGGCCAGTAGATGCTGCCTAGGGCTTGCAGTTCTGTGAACAGCAGATTTTGTTCCAAGATGGGCAGATGAGAATCACCCGGGGCTGGAGGAACTAGGTGAGGGCCCTGCAGCTTCATTTTGGTTTAGTATGGAAGAAACTCCTTGAAGGATGATGTTCCTTTGAGCCATTTTTCTCTTCACCCCACAGAAGATACTTTGGTCCTTTTAGTTTGATTTCATGTGTGGACAAGGTCATTATGCTGAGGGTCGTGGAAAGAAAGCTTGTTAAGCCCATGGCCCATTAATAGGACATCTACTTTTTTTCCAAGTGCACTTTTCAAAAATGAAGAGAAACATTTGTTAATGGAACACGTCAAATTCCAGCTGGACCTTCATGAAGTTTCCCTGAATGTATGACGGCAGCTTTTGTTTGTTGCTAAAGATATGAATGATATGTGAGGTTCTGGGATTCTGGGCCAGCTCCAGGCTGGCCTGACCATATGTGATGGGTCCTGAGTTTTCTTTGGACCCCCAGGTTACCCCTCCCCGCCCCCACAGCCATGTACCTCCCAGGGAGTCAGTTCTGTGACCTTGACCTCCTCAACTGCATGTGCTCTCAGCTGTGCTCAGCCCCTGACAGCAGTGATATTGGGCTGCCCATTGCTTTTCCCCTTCTGTCTTCTTTTCCCCCCAAAGTGGCCATGAGGTATTTTCCCCCTTGCCCCCTTATCCAGCTTCCCTTTGTATCCTTCTGGCTTGCAAGACCAGAAGCCTGTCTGAGATAATTTAGTTCAGCTCCTCAGCCTGCCCTAACAGTGTTTGCAATAGATCATTCTGCAGACCCTGTAGGGGGCCCAGGCTGACCACACAGAATGACCTCCCCGTGTGTTCAGGAAAACTTGGTAAGACTGTAGCTGGAACTTGACATGCTCATTTCTACTCATTTCTGACCAGCTAGGAATTGTTGAGATCAGCGAGTCTCAAATAGTGGGCAGGGGCAGCGCTTTTTATGTTTGTTTAACACTTTTTCTAAATAGTATATCAGGATCGCATTTCTCTGTACTGACCAAGAGTCTAGAACACAGGTGTGAATAAGGGCCTGGTGGTAGATGAAATACTCAGTTCAAGGCCACCTGTGAACTGAAGAGGGAGTTTGGTAAAGAGCATAGCTTTGCAACGTGGACTTAGCATCAGCTCGCCTAGGGAGCCTGGGAAATACACTCGTGTCCAGAATCCACCTGGAGCAGTTAAGTCCAAATCTCTGGGGAATGCCTTTCCATGGAGGTGTTCCCCCAGCTCCCTGGGAAATTTGATTGTGCATCCAGCCGTGAGAAACGTGTGTGGTAGCCTGAGGTTCTGAGTCAAAAACGAGAGTTCTTAGCCTGGTCTCTGTCCCTGGTTGGCATTGTGAACTTTGATAAACCATTTCAGCTCTCTTTTTAAAAAGGTTTTTTAATTAAAAAAATATTGAGATATAACTGCTTTACAATGTTGTGTTAGTTTCTGCTACACAAGGAAGTAAATCAGTCATATGTGTACATGTATTTGCTCCCTCTTGAGCCTCCCTCCCATTCCACCCTGTCCTCCCCCTCACCCAGGTCATCACAGAGCACCAAGCTGAGATCCCTGTGCTATACAGCAGCTTCCCGGAAGTTCTCTATTTTACACATGGTAGTGTGTATATGTCAATCCCAGTCTCCCAGTTTGTCCCACCTTCCCCGCCTTGTCTATGTGTCTGTTTGCTACGTCTGCATCTCTATTCCTGCCCTGCAAAAAAGCTCTTGCATACATTTTACTAGATTCCACATATATGTGTTACTCTATGATGACCCTATTTTGACCGTCATAGTGGCTGAGTAACATCCCATTGTGAATCTCAGGATTTTCATTTGTTGAATGGGAATCAGGGTAATAGCTAATATGTATCCAGGGCTCCCCATGTACCAGCCACATGCTGACTGCTTCGCAGGTGTGATTGTCTTCAGTCTTCCTCAAACCCTCAGGATGTTTGAATATGATAGCCATCTCCATTATATAGGAAGCTCAGAGACAGTGGCTAATTTGTCCAGGGTCAGGGTCATACAAATAATGAATGTGAAAGCCAGACTCTAACCCAGGTGATGCTGAGTCTGGAGCTGAAGCTCTTAACCATCATTGTGGAAAGTAAAGGTGACCACCATCTTGATGGTTTCTATGAGTCGATATATATTTTAGTATTCTGTAAACTGTACAAGGATGTGCATGTGAAGTGGTTTATTAGCAGTGATCATAGTAGGAAAAAGACCAGGCTGGGGATTTCAGCTGATGAGACGTCAGCCTCAGCTGAAGAGCTGAGGACATGTGTGCACAACTGTGAGTAGGATGCCCTCAACATCCACGGACTCTGTGCCTCGCTTCGAATTACAAGCCAGCCCTTTGGAGCCATTCCACCTGGGCCAGGCTCAGTAAGGTCTGGAATCAATTCAGAAATGCATCTGGGACATTCGCTTCAGGACCTCCTTTATATTTATGTTTATGTCTGCTCAATTTCAGGTTCTTGCTCAGTTTACAAAGCTAACTGTGTAATATCAAGCACATAATTAATGTTTGAGAGAGAGAGAGGCTTATGATTGTCATATGTGAATTAGCCGCTTTGAATTGTTTCAGTGGTGGATTGATCACATGCATCTAATTTCATTCCCTCTCAAAACTATACTAAAACTACTATGAAGGGACATTTCAAAGGAATAAATCCCAAAGGGCTGGGAAGATGGGAGAGGAAATAACAAAATTTGGGAAGTTTGAAAACCCTGGACAAATAGTTACTGAGCAGATCTAGGAATTGTAGTCCTAAGTTGGCAGAGGGACAAGCTGATAATTGATCCACATCAAACAGCTGTTAAAAGCCCAGTAGTTGGTGGTACCAGATTTCCCTCCAAGTGGGAGTGAATAAAGTTTAAAATATAGAGGACTGGTTGAAAGCTGCCTAAGACCTTAGATCCCTAATTCCCCTCCCTCACTCTTGGACCCTTCCATCTCACCCCCCTGGCAGAAAATGGGGGAGAGGGTAAGGCAGAAGATGGTTGTCTTGGGGTTCTTCCCTCCTAACAGGAACATGAGTGATCACATGCCTCCAACACCACTACATTCAGAGACTGCCAGTCTGGTTCCCCCAGGCCTCATTGTCACATTCCAGACAAAAGGAGATAAAGATAAATTTCCAGAAGCTTCTGGTGGGAAGGAGGGAGAGACATGGAGGAGGAGGAAGGAATGGAAGGAAGGAGAGAGGAGAGAGAGAGAGCGCATGCAGGAGAGCAAGCATGTATCATACAAAGTGATGGAAATCAGAATGGTTTGACTATATAGCAACACTGGAAGCTAGAAGACACTTCTCAAGGAAAATCCCTTTCACCCTAAGAGTCCTACCTATCCAAATACTCAGTCAAGTGGGAGGGTAGTAGGAAGACATTTTCATACACTCAGGATCACAAAACAAAATTTACTGCCAACCAATCAGTAAGCTATCAGATGTCTTTGTTCAGCAGAGTGACAATGAAAGCTCAGTTGTGTCTGACTCTCTGCGACCTCATGGACTGTAGCCTGCCAGGCTCTTCTGTCCATGTGATTCTCCAGGCAAGAATACTAGAGTGGGTTGCCATTTCCTCCTCCAGGGGATCTTCCAAACCCAGGGATTGCACCCTAGTCTGTTATGGCTCCTGTGCTACCAGGCAGATTCTTTACCACTAGAGCCACCTGGGAAGCTTGTTCAGCAAAATGAAAGAATAAATTAAGGAACAGGATGGCTTGTGTACAGGAAACAGGAGCACCAACACAGGCAATATTTGCTGCTGCATGATGGCAGAGAAATAGACGAAAATAACAGAATGGGAAAGACTAGAGATCTCAAGAAAATTAGAGATACCAAGGGAACATTTCATGCAAAGATGGGCTCGATAAAGGACAGAAATGGTATGGACTGAACAGAAGCAGAAGATATTAAGAAGAGGTGGCAAGAATACACAGAACTGTACAAAAAAGATCTTCACGACCCAGATAATCACGATGGTGTGATCACTCACCTAGAGCCAGACGTCCTGGAATGTGAAGTCAAGTGGGCCTTAGAAAGCATCACTAGGAACAAAGCTAGTGGAGGTGATGGAATTCCAGTGGAGCTATTCCAAATCCTGAAAGATGATGCTGTGAAAGTGCTGCACTCAATATGTCAGCAAATCTGGAAAACTCAGCAGTGGCCACAGGACTGGAAAAGGTCAGTTTTCATTCCAATCCCAAAGAAAGGCAATGCCAAAGAATGCTCAAACTACCGCACAATTGCACTCATCTCACACGCTAGTAAAGTAATGCTCAAAATTCTCCAAGCCAGGCTTCAGCGGTACATGAACCGTGAACTTCCAGATGTTCAAGCTGGTTTTACAAAAGGCAGAGGAACCAGAGATCAAATTGCCAACATCAGCTGGGTCATCAAAAAAGCAAGACAGTTCCAGAAAAACATCTATTTCTGCTTTCTTGACTATGTCAAAGCCTTTGACTGTGTGGATCACAATAAACTGTGGAAAATTCTGAAAGAGATGGGAATACCAGACCACCTGACCTGCCTCTTGAGAAACCTATATGCAGGTCAGGAAGCAACAGTTAGAACAGGACATGGAACAACAGACTGGTTCCAAATAGGAAAAGGAGCATGTCAAGGCTGTATATTGTCACCCTGCTTATTTAATTTATATGCAGAATATATCATGAGAAACACTGGGCTGGATGAAGCACAAGCTGGAATCAAGATTGCCAGGAGAAATATCAATAACCTCAGATATGCAGATGACACCACCCTTATGGCAGAAAGTGAAGAGGAACTAAAAAGCCTCTTGATGAAAGTGAAAGAGGAGAGTGAAAAAGTTGGCTTAAAGCTCAACATTCAGAAAACTTAAGATCATGGCATCTTGTCCCATCACTTCATGGGAAATAGATGGGGAAAAAGTGGAAACAGTGTCAGACTTTATTTTTTTGGGCTCCAAAATCACTGCAGATGGTGACTGCAGCCATGAAATTAAAAGACGCTTACTCCTTGGAAGAAAAGTTATGACCAACATAGACAGCATATTAAAAAGCATAGACATTACTTTGCCAACAAAGGTCCGTCTAGTCAAGGCTATGGTTTTTCCAGTAGTCATGTATGGATGTGAGAGTTGGACTGTGAAGAAAGCTGAGCGCTGAAGAATTGATGCTTTTGCACTGTGGTGTTGGAAAAGACTCTTGAGAGTCCCTTGGACTTCAAGGAGATCGAACCAGTCCATCTTAAAGGAGATCAGTCCTGGGTGTTCACTGGAAGGACTGATGTTGAAGGTGAAACTCCAATACTTTGGCCACCTCATGCGAAGAGTTGACTCATTGGAAAAAGACTCTGATGCTGGGAGGGATTGGGGGTAGGAGGAGGAGAAGATGACAGAGGATGAGATGGCTGGATGGCGTCACCGACTCGATGGACGTGTGTTTGAGTGAACTCTGGGAGTTGGTGACGAACAAGGAGGCCTGGCGTACTGTGATTCATGGGGTCACAAAGAGTCGGACATGATTGATCGAGTGAACTGACTGACTGACTGAACTGATGGCCGAGAGAAGCCCGCGTGAGGAGGAGACCAGACTAGGTTAGAGCAGGTCCGAAAGCTGTGGATGAAATTTATCAAGAAGATGAAATTGGTCAAGAGTTGGGGGTTTCATCACTGATAAGTGCACAGAAAATTAAGCCAAACACCAAAAGAAGCCAAAGATGATGAACTCCAGAGAGTTGTGCAGGAAAGAAAAATCATGGTATGGTATATGGTTTAGTGGAGAATAGCATATTAAGGATGTAAAAATAAATGTTCAGGTAACTGAGCTTTTGATAGAAATATGTTGGAAAGATAGAGGGATAGAAAGAACTTTACTGTGCAATGGGCGAAGGGGAAAGGAAGAAGGCTAAGTGCTCATCTTCTGCACAGGGAAGTCAGTAGAAAATACCTGAAACTGGAAAATCGAGAAACGGCAATAGAGTTGTGTTATTCAGAGGAAAGGGGGCAAGTGCTCCCAAAATGACCAGACGAAAAGTTGCACTAGTTGCCTCTTGAGAAGAGGGAGGAAGACCGGGGTGATGTGCAGAGTGGGAGACAGCAGTTCATCTTCACAAATCTTTTTGGAAGGACTTGATGCTTTATCTCCATGTGCGTACAGACATTGGATAAAATCCCAAGCATCTGCTGCTTCCTTTGGAAAATACAAAAATAGAAAATACCCTAAGATAGAAAATGAACCAAGTAACAACAGAAACTTCTACTAAGCAGGTGATGACCAGTAAGAAAGAAAGAAGGGAGGAAGGAAAAAGAAGCAGAGAGTGAAAAAAAGATGAAAAGTCCACCAGCAGAGAAGCAAAGCCTTCCTTAAATGTTAATTCTGAAGGAAAAACCAAGGAAACGGTTGCCAGTGCACCAAAGGGAGCCCACCCCACCACTTTAGGGCCACTAGGTTTGACTGTTTAGCCCAGGGATCAGGAAAACGGCACAAAGAGCCCTTCTTCTGACCAGGTCTCTCCTTTAATTGTCCTCAAATCCAATGGAACCAACCTGAATATAGTGAGCACTTGAGTGGTTGTCTCTGAAAAGAGCATGGAGTGGATCTGCGATGTCTCCACCTCCTCTGTCAAGGATTCCAGGCATTTCAGCTCTCTCAATTAGCCCACCTAGTGACACCTTGAACAATGGGGCACACCCTAACCTCCAATTAGCAGAGTTTAATGAAATCTAAGAACTCAGTGTTCTTAGTGAGAAATGCTGGGCTGGATGAAGCACAAGCTGGAATCAAGATTTCCAGGAGAAATATCAATAACCTCAGATATGCAGATGACACCACCCTTATGGCAGAAAGCGAAGAAAAACTAAAGAGCTTCTTGATGAAAGTGAAAGAGGAGAGTAAAAATGTTGGCCTAAAACACAACATTCCAAAAACTAAGATCATGGCATCTGGTCCCATCACTTCATGGGAAATAGATGGGGAAACAGTGGAAACAGTGCTGATTTTATATTTGGGGGCTCCAAAATCACTGCAGATGGTGACTGCAGCCATGAAATTAAAAGACGCTTACTCCTTGGAAGGAAAGTTATGACCAACCTAGACAGCACATTAAAAAGCAGAGACATTACTTTGTCAACAAATGTCCATCTAGTCAAAAGTTTTTCCAGTAGTCATGTATGGATGTGAGAGTTGGACTGAGATGTGAGAGAGAGCTGAGCGTCGAAGAATTGATGCTTTTGAACTGCGGTGTTGGAGAAGACTCTTGAGAGTCCCTTGGACTGCAAGATAGAACCAGTCCATCCTAAGGGAGATCAGTCCTGGGTGTTCATTAGAAGGACTGATGTTGAAGCTGAAACTTCAATACTTTGGCCACCTCATGCGAAGAACTGACTCATTTGGAAAGACCTGATGCTGGGAGAGATTGAAGGTGGGAGGAGAAGGGGATGACAGAGGATGAGATGGTTGGATGGCATCACTGACTCAGTGGACATGAATTTGAGTAAACTCCGGGAGTTGACGATGGACAGGGAGGCCTAGTGTGCTGCAGTCCATGGGGTCGCAAAGAGTCAGACACAACTGAGAGACTGAACTGAACTGAAGAACTCAGTGTACAAGTAAATTATATTGACAGATATTTGTAGACATTCACATCATTGCCACAACTCAGTAGTTTTAACTGGGAGGATATTGAAATATTTGTTCCTGTTTTCACTTCCTTATGTATTACTGCACAGTGAAAACTGACATGGTGATGGCGATAACCGTGTATATTGTCTAGCTCCTCGGGGATTGCGATATATCTTGTGACAGTGAACACTTCCTAGTACACTCAGGGTCAGTAATGAATGACTCAGTGACAATGTGATGTCAACACTTCCTGCCTGTCCCCAGGCAGCAACCAAGGGGTTACTACAGCTGGCCTCTAGAGAAAGGGTTAGGAACATGGCATAATGCTGCTAAGGATCAAAGAGCTGCCATATTTCCTAGGCTGAAATTCCAGTCGGTTTGGTGGAGTTTACCAGGAACCTCTGCTCCAAAGCCTTGCCACATAGAGAAGAAACTTTTAAGCTGAAAACTGCTTAATAGCATTGAAAAATCTCCAGCCCTGCTGTTTTGGTGTGTTGCCAAAGAAAGGCGCTAGAAGAGGGTGGGGAAGCAGAGGTGAGTGAAGAAGGCAGTGCCAAGGAGCTGGCCAGTGACTTCCTGCCTGTGCACCAGGTAAAATCCACCCAGGAACCCTTAATCGCGTGTTGTTCTATGGTGTTATTAAGCGAATACATTTTTCATGGCCCACCTGCTAGTGTAACTAATTAACAGCCATTCTCATTAATTACATTGATCGGGATCATAAAATAATTTCAGATTGCTGAACATGATCAGCAGGAGTAAAATGGTTTCACTTTAATCCCTGAATGATTTTTTTCATGATTAATCAAATGAAATATATGTAGTTATTTGAGCCACTTTTTTCATCTTGGAACTGCAACTCAGGGCAATTACAGCAGACATAAAGTTGATGCAAACAGAACTGCATTTCAGGCAGTGGCTAATTAAGCAATAAGGCACAATGGGGTGGGGGTGTATGATTATCAGGAGATAATCACCCCCCTGAGGAGTCACAAAGCGAAAGGTGCAGTTGAGTACCTCTGCTGCCATGGGCCTCTGATTACTCTGGATCACCTCACACCCTGCTAATCGGGAACTCTTTCCATTTTATGCAGAAATAAATTGAGGGCAAATGAGTTTGATCATAGGTAATGGGTCACTATTGCATAGTGAAAGCGAAAGTCGTTCAGTTCTGTCCGACTCTTTGTGATCCCACAGACTGTACAGTCCACGGAATTCTCCAGCCCAGCATATTGGAGTGGGTAGCCTTTCCCTTCTCCAGGGGATCTTCCCAACCCAGGGACCAAACCCAGGTCTCCTGCACTGCAGGCAGATTCTTTACCGGATGAGCCACAAGGAAGTCCACTGTATAGGGGTTTCATCTATTAATAGGGACAATGCCCATGCATGATTCAGAAGATTGAAACAGTCCATCGTGCTGTTCTCACACCACCTGTGAGGGTTCAGGGCAACTTTCAATTTATCATTTCCACTTTGGCGAATGTCTGCATTTGGTGGTTTGGGTGTGTGAAATGTCACCTTCAGATATTCAGACATCTAATCATGTTTTATCCAATGGGAAAGTTCTTGCATTGAAGGTCCTCAACCTTTTTTGGAATGAAACCATAGAAGAATAGGATGGTAACTTATAAAGTCGAAGAAAGAGAAAAAAATCCATCTGCTCGGTTTCAGCCATGATCTCTTGGGTTGCTTCCAGCTCTGAGACTTTTGCTGCACTCTAGCCAGCTCTGGATGTGACAACAGGAAAGCATGGCCCTTTAAGCAGGAGAGAAGATCCTGGCACTTTCTAGGACATAGTTCCTCTCCCTTTCTTCCAAAGGAAAAAGGAATGAAAAAAAAAAAAATCAAACCCACACAAACCAAAACACAGTAAAATGACCAATATCCTTCCTGTGTCAGTGCCAACTGGTAGACACTGTTTATGCACAAGTTTCTCTGTCCTGGCCTGAGTTCATCCCAACAACCAGGCCTAATTATTTCTTCCTTTAGGGACCATATCATAGGCTTAGAGCAGGGGTCACACAAAAGAAAAGCGAAATAAACAAACCTCCCACTGCTCTCACCAGCGGCTTATAAACAACAAAAAGGAGGGACTAACACCTAACAGGGTACCTGGCAGTGCAGTGTTCACATTTACTGTCCAGGAGAATTTCATTCTTGTTGACGATAAAGATAGAAACCTCGTAAACTTTTTATAAACCTTGTAAACTTTATTTTGACCAATTACACTTCCCTTTGTATTATTAAAAAATCACTGTATTTATCTGAGTTGTACCTAAAATGATCAGATTTATTTCATTTCACATCCATCCTCCCAAAATCATTAGGGCTTTCTCAAAAGTGTGTGTGTTTTCATTTTGTTGTTGTGCTCAGTCGCTCAGTCGTGTGTGACTCTTGGTGACCACATGGACCGTAACCCGCCAGGCTCCTCTGTCCAAGGGATTTCCCAGGCAAGGATACTGGAGTGGGGAGCCATTTCCTCCTCCAGGGAATCTTCCTGACCCAGGGATCAAACCCAAGTTTCCTGTGTCTCCTGCGTTGGCAGTCGGATTCTCTATCCCTGAGCTACCTGGGAAGCCCTTGTTACTCTAAGATGTTCTTCCAAATTGGCCCAGGCTTGTTTGCAAATGCAGATGCTGCGTGGTTCAGTGTCTGTGGACATCCTGAGTAAAATTTGGCCATGTATTTATTGTGACCCTGTGAAATGAAGATACATTGTCACATGCAGGATGCATTACTGATTTTATGACATGCGATGTGCAGAAATTTGACAGTTGAATGCATGCCTTCCATAAAAGTACCCTTTGATTGCTTGTGTTGTACTTTCAGTGTAACTTTGTTAACAGTGTAATGCGTTGAAAAATATGTAGGTAAAGCAGTTGGACATCAGATCCAGGGTTTTCCTTTTAAGTGTCGATTAGTGCTGTTTCCGAAAAGCAGTCTCCTTTAACCTCTCTAAACATTCACTTCAGGCCGTATGGCCTGATGAAGTCAAAGCATTTGGCTCTAAGTGGCTCTGCTTGCCACGGGGTTCTGTACCACACAGAAATACTCTTTGGTCAGGGTGAAGAATGAACTAGACATTATTGAAAAACAAAATAGGCACAAGAAGATGGGTGAATAATATGATCTTGAAACATTGGCTTCATATTGAGTCTCCTGGTCTCTTGGTCTCCAGGCTTATCTCAGGCTCACAGAGGTCCTCAGACTTACATATGCATTACAAAAAGGAAATGCCAGTCATTAACTTAAGTAGCATAGGTGCGAATTGTTAAAGGGCTTTTAAAGTGCCAAACGCTGAAAAAGGAAATTAAATGTAGTTATTTATGATAGAGTTTTAGAAATACTTCGAATTGTTCTTGGGAGACCTGGCATTTTTGCTTGTAAATTGTGTGTGGTCTTCAAAGTGGCACAATTCATGTAAAAATAATAATAAAGGCAGTTTTCCCTATAATCATCCAAGTTTGCAAGTGTGCATTTGGTCAAGGATTTTTCTTCCCCGAAGCAATCAACCATCACAACTTTAGCCTTCTCTAAATGTAAAAAAACATCATTGTATCTGATGAGTTGAAATACAGCCAGGTGAAACTTAGACAAATGAAAAGCTTTGTCAGTTGAAAGTAAAGTTTTTGGCTTTAAGTCCTGCTACTCATCAACTTTTGGTGGAGATTGTCTAGAGCAGGAGTCCCCAACCTCTGGGATCTAATGCCTGATGATCTGAGATGGAGCTGATGTAATGATAATAAAAATAAAGTGCACAATAAATGTAATGTGTTTGAATTATCCCCAAACCATCCCCACCCCAGTCTGTGGAAAAATTGTCTTCCATGAAACCCTGGTGCCAAAAAGCTTAGGGACCAATGGCCTAGAAGAATATTTTCACCTGTAATCATTGCAGGGGTTTTGATCTTTCTAGGCTAACTAAGCAGAGCTGAGAAAGTCTTGTGCAGAATCTAGCAACACAATAGGTCTTTAGGTAGATAGCCTGCCTGGTATCAATGAAGTACCATTGAGCAATTGCTCATTGGCCCAAACCAATAGGGGAGGGATGGCCTGATGAGACAGATGGAAAGGGCTGCTTTAAGAAGGGATCAGAAAAGGCACTGCTCTTCCGCTGGCCTAAATCCACTAATCTGATGTTATTATTAGCGATAAGGAGCAGTGGCCAGAAGAAAATCTCATTCTCTGCAAATGTCATTTAAATAGGACTCTGATATTTTCCGGTCAAGTCTACAGGCTTTAGTCAAATAGTGAGCACTTTATTTGTAAATGCGGGAGGGAAAGAAAAGCTTCAGTTCAGCAGTTCTTAGGATGTCAGCTTAGCAGTATTGATTAATCGTTCAGTAGTGGCAGCTGCTTCGTTATTAAATGTGCAGCTCGCCATACAAAAGATACCAGGTGTAGGAAATGTTTGCTGACAATTCACCTCTTCTCCTGATGTGGGGGAACAGACTTCTACATGCTCCTCAATGACCATTCTTGGGAATTCACCTCCTTCCCTCTCCACATGTCCACCACCCCCAAACTCCCAGCTGACCCCCAGGAGTTAGTTACTAGGGTGAACCTCCCCTAAAGAATTAAAAAAAAAAATCTTTGGAAATATTCAATCTCTGAATTCAAATCTTTGGATAGTCAAAAAAAAAAAATCCAGTTTTTTTGGGGGGTCATTGTTTTGCTCTGTGGGAAGATCTTGCTACTTAAGTACTAGTTATAATTACAGATCTAGCACATATATCAGTGAGGAATCATGTTATCAGAATTGTGATGCTACTCCTGGCTTGCGGAATGAAGCATCCTAAAGAAGCTGAAGGAACTCTTTGAAACCACTAGGGGTACTATTTAGCAAGCTATCTGCTTCATGTTTTTAAATTGTACCCCAGGAAGGGCAAAGCCTTTCTGAACTTTCCTAACACGGTCAGAGGAGACTTTTCACACTTTGGAAGAATCTGGCATATATGTAACTCTTCAATGGGTTTACTCCAAATGCACATTTAAGAAACACAAATCCAATACAAAAACTTTCTAACCCTTTACCATCCCATCAGTTTTCCATTTGTCTGCCTTTAGGATTTCCCAGCTCCTTTAAATTCCTTTGGCATTTAACTTCTGTGGCCCTCACTTGGCACTCAGTGTAAATGACATGTGCATGTATTATAGGAATCTCTTCCCCCCTTCCAACTAGGGTGTCAGAACTTCTTCAAGCAATGGCTTTGACACTTGAAATCCATATATTATGAATTTCTAAGTATAGTTTATTTTAGAAGATTTTAGAAAAGTTCCATAAACCATCCAAATGACTCAGAAATTTCCATGTCTCAGTATGCTAACAACCAATTCTAACCAAGCAGACTAACAGCTTGCTTCTTTCAGCAGGCAGCACTAAGATGTTTTGTTAGGCCCTATTTCTCCATTGAAAAGACCTTGATGCTGGAAAAAATTGAAGGCAGGAGGAGAAGGGGATAACAGAGGATGAGATGGTTTGATGGCATCACTGACTCAATGGACATGAGTTTGAGTAAACTCTGGGACTTGGTGATGGACAGGGAGGCCTGGAGTCCTGCAGTCCATGGGGTCGCAAAGAGTCAGACATGACTGAGAGACTGAACTGAACTGATTTCTCCATTATTGATATACAAAATATGGCCAATATATTGATTATTCATTCCTCATTCAATAAATTTATATTGAGTGGCTACTGTCTGCTCCATGTTCTAGGTACTTGTTCTTCAGTCACTCAGTTGTGTCCAGCTCTTTGCGACACCATGGACTGCAGCACCCCAGGCTTCCCTTGTCCTTCACCATCACCATCTTCTAATTTCATGGCTGCAGTCACTATCCACAGTGATTTTTGAGCCCAAGAAAATAAAGTCTGTCACTGTTTCCACTGTTCCCCATCTATTTGCCATGAAGTGATGGGATCGGATGCCATGATCTTCATTTTTTGAATGTAGAGTTTTAAGCCAGCCTTTTCACTCTTCTCTTTACCTTCAACAAGAGGCTCTTTAGATCTTCTTCAGTTTCTCCTATAAGATTGGTGTCGTCTGCATATCTGAGGTTATTGATATTTCTCCTGGCAATCTTGATTCCAGCTTGTGCTTCATCCAGACTGGCATTTCATATGATGGCTTCTCTTGTGGCTCAGATGGTAAAGAATCTGCCTGCAATGTGGGAGACCTGGGTTTGATCCCTGGGTTGGGAAGATCCCCTGGAGAAAGAAATGGCAACCCACTCCAGTATTCTTGCCTGGAGATTCCCCATGGACAGAAGAGTCTGGCAGGCTTCAGTCCATGGGGTGCCAAGAGTCAGACACGACTGAGCAACAAAGCACAGCACTTTGCATATAAGTTAAATAAGCAGGGTGACAATATACAGCCTTGATGTACTCCTTTCCCAGTTTTGAACCAGTCTGCTGTTTCATGTCCAGTTCTAACTGTTGCTTCTTGAGCTTCACACAGGTTTCACAGGAGGCAAGTAAGGTGGTCTGATATTCCTATCTCTTTAAGAATTTTCCACAGTTTGTTATGATCCACACAGTCAAAGGTTTTAGCATAGTCAATGAAGCAGAAGTAAATGTTTTTCTGGAATTCTCTTGCTTTTTACTATGAGCCAACAGATATAGGCAATTTGATCTCTGGTTCTTCTCCCTTTTCTAAATCCAGCTTGAACATCTGGAAATTCTTCATTCACATACAGTTGAAGCATCACTTGAAGGATTTTGAGCATTACTTTTCTAGCATGTGAAATGCATGCAATTGTGTGGTAGTTTGAACGTTCTTTGGCATTGCCCTTCTTTGGGACTGGAATGAATAGTGGCCTTTTCCAGTCCTGTGGCCACTGCTGAGTTTTCCAAACTTGCTGGCATATTGAGTGCAACATTTTTATAGCATCATCTTTCAGGATTTGAACTAACTCCACTGGAATTCCATCATCTCCACTGGCTTTGTTCGTAGTGATACTCTCTAAGGCCCACTTGACTTCACACTCCAGGATGTCTGGGTCTAGGTGAGTGATCACACCATTCTGGTTATCTGGGTCGTGAAGATCTTTTTTATAGTTCTTCTGTGTATTATTGCCACCTCTTCTTAATATCTTCTGCTTCTGTTAGGTCCCTACCATTTCTGTCCTTTATTTTGCCTACCTTTGCATGAAATATTCCCTTGGTACTGTAACTTTCTTGAAGAGATCTCTAGTTGTTCCCATTCTATTGTTTTCCTCTATTTCTTTGCATTGTTCATTTAAAAAGGTGTTCTTTTCTCTTGAGGATACAGTAAATGGCAAGATACAGCAAAAGGTGGTAACTGCCATGGATGAAGAAGCATTGGCTAATGTGCTAGGGAGGGATTGGGTGAGATGGAGGAGTGGAGGCACTACCTTCAATAGAGTGCTCAGGAATGGTCTTTCAGAGGAGGGGATATTTGAGCAGAAATCTGAAGGAAGAGCCAGAAGAAGAGTATGGCACTAACTGTACAGCAAAGACAAAGGTTCTAAAGTGTGAGTGAGCTTAACATTGTTGACAAAGAGAAAGGAGGCCAGTATTGACAGGAAGAGAGTTGAGTTGGAGTTGGAGTGTGGTATGAGATGCAGTGAGGAGGGAAGTAGGCAGGGACAGATAGATTTCATTCTGAGTACCATGGGAAACCATGGGAGAATTTAAGTCAGGCAGTGACAAGATTTGATTTCTGTTTTATTAATAAAAATGTGCTCCGGCTTCAGTGTGGAGAATGAACTGGAGGGGGTGATAGTGGAAGCAGGCAATTACTCAGATGAGAGTTGATTCTGGCTTGGACCAGTCATGGAATTACAGATGGAGGAAAAAGGAATCCATTTGGGAGAGAAATATGAAACTTGCTCAGGGGGTTGAGGGAACATGAGGAATTAAGGGCGACTTGTGTGTGGCTGTTGAGGCCATGTAGTAAGCCGAGGATGAAAAAAGTGGGCAGTGTTGAGTCACAGCTAGGAGCTCCAACTTTGGAATGGAATGGCCTTGTTTTGGATCCTTGGGCAAGTTAATTGGCTTCTCTGTGCCTCACTTTCCTCATCTGTAAAAGGTGGGTAATAGCAGCTATTCCACAGATTTTTAAAATGTAATCTGTAGGAACTAATGCCAATAAAATGAGCACAGTTCATCATTAATACGTGCCCAGAAGATACTTAATAACCAAGTATTAGGAGACAGACAGCTTTGAAACTTTGTGTGAATTTTATTAAATAACTGATGAGGACCCCTCTCAATGTAAAATTTCTCGTGTGACATATTTAAAAGTCAAGTCAGAAATTACACTGATCCGAGGGCGAATGTCAGCAGCATAGCTGGCTATCTTGAAATATTTTCCCACAAACCATGAGAAATCACAACAGAAGAAAAGTAAGTTTTACACTAAACCAGACACTCAGCATCACTGGGAGAAAGGTAATGCCAAAAATGTGAAAAGGCTGTTAAGTAAAAAGGTAAAAATTGCCAAATCATAGCGCATGATCTCAGGCTTCTGCCCCACCCCTGCTCTGATACAAGGCTTTGCATTGATCAACGGGAGACTGAAAAAAAGTTCAAAAAGAGCTGACGACCACAGAATTCCCTAACTTCATGTATGATGAGACATTTTTCTGTCTGTAGCCTTGATATAACAGACTTGAATTGCATACTGGCTAGATACAAAATCTAGTGACTTTATTTCATTGATTTTTTTTTTTTAATGCAGCTCCACTGTTCCCTTGGTTTTGTAAACTCTGATACCGGTCTCATTCTCTTGCTTTTGTAAGTTATTTGATGGTTTTTGTCTAGAGGCCTTGAAATTTTGTCTTTGTTTTTCAAATCTAGTAACTTTACTACCGTATATCTTTACACTGATCATTCTGGGTAATTTTCCCAAGTATGTCGTGAGCTCATTCATTGAAATTGATTTAGGTCTTTATCTATGTTAGGAACATTTTCTTGCATTATAATTTTAAATGTTATCTGTTCCAGCATTTTGTTTTTCTTTTCCAGGGACTCCAGTCATATGAATATTATTTTTTCTTTGCCTTCCTTCCATTTCCACTACTTTTTCTTTAATACTTTTACTTTTTTCCCCCCTGTGTCATTTAAATTTTCTTGGTTGTTTCCTACCTTTCTTCAATATCTGTTGTTAAATTGTTATTTGAATATATTCTCCCCTCTGCATCTTTATTTGATACTTTAATTTCTTCCATATCTTTCCTGTATTTCATCAACTTACTTTTCATTCTTTTCTGTTTTTCTTGTGCATTTAGAAGTTTAATTTCTGAATTTCTGATTCATGGTGGTTTTTCATATCTTCAGATGCCTTTTTTATAATAATTTTTGAGTATATAGCATTCTTTTTCAGTGTTGGCTTACAGTTTTTTTGTGCTTTGTGATTACTTCTTGAAAGGGGAATTTCCTCAGTTGATAAGTGTAAAATTTCACTTTTATGTAATGACACATTCACAAAAAAATTTATTATGTATTATGTCACAAAGCAAACACCATCATTTTCATAAAGTAAAAATGGTATACATAACACTCTCCAACCACAATGTAATAAAACTAGAGGCCACTAATAAAAACTAGAATTCCACTTTTATCCAGAAATTTTAAAAGTTCCAGTTAAACAGCTCCTGCATGGAAGAGGAAATACAAACAAAGATTATTGATTGAAAAAAATGGAAGCTAAAAAACTACACATAAAAATCTATGTGATTCATTTGAAACAATGATCAGAGGAAAATTAATTGCAGTGAACACTTTTACTAATAAAAATGAAAGACTGGAAATAAATGGGAAAATACCCAGATCAAAAACTAGGGAAAGAACAACAAAGTACATCAAAAGAAAGCACAAGGAAGGAAGTAACAAAGATTAAAATGGAACATAATGAGATAGAGAACAGAAAAAAAAAGATCTAATCCATAAATCAAAATCCATATCTTTAAAAAATTATGCAAATAGAGAAATCACTAGCGAACTTATCAAAGGAGAAGCAAAACTAGCAAGTGAAATATGAAAATAAAGAAATATCCACTTGAAAAATAATTTAACAAATCACAAGAGACTATTCTGACATCTGTGCAAACTTAAGCTTAGATAAAATTGATCATTTCCTAGACAAATATGGATTGCCAAAAGTTAGATCATTTAGAAAGTTTAAACAGATCAATATCTATAAAAGAAATAGAGAACGTTATTAATGAATTACCTCACAAAAGTGCACCAGGCCCAGATATTTTCATAGTTCTGAAACTATATGTATATTAAGGTTGATCAAACACGTGAGTATATTGTAGATAACAAGTATAGTTTTCTCACTGTTAGAAAAGGGAGTTACAAACAAGCAAAGAGTAAAAGCTAGAATCAAGCTTGAAATTGGAAGTATCAATATGAACTCATGTATTTTAGATAGATAAATAGAAGCTAGATGAATAGCTGATAGATAGATAGTGTGCATACATATTGTATTTTCTAGCTTGATCTGCTGTTGTGAGCCTAAAAGTAAATAACATGCTCATAGCAGTGAGCATACCTAGCACTCAGATCTTAGTTTCAAAATGCTGTATTTAATAGGTTGAACCAGGAACACTTTGTAAAGTGATTGATTTCAGCTGGGACAAGAAAAGTATAAAGTAAGTCTGGATGATCTTATGGTGCTAGAAGTACGTGAGTCTAAAAAATGATCAAGGCATGTCAAAAGGTCACAGGTAAAAGTGCAAAATGGTCAAATCCTGGACAATGTAAACAATAAAATAAATAATGATGGTAATGGGGTATAACTCATAGAACAAAATAAGTATTCATGAGTCCATAGTGCTGTGAATTGAGTGAATGAATGATGAATGAAATACAAAGTCATGATTTGAGAAGAACCATGGTATAATTGTGGTAGGCATTATCCACCAACAGATACTAAAATCTTTGAATGAATGTTTGAGAAGAAGCAAGATGTTAGTGTAATCTCAAAGTATCTCCTCCAAATTTTGATCAGTTGCAAAGGAAATGAATAGTAATTTTAGCAAACTAGCAGACATCTCCTTAACAAATGATGAAGGTTCACATCACCAGTAATAAGGTATATTGACATCACAACTCCCTGTGGTGATGTACTGAGAAAAGGTAAGATAACTTCAATGTCACTGCTGTGGTATTCTTGCTGAAATTCATAACCCCCATATAATCATGATAGAATGCCCTATAAACCAAAATTGAGAGACTTTTTGCAAAATAATTGACCAGTATTCATCAAAAAAGTCAAGGTCATGAAAGACAAGGAAAGATGTAGAATTGTCACAGATTGGAGGAGACCAAGGAGACACAACTAAATAAAATTCAGAATCCTGAATGGGATCCTGTAATGCAAAAACAGACATTAGGGGGAAACCTGGTGAAATTTAATGGTGTTTTAATAATTTTGACTCCCTGTTCTTTTGATAATTGTATTGCAGTTATGTACGTTGTTAACATTATGGGCAGAGGATGTACGTGACTTCTCTGTACTATGCTTGCAACTTTTCTATAAGGTCTAATGTTCTTTCAAAATAATAAAAGAAACTAAGTCAGCTTTGCAGATAGATTTATTACACTTTTTAAAACCAGCTCACTTTCTAGCAGCCTTCATATTTTACATTATGTTCCCAAGCCATAGTGTGTTGTTATGAACAGAATGTTTATACCTTCCGACAATTTGTATGTTGAAGCCCTTCCCTCCAATGTGATAGAATTTGGTGGTGAAGCCTTTTGGAAGTCATGATGACGTCATGAGGGTGGAGCCTCTTGAATGCGATTAGCGCCCTTAAAAGACTTGCCTCCTCTCTGCTCACCTCCTGTGAGGACACAAGAAGGTGGCTGCCTGCAGCCCTGAAGAGGGCCCTCACCAGAACCTGACCATGCTGCCACCCTGATATTGGATTTCCAGCATTCAGAACTGTGGGAAATAAATGTCTGTTGTTTAAGCCACCTGGTCTATGGTATTTTTGGCATAGCAGCCCAAGCTAAGATACATACCAAGGGTCTGAAGCAAATTTTTTTCAATTTCTGTACCATACAAAGATTCCCCATTTTCAGTCACTTAATGCCAAAACTTAATTGGATATAATTGAGTCTTTTGCCAATTTGGGTGACACTTGGTGGCTCAGAGGGTAAAGCGTCTGCCCACAATGCAGGAGACCTGGGTTCGATCCCTGGGTGGGGAAGATCCCCTGGAGAAGGAAAAGGCAACCCACTCCAGTACTCTTGCCTGGAAAATCCCATGGATGGAGAATCCTGGTAGGCTACAGTCCATAGGGTCGCAAAGAGTCAGACATGACTGAGCGACTTCACTTTCCAAATTTTGCAGTACCTCCAGGTCATGATTATGAGCCTTCAATTATCATTGTACTGCAGAAGAGATACACACAGCAGTGCCAATTAACAGAGATTGCTGGTTGACACAATGCCACATAAATGAGATTTTTCCTTATTTAGGCTCGAGTTAATGAGAGTGAAATAAATAACTTGCTCTCTTTTTTTAAAAAAAAGCATTCATTCTGAGGGCACTTGACCTCATTTCTGGGCCTTCGACGCCTCTATTGCTCTAAGGCCATGATAAGAATTTGGCTTCATGTGACAAGCACTTTTTTAGGGTTACATGCATCAAGATGGAAAAAAAGATCATTGAGATCTTACTGTGAGCTGAGTATTCCAAGAGGAGGAAACAAAATCTCAGAAAGGTGGAGTAACTGACTGCCATGCTCACTCAGCTAGTATATGAACCTTTCACCCAAATCTTCCAGGTCCCCAAACCCAGGTTCTTTGCATTATCCCAGGTTGTCTCTAGAATGGGATACAAAATCTTTTGATGACTTGGCTCATCCAGACTAGAGGACAACATTAAAGTAGCACACCCACCACTCTTTCCAAATGCCTGAGGAATGTCCTATGGGTCACGGATACATGATGTACTACCAACCGTTTCTTTCATCATCGGAAAATTCATATCAATGAGTTTATTTTGTATTTCATTGTAGGGGAACAAGTCTCTTTGACATGGTTCTAGAACTCTATGTGGTTTCTTTTCTCTTCCAGAAGTTCTATACTGGTAGCATGCCTGTAGGCCTTTGCTGTCTGATCATACCTAGAAGAGGGTTTGGACTTAAAATGTCTTTTATCCGCCACATGCAGTTTTTCTAATAGGAAGAATAGGATGAGTTCTTGTAAGAAGTTGATGATGCCTTGCTGTCTTTAGAACTTCAGCTTAAAGGGAATATTTAACATATCCTGTAAAGAGGACATTGTATTATGTGCACTGCTGCTGCTGCTGCTGCTAAGTCGCTTCAGTCGTGTCCGACTCTGTGTGACCCCAGAGACGGCAGCCCACCAGGCTCCCCCGTCCCTGGGATTCTCCAGGCAAGAACACTGGAGTGGATTGCCATTTCCTTCCCCATTATGTGCTCTAGGAGTCAACATACAGCTGTAATCTAGCCTTGTTGTCTTTATGGAGACCCAGGGGAAAATAGACCCATGAGGCTTGGGTCCTCATCATTACTGACCTCTCTCTCTATCTGGTATTTGATTAGGAAGGTTAACAACAGAGTCATGATTGGTTATTGGATTATATAGTCTGGCAAGGCTAACTCTGGAATTCTCAGCCCTAGTTTGAACATGCCCCAGTGCATCAATGGATTTGCCCACATGGTGTAATAAAGTTATCCAAAGATTCTCAAAGCAAAATTAATTTTAATTTTTTTAAAAGATATATAAAAAAAGATATATAAAACCATGAAGTATCTCTCTAAAGGAATGGGGAGGGTGTCATGAAATCTGAGAAACAGGGAATTTGAAATCTGAGAAACAGGGAATGCTGTCCACAGAATCACTGGGAAATTCCAGCTGCCCGGTGAGTTTGGGAAAGTTGCCTGGCTCTGGAGGAGGCAAGGGTTTTGTTTGTTTATTTTTGGTAGATGAGTTGGTGAAATACTTTAAACTCTTCTGCAGTTGCCCCTGACGCCTGTATTTTACATCTTGTCCTGAAATTCGATCTTAGTTTGTAATGGCATATACGTGTAAAGGTGCTTTTAACAATAGGAATGTTTAGTGCAGTGTAGAAAGTCTTTGGGCCAAATCCTGCCTTCAATGTGCACTTAAGTTTCCATTAAAGGAGAGCGGCAACTGAGCTTACAGAGCTGAGGGTAAAATTTGAATTCTGTTGTAGGAAATCAGAGTATTAGGACCTGGGATATTGAATTTCACTTTTCCCCATGCTGACATTGACTTTCCTCTGGAGCATCACCAACTAGTGAGATCTAATTCAGTTGCATGATTTTTTATTTTTTTCTCCACTAACCCAAATCCAGAGATACAAATCCAGAGCTTAGGGGGGTCTCATGTAGATTTGTAATATTCCTGAGGGTCTGTGGGATCTTAATCACTTTCATATTTTATTTATAAAGCAAATGTTCCATGACATTGAAACATTAAATGGATTATACTCAGCCATGTGCAATGTATAATTTTCTAAAATCTCTGATTAATTTAATATGGGTGATTTTCATTCTTTGATATGTGACCTTGCTGTAATTTATAACAACCTATAAATATTTGAAATGCCGTGGAAATGTGGTTTGGGGAATAGTATTAACACCTGCCTTATATGCTCATTGGGTTCTGTTGCTCTGAATGTTCATGGGTTTGTTTCTGGGATGCTCTTTGTTCTGTGCCCCATCTGAACCTGTGTGTATGATTGGCTGGATTATAAGGGGTTCTCACTCTTTTCTTAGCTTTTCATCCAGAACCAAGACTAAATTTGGGGAACTTTATGACAGCATTCCTTCTTTTCTGCACATCTTAATTCTTGTCAAAGCAGAGCTGCCAGAGGACTTCCCTTGCAGACTTTTCCCTACTTCCCACATGCTCCCAACTCAGCCTGCACATCAGAACCAGGACAGAGGAAATGCAGTTCCAGGCTGAGCCTATACCCCGAGACACAGACAACCGGGTGACCCACCCTGGGAACAAGGATGAGGACCATCACCCCATCTGATCCTTCCCTCCCTCGCTGGAAAGGCAGCTTCCAGCCAAGGAGATGAGACTTCTCTCTGAGATTAGTGGCCTACCCCTCCCACGTCCAGCATGTCCTTAGGAAGACACGGAGGGAATGCAAAGCAGGACACGTGAGAGCTTTTGGCTGTTTCCTCAGTGCTTTCCTGGCCCTGCCACTGAGTAATCTGAACTTCACAGAACCTCACATCCCTTATCTTGTAAACTCAGCTGGATTGTTATAAGAACTAGGGACTGCACACAAAGAGAGAGTGAGAGCCTAATCCATAGTATGGGTACATTATTATCATTGCTGATGTTCATTTTCTGATTGGAAATGACTTGGTACTGAGTCTCAGGTGGTGCAAGTGGTCTGTGTGTTATGACTTCGCAACTTGTAGTAACAGCCAATCCAGTAAGAGAAACTAGGATGCCTGGGTCCTGGTTCAGGGTTTATCCTACTTAATCATGTTGTTCTCTGCCCTCTCAGTGTTCAGTGGCAGGTGATGGCTTTTTATGTATTTCTTCTCCAAAAAAAAAAAAAAGAAAAATAGAAAACAATGGTCCTTGCCAATAATTAACATTTAGTGAGGGTCTGGAGAGTTGTACTTCTGTTTTCTGCTTTTTACCTTTTATTTTGAAGGAGAATAAAAGATATGGCATTACTTCTTTTGTAGTCTGCAAGATGAATGATTTATGGAATCAGCTGGGGGTTGGTTCCGTCAAGTGAATTTCTGCCTTTCCAACTGCATGTCTAGCAGGTAATATGCCTGAGAAGCTTGGGAATTGATGTAGCCAATATGCCAGGTGTTGCTACCACCTGGCATTTGAAAAATGGCATCAGGTTATCACTAGTCACATCAGCCTTTGTGATGTCCTCTGTGTCAAGAGTTAGAATAAAATCTATTTTTCATATATTTTAGTCTCCACATAAACAATACCTTCCCTTTAAAAGGTAATTCAGGGAGCTTGTTAAACAGGAAATAAAGCTAAGGAAGAAAAAAGCCTTTAAAGAAACAGTATGAGTGAGCCCTGAAAGCAGTATCTTATTAAAATTCTTATTACTCAGCACAGTGTGTTACTCTGTCTTTCTAGTGTTCCCAGTGGGAAATAGGAAACACACCCATTTAGGAACAACATAACATGACTTTGATTAGACAGACAGCTGAAGCTTGAACATTCAGGGTCTAGTGTGCCAGCAAGCAGGGAAGTTCTTGGCTGAGTACCTGTTGCTCTAGGCAATGGAGAAGTCTCCATGCTGCATTCTTGAGATACAGCTTTCTAATTCATGCGAATTGACAACAGCTGATGCTCTGAGAGTGGCATGACCCTGAGGATGTTATTCCTTGGAAGGTGACACTGCCAGGAAGGTGGTTGAATTTTGGAAGGCATTCTCTTGAGAGAAGCTTGCTTGTCACCTCTTCCTTCTGGATGGCTCTCAATCAATATCTTCTTGTCTTGTCTACAGTTAGTCACATTTTTTTTTAAAAAATCAGGTACTGTGTTCTAATGATTAGCATCATAAATCTATGAAAATGAGGAGTATGTGTGTACACACGTAGGCAGTATTAGTTTTCAATGGCTGCTGTAATATCACCACACAGTTAGTGGCTTCAAACAACACACATATATTATCTTACGGTTCTGAAGGGCAGAAATCTAAAATGGTTCTGCACGGCTGTGTTTCTTCTGAGATGCTAGGGGAGAATCCCTTTTCTTGCCTTTCCCCCAGTTCCTAGAGGCTGCCAATGTTTCCTGGCTGTTGACCCTGCTTCCAACCTCCTCACTTTTTTTCCTTCAGGACTCTGCCTCACTCTTAGACACGCCCATGTGATAACATTGGGCTGCCCAGATAATCCAGGATCATTTCAACACATTGAGATTCATAACTTAATCAATCACCTCTGCAAAGTCTGTTTGGCCAGGTAAGGTAACAGGATGACAATGTCTAGGGATTAGGATGTGGACCTCTTTTGGGGCTTCCCTGGTGGCTCAGCTGGTAAAGAATCCACCTGCAATGTTGGAAACCTGGGTTTGATCACTGGGTTGGGAAGATCCCCTGGAGAAGGGAAAGGCTCAGTATTCTGGCCTGGAGAATTGCATGGACTGTATAGTCCATGGGATTGCAAAGAGTCGGACATGACTGAGCAACTTTCACTTTTCATCTTTTGCGGGGACATGATCCAGCCTGCCAACAAAGGTCCGTCTAGTCAAGGCTATGGTTTTTCCAGTAGTCATGTATGGATGTGAGAGTTGGACTATAAACAAAGCTGAGTACCACAGAATTGATGGTTTTGAGCTGTGGTGTTGGAGCAGACCCTTGGACTGCAAGGAGATCCAACCAGTCCATCCTAAAGGAAATCAGTCCTGAATATTCATTGGAAGGACTGATGCTGAAGCTGAAACTCCAATACTTTGGCCACCTGATGCGAAGAACTGACTCATTGGAAAAGACCCTTATCTGGGAAAGATTGAAGGAGGAGAAGGGGACGACAGAGGGTGAGATGGCTGGATGGCATCACCAACTCAATGGACATGAATTTGAGCAAACTCTGGGAGTTGGTGATGGATGGGGAGGCCTGGCATGCTGCAGTCCATGGGGTCGCAAAGAGTTGGACATGACTGAGTGACTGAACTGAACTGATCCAGCCTGCCACACATACAGCTGACCTTCTTGTGCCCCCATTTTCTTCATTTGTAAAGGACTGGCTCAAACGGCCATTCATCTTCCCGTTTCCTTAAGGTTTAGTAAAATACCTTTCTGGAAATGCCATAAGCACCTTGGAGGATGATTTCTATGTAAATAAAAAGTGGTTAATGATGATACACTGGATGAAATCTGAGAATTGGTCAACCCAGACGTTTCTTGATCTCTCCCACTGACCATGTGGTACTGCAGCTTTTTTCTATTTGTCCTCTCTTTCTCTTCCTGTTGTCTCTTTCCAAATAGGAAAAAGCTGTAGTGTGACATGGTCAGTGGGAGATATCAAATAACAAATGAAAGGTCAGGAAATAAAACAAGGTGAAACAAGATGCACCACCCCCCAGAAAAAACCTTGATTTTCCCCAACTTGTCTTCCTGTGCTGCCCTAAATTGGCTCTTTCTTCAGACAGGTTTGGGCGCTTGGCATCCCCTGAGCAGGCTGGGTGCTGTCCTAGCCTGGGATCTCGTGGCATCTCTGTCCCCAGGCTGCCTCCAGCATCCTGCCCATCTCGCGTGGCTCCAGTTCCGACTCCTCCATGAAGCCCACTCCAGCCTTCAAGGATTTTCCCTTCTCTGAGACCTCCGGTAGTGATCTATAGCCTTTATTTGGCAGTTGTGAGGAGGTGTCTAATTTGGTTAATCATCTTTATGTGTCCGTAGGTCTTATTTCTCCAAATAATTATAATCTTGAGATCAAGGGCCAGACCTTCCACATTGGCAAACTCTCCACTCAGCATTTAGCACCCAGTAAGCCTTAAATACATATTTCTGGATAGCAGTTGTGTGTGAATAGGGATTAGCTTTGCAGGCCTTTTGTTCTGGGATTTATTTTCCTGTGCTTTTAATCAGGCACTTTATGCCATTTACATATATTGACATTTAATTTCTTAGCTTGCACATGGAGGCCCCCCTCTGTCTCCTATAGAAAATGATGTCCTGGCTCATTTTTAAGACTGCACAACTATACAGAAGTTCATGTAAGTTCTATGCTAAGCTAGACAGACACCTCTTAAGAGTTCTGACAATAGAGACCTTGCCTAAGCTTCAGTCTGTATGGACAGACGAGACCCATCTAAGGAGATTATGAATCAATGAAAATTTGTTTCCGCAGCTGAATATGTCTGAATCCCCTGTTAACAAAGTCCCCTCTTTTTTTAAATATGTATTTTTTTTTACTTTACAATATTGTATTGGTTTAAAAAATTTGTTGTTGTTGTTCAGTCACTAAGTAGTGTCAGATTCTTTGCAACAATTTAAAAATGGTCCTAAAAAAAAATAAATATTTTTTAAACTCTGTATTGAATTTGTTACAATATCACTTCTGTTTTATGTTTTGGTATTTTGGCCATGAGGCATGTGGGATCCAGTTTCCCAACCAGGGATCGAACCTGACCCTCCCACCCTGTATTGGAAGTGCAGAGTCTTAACTGCTGGACTGCCAGGGAATTCCCAAAGCCCTCTCTTCTTGAGCACTGTTTCTGTAAGGGGAGTCTTATCATTCCCTCCAAGGATGCTTCCCATATTAGGACATCAACTCTCTAGTCTAACAAAGTTATGAAAGATGCACCATTGTCTCCAGAGACCTGCCGCCGCTGCTATTGTTGCCAAACTGAAAAGTCTATACAGCCATAGTAGCCACTGGGGAGACTTTAAAGACAGACACTGAATGTGGAGGAAAAAACATCTCTGGAGGTTCTGCCCTAGGTCTGTGGCCTCTTTAAGAGTTGGGTGTGTGACTTGCTTCTTCTCTGGTGGCAGCCCACTTACACAAGAAGACAGGACTGGACATTTGGTACAAGGCCATTTTCTGTTCAGTAAAAGACATAGGTAATGTGCACATATTTATGAGCCTGTGGGTGAAAATCCCCAACTCTTTTGAGGCCCTGGAAAATGCAGCCTTCATGGTAGGCGCTTTTTAAAAATGTGGCTCTTGAAAAGGAGAAGAGGGAAAAGGGAGGTGGTGGTCCTCCACTGAAGTTACAGAATAATTGCTCTATTTGTGTCCAAGCTGCCTTTTGAGGCTCTAATAATGATCACATCACCGATTTTAAGATGGTCTTTCATTCCCATTTGTAAATTGGAGAGGTTCTTTCTGGGACACTCAATGGTGACCATAAGGATCGTTTTTAGACTTCATTATGGCCTGCCTCCATTTTACACTCTCGAATATACAAGGCCATAGAAATCAGAAGTGTGAATACAGCTTTTCATTTATCATTGCAGTTCCCCACTTATCATTAAATCCTTAATTTTGAAGGCTCAAGTGGCCTATTGTGCTGGCAATTAGCCAATTGCAGGTGCAGAATCTTGAAGGCATCTGTCGGGAGGTCGTGGTGGGATTCGTCTGAAGAAATGGATTAAGATGCCGTCCTAGGAAAGAATTGCTGAAGCGAGTGAAAATGAACATGAAATGCCTTGTCTGAGGGTTGACCTTATTTGATGAAGCCAAAGAGACCATTCACCCTAAGTCCTTTACAATGGAGACGTTTAGAGGTGTACTCCGGCTCTGCCATCTGTCTATAAGAGCTCAGTAAGGGTACAGCCTTCCACCCCTCTCCCTCTCATTCAAAATCAAGACCAGATGTTTGGGCTTGGAATTTGAACCCCAGCACAGCTTTGTCTCCCATCACACTCTCTTGGGAATCCTGTGCTCTAGTCTCCCTTTTTTCCTTCAGCTGTTCCCTGTTTGGAAATGCTTTTCCCTGCATTATTTGCCTTAACTAACCTGTCAGGATCCACCTTAAATCCCCATTTCTTCTGAGAAAGTTTTCTAGGTCCTTCTTGCCAAAGGGAAAATCATCTGCTATGTTCCTGCAGCACTTGGCACCTTTTTAAAAATTCTTGTTCTTAGCCTGAATTAGAGCGATTTATGTCTCATTCATGTGTATGGTCCTGTAAATCCTAGCCTGGTGCTTTGGCACCAGTTCATTACATTAATAACAACAACCATATATCCAGCTTAGGAAAAAATTGGCATAAGCAAGTCTGAGCACATTTCTTTAAATAAAATATATAAAGAGTTAGCAGCTCATTAAGGATAATGGAAAGGCTGGGGATGAGGGGGCACATCTGAGACACAGAACTGAATTGGCAGGATAAACTATCAATTGGTGATCAATTGGAAATAAAGACCAACCATTTTAAAAATGATGGTGAATGAGAAGGTGGAAATTGACGATAGTTTAAATTACATTCAACTTTGCAAGAACACAGCGTCACATGGACCTGTGACACCGATGAGCTATATTTTGTTTGTTTTTAGCCTCCTATGCCTTTCTGAAATCACAGGCATTGTAGAGTTAGATGGAAAGCTGACTTGTCCTTTTGATGAACAATAGTGTCTGTTAATTTCGTGTGTGGATCTGATGCTGGGGGCCAGATTTAACAAATGAGACACAGGAGTCCAGTTTGCATCCCCTCTGAGGAATGGTCCCCTACTTGTAGGGTGAACATTTACCAAAATCCCCTCTTACCCTTCTTTCCAGGCAAAGATAAAGAACGAATCCATTTTCTCAAATGAATGATTCTGTGCAAGAGATATTATATGCCATTTCCCATACTCGCTTTCTTTTTATATTCTCCCAATGAAAGTTCATTTCTGTTAACTAGAATTATTTTTTACTCAGCTCGAAAAATGTTGTCGTCAGTTCTTGAGTGTCTGCAGCAAGTTTATATGGCCTTTGCCACCTGGTACAATCTGTGCCTGCCTCTTCCTCCTGTCATTTCCCTGCTGAGGGAATTCAAGCCCATTTTTGGTTAAGAGAGTAAATACACAGTAAACAGAATCATAAACCCCAAGAATGCTCTCGGAAGCCAAGGACAAGGTCTGCTGAGCTCAGGCACTATTGCTGAGCCTCTTTGTCACTGACTGACTTGCATGTAAGAGGCTGGAAAGAGTTACAGTGGAACTTTACACTGGCAGTGTCATTCTGGGCATTTCCCAGTTTAGACAGAGCTGTCAACCCATTATCATGGCTTTGCATCATAATCCCCAAAAGAGAATTACGGTATGTGAAATTAAAATGAATCGTTTCCGATTTTCCCATCTCTTTTCTATTTGTGCCTTTAGGGGGCCTTTAAGGACTAGAAGGCAGAATATTATGAAAGGAGATATATTTATTCTACTCATGAGAAGGCTGGATGCTCTTGGCTTCACAGCCTGTGAATCATCATGTCTTTCCTCCCTTAAAGGATAAATATGGCATTCATTCCAACCCATTTAGCCCATTATTCTTTTGTATATAAAATAGGCCCAATTAAGACATTCTTGTGTTAATTTCTGCATTCTATGTATAGCTAGAAAGAGTTTAAAAATATCCATCGCAGCAAACATCTCAAAATGCTTCATGCATACAGAACATACCACCCTGGCTCCCCTCCCCAACCAAAGGCAATAATTCACCCAGTCATGGAGATTTATGATTTTTCTCTTTTCCACTTACCTACATTAAGCTTTGTCTATGCACAATCCAATATTTAGATGAAAACATGTATTTGTAAATATCTGGAGTTTTGATGAAAAAATTTCAGTTTTCATCCAGATGTCTGGCATTGTAGAGACCCAGACTAAGATTCTACTCTGCATGCGTTAACTCATTCGTGGTTACCCAAGTGCACAAACAGAAAGTGACAGGCCTGCCTTGTCCTTCATTCCCTCATCTGTCTCTGCCCCCCTACTTTCCCCACTGATGAGAGGGAAGGCTCATCACTTTCAGAGGTGTCCAACTGAAATGCCATTTGGGGTCTCCCACTGGTTATGCTAATTCATTAGACAAACCATATTGGGCAAGTCTGGAAGCCTGAGCTCTAATCCTTCTCCCACCACTCACTAGCTGTGTCATCTTTGGAAACTCATTTAACTTCTCTAGAGATCTGGCTTCTTCAATTTTGGAAGCTGTGGGGGCCCATGGAAGATTTGGGACCCTATAACCGCTGAGACCCCATTTCTACCCAAAATTATGTGAATCTGCTTTGCTCTACCCTGCATATGAAAATTGTTAATAAAAATTACCATGCAAGTGTCCTTTCTGGGATCCCTTATCCTACTTTGATGTTGTTTTGGCATTTTGTGGGTAAGTTGCTGGAGGATACAATAACTGAGAACATGGGTTTCAAAATTTTAAAATGAAAGGGCAGCATTTTTAAAGACACTTGCGTTTTTTAATGTTGATGTGATCCACAGTTGCCTTACATTACTACTTGTAAAATCTTTCTCCTGTATACTTTTTGATGAACTCCACATACAAGAACCTCATAGAAAATATCTATCCCCAGGATGCCCTAATATTTTGTTACTAGAAAGATCAGCTGCCAGAAGAGATCCAACATAGTTCTTCTGAATTAAGATATAAAGCTTTGAATTTCAAAATGTTGCTTTCCATTGAAAAGTATCTTACAGGGAGAAAGCAATAAACCTTTAAAGAGACGTGACATTCAGTGAGAGTATGTCGAGTATGTACAATAAACACACAGCTCTCTCTTTCTCTCTCCCTATATATGTGTGTGTGTGTGTGTGTGTGTGTGTGTGTGTGTATACACACACATATAATTTGTATTTATTCTATTTCTCCTGTAACTAACTCTTACAAAATTCTAAATATCCATTTGAGCCAATAAACATAACTCATTTTATTATTATGGGACAATTGAAGCTTATAAGATTTGGGACTGAATGAATCTAATTTTTTAAAAATGTACCTTTTCATTCTTTTATGGATCTTTTCCTGTCTGATGAAATCAGCAGAAATTGGTACCTGGTAGATTTTACAAGGGGGCCTCGTTTTACCTGGGAGGGTTTATTTAGGCTTGGTTGTAATGTTTAAATGAAAAAAAAACAATTGGACCAAACAAGTGGATTCTGCCATTGGAAGACTTGGGTAAATCATACACAGAAGTGATTTCTACCCCAAATGGATGCCTACTGACTAAGACTTTGGGAATTTAACAGTTTGTAGCCCCTTGTGTTCTGATCATAGACCCACTCACTGCCATCAGGATAAGAGGATTACCCATGCTACTGAGGGGGGTTAGGGCCCAACTGTTCAGAGGCAAAACCTGTTCAATGCGAATCCAATACCCAAGGATTCTGGAGGCATTGAGATGATGAGTGTTTTCTGTTTCTTCCTCAGTGTCTTATATTCTGTTTTCCTTCACCAAGGCTGGTTATTCCTCTTTGAAATCCCTCAAGCTAGGAGTTTTGGAGGATTCCACAAATAGCCCTACATACAATCCCTTCTGGCTTTCAGAAAGATCCAATCATTTGTCCTGCAGGAATCCCTTCTGACCTCTCTTATCCTAGGACTACAGATTTTCCTGCAAATGGCTCGAGTGCCAACGTCAGCAAGGCAGAGCTGGCCATGGCTGTGGATGCTGAACTGGAGCAGGGACTTTTAACCAAATGCATGGCTGAGCCCTGAGGTTGCATGTTGCAAATGAAATCCCCAACTGTCCCTCTTGAACTGATTTTTCCAGAAAGCTCCAATGTGTTTGCTGTACAATCTGTGTAGAAGAGCTGTTGACAAAGAAATGGAGAGAAAAATGAGTTCCAACTTTCATTCCTGCTCCTAATCTTCTAAAAGGTGGTAGGGTGGCCAGAAGATGAGTGATGGGTGAAAGAGGAAATGCAGTGTTAATTGAAGACTTCTCTATGTCTAGCCCCTACATATGAATGAGGTCTGTTTCGAGAGTGCATTTGTTAAGCCTAATTTGTTCATAAGTCCAACAAAGTTAGCCTAGGCACCCAACTAACATAGTCAGCTATATAGTACTGTACTGTAATAGGTTTGTAATACCTTTCACACAAATAACACATACAAGACAAACACAAAAGATAAAGAAAACATTTTTAATCTTACACTACAGTACCTTGAAAGGTACACTAGTACAGTACAACAGCGGCACTTCTTAGCAGTACCAGCCACATCACCACTGCTTTTATGTTTTCTTCCAGACATCCTGGGCTTGAAATGAAGATACCGTACTACTGTACTCTATATAGTACTGTACAGTAAAGTACACAAAAGCACAACCATTTGTACAGGATGCACATATGTGACAATGTGCACCAGACCTGTGAACTAACTTAACTTGCCTGGACACACGAACACGTTTGCATTTTTGAAAGTTCGCAATTTGAAGGTTCTTGTGTAAAGGACTTGGGCTTCGCTTGTGACTCAGCATTAAAGAATCTACCTGCAATGCAGGAGGACTCAGGTTTGATTCCTGAGTTGGAGAAGGAAATGGCAACCCACTCCAATATTCTTGTCTGGGAAATCCCATGGACAAAGGAGCCTGGTGGGCCATAGTCCTTGGGGTTGAAAAAGAGATGGACACTACTGAGAGAACTAAACCAATATCAACAACAAGGCAGGGGACTTACTGTACCAGCATAACCCACATGTGTATTCTGTAAACAGCCACGTGGGAAAGATGTATTGTCTGTGTATCTGAGCTCCCAGCTACACCAGCTCCATAGAGAAATCAAGGAGAAGATACATATCGAAATACATAGCACCTGTTTTTTGCCATCTTGCCTCTCTGGGTGACTCACCCAATTGTGACTGCTGTTTCACACTCGACTATAGGGTTTTCTGAGTTCTATGTGATCTACCAGCACATTTTTGTTTGTTCTAGTAATTTTGTCAAGAAATTCTTAGTTGGGATTATTGTCCCGACAAAGCATTTTGCTCAGTGTGATTACAAGTTCATCATTTAGGAGAATAACAGTAACCCACCACCTCAACACAGGTCCTTTAGTGCTTAGCTTGGGCAGACTGAGTCCTGAGCCCATCACTAACATGAGCGTGCAGATATAGTCAGTTTTGTCAAACTCTGATATTCGGTCTGGGCAGAACCATCACCAGGACAGGAGCCAAAGGCATTCATTTTTCTTGGGGAACTGTGCCTCGGGCCACTCACTGGTTGTCTAAAATAAGGCTCATCTCTCATTCCTACTTGTGGTCTAGTAAGTGATTTTCTTAGGAAATTCATACTTGGTGGTTTGTGGCTGGCAAATGTGAAGGGACTGAGCAAGATGGCAAGAGACTTGGGTTTGTGATAAACATTGTTTTCATTTTCCCAAGAATTCTTCTCTCTCATTGCATTCTTCTTTATAGCTCTACCTTGAAACTCTCCTCTAAGTATAAGGTTAAGATCATAGGAAAAAAAATCTGTGTTAATCCATTCATTTAGGAGACACTGAAATTATACATTGCTGCATTTTTTTCTCGCCTGATTAATTTCTGAATCACTTAGCATAGTTATGGGTTCAATATAGAATATGGCCAGATCCTCTTTTTATGGTGATTTTGGGTTGTGACTTAGAATGGCCTTACTCTGCAAAAGATGTCCAGATTGGAAGAGCTGGATTCTGCTAAGATTGTGATCATGCTTTGTGATTTTGAGCAAGTTAGTTTGCATCTCTACTGGGTCTTAGCTCCCATGCCTCTGCAGGGGCTCTTTTTTTATTTTTTTCATCTGTAGATTTCAGCCCCCTCTTGTCCCTAATGTAAAGCAATGCCTATTTATTGTCCAAATTTTAGCCCCAACTGTGGTAACCACATGTTTCATGAAAGCCTTTATCATAGCTGCTGACTTACACCAGAAAGGACGGATGGGCCTTGTCAATTCTTCTCTTTCCTGGTCTGCCCTCCGTTGGTGCTATCAATGAGTGTTCTAATGATAGAAAGCACTCACAGGAGAGCTGTCCAAGGCAGTTAACATTTATGAACCAAACAGACTTCTGGGGTCAGAAGAGGCAGTCTCAGAAGCTGGCCTGGTCATGCAGGAGGTAAGGACATCCTGTTTCTGAACTATGATCCCTGTATTAGAGCAGATGCCCTCCTATTGGATGAGATCAGGTCCAGTAGTTGGTTGACTAATCAAAAAGTCAGAGAAGGGAATTATTGAATGATGGTAATATATAAAATATTTTACTTTAACTTAACATATGTGGCATATGTCTTTATATGCTATTTTTTAAAGTATTGGTGTCGGATTAGTGTTCCATGTTGACTCATGTATGAACCACAGCATAATCCATTTCCAGTTTATTTCTTTGAAGGGCAACAAATGCTTAAAGACCCTTAACAGGCCACATCATCCCTGAAGTCTTCTGAATTTTTTACCGTTTTTCTTTTTTTAAAGCAATCCTTGACAGTTGTCTAATCCACAACTAATTTGACAGCAATTAGTGATTATTTCCGAAAAGGCAATGGCACCCCACTCCAGTACTCTTGCCTGGAAAATCCCATGGACGGAGGAGTCTGGTAGGCTGCAGTCCATGGGATCACTAAGAGTCGGACACGACTGAGCGACTTCACTTTCACTTTTCACTTTCAAGCATTGGAGAAGGAAATGGCTACCCACTCCAGTGTTCTTGCCTGGAGAATCCCAGGGACAGGGGAGCCTGGTGGGCTGCCATCCATGGGGTCGCACAGAGTCGGACATGACTGAAGCGACTTAGCACCAGCAGCAGCAGTGATTATTAAAAAAAGAAAAGTTTCTCTAATCATTAAGCTCAGTTTTTAACAGTAAGTCTGTTTTTCCACTCTTTTAAAATCAGTATTTACTTAGTATTTGTTTAGTTAGGTAATCATGCAAGCAAATACAACTGGCATAAACAAGTTGGAGAACAAACAGAAAATCCTTGTGATAAGCATTCAACTCAACTACTGGGAATAGATGTGCCCAAGTACTCTATGGAGGTGCCCCATAGCAATGGTTGTTGGGCTTTTTTTTTTTTTTTTTTTTTTTAAGCAAATGAGTTAAGATAATCTGTTGGTGTATTCATCCTATTTATTGAGCACTTACTCTGTATCAGGTACTCTGGTAGGTGCTGGGAACATATTCGTGAATGAAACGAACAACCATCAGCCAGGGGGTTACGTTCTTGTGGGACAGACAGAAAATAAACATCTCAATATAGATGTAGAGGTTTATCTGATTTACTTGGGTTCATGTTGTATGACTTACAGTTACTATTTTATGATGTCAAAACTTTGGGAGCAATAAGTCTGGACCACTAATTTCCCCTTAACATTTTAAGTATTTAAAATTTTAACTATTTTAATTATTTTCCCTTTAACATTGTCAATTCTTTACTTAAAATATAGCTCCTGAGTGACTAAAAAGTTATGTATTCTCAAACCTGAAAAAGTCAAGGTGAGATGCGATGTGTTACTTATGTATCTATACCATGATGCTGAAGGAGGAAGTGTAGGCACAGCTGAGGTGGGCCCTTCTGAGAGCTCTCTCAGTGGTTTCTGTTTATTCAGTGCACACAGGTTGAGCACTGTATTAGTCAGGGTTGTCCAGGGAAACAAACAACAGGAGATATTATATATATGTATGTAAAAAGTTTACAGACAAGGAGAGAGAGAGATTGAAGAAATTGGCCCATGCAGTTGTGGGGGCTACTAAATCTGAAATTTGTATGGCAGGCCAGCAGCCTGGAAATTTGGATGAGACTTGATGTTACAGTCCTGGGTCCAAAGATTGGAAACTTAGAATTCCTCTGTTGCAGTCTTGAGACAGAATTCCTTCTACTCTTGGAGACCTCAGTCTTTGCTCTTCAGGTCATCAACAGATTGGCTGAGGCTCACCCACATTATGGAAGTTGATCTGTACTCAAAGTCCACTGATTGTAAACATTAATCACAGCTATAAAATACCTTCATGGCATCATTTAGACTAGTGTTTGATCAAACAACTGGGTATCATAGTCTAGCCAAATTGACACACAGAATTTCACCTTCTCTCTGACGGTGCAGTACTCAGTGCTGGGAGCAGAGAAACCAAGCTCAGTCTCTGTCCTCAAGGGTTGGGGTCTTCTAAGTCTGGATTCTCTGTCATGAGCCTCAGAACCCTTCAGCGTAGAAGAAGTCCATTACCAATAACCTGTGCTGATGCGGTGCCTGGACAGCTGTGCTAGAATGTGACCTAGGCTGTGTTTTCCTGCTTCTGTCTTCCTCCTCTTCTCCATGTCTCAACTTCATTCTCTTGATCCTTGCACTCAGCACACTATTGGCCAGCCGAACTCAGTACAGTGCACCAGCTCAATCATCACTAACCTTTCCTTCCAACTATATTGTAAGCACCTCAAAGACATTGTGAGTTGGCATCCAGGTAAGGGGATGGATGAAGTCGGGGTTGGTGGCATAATTGAGATGCATTGTATAGCCACTAGTTCTAGGAGGAGTTGCCCAAAATTAAAAACATAATAAAAAGCTTTCAAGTTAGTCTTAAAGGCTTATGATGGCTTCATAAAACATAACAGTAGGGCTCAGGAGATCTGAACTGTCTTTCTGGTCAAATCAGTGCCCCCTCTCTGGCCTTCTCACAAGTAAAATGAAAAGTCCAGATGAAGTATTCTCTTAGCTAGTGATTTGAGTTGACTTCCATGCAGAAGACTGTGAATAGTTACTAATACTGGGTTGGCCAAAAGATTCGTTTGTATTTTTCCATAAGATGTTAGGGAAAACCTGAATGAAATTTTTGGCCAAGCCAATGTTAAAAGACTCACAAAGACTTTGTTTTCGAAACATTTGAGAAGCTTAGAGCTTGAAAGACATCGTTGTACTTAAGATATGTAGGAAGGTGTGCGTAGTCGCTCAGTCGTGTCTGACTCTTTGCAATCCCATGTTCCTCAAAAAGGTGAAATGATGCATGCTTCCCCTCGTCCCATTGTACTGACCTTAGTACCTGGCATGGGGAAGATGCATGTTACTGTTAGCAGAGACCGACTGAAGGAGGAACCTAGGAATTGGAGAGTTTCTTTTAGTTCTAATGTTTTATATGGATGTATTATCATGTCCATTAGGTAGTGTGTATATATCTCCCACTCCAGTATTTGAATAAAGATATGTTCCTTTTCCACTTGGTCTAAAATGAATGATCATATGTTTAAAACCACCTCAAGTAATTTGAGGAACAGGGGAAGCTATAACGATAAAGGTAAGTAAAGTAATAAAGATAAACAGATAACCCTAGGTAGGGAAGACCTACATAGGGTAGAGTCATGAGCATAAAAGAAGCTGCAGCTTTTCATAGTCTGTGGAGTAAGCACAGCTCCTGTGGAAACCCGGCCTCTTTTAACATGAAGTTTCATTATTTGGCCAACACATGTGCCCTTTACAGCCTCCAGGGTCGGTGGAAGGTCTGCCATAAGCTGACAGTTTTATATTCAGATCGTGATTCTGTAAGTGCAATTTGACAAATGCCACACATTTAATTTAATTCTTAAGTTGTTTCTAAACCAGTAGCTCTAGACGTAGCAAGCTAATGATCAATATCGTAGGATAGGCTTTATTTTTTAAAGGGCCAAGTCTTTAAAATTTGTGTTTTATTGGGCAATTTTGAAGTGTTGAGTGATGAGTCTTCTCAAAGTTAAGCTCTTTTGAATCAGCAGAGGTTTTGCAGTCCGCAGCCCCTCCCCCATCAACACCTCTAAACTTGTCACCAGCCACTCTTTCATTTAGATTGCTCTCCTTTGAGGCTTCCCTGGTGGCTCGGATGGTACTTTTCCCAAAAAATATTGTACATACAAAACTGTAATGATCTAGGTCTAAATGTTTTTGGTTCCAACACGAGTTTTTTTTTTTTTTTTTTTTTTTTAAGATTTCTCTGAATATAATATCATTAAAGTTGCTTCCACCTTTTAAAGGCAATGTAGCCATATTGCCAGCATTATTTTACTTTCTAAACCTGCATCAGTATACCTCTTATATTGCCTGTGCAGATCAAATTTCATTTTCTGATCATAAAAGGATGAGTTTTAACTGATTTTTTACATTTTTCCCTTTAGGTATAGGTCTACTTTTTATAGGACAGTAATGATCAGAAGTAAATAAGACTAGATTGTTCAAAATCAATGCACTTAATCTCCATTTTTCTTTACATTTCATTTTGCTTATACATCAATAGGATTTATAATGCCAAAATAATTTTTACAGTCACTTTCAATATAAGAAAAATGACTGCTGCTGAAAGCAGACTACAGGGCACCCAACATCCAGATTGGAACTAAAATTTCTGTCATGTGTCTAATTTCCTCTATATGATGACAATCCTCTTTATATTTGGAGATTATCAGCATCTTAAAATCATATTCAGAAAAATAGAGGCACCTCAGAACAGTTACAAAAACTGCCCAGGATGTCTTCAATTTTGTTTGTACTCAGCTGAGAACAAAATACAAGTGGACAGAAGAAACCACAAATCACTTGCAAAATGTTGAATCTCTGGTTAGGAACTCCATTTGCTCCACTGTTCTCACCCTTCCCATGTTAATCAGATGACCTGCCCCTTGTAGGGTTACAAGGCTTTTGAGCAACCTCCTTGCAACTAGGAGGGACCTAGGGCTTCCCAAGTGGCTCAGCAGTAAAGAATCTGCCTGCCAATGCAGGAGACCTGGGTTCCATCCCTGGGTCAAGATCCCCTGGAGATGGAAATGGCAACCCACTCCAGTATTCTTGCTGGGACAGAGTATTCTTCCATAGACAGAGGAGCCTGGTGGGCTACAGTCCATGGGGTCACAAGAGTCGGACATAACTGAGTGACTGACCACGCAGGCACAGAAGGGACCTACCACTCTTCACTGAATTTGTCCTAGTAATTCGCTTCCTGTGCAGGCTTTGCTTGTCCACAGGGATGAGCTACTCCAAAGAAGGGAAAGCTAACTTGGATCTCTCAGCCCAGCAGCCTGGTTCGGTCTTTAGCTGTGAATTCAGACCTCTAGGCATTGAGTGGCAAGATTGATGTGTCTGTCACCAGTTGAACGTGCTGGGCACTTCTGAAACCAATGTGACTTGTGGAATTGTTATTTTGTCAGTGATAGATGCACTTAGTGGTGGTGACTTTTGACCCACTCCTCCCCTGTAAAAGGTCAAAGGAGCAAAAGGAAACTTCAAAGCACAGGAGTATCGTCAGCCTTTGCAGACGGAAAGAGCATGCCCCATCATCAGCTTCATTATCAGTCACATCTTGCCTCGTGCTAATCGGAAGACACTTTATTTAGTGATCAAGTACTGCATGTCCTTTACGCCTCTGGACTGGACATCAAAGACTTCGGATTCTTTCATTTCTCTAGTCATACTAATATGCTGCAAAAAAAAAAAAAAAAAAAAAAACTCATGCTTTCTTTCCACTGTTGGAAAAATACCTTTGTTCCTAAAGATAGAAGATCCTTCAACCATTCTGACTTCGAAGGAGAAGGTAAAATGCATTAGTTCAATTTAAGCACAAAAGCCAGTTATCAGTGATGACCTGTTTCAGTAGGGCAGATAGTAGGGATTAATGACAGACTCAGGGGAGCCAATGACCCACAGTAAAACCAAAGGGCCATTAACCCCCATCAGTCATTTAATTCCGGGGGAAAACTCATTCAGAGGTAATTATTGCTGCTATAACCCCCCCAAAAAAAATCAGAGGTGCATGGGTTATATGAATAAGCCCTGATCATTTTCTTTTATATTGTTAGCCCAAGACAAAAGTAAATGGATTTTTAAAATGAGAGTTTCCCTCTTTAATTTGGAAGGAAATACTCTTCCAGAAAATTTGGTTGTCCCAAGATAAGCCTCAAAGTTTGGCCAGTCCCTTGCCTCTTCTCGGTTCAGTTCCTAATCCCAGACATCATGGACCACAAAGACATTGACCCCGGGTTGTGTTGTTTTCAAATGTCATCTCTGTACTGTTTACTTTGGATGGGATGTTTGGGTTCAGGATAGGGCTGAGGAGTGTCAATTTCAGACACGCCTTCTGCTTTCCAGCTTACGTGCAAGTCTCTTCCCCCTACTGGAGTGGATTGAGGCCTCTTCTTCACTGCTTCGTGCTTTCTCTCTTTTGCTCAATGATATTAAGTGAGCATCCATACTCACTGAAGGTGCTGTGGTCTGTGGGGTGGGGCTGATGATAAAAATGCATTATGAAGGAAAAGGAAGTTAAGGGCTAGGATTTCTGAGAAGGATGGGTTTATTCATTTCATAGGATGGCTATAACAAATTGCCACAGACCTGGTGTCTTAAATAAGAGATCTGTGTCTCCTTCACAGTTGTGGAAGCCAGAAGTCCAACATAAAGGTGTTGGTAGGGCCTGCAATCTGGTGAAAACTCTAGGATGGAATCATTGCCTGTTTCTTCTTGCTTATGGTGGTCCCAGGTGTTCCTTGACTTGCATCCACATCAGTCTGATCTCTCCCTCTGTCTTCACATCACCCTCTTCTCAGTGACTCCAATCTCCCTCTGATTAGAACACCATTTGAACAGTATTCAAGTATACAGTTTACTGGCATCAAGTGTCTTCACATGTACTTGGACATAGGGCCCAGGAATTCCAGGATGTTTTTACTGACCCCCTTAACTGATGCCATCTATACTGAAATGACCTTATTTCCAAATAAGTTCCTGTTCACAGGTTCTGAGGGGCCAGATCTTTCGGAGGTTTCCATTCAACACGCTCTAAGGAGCACACGCTAGGTGTGGACATCAGAGAAGACTGAATGGAAGAGGTGTCCTTGTTTAGACATGTAGAAGAAGGGTCTTTCCAGGTGGGAGTTCATGAATACAGAGACACGACAGTGAAGGGATTGGGGCAGGGTTGGATGGAGAAGGACTGGATGAAGATCAAGTTTCCTGGGCCCAGGATAGAGAGACTGGAGGGAGAGAGACTGGGTCCATTTCATAACCACTGGCCTGGAAAAGACTGAATGCTGTCAAATCAGGCAGGAGAGTGTGTGAGTACTTGGAAGAGAAAGGTAACAGAAACTTGAATGAGAGCAGTAGCACTAGGACTGATGGGGAGGTTTGGCTTCTGAAGGTGAAATGGCCTGGAAACATGTACATGTCCTAGAAGGAGGAGAGGGTGGCCTGGGAAAGAGCAAAGGAGGGGAGGGAGGCCCGGGTGACTGTGAAATCGATGAAAGGAATGAACAGCACAGGAAGAGGACCAAGCAGGGGCAGAAAGGTAGACAATAGGAACATGGAGTCATTGGAAGGTCAGGCAGAGAGGACTCTTAGCCAGATGAGATGTGGGGGCTTGAGTTCAGGAGGGCAGGAATCTTTTATGTGCACTCCTCCTCCGAGCCTTGAGACTGGCCAAGGTGGGAAAGTGTGAGACTGGAGAGAGACAGCAGGTACAGAGAGAGGCTTGGGGACTTTGTCACTTATGGGATGGGAGGAGCAGGCGCTGTCAGGATGCAGAGCTGCTGATCTCCACTTTCCAGAAGCCAGGCATGAGTGTGTCAGGAAAGTGGGGGAGGACAGATATTTGGAAATAGACAGTGGTGATGGCTCCCTGACCTTGTGAGTATATTCAAGGCCAGTGAACTGTATGCTTGAAAATGGGTACAATGGTAAATTTTCTACATAAGTTATAGTTTATATATATATATATATCTACAATTTGAAAAAATTAATCATGTAATATACCACCCCCCCCAAAGTGGAACTGCTTAACAGTGTCACATACTGTGGATGAGTTTGAGGGAATGAGAATTAGAAAGAAGAAGAAGAGGAAGCAAACTACTTTGACAATATTTGCCAGGATATTTGCCAGGCCTGAGAACCAGGATTAGAAAGTTGTCCTACTTTCTTTGGTCATTCAGGAAACATACTTGCATAGTGGGTTGCCTCCTGTGTTGAATAGCTTGCCTTGGCACAGAGTACTAAAGTCCCCAGGGCTGTAGATTCATGGCCTCTTTAGAGCCAGAGGGGTCACGTTCATGTTTAAAATGCAGAGAAAGAGAAGGTAGCTGGGAGACAGGACTTTGGAGCAGCATGCCAAGGCTTCTAGATAATGAGATGCTAATTGCCATAAAGATAGAGCAGCAGTTTCTTCAAGACTTTGCCACCTTCTCTGGATTGATGTAACAGCTGCACTGTAGTGGAAAACTCAATTCTGCCTTGGCAGATGAACTGTGGCAGTCTCCAGCAGGCACTTCTTGGTATGCTAAGATGCCAGTTTTACTTGAACTTCTTTTTGATGTGTTAGCTGGCATCGCCCATAGGAACAAGCATTTACAACATATATAAATGTACTTTTAAAAATAACTATCATATTTCTATTCAGTTCAGTTTAGTTCAGTCGCTCAGTCATGTGTCCGACTCTGTGACCCCATGAACCGCAGCACGCCAGGCCTCCCTGTCCATCACCAACTCCCAGAGTCCACCTAAACCCATGTCCATTGAGTCGGTGATGCCATCCAACCATCACATCCTCTGTCATCACCTTCTCCTCCTGCCCTCAATCTTTCCCAGCATCAGGGTCTTTTCAAATGAGTCAGCTCTTCACATCAGGTGGCCAAAGGATTGGAGCGTCAGCTTCAACATCAGTCCTTCCAATGAACACCCAGGACTGATCTCCTTTAGGATGGACTGATTGGATCTCCTTGCAGTCCAAGGGACTCTCAAAAGTCTTTTCCAACACCACAGTTCAAAAGCATCAATTCTTCAATGCTCAGCTTTCTTTATAGTCCAACTCTCACATCCATACATGACCACTGGAAAACCATAGCTTTGACTACTCGGACCTTTGTTGGTAAAATAATGTCTCTGCTTTTTAATATGCTGTCTAGGTTGGTCAAAACTTTCCTTCCAAGGAGTAAGCGTCTTTTAATTTCATGGCTGCAGTCACCATCTGCAGTGATTTTGGAATCCCCAAAAATAAAGTCTGACACTGTTTCCACTGTTTCCCCATCTATTTCCCATGAAGTGATGGGACCAGATGCCATGATCTTAGTTTTCAGGATATTGAGCTTTAAGCCAACTTTTTCACTCTCCTCTTTCACTTTCATCAAGAGGCTCTTTAGTTTTTCACTTTCTGCCATAAGGGTGGTGTCATCTGCATATCTGAGGTTATTGATATTTCTCCTGGCAATCTTGATTCCAGCTTGTGCTTCTTCCAGCCCAGCGTTTTTCATGATGTACTCTGTATATAAGTTAAATAAGCAGGGTGACAATATACAGCCTTGACGTGCTCCTTTTCCTATTTGGAACCAGTCTGTTGTTCCATGTCCAGTTCTAACTGTTGCTTCCTGACCTGCATAGAGGTTTCTCAAGAGGCAGGTCAGGTGGTCTGGTATTCCCATCTCTTTCAGAATTTTCCACAGTTTATTGTGATCCACACAGTCAAAATCTTTGGCATAGTCAAGAAAGCAGAAATAGATGTTTTTCTGGAACTCTCTTGCTTTTTCCATGATCCAATGGATGTTGGCAATTTGATCTCTGGTTCCTCTGCCTTTTGTAAAACCAGCTTGAACATCTGGAAGTTCATGGTTCACATATTGCCGAAGACTGGCTTGGAGAATTTTAAGCATCACTTTACTAGCGTGTGAGATGAGTGCAATTGTGTGATAGTTTGAGCATTCTTTGGCATTGCTTTTCTTTGGGATTGGAATGAAAGCTGACCTTTTCCAGTCCTGTGGCCACTGCTGAGTTTTCCAGATTTGCTGGCATATTGAGTGCAGCACTTTCACAGCATCATCTTTCAGGATTTGAAATAGCTCAACTGGAATTCCCTCACCTCCACTAGCTTTGCTATTTCTATTAGACATATTGAAATAAAATATGCATTTCACAAAATATATCCTTTTTTAAAACAGTTTTCTAAGGTCTATAGAAACCTCATAAAAGTATTAATTGTCCTCATGTGATTTACAAGAGCATAGTGAGAATTTGTGTGTGGGGGGCAGGGAATTACAGGGCTAAGAAGTGATGACCTTTTTGGGTCTCAGTTTATTCTTATCTGTAAATGAGGGGATAGGGCCAATTGACCTCTGAGAATACTTTCTACTGTAAATATTATGTGCTCCTAATATTGTGAATAGAGGCAGCCACAGATATGCCTCAGAGTTTGAGATAAAGCTTTATAGGCTTTCAAGTGGCAAATTGTTATTTTAATGAATCAAAGTTTTAAAAAGTCAAATATTTGATGAATTGCACCATTAATCTGTTCCTATAAGTCGATTGAAATAAATTGTTTATTAAGTTAATTTCCAGCTGGTAATACGTAAATGTGTAATTTAATTAAAATCCCATTATGTATTTTCTTAAGATCAAAGGCACACTGATACATAGTTCATTGAGTGAAGCATAGCTAATGCTGAGACTTCAGCTCAGTTGCCAGAATGGTGGTCCCTTACCAAGTTCTCTGCAGAGCAGAGCTGGGCCAGGCACCTCCAAGAATTGTAAGAAAGTAGCTTTTTAATGAATATGGGTTCCATCTCACACTGACCAGGGAGTATGGCTCACACTGTCCTCGGAGAATCTGAAAATGACAATTGCAGAAGCCAGTAGCCTTCCCAAGACTCTTAGGTTCTTGCCTTCTTATTGGATTCAGCCCCTCCCAACCTAGCAGTCCTGCCACCTGGGCTGGACCTCCAGTGTCACCTCTGTCCCCTGTCCCCTGCCCTTCAGAGATGGAAATGCAGAGCCCCCCGTCTTGTCTTTTTTAAGGCAAAGCATCCCCAGCTGTTTCAACCAGCATCTACAGACCAGTGTTGTGAGCCATGTCTGCATCTTTGGAGCTGAGCACACCCTGAGAATGTGCTAGTGCCCCCTGGAAATGCTCCCTGTGGGGAGTCAGAGCAACAGATTCGACTGACTTCCTGAGGGGCCTTTTTGCGAGCCTGGACAGCTTTCTGATGAGGGGGCAGATTGCCTACAAAACACCCTCAGTGAGGGTTTTTGTTCCTCACTGGATTTCTAAATGCGCTGGGGAGTGGAGGGCTGGCTTCAGTTTTGATTTTCTGGATAAGCGTAGGGACCAGTTGTTGGGAACATAAAGAGCATTTGTGCTTCCTATGTAATTAGAGGCCTTTGGAGAAATATTTCTCTTTGTTGTCCTCAGAGATGGCCCTCCCTCACTCTTGCAGCAGAGAAGGCAATGGCACCCCACTCCAGTACTCTTGCCTGGAAAATCCCATGGACGGAGGAGCCTGGTAGGCTGCAGTCCATGGGGTCGCTAAGAGTCGGATACGACTGAGCGACTTCACTTTCACTTTTCACTTTCATGCATTGGAGAAGGAAATGGCAACCCACTCCAGTGTTCTTGTCTGGAGAATCCCAGGGACGGGGGAGTCTAGTGGGCTGCCGTCTATGGGGTCGCACAGAGTCGGACACGACTGAAGTGACTTAGCAGCAGCAGCAGCAGCATTCTTGCAGGTGGAAACACTGGAGGCCACCTGGGTGCTGGCTCTAGTGATGGATGTTGCCAAGATGGGGGACAGCTGCCCCCCACCACACCATCCCCCTCCCCAATCTGCTCTAGGTCAAGGTTACAAAGTTTCCCTGGGCACCTCCCTTTGCTTGCGGGGCCCCATTCCAGAGGAGCCTTGCAGACAGTGACCTCTCCTGCCCCTTCTGGAACCTTCCTGTCCCTAGCCAGACAGACCCCCTTGTTTCTTTTCACTCAGGTTTCTGGGCAGAAAGAAAGGAAGACCTTCTGGCAAAGTCTGGATAGATTCATCCTCACTAACATTCCTGGGCCCTTCCTCCCTGCTACTGGGCAAGTCTCTGGTTCAGCCTGAGGTTGTCTTCATAGCTGTCTTTCCAGAGCTCCCCTCTCCCCATGAACCAAGGTCCCCCTCTCTTCCTGCAGCCCTGAGCAGATGAACTCATCTTCTCTTGCTCTCAGGAGATCAGAGCTGTTTGGTCATCGACCATGAGTTTCTTAATCTTTCTTCCTCTCCACAAGACACAGTACCTTGCACTGCTGCCAAGTAGCTGTGGCTCTCTGGCTCCCTTCTCACTTTCCACCTCAGGACAAGGATCCTGCCACCTTTTCCAACTGACCCCTCTGTCTCAGAATGCTGGGTTTGGGTTTCCCCTTTTATTAGGGTTCAGGCTTCTAGAGAATTTGATTTGCTTGAAGACTGCCCACCCTAGAAGCTCAATGCTGAATGAAGAAACCCTTCTCCAGCTAAGAATGTGTAGTAAGATTATATCAATAAACTGTTTCTGCTTTTACCCATGAAGAAAGGAGAAAACAGATTCCTACTTTTGCATAAGATTGCTTTAAGGAAGTTTTCATAGAGGAATAACACATGTGACTGTCAAGCACACACACACACACACACACACACACAAGACAAGGACAAGACAAAGACTGATTGACCTGGTTGGAAAAAAGTACAGCAAGACCCCTTCAGATTGAGCTGCTTCAGTCCTTCCATAGACAGTGGGATGAAGGATGAGCCAAAGAGGCCAGGGCTCGACCTCCGCACCCCACACACTTAAAGGGGAACAGAGCGAGCCATGGGATATCCCTTGGCTGAAGAGTTCCTTCTAGATGCAGGTAAGGGATTTTTCACTCCACAGCGCCATTCAAAGGGGGCTGGGGAGTGGATTGTCCACAACCCAAGAACTGATGAAAAACTGCCTCCTGACAGTCTTCTGGAGGAGACGGGGAGGTGAGTGGGACAAGCCTCAGGGCAGCTCCTCACAGGCCTCAAGCCCTCTCATATTTTCAGAGGATCCCAAGGCTTTTAACAGTCACATCAGCTGTGGGTCACGGCGTTGCTTACGTGCAAGGTCACCAGCTCGCCGTGGCAGCGCCATGTCCCTACAACAGGAAAGGAGCAGATAATGAAAGCATAGATAGATAACAATGTTGTGTCTTTAGTGTCTGTTTAAAAGCCTGCCTCCGTGAGCCGTTGATTGTGTTGAAACGAGGCTATCATTTTGGGTTTCCTGCACTATGAGCCCAGTAGTGACAGATCCCAAACTAATTTCTATCTAACTTAAATGCTAACTTAATAATCATATAAATACCTTCATGTTTAATGCTTAAGCAGAATGTCATTAAAATGTCTTTGACGTTAAGCCAAATTTTGAAGTGAATTGGAACTGGCTTGCATTTCTTAAATTGGTCTTTCTTTGGAAATAATGAAAAAGTGTTAGAGTCTTGGCCGAATTCCAGTGACTGTGACTCAACTTGTTAAAGTTAAATTTTAATATTTACACATTACATAGTATAATATTTATACTAGGAAACAGATTGGGAGTGTAGAATTCAAAATAGGATACACTTTGACTTGGAATTACAGTGTGGTAGTCATTACACCCAGAGGATGGGGGCTTATCTAATACTGAGACTGGGGCAACTTGAGCAATGGACTCTGATATATGAAATAAACACTGCTAAGCACGCAGCTCTAGCTCATACTTGTGTGTTGGGTTTTGTGGTCATGTACACTTTGTATTCTGGCTGATTTCTCTCCATTTTTTTTCTTTTTCCTTTTTTTTATTTTTAAGTTGAGGTATAGTTGATTTACAATATTGTGTTACTTTCAGGTATACAACCGAGTGATTCACGTATACATAAAGCGTGCGTTTGTGCTCAGGCACTTCAGTCATGTCTGATTCTTTGCGACCCCGTGAACTGTAGCCCATCAGGCTCCTCTGTCCATGGGATTCACCAAGCAGGAATACTGGAGTGGGTTGCCATACCCTCTTCCAGGGGATCCTCTCGACTCTGGGATTGATCCTGCGTGTCCTGACCCTCCTGCATTGCAGGTGTATTCTTTACCCACCTGCAAATGTATGTATGTATATATACACACACACATATACATATACACACACACATATATATACCTATATGTGTATATATACATATATATGTATATATACACCTGTATGTATGTGTGTGTGTGTGTATATATATATATATATACACACACACACACACACTTATATATGTATTCTTATTCATATACTTCTCCCTTATAGGTTATTATAAGGTATTGAATATAGTTCCCTATGCTATACAGTAGGTCCTTTTTGGTTATATATATAGTAGTATATATCTGTTAATCCCATACTTTTAATTTATCCCTCCCCCTAACCTTTTCCCCATTGGTAATCATAAGTTTGTTTTCTTTGTCTATGGGTCTGTTTCTGTTTTGTAAATAAGTTGATTTATATGATTTTTTTAGATTCCACATATAAGTGATTGTTATATGATATTTGTCTTTCTCTGCCTGACTTACTTCACTTAGTATAATAATCTCTAGGTCCATCCATGTTGCTGCAAATGGCATTATTTCATCCTTTTTTATGGCTGAGTAGTTTTCCATTGTATATATTTACTACATTCTTTATCCATTCATCTGTCGATGGACATTTAGGTTGCTTAATGTTTTGGCTATTGTAAACAGTACTGTGATGAACACAGGGATGCATATATCCTTTTGAACCATGATTTTCTCCAGATATATGCCCAGGAGTGGGATTGTAGGATCATATGGTAGCTCTGAGAGGGTTAACAGTCAGGAAGGCCAGGGGTCTCCAAATGGAGGAAATAGGCTGCAAGTGTAAGACGTTTTTTTATCTCTCTCTTAAGTGGCAGGAAGAAACAAACTAGTGTAACATTTTTTCCCCTTAAAAAGAGATTTCTCTTAAAATTCTGTGTTGCCATAATGACACCTGGCTCCACCTTAAACTTAACTTTTCTCAAACCCTGTGCTAACCAATGCATTTAATGTTTGTCTTAAGCTATGTTAATGTACTATGCATTTCCCCAGACTCTGTCTTCAAGTAGGTTCTGTCTAAAGGCTCAGAAAAGACTTGACAAACCAGGAAGTTATACTCATACTTGTTCTCCTAATCTATGTTAATGAAACTATATATTTGTATGGGAATCTGCCTTTCTTCAAGATTCATGTCAATCATTTTATGGCCCAGGATGACTCACTTGGTGCCAAGATTATCTCAAAATGCATCTTGTGGGTAAGATGCTTGGTACCATTCTCTGAGTTTTGAGACATTTCCTTTCTTTAATTAGCAGACTGCTAGTAGCTATAACATCCACCTAAGGACTAGCAGGGGAGTATTCTGTCTGCCCCCTTCTGATGTCTATGTCAGAAGCTTTCTCTATCTCTTTTATACTTTAATAAAACTTTATTACACAAAAGCTCCGAGCGATCAAGCCTCGTCTCTGGCCCGGTATTGAATTTTTCTCCTACGGAGGCCAAGAATGCCGGTGTCTTTCGTGGTTCAGCAACAACCTTTCAGCTTTAGTTTTAGTTTCTTCAGGAACCTCCATACTGTTTTCCATAGAGGCTATGTCAATTTACATTCCAACCAATAGGGTAGGAGGGGTCCTTTTTCTCCACATCTTCTCTGACATTTATTTGTAGACTTTTTGATGCTGGCCATTCTCACCTGTGTGAAGTGGTACCTCATAGTTTTGATTTCCATTTCTCTAGTAATTAGTGGTGTTGAGCAACTTTTCGTGTCCCTGTTGGTCATCTGTGTGTCTGGTTTCAGTCTTATTGAGATACTTAGGTGCATACACAACACCATCCACTAGTTTGGGTGGTAGTGGAGTCTGTGAGGCCTTTGATGAGCATGCCAGGAGCTAGGCTGGCTCAGGGGTGGTGCAAAAGGGATGAGCTTACAGTCAGAGGAGGTAGAGGAAGTTACCAGAAGGTGAGTGCAATTAGAGAAGGGCCCTGGAAATTATCCAGTACAAATGCTATGTTTTCCATGTGAGGACACTGAGGTCCAAAGGGGTTAAGTAATTAGCTTGAGGTCACCAAGCTAGTGAGTGATATATCTGAGATGAGAACCCAGGTCTCCAGACTTCAATCAAGGTAGAAGCCCATGTGCACTTCCCTGAGGTTTATCAGTTTGCAAATGTAAAAATAAATGGCAGGGTGAAACACCCTTAGATTCCTTGGAAAGGATGTTGTAAAGGGCATTTTCAGAGTCAGTTGGAGAGTGTAGTGCAAGTGGATGATATATCTGTTCCTCTCAAAACCCTCAAAATCAGGGTTCCAGGGGTGCTGTGGGTTTCCCTGATAGCTCAGTTGGTTAAGAATCTGCATGCAATGCAGGAGACCCGGGTTCGATTCCTGGGTCAGGGAAGATCCCCTGGAAAAGGGATAGGCTACCCACTCCAGTATTCTGGCCTGGAGAATTCCATGGACTGTATAGTCTATGGGGTTGCAAAGAGTTGGGCATGACTGAGCAACTTACAGTTTCACTTTCAGGGGTGCTGTAAAAAGTCCCAGCAAGTGCTAGTGGGTGTGGTCTCCATACTTTGGGTGCAGGGCCAGGAGGGGCAGGGTTCTCACCCAGCCACAGGCACGTGGACATGGATCTCTGGCCAACCTATGAGGTCATGAGCACCCTGAGCATGCATTTGCCACTTGTTAGAAGAGGATTTGGGGAACTGATTTCTGTGGACTTGTCCCTTCAGAGAGGCTCTCCTATAAATCGGCCTTGTCCCTCAGATGTGGGTGTGTATGCGCACACACACTCAGGCTGGATATTGGAGTGATGCAGCTGACCTTCCATCATGTTAGTGTGTTTAGTCGCTCAGTCGTGTCTGACTCTTTGTGACCCCATGGACTGTAGTTCACCAGGCTTCTCTGTCTGTGGGATTTCCCAGGCAAGAATACTGGAGTGGTGTGCCATTCTCCAGGGAATCTTCCCAACCCAGGGATCAAACCTGGGTTCCCTGCATTGAAGACAGATTCTTTACTGGAGTGTACCAATCCTGACATTCAGCCAGGTCCGTGGCCTCAGGCTGTGCATACTATACGGCACGGAGACACCAGTCACCAAGGTGACATTCAGGGCCCTGCTTGGTCAGAGAGTCCACACCTCTTTTATTTACTAACTCTCTCTGCCTTGTGCCAAACCATGGGCTTTCCTGGGCAGCTTCCAAGTTGCTCCTCTCCAGAAGGAATCCCACACAGTCTGGAATATGACAGCCTTTTCACATGCAGTGGATTGCTTGCAGACACTGAGTCCTGTTTAGTGATTCATGAACATTTTACAGGAACCTTCCCAAACCCATTTGATATGTCTGGCCTCCTCTTTAGAAACCACAGGAGAAAGGGCACACTCCTTTCACTTCCTCTTCCACCTCCTGTTTCTCTGCCAAAGCAGTGAGCTGAGAGCACAGAATAAGGGTCAGGAAGCCCAAAGCGTGGTACAGTGAGGAGAGCTCTCCATGAAGAGTCAGGAGACTGGGGCTCCTGTCCAAGTCCAGGCTCTGACCAGGTGGATGACATTGGGCAACCCGCTTGCCCTCTTTGTACTTGATTTTCCCTGTAATAGAAAATGAAGGCTTTGATCTCCATCCCCGCTAAAGACCCTTTGATTGAAGGTTGTTTTCATGCTCAATTTTCTCCTGTTTTCACGCTCCCGGTTGAACCACAATAAAGTGTTTTGCAGGTGTGTGGTGCCTTTCAGGATAATTTCGCTTCTGTGGGAAGATGTATTGTCATGTCTGTTGTTGTAATGTCACAGAACCCTCTTATTAATCAATAAAATTGATGGGTTAATGTGTAGGGTTTTATAAATGCGTAACCACAGATTTCATCCTGCTGGAATATGTAAACATGATGAATCCATCTTGTATTGTTGTACTCAGCTACCACATAAGAGGGCAAGTGTGGCCCCACTTATCTTGAGCAATTGAGCATCTAGTTATTTGAAGTAATTTCAATGTCTTGTGTCAGTCTTTTAAGCTGCTTGCATATGAATAGGAAACATAGTTTCAGGTCACTTTCAGATGGTTATTTCTATTTAGTTTTACTGAGTAATAACACCTTACATCTCTATACAAGCGGGACCTTTCCCTCTTATGTCCCTTTCTCCAAGATCTAGTGTCTCTTCTCTTAGTGATGCAAGGATGATGCTGAATACCATGGAGAAAGCCATTTACCTTCACAGGCAAAGTCACATATGTTCTCTTATTCGAGGGTCACAGCAGTTCCCAGAGACACTTACTGGTGAGCAAAGTTGCACCTTGGAGAGCTGAAGTGGCAGTAGGTGACAGAGCAGGTGTGGATGAACAGGGGCCTCACCCACTGGGTGCTTTTCACATGTGAGATACTTTTCAGAAGAGACATTTGAAAGCTTTAATGAATCATTTTTATGAGTTCATTCAACTCTGCTAAGAATATCTCAGCCCTAATATTTGTCATGTAATGGTCTTAGGCAACAGGAGGATAAGAGTGATTCAAGTGTTGTACCTTTGGTAGGCAGAAGAATATCCCTCTGGAAAGGTCCATGTCCTAAACCCCCAAACCTGTGAAAGTGTTAATCACTCAGTGGTGTCTGACTTCACAACCCCATGGACTGTAGCCCACCAAGCTCCTCTGTCCATAGAATTTTCCAGGCAAGGATACTGGAATGGGTTGCCATTTCCTCCTCCCAGGGAATCTTCCCGACCCAGGGATAGAAACCAGATCTCCTGCATTACAGGCAGATTCTTTACTGTCTGAGCCACCAGGAAAGCACCGAAGCCCCAAAGCCCCCAAACCTGGGAATATGTTATTTAAAAGAGGGACTTTGCAAGTGTGATTAAGTAAAGGGTCTTAAGCTGGGGAGATGTTCCTGGATGTTCTTATAATCACAAGAGTCTGCATAAGAGGGGGGCAGGAGGGAGGGTCAGAGTCAGAAGAGATGTGATGCTGGAAGCAGAGGTGAGAGAGAGACTTGAAGATGCTCTGCTACTGCTCTTGAAGATGCCAGAAGGGGCTGTGAGCCAAGGAATGAAGGCAACCCTTAGAAGCTAGAAAAGACAAGAAAACAGACTCTCCCTCAGGACCTTTAGAAGGAACAAGCCCTACTGACACCTTTGTTTTTAGCTTACGGAGATCCATTTCAGACATCAGAGCTGCAGAACAAGAGGATACATTTGTGTTGTTAGAAGCCATCATGTTTGTGTTGACTTGTTACTGCTCCCATAGGAAATGGACACAGTGCCTGTCTCAAGGAACTCACCTTCTGGTTGGCAGTGGACAGTTTCCTGAGGTGGGAGAGGAGCTTCAAAGTGCTAGGAGTTGAGATGAGCAACTCCATACCCAGCCTGGATGGAAGGTACCATGTTAGGTGTGGATTGCTCAAGGAGGCAATGAGGAAGATGAGTCACAAACCTCTGGGCACAATTTTTTTGTGTCACTGTGCCCTAGGTAGAGCCACTCTAGAAGGAAATGAATAGCCTGAAGTTTCCATTTGTCCGCTGCATGAGGGACAGAGCAGTAAAGGACCAAATGTACCTGAGAAATCTGTACCCTGGCCCCATCTTGGCAGAGTAATCCCACCTGTTTCCTTGGAGGCAAGTCCACTAGGTGGTCATCAATTATAGACCTGTGTGAAATCTACAGACGTGCAATATATACGAGTGGCATATATATAACTCTCTAAAGGTCCATCTATAGCAACACAGAATATAGATCAGCATCATATTCAACATCCATTAGCTTACGGACACACTGTGGAACTCGAAGCAGCTGAAGCTTGAAGTTGATCATCTCCTTGCATTACGATGAATGGAAGCAATTATAGGCAGATTCAATGGCAGTGCCATCATTTATTGGAGTATAATTCCTCTAGCCAATCAGTGCTCTAAGTAACAATAAATTATATTAGATTTCCAGTACTACTTGAACATGTAAGGGGCTATGGATCAATGGGTAGCTGATACTGGGAAAGCTTCACCATTCAGTTCTTGTTGAATCTGTAATTAACAAATGAAACTCAACTAATCATGGTAGATTGTTCATCTGACGACATTCTTGTTTTCGAGCACACTGTGTGCTGGAGAACAGGAGTGTGAAGTGCCACTGACTGTGGGCCTGTGTTATTCCCTGTCGCGGTGCCCAGCAGCAAATGAATGCATCTATCAGTGCATTCGAATGGTGTATTACTGTGATAAAACGCTTCATCCTTGCAGGCTGCTGATTCATCTGGCTTGAACAGTATGTGCTAATCAATGATTGTTTTATATTAAAAGGCAGAGTTTAATTTTGCTACAGATTGGTTGGCAGTTTCCCAAGAAAATATCAGTAAACTGAGGAGTCTTGAAAGTAATGTGTGAAATATATGTGAAACAGGTAGAAAGAAACTGCTGGTGGCTTCTGCTAATCAAAATTCTTCCCTGCTCCTCCAAGCACCTGGGGAAGAAAAGAAGCATAAAAGGCTTTACAATCGCACCAAGTTTCGACTTAAAGACACCCTTATTGGTAGATTAAGTTCCACTCTATTATTTATTCTCTCTAGTTTCTCTACCTGAAAAATACCTTCATCTTGTAAAATGACATTTACGTTAAGCCTGAATAGTGCTTAGGCTCACTGGAAGTTTCAGAGAAGCGTGGGTTCTGAGGCCCACATGCTAGCACAGTGTTTGCAATGCTCGTTACAAATATTAGGGACCACGATGTTCAGTAACTACTTAGCATAATTTTGTTTCACTTGTTTACTATGCACCAGTGATACTCAATTGAGTCTTAGCATTAATACACTCATAATATACAGTGCAGTGCCTCCATATGGTGCATTGGGTAGAAGCATATTAAACATATTACACAAACAGAGCTCAACACCTCACATATTATTGATCAACAATGCACCAATTAGACAATACAGCAGTCATGAAAATAAACACTGGCATATGTGCCCAAGGTCTAAATGAAAATCAGATGGAGGGAAAAAATGAGAATAGAGAAGGGGGGATAGCAGAACAGGATCACATAGGTTAGATTGTTGCAATGAACCCAAAGGCACAGGGTCTTCTGTTGTCTGGAGACAGAGCACTGAAACCAATGTGGTTTATGTGAAGTGGGTTATTCAGTAGACCTAGAAAAATCTCTCTTTTTAGGCTAGTACTGCCCAGCAGAAATATGATGGGAGCCACAAACATAATTCACATTCATTTAGTTTCAATTTTCTAGTAGCCACATTTTTAAAACGTGAGAAGAAACAGGTGAGATTGCTTTTCATAACACTTGATTGAACTCAATGTATGCCAGATATCATTTCAACATGGAATCTGTTTAAAATTATTAATTCTAAACTTAATACTATTTTCATACCAAGTCTGAAATCCAATGTGTATTTTATACTTATAGCACATCTCAGTTCAGACTAGGCATGTTGCCCATGCTCAGCTTGGCTAGGGACTACCGTGTTCATGCAGTTTTCGATTTGCCATTATAGTTCATCTCCTCCTCCCATACTGTGTGTTCTTCTGGATCAGTGGCTCTTGGAGGACTGTGAGCAGCCCAGTGACTTGCTCAAGGTCGTTCAAACTTTAAGTGGCAGAATCACTCTCTGAGGTCTTTCCACTAGAAGCTCTCCTCCTTGCATCCTTCTGGTATGCGTCTCTCCATTTCATTGTTTTTCTACAAAGGCACATTTATGGATTATTAGTGAGCTGCTGTCTATGGAGTCACACAGAGTCGGACACTGATCCATCAAAAGCTATTTTCTAAAACCCTTAAAATAATGACCCTTTGCTCTAACACTTAGCAACTTTTCTAGAATTAGCAAGCATTTTACAGTTAGAGCACAAAGTCTTATAGTAGGAAAAAAATTAACTGCTCCTGCATACAGACAGCTTGTCTTCGTTTCTGTTCCTGCCCTTCACTAGCTGAGCGACAGTGTGAACATTGGGCAGTCAGCCCTTCTGGGTCTCAGTGTCTTCATCTGTGAAATGGGAGGTCATAGTGCCCAGCCGGCCTATTTGCCAAGTTTGCTGTAAGTCTCATATCAGATCAGACTTGTGGCAGTGCTTTGTGAAGTGACAAGTACCATGCAAATGTGAAGGTCTGTTGCTTTTCAAGAGAGAAGCCAAATTTTTAAATCCTGGTATACACCAGATGCATGCATTTATTTTTTTGTAGGGAGATCAATGATATATGAATCCACTCATCTACAAAAAAAAAAAATTACACCACTACTGAGAAGACTAAGCCTTTCTCAACCAGCCCCCACTTTCTGCTCCTCCACCTTAGCACCCAGTGCCAGTCTTTGCTAGGCAGGCATTTTGTCAAGGTGTGGACACTTGGGTGAAGGCCCAGCTCTAGATACGAAACAAGCCATCAGCACACGCATGCTTTTAAATGGGGTTGAGCTGGCAACCTCAAGTGAGCAGAGGGCCCTCACCTCCACAGCAGGGCATATCTATACCGATGCCACGTGGAACCTGCTTACTATGTACAGATGGGGATGTGCACATGCACTGGGCTGAGACTCAAGCATGGATTACGTACCGATGGGTGAATCCCCTGGATGAGACGCCAAGGACAGACCTGCCTCTTGTATTGACTCAAGCATTTGTCTCAAGATCTGGTAAAAAATGAAAACCCGGAGCTTTCTTTCTTATATTAATTGGCAGACATGTTGGCTATTACACCTACAGTGGCAGTATTTGCTGTAGAGAATTTTCTCTTTATTCCATGAAGACAGCAGAGCGGAAGAAAAATCTGCCACTCACCACTATCGTGGCATCTTAAGTAATAATAAAGATAATGATGATCAGAATGATAGAAATAGGAGCTGTTATTTGATCAACAATAAGAAGTCCTTTAGGTTTCAATGTGAGATACTAAAATCTTAAATTGCAAGGTATTGTCCGTTTCCATTCACTGCTCCTCAGAAAGCCAATGCAAAGCGACAGAAGGATTTTAATAACAATAGCAAGCATACCTAGAATGAGCATCGTTAACCAAATTATTATCACAGATGTCATTAACATGTGTTGTGTTTGAAAAGATGAACGTGTTGTTTTAATTCACTTTTGAAATATCTGCAACTGGGTTTCCAAGCAGTTAAATAAAACAGAAACAGTTCATTAGAACAGAAGGAAACTATCCGGATGCATTGGTCACAACTTGCTTGCAAGCATTTCTGACAGCAGCCCTCTGTTGAAGGGGAAATTGCCCAAATTGCCAGTTATTATCATTTTTAATAAATAAGCCTTCTATCTCCTCCCGCCCTCCTTCTCTCCCTCCCTCTGGCTTCTCAGCAATTGTGTTCAACAAGCATATTTTCAGTGGGACCATTTCTATTACCGAGTGATTGAGCTCTGATTTACACATCAATTACCCACCTTCATGGAGATTTTCATGCTCCCCGAGCTGACATCAATGAAGCATAACTGCGTAAACGCTTTATTTCATACCAGTTTTGGATAACTGAGACTGATAACTAATCATATTGAGAGACAATGTGCTCGAATACAGGAAACAATAAACGCTTCCCTTGGAAATCTCATCTATTCTTTATGAGCTCACCATTCACATGCTTATCTCAATCATCCATTTCTCTGTGTGCAGCTCTTCCTCTCACTGGGTATCACAAGTGCAATTTGGGTTTGACCCTTGAATCCAAGCATTTGCAAAGACCAAACTCCTTTTCCAGCTTCCTCAAACAGCAGCAAATCTTGCTGTCTTCCCACCTCTGTTGTAGGCCAGTTTTGCCAAACACGGCCAGTCAGAGCAACTGAACTTGGTTGCATCTTTCATCTCTTGCTTACTCACCCGTGTTTGTCCCATGGGACCTTCTTTAGTGTCACTTGGTTAGTGTGTACTTGAGCAAGCTGATGTGTAGACTGGGGACTCTTCTGCTCAAGGCCTGGACCGCAGAAGCCTGGTTTTGCCTCTCCATCCCAGGCCAACCTGAGAGTGTGCCCAGGACACTTTGTTCCTATGGCTACAATGTGTGTTGCCCTGCATGGTGATGATTTTAGAATGGACTTGCCTCCTCTCCTGGCCTTTGAATTTCCTGAAGACTCATACTATTTCTTTTTTTTTTTTTTTTCTGAGCACCAAACATGGTCTGTGGTGTGATGTAGGCACCCAATAAATGCTTGTTGATTAAATAGACAAATTAATTAATAGCTTTGTCAACATTTGTCACTGAACTTGGGCAGATAAAAATGTTTATCTGTCATTTGTTCATTCATTCAGTCGAATAATATTTATTGAGAGCTGAACACTGAGCATGGCACATTTCCAAATAAATGGGAAGCAGAAATGCGTGATTCCTCTCCAGTGACAGTTTCATTTAGCACCCATGGTTCTCTTAGAGCAGGAAAAGGGAAAAGAAGCCGAGTAGGAAAGTCTAAGGAGATTTGCGCTGGGATTGAAGCAAGAGGGGTGGGTGTCATGTCCCTGGAGTAAAATAGATCATTTCTAAGGTCTTGATTATTCATATTTGCTGTAGTGAGGGCTGTGAACTGACTCAGTAATGCCATCCAAGGGTGTAGGGCTCTGCCAGCACCTCCATAACTGAGTCCCATAAACTGGGAGGCTTAAACCACAGAGATTTTTCTCTCCTGGTTCTGGAAGCTCAAAGTCTGAATTCAAGGCTTGGGCAGGGTTGGTTCCCTCTAAGGGCTGAGAGGGAAAATGTGTCCCAGGCCTCTCTCCCAGCTTCCAGTGGTTTACTGGCCACCTGGCATGTTCCTTGGCTTGTAGAAGCACTACCCCATCTGTCTTCATCTTCCCATGTGGTTTTCTCTCTCTGTGTGTCCACGTTTCCTCTTTGTATAAGGACACCAGTCATGGTGAATGAGTGACCACTCTGCTCCAGTATGACATCTCATGTTTACTCGTTACATCTGTGTGATCCTGTTTCCAAAGAAGGTCCCATTTGGAGGTCTTGGGGGTCGGGACTCCACTATACGAGCATTGAGGGAACACACTTCAACCCAAAATGGGGGGAGAGGCGGTAGCACCTTGTCTGGCACCTCATCAAAATAAGAGGGAGAAGTGTGACCCAGGAGCAAGTCCCAATTAAGTCCATGTGACCAAGTGGGAAAGGAGCCTGGAGTCATGAGGATGCAGAAGGCAGGAGAAGCAAACAGTGCCCAGGGGCTCTTTGCCATGGTCCCCATCTCATGCCCCTGCTGTGTGCTCAGGCTGGAGCTCCATGGGGTGGATGTGCCAGGGAGGGGCAGGGGCCCAAAGAGGAAGCCTTTAGGGGGTGGAATTTGCCTGGGCCGAGTTTAGTGAGTACACATGGATCAAAGGGTTTGGTGAGACATGAAAATGGAGTCCGCTTATGACTGTCAATTGTAAACTGCTTGTTAAGAGCATTAATTTCCTTAGTTTAAAAGTAATTAAGAATGCAATTTCTGAGAAAATATTGCTTTAAATTAAGTAGTTATTGAACTCGTCTTGCTCATAGCTCACTGAAAATAAAACACCTTTTAAAAGTGTCATTTATGAGAAGCCAGGTTATATTAAGACTTTGACTTGGAAAAGAATTCCTGATATTTAATGGGGATGGAGAGGAAAGACTTCAGGCAGCTTTTTCCTAATTTGAAAGACAGAGTTGTTCTGTGTAGGTTGGCAGCAGAAGCAACAGGTACTGAGCAGGGGACGTGGCCCGTGGGATAGCGCCAGGATCCTCAGAGGCTGGACCAGGGGTGATCAGGGGCAGAGGGCCAGGCCGGGCACCCTGCCTGCCACGAAGCAGAATTGAAACCACTAAGAATAATCAAAGCAGGACACTGCCTCCTCTTGCATGGATCCACAGAACCGTTTCTGATTAGGAAAAACGAAGGATTAAGATTTAGATCTTGCAGCTCTTTAAAGCTCAGCATTAGCATGGACTCTGATTCATTCAAAGAGAGAATTAGAAACGAGATAATTTCAAGTTGACACTAAGAAGCACAGGAGGAAGCACTGGATGAATAAAAAGAGGACAATGAAAATTCTTACTTCTGATTGTCATTGGGGAACAGGGTAGATGCTAACAAGAGGGGCAGTGAGAATATTCTATCATTTTGATTTTTCTCTAGTTTTAATTTTTGAAGGAATCCAAAGAGAAACATATACATAAATATACTTACTCTGTTCACTCTCAGAGTGTATATTACTTGGCTTGTGTTATCCATTTCGGGCCCCTACTTGTCTTCAGGAAGTGTTTTTGAAAGCTTTTGAGTCATGCAATTATGCAGCTCTCTCGGCGTGGCCACAGAGAATGTAAGATGCTTGTAAGACATTGGTTTGTGTTACCAATAGGTCAGTGAGCCAGAAGGAGTGATGGTGAAGTCTCGTTTTTAATGGATGGGTCAGAACTAGAGTTCTTTTTAAACAATTTTCTATGAAAATGGAAATCAGACACCTAGGCTAAGAAAATATCACAAAAGCAGAAAAGGAATTCCGGCTGCGTAGATATCTATGGTGCAATGGCATCTTCTTGTACTGTGGTCCCTGAGTGCAGAGGAGGAGGATGCTTGAAGGAAGATTCAAAGGAGATAAGGCATAACCTGGGCTGCTGGTGGAGGAGGGAAAGAACACTTGTTAGGGAGACAGATCTCTCTCTCCAGCAGACAGGGATATTGTCTAAGGACAAAAGAATTTAATTTTACTGGAAAGATTGCTTTTAAAGTGCATTTTAACAGACTTCTAGAAAGTTATTGATATGTTGAGTACAACTGCAGGCAGACCTTTGGGTTGCCAGAGTCATGGTCATTCTATAAAAAAGTGGCATTTCCATTAAAATGGAATCCACTCAAAAATGAAAATTTTGTGCACTCTTACAATATTGTTGCCAATCATTACCCATCTGAGTATCTACCATGCTCCAAGAACCCCCTCCAAGCTGAGATTTTCTGCTCAGATCATCTGAAGAAGGGAGTTGAGATTTTTGATGACCCACCTTGATCAACTGTTCTGTGCTGTCCTGTGTGTGTTAGTCGCTTCAGTCATGTCCAGCTCTTTGCAACACCATGGAATTTCCCAGGCAAGAATACTGGAGTGGGTTGCCATTTCCTTCCCCAAGGGATCTTCCTGACCTGTCCCTGATCGAATTTGTGTCTTTTGCACTGGCAGGCAGATTCTTTACCACTGCGCCACCTGGGAAGCCTTTTTACCATTCCTAGATATATTCAATTATCTTTGCACCTTGAGTTGGTGTATGTTAGAGGTATTGCATCATTTGGGGAGTTTGGTAGGCTAGTCAAAATAATTTTGCCCTAAGCTTAAAGTCAAATACTTTTTAAAAGTGTCTTCCTCACACTATCTATATTTAGCATTGCTTATTTATATATAAGAAGATTTGCTGTGCTCAGCTGTAACATGCTGTCAGTGACTTAGAAGTCATGGACCTTTTCCTTAAGGAGTAAAATGTCTAATGGGACACATAGAGAACCCTAGTTAAATCATTATCAACGCACAAGATTGAACCTCCTGAATGAGCATGGTGTAACTTAGGACCAGGAATATCCAACAGTAGAATATTATTCAGATATTAAAAAAAAAAAAAAAAGGAATGGAGTATTGATCCATGCTACAACGTGGGTGAACCTTGAAAACATTTTGATAAGTGAAAGAAGTCAGGCACAAAAGCCTACATCATGTGAATGAAATATCCAGGAAAAGCAAATTCATTCAGAGAGAAAGGAAATTAGTGGTTGCTTTGGGCTGGCCTGGAAGGGAGGATTCAGGGTGCGGAGTAATGCCTAAAAGGTACATGGCTGCTTTTGGGAATCAAACAAATATTCTAAAATTATATCATGGTGATAGTTGTGAAATGTTATGAATATACCGAAAACCACTGGTTATATACTTGAAATGGGTGAATTGAATGGTTTGTGAATTATATCTCAACACCCCACTCCAGTACTCTTGCCTGGAAAATCCCATGGACGGAGGAGCCTGGTGGGCTGTAGTCCATGGGGTCACTAAGGGTCAGACATGATTGAGCGACTTCACTTTCACTTTTCACTTTCATGCCTTGGAGAAGGAAATGGCACCCCACTCCAGTGTTCTTGCCTGGAGAATCCCAGGGACGGGGGAGCCTGGTGGGCTGCCGTCTATGGGGTCGCACAGAATCAGACACGACTGAAGCGACTTAGCAGCAGCAGCAGCAGAGTTGTTATAGTTATTTTTAAAACTGGGTGGGGAGTAGAAGAGAAGGAGAGTAGGTGAGACAAAAATAAAACACTAGGGGTGGTTCTTGAATTATCTGCCTGACCCCACTGGAGGATGATTTGACAAACCTCCAGGGTGAACTGAATCCGCTTCGTCTTTCAGAAGTAGAGGAACTGGGGTCTTCTCAAGGTGCCAATATTCAGGGGAATATTAAACCTGTTTCCATGCAGGACTTCTGGAAGCACAGATTTAAGGGAACTCTCAGAATGAGCACTGGCCCACTTCCCTAAGACCTAAAGAAATTGGCACGACTGGGTGGGCAGCTGGATGTGGAGAGTAAATTTCTCGTGTATTTTCTGTCCTTTCATTCCTATCTTGATTTTTTTTTCTTTTTAATGAGAACCATTGTCTGTGAGGAAGAGGGTCCATTTGCTGAAGAGAGTGGTTGTATGTATGGTTGTATGTATGTAACATTAGAGGTTCTACCAATCTTATTAGAAACCCATTTTCAAGGTCATATTCATATCTCCAGATCCAAGGTTCTCTTGTGTTTTTCCCTATATGTGCAAAATAATGATAGCCTGTTTTTAGCTTTTTAGACTAGTTTGCAAATAGCACTTCACATTGAAATGCTCATGGATATTAGCAGATACAATGAGAATTTAACTTGAAGTTGATTTTGAATGTATTAAATGGCAGAGGTTTTCTTTTTAATTAATTAATTTATTTTAATTGGAGGCTACTTGCTTTACAATATTGTGGTGGCTTTTATCACACTTCAACATGAATCAGCCACAGGTATACATATGTCCCCCCATCCTGAACCCCCTTCCCACTTCCCTCTCCACCCCGTCCCTCTGGGTTGTCCCAGAGCCCTGGCTTTGGTTGCCCAGCTTCATGCATCGAACTTGCACTGGTCATCTGTTTTACATATGGTAATATACAGGTTTAAGAGCTCTTCTCTCAAATCATCCCACCCTTGCCTTCTCCCACATAGTCTAAAAGTCTGTTCTTTACAAATGTGTCACTTTTGCTGCCTTGCATATAGGATCATCATTACCATCTTTCTAAATTCTGTATGTATGCGTTAATATACCATATTGGTTTTTCTCTTTCTGATTTAATTCACTCTGTATAACAGGCTCCAATTTCATCCACCTCATTAGAACTGACTCAAATGTGTTCTTTTTTATGGCTGAGTAGTATTCCATTGTGTATATGTACCACAATTTCTTTGTCCATTCATCTGCCAATGGACATCTAGGTTGCTTCCATTTCCTAGCTATTGTAAACAGTGCTATAATGAACATTGGGGTACATGTGTCTCTTTCAATTCTGGTTTCCTCAGAGTGTATGCCCAGCAGTGGGATTGCAGGGTTGTGTGGCAGTTCTATTCCCAGGTTTTTAAGGAATCTCCACAGTGTTCTCCATAGTGGCTGAACCAGTTTGCATTCTCACCAACAGTGTAAGAGGGTTCCCTTTACTCCACACCCTCTCCAGCATTTATTGTTTGTAAACTTTTTGATGGCAGCCATTCTGACCAGTGCAAGATGATACCTCATTGTGCTTTTGATTTGCATTTCTCTAATAATGAGTGATTTTTTAAAACTGAGAGAAGCTGTATAGACATTAGATCAGTGTTAAATTCAAAATAGGGCTAGATATTGAAAAAATATGAGATAGTTGGATGGCATCACTGACTTGATGGACATGAGTTTTCACAAACTCTGGGAGTTGGTAATGGATAGGGAAGCTTGGCATGCTGCAGTCCATGGGGTCGCAAAGAGTTGGACATAACTGAGGGACTGAACTTGGAAATGGATTAAAAAAAAAAGTACCACTTGGAATTCTGGAACATGCAGTAAACATAAATATCCACACATTTTATAGAAGGCAGAAATTCATTCAGGAGAACCACAAAGAGTGAGTTATAGCTTATGTTTTTCCCTCGGGTGAATTAAATATGTATTTTTATGCTTTTACAAAGACATTAGCCAAAATAAAGGTGTTTTAGTGCCAGCTGGATTAGAAAACAAGTGAGACTGAGTTATTTACCTCCATGTACATTGTTACTACTGTAAATCCTATATTAGCAGTATAAACAACCTTGTTTTAAAATACCAGTTTTTTTTAATGTTTTCCCAACTGGCTTTGTAAAATAACCAAATTAGGTAACCAATGATGATTAAACTTCATGAAATATACAAACCAAATGGACTTAAACTGGTTTTTACTCTCACTTGCTCAGCTTCTTCCCACAGATGTAGTTAATTTTTACAATCCCTTTAGGCTCTGTACATTTTGGTATAAGGAAACTAATTGTTTTTCTATACTCACTTGCATCCAAATTAAACTCCTAAAGTTTTTCCTACTGGCAATTTCCAATAAAATACCATCCTAAGGAAAGTTGACCAACAGTGTAAACGGGACTAGCATTTATTCTTGAGGGTGATGGAAACATGGAGTCAGAAGGGACAAACCTTGGGGTATTAGGAAGAGGGCCAGTTTGGGAATCAGAAAACCTGAGTTCTACCTCACAGTTCTGCTACAGACATCTTGTGAGGCCCATTGCCTTTCTGAGCTCAATTTCCTCATCTGGAAAATGAAGGGACAAGAACAAGATGATGGTGACAGCTGAGGCTGCATTGTCAGCCCGGGTGTCCTACTGCTGTGAGTTAATGAAGACAGCAGAATTGAACTTCCTCCATCTCAGTGAAGCTATTTACATGTGTCCTAGCTTTTATCTCCCCACAAATGCACCTGTGGCTTCTAATGATGAAAGTAGGAATTGCCTGAGTCCAAGATCTGGTTTAAGGATGAGGATAGCAGAATATCTGAGAGAAGGAGAAGAAATCACTTGAACTTAAAGATGAAAGAGACACGGATTGGCATCTTCCTTTGCCACTCCCCTGATGAGGCCTTGGGCTGGCTCCATTCCTATCTAGAGGGTCATCTTTCCCTCTTGTGTTAGGAGGGCAGGTTCTCTGTAATTGGAGGCCAGGGAGACCAATGGGTGGGTGAAACCAGAGCTAATATGAAAGATCCATTCTAGAGAGTAACTTCTCATCACTGCCTTGTGTTGGAATGAGTAACAGAGTACAGTTGGCCTTTGAACAAGGCGGGCTAAGGGGCACCAACCCTTTGTATCTTCAGTCCCTTTCTATTTGTGATTCTGCATTGGTGGATTCAGCCAACCTTGGGTTCAACCACCTGTGGATTGTGTGGTACTTTACTATTTACTATTGAAAAAATCCACATGTAACTGGACCCATGCAGCTCCAACTGGTATAGTTCAAGGTCTTGGTGACTTAAATGTATTTAGTTGAATGGAGCTTATTCTTTTTTCTGTCCTTTCTCTGTCAGCTAGTAGAGATGTCAGTGAAGCAGGGACTCCAAAAAGATAGGCTGTACAGAGAGAAAACCAAGGCCTTTGTTCAATGAAGAGTAAACTGAGGTGGCTTTTTTTTTAAATGCATGTTTAAATTGAGATATAGTTGATTTACAATATTATATTTGTTTCAGATGTCAAACATGACAGGCTCAACATTTTGTAGATTATAGTCCATTTAGAGATATTATCAAATATTGGCTATAGTCTCTGTGCTCTATAAAAGATCCTTTCAGCTTGTCTATTTTACATATAGTAGCTTGTATCTCTTGGTCGCATTCCCTGATATGGCCCTCCCCCTGGATTTTGAGTGTTCAGTGTCACCATGATGTGCTAAATTCCCTTCTATCCTGTAGGAAACAGTTGGAAGAACATTCTTCCTTGCTAAGAGTGTAGAGGCCTCAAGTTGTGCTTTGGGGCCCAACTTCCTAATGTGAAAGTGAGTTTTCACACTGAGAGGACTAGTTCACTCTGCCTTCATCAGTGTGAGGAAAGTTGAATTGTTCAGACCAGTAACATGGGGATGAATTCTGATTTCTGGCTTGAGCATGTCTTCGTGGGTCACGGAGCAACCCCCCGCCTTTTTTTCATGGGAAGACAAGCCTAGGCGTGTAACAGGGCATCACATCTTCAAGGGACAAACATCGACTTTCCTGTGGTCTCTGTGGGGCTCACAGGTTCAAACACAACCTCCCAGAATCTGAAGAACTTTAATTGAGTAGATAAAGGGGTCCTTGTGATTATAAACTGCAGTAGGTGCAACAAGAGGCTAAATACATAGCTGGGGTTTTAATTAGCTGGTGCTTCAAATTAGTCATTTTGGTTTCAGTCAGAAATCAGTGACGTTCTGCACTGTGCAAGCCTCATCATCATATAGTTCGTTCCTCGTTATACCTCGTCGGGTGAAGCTTTCAGTACAACGCCGTGCTGAGTGAGAAAGGAAAAAATTGGAGAGAGTTGGTTGCCTTCCAGGAGCAGCAGAACTCTATGGAGATGAAATTCACTCTCGCCAGAGATATGAGAATTAACTGTTCTTTGTTGTATGTGTTAAAAAATGCAGCAGGCAGTTTGCTCGCCACAGATAACACCCATGTGCATGCTCAATCTACTATTCAGATTTCTTGTCTGGAATCTGGTAGGTTAATGAACTGATGCAAAATGCAGTCGAGAGCCTCCTAACGCATCCAGCCTGGGTTGAAAGCACTAAGTGCCCTGAGTGCCGGCCGCTGAAAGGGTTGTCACGCATGTTGAAGCACATGTCCTTTCTTCCTGTCCTTTCTTTCCTTCGGGATTTTAATTATCTTGGCCCTCAGAGCCGGAGAGAGGTAGTTTGCAAAGCCAAGAGACCGAAGTCCTGCCATGCTCCTTGTGGGAGAATGAAATGCGATCCCCGGGCCTGTCATTCTGGGCTGTCAGGTGCATAGAATGGAAAACTGAAATCTTGCTCATGTTCCTTGGAAGCATGACGTTTTGGTGCTCATGTTTATGTGGAGGGTCATGGCTGCTGAGGGCAAAGAAATGAAGCATCTTTCTTCTCTGCAGCAAACCTTCCTCCCAGCCTCCTGCTCCCACTAAATATTGCTTTAACTTGTCCCCCATCCCACCCTGGACACCCCATCATTGTTTGGTTTTGGCAAATTGATGATGGCCTTGGGTTACACACGGCCAGTACGCGATGCTGAGTCTTGTGCTCCACCCTTCATGCACCTAAAATGTTACTGTTGACCACACGTCAGCATCCAATACGAAGACACTGTGTCACATGGAAGAGGTTTGGGGTTCTGATCTCAACTTGTGAATGGAAATGACAGGTGATGCCAACAAACGTAGTATCTGTGGATGGCATCGAGGCTGTGAAGGATGGGCCGGCTTCCAGTACCTGGACTCATTGTCTTTCTTGACCAGGCAGGGCCCAGATGTAGGGCCTAGGCTTTGGGTGGACCTCTGGATGATCTTTGATTTTCCGAGGCAGTGATAACATTTGCTGGGCATACTCATGAGTGATCCAGGGAGCTCTTTTGTACCTGGCGTTTTTGCATTATGAAAGGATAGCTGTTGTTGTTCAGCCATGTCTGACTCTTTTGCGACCCCATGGACTGTAGCCCACCAGGCTCCTCTGTCCATAGGATTTTCCAGGCAAGAATACTAAAGTGGATTGCCATTTCCTTCTTCAGGGCATTTTCCTGACCCAGGGATTGAACCTGCATCTTCTGTATTGGCAGGCAGCTTCTTTATCACTGAGCCCAAACATCCTATAAACATTGCCATGATTTTAAAATGGGGAGATGAAGTGTTGTTTATCCAGCAGATAAAGCTGTCAAAGTCACTTAGAGTTTGTCAGTTCAAGTATTCCTGTGGAGAAAGGTGGATGGTTAAGTGTATTGTCCTCTTCCACTCCATCTATATCAATATCTAGTTAAGCTGCCATGGATATCACATACTCTGGGCTCTTATTTTGTAAATTAACATTATGTGATACTCATGGGCAAAGTGGAGAAGGCAATGGCAACCCACTCCAGTACTCTTGCCTGGAAAATCCCATGGATGGAGGAGCCTGGTGGGCTGCAGTCCATGGGGTCACGAAGAGTCAGACACGACTGAGCGACTTCACTTTCACTTTTCACTTTCATGCATTGGAGAAGGAAATGGCAACCCACTCCAGTGTTCTTGCCAGGAGAATCCCAGGGACGGTGGAGCCTGGTGGGCTGCCATCTACGGGGTCGCACAGAGTCAGACGTGACTGAAGCGACTTAGCAACAGCAGTAGCATGGGCAAAGTAGGCTACCAGTGATAGGTATTAAGGTTTGAAATGTATTCAAAACCTGTTGACTGTACTTATATATTATATCAGTATATCTCTTGTAGTTCCTTTAGCTACTATGTTCTCTTCCATGCTAATTACCTAATTAAATCTTCACATGACATTACAGGTTTCATGCGGTAGCTGAAAGTAGAGTGTTACTATAAAAACTTTAATAAGCAAAATGGTGTAAAAGTGAAGAGTATCCCCTACTTTCTGAAAGTTCTCATTATGCCACTTTGCTTTTATTAAAGACCTACATTAGTAAGGGAATGATGTTTTTTGTAAAAGCAAAAATTCCCTTTGAATTACTTTTGGTTAGCACAAATAGGTACTAACATAGGTCTCTTGTAAAAGTGGCTTAAGGCAAACATATGGAAAGCAGGGGATACCTGTATTAACATGAGCAAGAAAAGCAGTGTTTATTCAGCACCTTCTAGGCACTTTATGTACATGTATATAATTAAAATTTTCCCAGCGTATGTGTGCTCACCTTGAGTAGGATTATAATCAAAAGCAGGAGGGAAAACCCAATGAACAAAATAAAGCCCACTAGTGGGAGACTCTTGCCTGGCAAATCCCATGGACGGAGGAGCCTGGTAGGCTGCAGTCCATGGGGTCACTAGGAGTCGGACATGACTGAATGACTTCACTTTCACTTTTCACTTTCATGCATTGGAGAAGGAAATGGCAACCCACTCCAGTGTTCTTGCCTGGAGAATCCCAGGGACGAGGGAGCCTGGTGGGCTGCCGTCTGTGGGGTCGCACAGAGTCGGGCACAACTGAAGCGACTTAGCAGTAGCAGCAGCAGTGGGAGACTTACAGATTATAGTTTAATACACATAGTCTTGTATGATGAAGAAAATAATTGTGTTCTTATTGAGGAAGTATTCCATTCTATAAAGTCCAAGGACCCAGAATGTATCTTTGATATAGTACTGATTTTCCAAAGGGAAAGCCTGAAATGTGATGAGAGTCAGAGTAACATAGTGTTCATAAAACATTTGTGCCTTAAGGTCATTTAAATCTTTTGGCACCTCTTTTCATTAATAGCAATTTGTTGATCAACCCAGATCCCCTAAAAGACTTCTAGTCACCTATTATGCAAACTGCGGGAAGAATAACAACAAAAACAAAAGGAGTGTGACTCACTGGGTGATTTGTGTTTTTGTTTTTTTTTGTGGACTTTCAAAGATGTTCTTAAACTCTCCTTTGAGTTTTTCTTTTGGCCACGTCATGTGGCATGTGGGATTCTTAGTTCTTTAACCAGGTCTGGAACCTGTGCCCTCTGTGATTGAAGCTTGGAGTCCAAGTCCAGTGGTTAGGACTAACCACTGTCAGGGAAGTCCTTCTCCTTCGACTTCATTACAACAGACTAATACTGGCTGTGGGCTCAGGACAGAATTCCCGTTTATCTGCAATAATGTATTTGATAATTCCTTTCCTTTTGGACTTGGTGACATCTGTGAATTCTGAGCCCTAGATAGTTGGCAACACAGTGAAACCTGAATTCAGTACTCTTTTGCACAGTGGACTGATTTCGGGGTAGGCTGTAGTAATCAAGCCAGGACAAAGGAAGAGGATTATACTGTACTTAAATGGTCATGACTACAATGTCTCATAAGCCAATTTCTGTTTCCTTTCGGATTCTGAAGAACTGGTCAGGATCTTTAACCTACTGGGAATAAAGAAAAGGAGGTTGGCTCTCTATACAGTATCAGTTTGGGTAGCCTCAACTTGGTTTTTTTCTTCTTATTGATAACATGGCTTCCATGACTAATTCATCTTTGTCTCCTTTTGTCTTTTTCTTTGCACATCAGTCACTATGAACAAGACCGTAGTGCACTTAAGAAAAGGGAATGGGAGCGGAGGAATCAAGAAGTCCAGCAAGAAGACGATCTCTTTTCTTCAGGCTTTGATCTTTTTGGGGAGCCCTACAAGGTAGCTGAATATGTATGTAATTTATCTTTCTGCAAAATGGTTGCTTGTTATATTTTTGAATGCACTAATCAACACTTAATCTATTTTTAAAACACCCAAATCATTTCCAAGAGAATCTATTTTACGAATGAAATATATACCTGTGTATTTGGGGCCATGACAAGTTTCTGAGGAAGTCTTCAGAGACAAATTCCATCTTCTTGGGGGAACACAGTAAGATTTGAAAGGGACTTATGAAACTGCCTGTCTCCAAGGGATTCTTTCCTGCCCAGCACTACCTCTAGCAAGGAATGCCCCCTGATGCTTGATCTCACTTTGATTATCATCAGCGAGGCAGCCCCTGAAGACTTCATCAGAAAGTCAGTGGAGATGTCTGTGTCTCCTCCCAGTTGGTGCCATCCATCGCAAAGCCACTGCTTCCTGTTTCCATTTCAGGTTGTTAGCAGCTGTTCAGTGGTTTGAGGGCTCTTTGAAAATCACTGTTCTAGGACAAAGGGAAAAAGCCAATCATTTTTTGCTGGTGATTAATAATCATGGGTTAGGCGATTGCCTCAACCACAGGGGGTAGTGTAGCTTCGTTGATTTTCTAATGGACTTCTGGCTAGTGTGTAGGTCCAATAAAGATCATACTTCTACATCTTCAAGTGTCGATTTCACAATGATTGCCTCTGAACTTTCTATTTGGAGTGGAGGTTGGGAGAAGAATCCTGTTGAATTGCTAGCAGCTGATTGGATTTTATTGAAATTTAGTAGCAGTGTAATTTTCTTCAGTGAAACAAAAATGGTGTAAGAGGTAAAACAGCCATAGAGAAAATGATCAAGAGTTGTAATATTAGAAGAGCACCATTTAGGGGATACTGACTGATGTAGACAGTGAGCTGTCTGGATCAGTGACTAGTGAGACCAGAGTCTTTGCTGCCCTGTTCAGACTAAGCAAGAAGCTCTTGATTGAGATGCTCAGGTGCTTTCCAAATTTGGTAAGTCTGACAAAGAGACTACTAGTCTTCAATTTGTCAATAGTAGTGTAATTTTTAATGATCCATTTTTCCTATTTCAATTGGTTTAATTTCTGTACTGCTGTTGAATGTGTACATGGTGAGATATGGTTAGTTTGACCAGCATTTATTGAAGGCCCATTGTGTGTAAGCCATGTCTTAGACTAGTGTCCAAAGGGAAATAAGATCTAGTTCCTGCTTCAAGGAATTCCTTGTCCAGTGCAGAGATCATCATGAATGAGTGAGGTCATGACTGCATGGTAACTGCTGAAGAGATAGGCAGGAGAATAGATGCCTGAAGACTTTGAATACCTAGGTGTCTGGACATGAGTCTGTACACGAAGAGAAGTCATCACCAATTTTAAAGTCAGGAAATGGCAAAGACAGATGAAGACTTGTAAAGATGATGTTGAAAGTGTGGGGAGTGGTAGATTGGAGAGAAGGGAAACTAAAGGGTGAAGACACAGGAGGGAGAGGTACTGATGAGCAGAGCAAGGTCCCAGAGCAGATGAGTAAATACAAAATTGAGAACATGTGTTGAGTCATGAGCCTTGGGTAGGAAAGTGGGAATGGAATATTAGGATGAGAATAAAGAAGGAGTGTGGAAGACAAGAAGTTGTGGCCTCCATTTTTCTCAGAATATGGAAGCGAGGTCAAAGGATGACAGATACCTCCTCCCTTCTTTGGTGTTTTTGTTTGTTTGTTTTTGCCACACAATGCAGCATGCAAGAACTTAATTCTGTGACCAGGGATCAAACTCATGCTCCCTGCAGTGGAAGTTCAGAGTCTTAACCACTGGACACCAGGGAATTCCCAACCTCATCCCTCCTTGAGAAAGAGGAATGGCCAGCTGAGTTTCACCTCTTATCTTTCGATGGGTTAGAAAAATGAGCTTTAGTCAAGGGCTTATTCTTAAAATTCAGTATCTACTCCATACTTGACACTATTATGAGGTGTAGAGCAGTTTAATTATTTCCCCCTTTATAATTTAAAGTCTTATTGAGTTAATGTCCTTGTACCTTTAAGGGAAATGCCATCTCTTATTAACAAGCCTGTAATGTAGATGAATACTTATTTTTAGATGTAAATAGTGTCATTTTGAGTAGGCAGTTAAAGAACCTGTTATCAACATTGTCAGAAGTTTTCAAAAGCCATCTGTCTTGATACAACAAGAGTTTGTCAGGTAGAGACACAGATGGGAGTATTAGTCTAGGGCCAGGCCAGGCCAGGCCTGATGTGTGATTAGTAGCCTGGTGCCTTTAGGCTTCTTGATGGGGAAGAGCCTTTGCTTTGGAGTAGAGACTATGAAGGAAAGGAATAGTGCTAACAGTTTATGACCTAGTCATTCTCTTTCTTTCACTGTTGCTTTGATGACTGACTGCCATCTTATGCTGTGTACATGGTCAGGGTTCCCTGGGAGATCACTGCGCAGTATGCTTCTCCTTTCCCCCATATCATGATACTAGAAGCGAGGCACACCTCCAAGAGCTCCCTAGACCCAACTGGTGTGGACACCCTTGGAATATCTGGACATGCTGGTGGCAGTGGGAGTTCTAGAGCTGGCCCACATCTACTGTAGAAATGAAGATTTTCCTACACAACTCTTACTGAGGGTTGTGGCAGGAATGCTTGCAAAATTAAAAATCAAAATTCCTGGTGGTTCATCAGGACTTTCAGGAAACTTCTTGCTACTCTAAATCTTAAAGCATGAGCTGATTGCTTATCTGATGGCATTGGTAGTTCATAAACTATCCAATGAGCACCTGTCCCTAGGACCTGCTGTCCTTTCTTGGCTTCACTTCTATTACTCCTAGAGTGGAAAGAATGCTTACCACCTCTCAATCGGGGTGATGGTGGGTAACATCCCTTTGTGGCTGCTTTTTTCATTTATATTAGTAACTTTCAAATCTGAGTTTGTACTGTGCTGCAGAAAAGGATGTGTTCAAAAGTGCTTGAGAAATATAAAGCCATTTGACATGTGTAGATTAGTGTAGAAAGATGGGGAAGGATGAGGAACTGGCATGTACCAAGTACCTCCTCTGTGCTAGAACTTTCTACAGATGCTTCTTTAGTCCCTACAGCAACTGGCTACACATTTTCCTCATGTTTCCCACGAGGAATTCAAAGCTCAGGAAGTGAGGTGGCTTCTCTGTGGCTTTATAACCCCATAAGTGTGCTTCTTTACCTGTAACAGGAAGCTGTTTACCCTCTGACAGGAAGTCAGAAGACCCGATAAGCTTACCCTGTGTGACTTTGGGGAAGAAACTTTATTTCTCTGACCTAAAGTTTCCTTGTCTCTGAAGTGAATACCTGATAGAAAAAATGATACCTGTTAATAGCAACAGCAACTGACATTTTATAGCTCTTCACAGATCAACAAGAATGAAGAAAGTGAGACGCAGAGACGTTAAGTTGCTTATCCATGGTCATTTGGGTCGGGGCACGTAGAAGGCAGATTAGACCAGAACGGCTCTGCTGACTCACATGGTGGCTGTGAGAATCAAGCCAAACAGCCAGGGGAAGCCTTGCTTTGAAATATGTAATGTGCTATACAAATTCAAGGTATCATGGTTATTATAATTAGAGAAAGAAATAGCAACTCACAGCTTAAAGAGATTAATTGTAAAAATATTAGAGTTCAAAAAAAAAGGAATTATTAAATCACATACATTAGCCATAATGAAATAAAAGAAAAAAATAAACCCCAAAACTTAAATTATTTTGCGACTTTTATTAAAAAGAAATACCCTGGTACCATAATCTCCTAACACATTAGTCTTGCAATAAAATTATACTACTGATTTGTAGATAACATAGAAGCAAACTGAGGCAACTCTGCATTTCTCAAAGTAATGAGAGGCAAAAAGCTTAAATGAAGGAGTGCTGTTAGTCATGAGCCACAAACCAGACATGTAATTTATGCCTGAAAATACTTGGAAATGCATTTCCTTGATGATTGAAAAATTGTGATTACTTAGAAAATAATGGCTGCGGAGGTTACCTTTAAGGTATCAATCAATTATCTAGAATGGGAAGTAAAGAATTGGCCAAATTGAAAGAAGCCTATAATTGATTGAAATGGCTAAATTTCCATTTTTGCCATGTTTATAATGTGCAATCAGAACTGCTAAGAATCCCTTGCTCCTTAAAAGGGTTGCTAAGACTCTGGAGGATGAAGAAGATTTAGTGTGAGCCAGAAGTTGCTATGGTATATAATGAGCATCCATCACGCAAGTATAAATAAATGGATTTTCTATCCAGTGGATCTCATCTTGACATCTTGAGAAATTTAAAAACTGGTTGACAGTTACCCACCTCCGGTGGTGACCACCTGGTCTGTATTGTTAATTATTTTGAGGTTGTTGAATGGTGGACTTCTTGAGGCTGTGTGTCTATGTGTCCTTCATGCCTAACCCTGGCTCTTGAGTGTTTGAAATTTACCAGTGTGTGTCTGAAGAATGACCCTGGTAATTGCTACTTGTAGCCACAGCACGTCTGTTACGGATCTTCCATCAATCAGCAACTCAAAACTGTCGCCAGTGAACTCAACCTTGAACTATCTACTATCCAGTTCCAGTCACAAGTCCCTCTGACAGTTGCTGTGTGGGGAAGCTAGTCGAAGGGAGTTGACCTCCTTCCACTCCCCCAGGTTATCCCAGCTTCATCCCTTATGCCATTAGTGTACAGGAAAGCCCCACACTTGGAGCTGTGAGCCTGACCTCTAACTCCATGTGCAGACATGCACTGAGTTAGACTTCAGCAGTCCAGTGCTCTTGCTTTTTAGTCATCATAAGGAAACCTGAGGAACATCTTTGCATCTCTTGTAAAACTGGTACTGAAAAAAAGACCTATTTTTTTTTCCCAAAGGTTCTTGTAACCAAACCAAACCAAACCAAACCAGTGAGAGGAATCCCTTTTCACTTGTTGGTATCCAGCAAACATTGGTTTCATTTAATGAATTAGGATGTGCTTCCTGCCATCAGACAAAGAGAATTCTATATGCTATGAGAATTTCCTGTTGGTCTTTAGCTACCAAGCAGCTCGATCTGATATTCAATCACAGTAACCAAATTAGCTTAACTTTTGCTTTTCTAATTATGTACCTTTGACTCCAAGCCATTGCAAATCCTTTATTTTGATATAACAGGGTATGAATTATTATTTGATTCTATTCAATTTAGCAGCATTTTGCTGAGGACCTCATATGCACCAGACATGGTGCTAAGTGTTGAGGGTATGATGAATAAAAGGTGGTCTCTAGTCTTGACGAAAAGCTCATAGTTTTGTGCTGGAAGAGAAATCACAAGTGTAGTAGACCTTGAACAGTAGGAGGTGAATTTTCTATTTTATTCAGAGAACTTTCAGTTTTCTTCTAATTTTAGTCATGTACACAACAGTTTTAGACGTTGGCCAGCTTAGAAATTCTCCTAATTTCAAGCATATTTTAAAACCTGGAGATGGAAAAAAAATTTTCTAAGCATGCATCAGAAACCCAGGTCAGTATAACAATAAACTGAAGAGATGTTAAAACCTAACCAGGATCTCTCCACTGAAGATAAAATGAATATGTCCCTTTTATTTACTGCTAAAATAGGAACAGGGATGTGACTAGCTTACTGGCAAACCAGTGGGCCTTGAGATTCTTGAGTCCTGATGATGTTGGCCTAGAGAGAATGAATGTGTTTTCAGAACTTTGAGATACTGTGGCATTCTCTGTGACATCAGGGGGCAAAGTTTTTATTCCAGTACAGCTGTCTTTCAAGGAAAGTTCAATGAACTTTCAATGAGAGGTCAATAACTGAGCTTCCTGATAGCTAAGACCAAAAGGTAAAGGTTATAGAATTCTCTTTGTCTAATGTAGGAAGCTTATCTTATTCATTAAAGGAGTCAGTAAAAATGGAAGCATTTAAAATGAGGAATAAAATGGTCTTGTTTCCCCTTGTTGGGTCAGATCTTTGAAGACAGCAGGTATTAGTGTTTATTAGGCAGTCATCTGACGTAAGAGGTTAACTATTTCAGGGACCAGAACAACCCTGCATGTTTAAAAACGTGCATCAAATTCTACTGGGCCTTCACAAGGATGAAATCTCTTTGTTCTGAATTTAGGGATTGAATAGAGAGTCTGGATTTGGCTACTGCCTAGCTGGTTCGTTGTGCAACTCCATTGAAGGAGAACACTGTGTACAATGTGTTTATTCCTGCCTTAGCTGCAAAATAATTTCTGCCTTTAAAATTGAAAAACCTAGGGACTTTCAGGGAATAAAAGTGATTTCTCCTTTTATTTATTAAATTAGGCCTTTCAAATGCACTTCTGAAAATGGAGTGATTATTCAGGTAAAGATTATTTGGAACTGTAATTGTTTAATCACTTCTTCAGCACCAAGGTTGCATGTGATGCAATATAAGATGTTCTTGAGGATAAGAAAACTGAAACTGACAGGTATTTATTTGATTTCTAAAATTTCCCATCCCCCACAGAGCCCTCAGTATACATTTTGCATACTTTTCCTTAGTCTTTGAAGTCATATTTCTGTACATGCCCTCATTTCTTTGAAAGTGTCCTATATGATTTACCATGTGATCTGTGTTGAATACTATATACAATCTGTGGCAATTATGCTAACAATGAGACCAAGGTTCTCAGCTTGATTCCCTCTCTGGTTGCTCTTTCTCATTATCCTTTGCTGGCTCCTCCTCTTCTCCTGAGCCTGGTGATGGTGGCTCAGACAGTAAAGAATCTGCCTGCAATGCAGGAGACCCAGGTTCGATCCCTGGGTCGGGAAGATTCCCTGGAGAAGGGGATGGTCTTCTCCTAGTCTCTTAAAGGTTGATGTTCCACAGGGCTCCCTCCTGAGCCTCATCTTCTCATTCCTCATTTCCTTTGCCTCTGTGATTTCATTCATTTCCAGCTCTTCACCCTCTATTTATTCACACACTCTCCCATCTTCACTTACAGATAACAGCACTCAGCCATACATCTGAGGTTTAGCCTGAGATGTCTGGTGTGAATAGGCATACTCCTGGGCTCCACATCAGCTGTTAAGGGCAGTAAGCAACCTTATATGTTAAACATCAATCTCCAATGGTGGTCATACTAATGAGGAGGAGGTCATCCCCTCCTGTTCGTGGAAAACATGCATCTGACCCTTGGGACAAGGAGGCTACCAGGGTGGGCGTTTTCCCCATGCACTGGCCCTGCTGCCAGATGGCTCCATGGATGCAAGCAGCTTTCCTTCATCACAATGGTAGTGCAGCCTAGGCAAGAAGCCCTTTGCCTTTCTGACTTCAGCAGCTGGTTTTGATAACACCTTTGGCAGGTAAAGAGAATAATAAGAAGTCATGTTCAAAGATGAAGAGCCAAACTTTTGACAGTCATTTCCAAGCATATGGAGCTCCACTTTTTAGCTATGAAAGCTATTCTTTACTATGTTACAAAAGCTCATGGAAATCTTAATTATTTAAAAAAAACAATCACAACCACTTTGGTAGGTGTTGTTGTCCATAGAATGATGTAGTTGCCAGCCTCACTTTAAAATTTAACTTTGTTTTAATTTAAACAACAGCTTAAATTCTTGAATAAATTTTTCTAAACCCTTGAAAAGACACAGGCGAGCTTGAGTCACTGTTGATGAACAATTGCAACATTTCAAAGTAAACGAGTATGAATCACCAATATGTAAACATAGTTGTCCCCAGAATATGTAGGCAGACACCAGTAATTTACACACTCTTTGATTAAAAGGAATTGGATTCACTTTAGTCATAAGTTAGCTCAATTTGTTATTGTTTAAGCCCATGCCTTTTCTAAACTGAACATAGTCATGATAGCACAGTTTAATTGACTTCCTTATCCAAAGGGCTAAGAATTTTCATGGTATAATGTAGCACAAAGGGCTACGTTATATGTCAAGAACAAATATAAATTGAACATTCTATTATAATTCCAATGATCAGTAAGTGGAAGTTGTTAAAGTGTAGCATGTAGCAGTTCAACTCATTGGACCTAAAATAAGTTATTTTGCTAATAAAATTCATAAGCAACATAATTTAAAACTCTCCCCCACCCCATGAGCTTATTTAAGAACAGGCCAGGGAGTATATAGACATTCATCACACAGTTCATTCCAAGAGGCTCTTTCAATAGTGTTATTGATTTTTTTTCTTACATTGAACATGAGAAGTATGAAATTATATGGCAGCATGAGAATTTTAAAGAACCCTATATGTTAGTCTACTTAGGACATCTGTTTGAAACATTAACAGTAGGAAACACAAACCTATTCATTCTCTCTCTTCCCACCCCCATCTTTTTGTTATTTTAGACAAACAAAGGTGATGCACTTGCGAACCGAGTCCAGAACACGCTGGGAAATTATGATGAAATGAAGGATTTGCTAACTAACCATTCTAATCAGAATCATCTAGTGGGAATCCCAAAGAATTCCATGCCCCAGACTCCCACCAACAAAAATGAACCCAGCTTTTTTCCAGAACAAAAGCACCGAATGGTCCCAGTGCACCAGCAGGATAACACTCACTCCTCGGTGCCAATGCCTCCACCTTCTGTCGTGATACTGAATTCAACTCTAATACACAGCAACCGGAAGTCAAAACCTGACTGGTCACGAGATAGTCAGAACACTAGCATTGTAGCAGCCAGCCAAGTCACTAGTCAGCCCAACAAGATGCAGCTGCCAACCCCAGACCAGCCCCCAGCCAGATTGGAAGACTTCTTTGTCTACCCAGCTGAACAGCCTCAAGTTGGAGCAGTTGAAGAATCAAACCCACTGGCAAAGGAAGACAATACTCTCAAGTCCAGTGGAGGGGATACTTTCAAAGAAATCTATCAGTCCAACTCACCAGAAGCTGCGGAATTTACAGTGCAAGCGCCTGGATCTCCCCTAGTTGCCTCGTCTCTATTAGCTCCCAGCAGTGGCCTTTCGGTTCAAAACTTCCCACCAGGGCTTTACTGCAAAACAAGCATGGGGCAGCAAAAACCAACCGCCTATGTCCGACCCATGGATGGTCAGGACCAGGCCCCGGACATCTCTCCCACACTGAAACCTTCGATTGAATTTGACAACAGCTTTGGGAATCTGTCGTTTGGATCACTCTTGGATGGCAAACCCAGTGCACCCAGTTCAAAGACTAAACAGCCAAAGTTCACGATTCTTCAAACAAGTGAAGTAAGTAATTTTTAAAGTTTTGCTTTGTTTCATTTCTTTCTTATTTATTTTTTCTAGTTCATTGCTCTAACCTCTATAATCAGGGCTTCCCAAGCAGCTCTTATTTACCTTCTGGAGCTGTAGATGAGACTCTTCAAGGTCAGAGTCTTGATCTTCTGTTGCTTGTGACTTGACCTATTTACACTCTGCAAATACAGCTAAATCTCCATAATTTGGAATGATAAAAGACAAGGTCTGTCTGAGTGAATGAAAGTTGGAGTTATAAAATAGTTTCAGGGACAGCATTTGTAGTAATATTACGTATAAATGAATCACATTGGAGATTTTCATTTGTCTTAAGCAGGATGAGATACATGAAAAGATAGTGGGTCATCCTAGGCCTTCACTAACAGATAGCATATCAGAAACATAAAATGCAGAAGTTCCTTAAGGTACAAGGATGTACAAGTGTGATTTTCTGGAAACAGAAGTGTAAAGCATTCTTTAAGAACCATAGTTTCTTGAGCACTTGCAGGGCTGTTCCATGGTGAGACCTTAATATTAACTTCCGTATCCCTCAGTCTTACCTTCTGCATCACCTTCTCCAAGTGCCTACCTAACTCTCTTGTATTACCTTGATCCCTTCTGTCAAAGCCAAAAGCATGATCCTCAACCAAAATCCCACTGGGTTCAGAATGACTAACAATTTTACCTATCTCAGGAAGCATTGCCTTATAAAAGGGAAGTCCAGGGGGACAAAAACCTTTCCCAGAGGAATGAATTGCTAATGATTGGATCCCAGGCCTTAAGCTCCCTGGGTGGGGGGTAGACACTGGGTGCCCCTCAGAGGCCACCATGTAAGCAGCTGTCTACTGCACCTCAAGCGCTTGATTGGAAGAAACCTCTGCTTTTACTGGTGACGAAAGGCTTGAAAAGACACAGAGGAAGAAAGTAGGTTGAAATTCTCACTCGCTAGGAGTCACAGTGTGTCTGATTTGTCGCAGAGTCCAAGTTAGTGGTGTCTGAATTAGAGAAGTCTGACCCTATGTGCCCTCCAGCTCTTCTTCCTTTATTCATGCTCAGCAGATGCACTGATTGCGTGGGATGATGGGCACGCAAGGGGTGGGAGGACTGGGGCTGTTGGCTGTATTTTCTGGATGCATGTTTAGAGTATTGTTTCATTTCTCAGACAGTTCTGCTGTTTGTATCATCATGCCTCATCAGTTCAGTTAGTTCAGTTCAGTCACTTAGTCGTGTCTGACTCTTTGCAACCCCATGAACTGCAGCACTCCAGGCCTCCTTGTCCATCACCAACTCCCGGAGTTTACTCAAACTCATGTTCATTGAGTCGGTGATACCATCCAAACATCTCATCCTCTCGTCCCCTTCTCCTCTCATCTTCAATCTTTCCCAGCATCAGGGTCTTTTCCAATGAGTCAGTTCTTCGCATCAGGTGGCCAAAGTATTGGAGTTTCAGCTTCAGCATCAGTCTTTCCAATGAACACCCAGGACTGATCTCCTTTAGGATTGACTGGTTGGATTTCTCTGCAGTCCAAGGGACTCTTAAGAGTCTTCTCCAGCACCACAGTTCAAAAGCATCAATTCTTTGGTGCTCAGTTTTCTTTATAGTCCAACTCTCACATCCATACATGATTATTGGAAAAACCATAGCTTTGACTAGATGGACCTTTGTTGGCAAAATAATGTCTCTGCTTTTTAATATGCTGTCTAGGTTGGTCATAACTTTCCTTCCAAGGAGTAAGCGTCTTTTAATTTCATGGCTGCAATCACCATCTGCAGTGATTTTGGAGCCCCAAAAAATAAAGTCTGACACTGTTTCCCCATCTATTTGCCATGAAGTGATGGGACCAGATGCCATGATCCTAGTTTTCTGAATGTTGAGCTTTAAGCCAACTTTTTCACTCTCCTCTTTCAACTTTCATCAAGAGGGTTTTTGGTTCCTCTTCACTTTCTGCCATAGGGGTGGTGTCATCTGCATATCTGAGGTTATTGATATTTCTCCTGGCAATCTTGATTCTAGCTTATGCTTCATCCAGCCCAGCGTTTCTCATGATATACTCTGCATATAAGTTAAATAAGCAGGGTGACAATATACAGTCTGGATGTGCTCCTTTTCCTATTTGGAACCAGTCTGCTGTTCCATGTCCAGTTCTAACTGTTGCTTCCTGACCTGCATATAGATTTCTCAAGAGGCAGGTCAGGTGGTCTGGTATTCCCATCTCTTTCAGAATTTTCCACAGTGTATTGTGATCCACATAGTCAAAGGCTTTGACATAGTCAATAAAGCAGAAGTAGATGCTTTTCTGGAATTTTCTTGCTTTTTCCATGATCCAATGGATGTTGGCAATTTGATCTCTGGTTCCTCTGCCTTTTGTAAAACCAGCTTGAACACCTGGAAGTTCACGGTTCACGTATTGCTGAAGCCTGGCTCGGAGAATTTTGAGCATTACTTTACTAGTGTGTGAGATGAGTGCAATTGTGTGGTTGTTTGAGTATTCTTTGGCATTGCTTTTCTTAGGGATTGGAATGAAAACTGACCTTTTCCAGTCCTGTGGCCACTGCTGAGTTTTCTAAATTTGCTGGCATATTGACTACAACACTTTCACAGCATCATCTTTTAGGATTTGAGATAGCTCAACTGGAATTCCATCACCTCCACTAGCTTTGTTTGTAAAGATGGCCCACTTGACTTCACATTCCAGGATGTCTGGCTTAGGTGAGTGATCACACCATCGTGATTATCTGGGTCATGAAGATCTTTTCTGTTCAGTTCTTCTGTGTATTCTTGCCACCTCTTCTTAATATCTTCTGCTTCTGTTAGGTCCATACCATTTCTGTCCTTTATTGAGCCCGTCTTTGCGTGAAATGTTCCCTTGGTATCTCTAATTTTATTGAAGAGATCTCTAGTCTTTCCCATTCTATTGTTTTCTTCTATTTCTTTCATTGATCTCTGAGGAAGGCTTTCTCATCCCTCATCACGTCTTGTCAAGTATCTCTCCAGTCTGTGACCTCTTCACCCTCACCACCTTCCAAGCTCCTGTGAGTATCTCTTGCCTAGGCCATCTCCTGTCTGGTGTCCCCCCCCTCTAGTCTCACCTCTCTTTCAACCCATCCTCCATTTAGGCTGATGTGATGGGAAGATCTGATCATGTCACTCCCTCCCTTGGAGTCTTCCATGTCTTCTCATCGTTTCCAGGAAAAAGTCCAATTTCTTAGTCCCACATTCAGTGCTCTTCACTCTGTGATTTCATACTCCTTACCTGACCTCATATCTCACTGCTTCGTCATATGAAGATGAGATCTTGGCCATGCAGAGTGACTTGTGGCTCCCCATTATGTCATGCTTTGTCACACTTCCTTGCTTTTGTACTTGCTGTCTACTCAACCTAGACTGTCTCTCCCTTTGCTCCTCAATCTTCCTGGTGAAGTCTTGTTTCTCCTTCAAGTCTACTCGGTCATCACTCTCTTCATAAATGCTTCACTGATGCCACCAGGCTTAAGGACAAGCTCCTTTCTCTGGGCTCACCCAAGCGCCTTCTATACACTTTGGCCCTTCTCTCATTGTATTGTAGTTATTCATTTATGTGTCTGTCTCTTCTATTAGACTGTGAGCTCCCTGAGGACAAGGAATATCTCATTTCTTTTCTGTATCCCAAGTGCCTAGCAAACGCCTGACACATAGTAGATACTCAATAAATGTTTGTTGAATGAATGAACTTCAAAAATGGTTACTTGATTACATTTTCTAAACCACAGTGTTAATCAAATATGCGAACAAAGGTAAACCATCGCTAGAAAATCCATCCTCAGGTATATTTCCTTAGTTTCACCCAGACTGCCTGTGCCTTACTTTGCTCTTGTCCCGCATGGTCATTTGGAAATCCTAATCTTCATTTTCCCTGGATGACTTAATACAGGAGTGTGATACTTAAAAGGCAGAAAGCAACCTACTTTGAAAGAAGGGGCATCTAATGGGAGGCCGCCCCTCCCATTCTTGCCCCTTCTCTTGTCCTGGTATCTGCTGCTGTTCCCTCTTTACATGGCAGTTCCATGACTAAGGACTAGTTTGGAAATAATAGCACTGGCCCATCAAGAGCTGGCAGCATGTATCAACACCTCATTGACAGAACGAGAGGCACAGAAACAGTGAGATCCACTCCAGTGTAATCTTCTCTCTTACACATTCACAACACAGTTGTCCCAGATATGGAAGAAACCCAGTGTTTTCACTCAGTGCTCAGGTATACCAACTAGATGTACATTTCCAAAAAGAGTCTGAGCTGTCATCAGCTCTAGAGATGATGACCCAGGAGCAGCCTGTGTGCACGCAAAATATGGGTCTCTAGGAAGGACTTGAGGGAGGGCTGGAGAAAAGCTTGGGCCCCTAAGGTTAGGAGAATATACAGGCTTCAAGGGCAGTGTGGAAACCAAAAATAGGCAGAAAGGGAATGAGAAGCTAGCTAGCCTAAGAGACAATTTAGAAGGGTGTAGATTAAAACGTGGGCAGCAATATAGGCAGGGTGGGGCCTTATGGAGCTTTGAACCTAATGGAATTGATGTGGCTAAAACTCTGACCAAGTCTGGAAATTCATGCTATTAAATCTTGATGCACTTTTCAAAAGCACTTACCATTAGAATTCAGCCCCAGTTCCTGGCGCCAAGAGTTCCAAGCGTGAGGTTCTGAGTCCCTAGTCAAAGTAGCCATCTTCGATGACTTGTAGCATTATTTTGAATTATTACTGAAAAAGCTTGTCCATAGAGAGGTCATGATATTTCTTTGAGTTTTCCTAGCTCTTGCCCTGGCTCGAGGCATAGGAGGCTAATGTGTTTGTGAAGTGCATTTGGGTGCAGTAAGGGGTTGAATCATCAGGAAAAAGAGACATTCTAAGATATATAAATAAGCAGATATGATGATATTAGTGTGTTGAGAGACAAGAAACAATTACTGAAATTAAATGTACATGCGTGTGTGCTCGTATTTGTTGCTGTGTCTATGCTTATTTACATAGTGGGGACATTTTAGTTTCCATCCTTGAAAGTTTCCTTCCTTCTTATAATTTCTGTATCGATAATAATGATATTAATAAATACTAATAAAATCCAACCCACTTTATTGCCAAAGGTCAGCATTTCAATTGAATCATGCTTTTTAAAGAAATGACATATTTAAAAACAGTCTATTATCATTCCAGGCAACCAAAAGAAAAAAAAACTGTTCTGCAGTTGCACTTAGAAGAATTTTGGGGGGACTACATCTGAAAATAGTAAAAGACCTATTTATATCAAGTGGAAACTGAGGGTTGCTCACAGGTGGTGTTTTATTAGGAAATGAATTTGCTAATAAATGTAACGTTATGCCTGGTTTCATTACAGATGTTTTGCTTCTTTTTTCATTAGGATTAAAAAAAAATCTGGTGTAGATAGTTTTGCATTTTGGTACAATGTGTTATTAGTATCTTTTGGGAAGTAAATAATTCCATGCAAATGGAAGGATCAGTGACATATTAAGCATTTTCATCCTAGCTCAATAGGCTTTCAGAAGTTCAGTAAGAATGTGTAGAGTGTCATCACCGTAAAGGATCATTTGCCCTCCAAGGTGCTCTTGGCTGTGACCTAAAACTATCTGAGGCTCCAATTGCCTCCAAATTGGAAGCCTTTAGAAAAGTTGAACGAAACTGATATGAATAATGGGATTTGGCTTTAGCTTATTTTAGTGGCTAGCTTTGTCAACGAGCTGAAAAGTTATTGTTCACAGTTGTGACTGCGCTTGCTTTGTTTTATATCAGATGCAGTGAACATTGGGGGGTAATTAGCTTTATTTATTATAAGTGAATAGGAAGCTCAGGTCCCTCATGTGAGAACAAGAGAGAATGCTGGGAACTTACCATTCGTGTACTGGTTGCATCCGAGCAGCTACACAGAAACCACTGAGGCAGATCCTTTAAAGAATGGAAGGCCATTTAGCTGCTGTGTGCAAGCCATGCTAAGCATTTCTTTACTTGATATACATTGCAAATTTATTTCTTTGTCCGTTCTTATGGAAATAAGATAGTATTCAGTCTATGACTGTAACTGGTGTAATTCCCACCTCATTGGTAAAAAATGGAGACATCTTGGAAAGGCCTCACATTTCAAGGGTGCCAGCAGAGACTTTGACCTTCAGATTTATTCCATTGAAGAATAAGAACCAGAAAGCTTTGTATATTCTCTGCCAGTCCATTATCTAGTGGTTACTTTTTCTTTATGCTTTGGACTAACTCTTCCAATTTCTTGATCTCATTGGGATTAAAATTCCTTTTCCTTACCACACCTCTTTATCTGCCCCTGCCTCAACTTTAGTGTCCCCCTAAGCTGAATGAAGTGGCCTTCACTGAGCATCTGAAAAGAATAGTCAGTAATGGAAGTAGGACTTGGAGCCTCACATTCTTTGTGATGGAGAGGTCAGAGCTGCTAGGAGAGGATTTAATTAAGATTGTCATATTTCAATGATTTAAAAAGGTGTTTTGGGGAGGGGTGGCCGAGACCCTCCTCACATTCATAAAGCTGTCTCACCAGAAAGTGATGCATAGAAGTAACCCTGGAAGGTTTCACAGAGATGGAATGCAAGATAGAGGTTTTAATTTAATTTTTTATTTTATATTGGAGTATAGTTGATTTACAATGTTGTGTTAGTTTCAGGTGTACAGCAAAGTGATTCAGTTATACATATGCATATATGTATTCTTTTACAGATTCTTTTCCCTTATATTCCTATTACAGAATATTGAGTAGAGCTTGCTATACAGTAAGTCCTTGTTGATTATCTTTTTTTATATATAATAGTGTCTATATGTGGAGAAGGCAATGGCACCCCCCTTCAGTACTCTTGTCTGGAAAATCCCATGGACAGATGAACCTGGTAGACTGCAGTCCATGAGGTCAAGGAGAGTTGGACACGACTGAGCGACTTCACTTTCACTTTTCACTTTCATGCATTGGAGAAGGAAATGGCAACCCACTCCAGTGTTCTTGCCTGGAGAATCCCAAGGATGGGGGAGCCTGGTGGGCTGCCGTCTATGGGGTCGCACAGAGTCGGACATGATTGAAGTGACACAGCAGCAGTGTCTATATGGTAATACCAAGATCCTAAGTTTTCCTTACTCCCCTTTCCCCTTTGGTAACCATAAATGTTTTCAAAGTCTGTGAGTCTGTTTCTTTTTAGTGAAGTCAGACAGAAAGACAAATATCATATGATATCACTTAAATGCGAAATCTAAAAAGATGATACAAATTTACAAAGCAAGATAGATTTTGAACTTGACCTTGAATACTGGGTGGAATCACAATAGATAAAGAGGGATCTGGAGGGAAGAACAGTTCACATGTATGCAAATGAGTGATGGGTGGAGAGACTTGCAGGTTAAAAAAAAAGATAAGAACATGTGAGGTATATTCTGATGATAAACTGCTGTGTCTGCAACTGCGGGTTGGGACCAGAGTGAGACAGAGCTCAGAAAGCCAGAGTTGGTAATGTCTAGAGTGCCTGGGCGATGTGGCATCCAGACTATGATGCTGGACTTGAAGCCCCATTATCCCAGTGGCTTCATGGGGGCTGACCTAGGAACTCTCAGGCCAGTCACTGTCACCGACTTGAGCAGTAATTTCTGAGCTACTGTGTTCTCCATTCCATTACGTGAAAGCACATCACATTTCTTGTTCTGTGGGCATCGGTTTCCTCACATGCTTTCTGGAGGCTCTAAAGTCGGGCTGAAATGGTTGTTCTAAACCACTCTTCTCCCTTGTCCTCTGTTAGCCCATCTCCCTTCATTCTCTGTAGCCAAACTCAGGAAGAGAGGTCAACTTTGGCTTCCTAAAGATTATGTAAATACCTAACTCTCTTTTTTTTTCCTTCTCATTTCCTCAAGTCCTCTTCTTTAGCATATATATATATATATATTTCTTTTCTAAGGCTGTATGTAACTGACTCCACCATTAGCATCCCAGAACCAAATTAGCTATTTCAACATTCCATTTTTTTAAAATTAATTTCAATGATTTGGTTCAATGATCTTGGAGTTCTGTGCTTGTAAATCCCTTGCCACTTTAAACATTTTTTTCCTGTTGGAAAGATTGATTTATTCTTAATCTGAAAAAAACCTTTAATTTTTATACTATGCCAATTTAAATCATCACTAATAATGATAAAACATCATGATTTATTAGTGCTTTTATTAATTCTTTGTGAGCAAACTGGAAGTAAGTCTTATGTGGATGAATGTGTGGTGTATCACAAAGTATAGTTTGAATGAGGTTTGCTGAGTTGTGGTTCCTCTTCTAGCCTGGACTTGCTTGGTGAACTTGAGTGATTTTACCAGTGTAGGCCTCTTGTTATTGAAGGTGTTTAGGTTAGCTCATCTGTGAGGTTTCTTCTAGCCGTACATCTCTTAGGATATGCTTCTCCTTTATGGTTAAGGTGAAGGCCACCTTGTTTGTAAATTTCCTTCAGCCATTGCCTCCCTCCCGCCTACCCTCTAAGAGCATGTGCCTCAGAATGACATGGAGGGTGTGAGGCCTGCCTGCTTGCCGCTCACTACCATCCTTCAGAACACTTGGGAGATTTTTAAGACTATGCCAATACAGGCAAACAAGAATTGGATCTTCTTTTGGGGTTGGATGCCAATTCCTCCTGGATTATTAGTATATTTCAACTCATTTTTTTTTAAAGAAAAAACATAAAACAACTATAGGCTGCATTTCACTGGAAAACACCAAACTGTGAACTCAGGAAATAGCCTGCTCATACTTCTGTCACCACCCACTAACATAATGAAAGATGGAGAACTTCTATTTTCACATTACTTCTAGGAAAATATTTTGACAGATTCAGTATGCAGTAAAGTGATAAGCTTTTGTTCCGTGTGTTCCAAATCATCCTGTTATCACTGGATATATCGATTAGCTTAGTACATTCTGAGTCAGTCATAAAACAGACTGCTCACATTCTGTGTTCAAGAATAAGAAAAATTGACAGGTAGATAACCATATTGATTCATGCCAAATAGTGAATGTGAAGAGTTTTATAGAGGAGTTATAAAAGTCTTTATGGCTATTGTAAGTCTCGTAAGCATTTTTTAATTGACATGAAAGCAAATGATCTTTAATTATCTTTTTAAAAAGTGCTATGCTTTGGTTACTGAATAGAGTTTATAATATAGGTGACAATAACAAACATCTATTGCCTTTTATACTTAGAGTTTACAGTCGTTTTCATATAATTTTTTCTAGCTTTATTGAGGTATAGTTGACAGCTAACAATTGTACATGTTTACAGTGTACAGCTTGATGTTTTGATATACATAAACATTGTAAAATAACCTCTACAATAATGCTAATGAACATATCCATCACCTCACACAGCTACCATTTTGTGTGTGTGTGTGTGTGTGTGCGTGCACATGTGGTGAGAATACTTAAGATCTACCTTCTTAGCAAATTTCTTTTTTTTTTTTTTTGCTTTGATGATGTTAATATTTTATTTTTTTAAATTTTATTTTATTTTTAAACTTTACATAATTGTATTAGTTTTGCCAAATATCAAAATGAAAGTGTACAATATGGTATTATTAACTAGAGCCACCATGCTATATATTATCTCTAGAATTTATTCATCCAGCGTCACTGAAACTTTGTACCCCTTTACTAATATCTCCCCATTTCCCCAAACCCCAGCCATCCTACTTTGACTAGATTCTCACAGAGCCTGGGATTATCATCATTCTCTTTTTGCAAGGGCAGACATGTAGACTTAGAGAAACTAAGGGTTACTAACCTAAAATCACTCAGTCAGCAAATGGCAATGCTGGGACAATAACCCAGGTCACTAGTGCCATCTCCATGATGCTCTTTGGTGTCCAGTGTGCTACTTTATATGTATGGATTAATTTTCTAAAATTAGCTTCTCTAATGGCACATGAGGGGCAAGAGAATAATGAGCTGAATCCAGCTTAAGTTGAAATTCCCCTGATGGGTTCATATTTCAAAAGTCAGGGGCCAAACCTTCCAACAGAGCAATTTTCCCTATGGTAGTACAGGTTACACTCATGTGTTTTTGATTTACAAATATGGTGAGAAGTAGTGTTTTTGTAATATTCCTCAATGAGTAACATATGACACAGCTTGTTAGAGGACCTTTTCTTGGTTCATAAAGTTTTGTTTTTTGTCTATTTGGTAGGATAATTTTAGCAGAATGCTCAGACAACAGAGCTAAAATCTGGATTTCTGCAGCTGAAACAACTATATTCTAGATAAACATTAGATGTGAATGAGGGATCAATTAAAAGTGGGCATGTAAATAATTGTTATAGGAGGAACAAGATGTATCTCAAATGTTTGAGGCCCCCCTGAGTACAGTAATGGGAAAAACTTACAGATCATTGAATTCCAAGAGTAGTCAGCAAGGAACAGGAAGGCTCCCTTGCTTTTATCTACATGTTGAATAGGTAAGTCTCCCTGTACCTTAGCAAAAGAGGACAGGGAATCCATAGACTGCCTACTCAGAAAATCACTGAGAATCCATAAACTAAATAGTTGTGAAAGGTCTTTGAAATTTTTACCATATTCTGGAAATGGGAGATATATTGGGTTGGCCAAAAAGTTTATTCAGGATTTTCCAGAGGATGTTAGAAAAATGCAAATGAACTTTTTGGCCAACGCAGTATTAGTTTTCCATACGTGGTATAACAAAAGTATCATAAACTGGGCAGGTTAAAACACCAGAAGTTATCCTTTCACAGTTATGGAGGCTATAAATCCAAAAATATATTGGCAGGGTTGAGCACTCTCCAAAGGTTCTAGAACAGGATCCTTCCTAGCCTCTTCCAGTTTCTGGTGGCCCCAGGCATTCCTTGGCTTGTAGCCGCATCATTCCACTCTCCACCTTTGTCTCCACATGGCCTTCTTCTCTGTATGTCTCTCTGTGCCCTCTCCTTTTCTTATAAGGGCATCAGTAATCGACTGTAGGGCCCACTCTGTATCCAAGATGACTTCATGTCTAGATCCTTAACTAATTACATCTGCAAAGCCCATATTTCCAAATAGTGTTACAGTTTGAAGTTCTAGGTAGACATGAGTTGTAGGGGGCCATCAGTCAACCCACTATGAGAACTGTAATCCTTCACATTTCCCAGATTGGAGATGAAGGGGGGCCAGCAGAGTTCATTAGGAAAAACCTTAGCCAGTCCACAAGAGGGAGGTGGGCTTCCACACCTCACAACTAAAATCAGGTTTACTCCTCAAAGGTTCTGAGCCAGATTCTCTTTAAGCTCTTAAATTTGACTGTGGATAAACTGTTAAATCCAATTGTGGAGAAGTGACTTTTAAAAATCCTTTAGAATAGTAACTATAATGTTTCTTTCTAATTAAGTAATAGAGAAAAAATCATTTATCAATGCAGTTGCCTTGATTATGAACTTGAGCTTAGGTGGGCAATTTTTTTCCGTGAAGTAAATATTTTCAGTCATGTAGGCCATACAGTCTGAGGCAGATCCTCAACTGTGTCACTGTAGCATGAGAACGGCCATAGACAATACATCAGTGAAAGGGAAAGGCTATATGCCAATAAAATTTTATATGTGAATACCAAAAGTCAAATATCCTCTATTTCCATGTGTCACAAAATATCCTTTTGATTTCTTTCAACCATCTTGCAATGTAGAAACCATTCTCAGCCTGTGAGCCATACCAAAAAAAAAAAAAGAAAAAAAAACAGGTGGTTGGCTGCATGTGACTTGCAATTCAGTGTGCTGACTTGTGGCCTAGATCAAGACAAAGCTTCAGACAAAAAACATCGGCTTGCTCTACTTGTCATCAATAGGAAGATGGCTTTGAGTAGAGAGGTGAAGAAGGTCAGTTGTGCAACTTGCAGAATCCTAGAGTCAAGAGAGGTGTGTCAATAGTGGAGGTAGGACCTGTCAGTTGAAGACAGGCTCCCTCAGGCTTATAAGCAGATGGAGGAGAAGGCCTGATACTCAGGATTATAAATAGTCTTCACACCACAAATAACATCTCTGTTCAAGGGGATTCTCTTTCCTTATTGACTCATGGGAAGAAGGGCATTTGATCTTTTGCTTTCTTAGAATTGGCATAGCTCAGCTCCTAGGGCAGGGGACCATTTGTGTGCCCAGTCTGGGCTCAGAATCACAGGATACAGAGATGATCTCAGAGATAACCACTAAAAGGAAGCTGATCCTATCATTTTTTGGGGGGGAAAAGAACCTAGTGTAAACACAATTAGGATTCTGGAATCCCTTATGGATTGGGAGGATTAAAGTGTGTATTTGACTTGGATGTGGGGTGGGAGGGATTTCCAAGTTTCTAGGAATATCAAGTCCTCTCACACAGCCTGAGAATTTGGGTTAAATGGAATGAAAAGGCCGATGGTTTGTGGAAGCCTCTTAGGCTCTTTGTAACTGGCATGTGGGGTATTGTGTATGCATGTGTACATGTACCTGTGCCATTGTCTGTGTGTCTCTCTAGGGGAACCACAGAAAGCCAGTGGAATTCTGGGAGGAGAAGGCTAGAGAATGATGGCTTTCTTGGTACTTCATGAAGTTCTTGCCCAGCCTCCAAGGCAGTACAGTATCTAAGTTTTGAGGTGACTTCGAATGAAGAAATAATAGAGGAAAGGATCTATTCTGTTGAGGTTTCAAAGGTGAAATGAGGTTGAGCTAAAACTTCAAGCTAAGATGCATGGGGGAAAAAAAAAAAGATATCGTATCTTAGCCAAATGAATGAATCTGATAGCCCACTGCTTAAAGACGGTATCATTGAAGAATGTTACAGTTGTGTTGCAATTTCATTAACTAGGTTGTCAAAGGGAGAAGTAGCTGCCATCTTGCAGTTTTAGGCATCATTATTCATATAGGCTACAGTGGGACTGATGACTTCTGAAACTGGTTAAGGAGATGACCCTGGCTTTATGGCAGGCCTTCCTCTGCCTGTCGTCATCTCCTGTTCATTCAGGTCTTGATGCAAACTTACTGGGGGAGCCAGCTTCCCAAGGGACATCCAGATATGCCCTCCTAGACACCTGCTGGAAATGAAGACCAGGTTGCTCCTCTGAGTGGAGTCTTGTCACATGGTCTCTCCTTTGTATTGAGACACGGAAACAATCTCTCTGCGGCTCTATGATACGTATTTGAACAAATGTGGCCTCAGGATCCTTGGGAAAATGGGAAGATGTAATACCCCTTCCCAGGCAAGATTGATGGGTAAAAAGGACTCATATGAGAGAGCTAAGTCTGAATCCACAATCCACCTAAAATAAGTCTCAAAGAAAATAGTTTTTTTGGATATACAAGTCCAAAACCTGGCCCAAGGACAAGCATATAAACAACAGTGTAATATTTCAAGTTGTTTATATTCAGCCTGATGTTATGAATTGGGATGATTTAAATCTGAAAATATTATTATATCTATTGTTGGAAAGACCCATTAGAAGAGAATGCCTGTAAGACCTCATATCTTCTTTGATTGATTGATTGGATTTATTTATTGTGTTCCTCCCACTGTGCTAAAAGCTGGAAGACTGAAATGCTGAAGGCATATTGCTTGATCTTAAGTAGCTTAAGTCAGGGAATATGGACACAAAAGCAGAAAAATCACAGTGAAATATAATATTAATAGATGATTGTTCAGTATTCTGTGGGAGTGGAGAGAGCGACTAAGGGTGTGTGAAATGTTCAGGAAAGCTTCTTAAAGGAGGAAGTAACTTGCAGTGTGATTAGAAGTTCTCTTGGTGAAGAAGTGGCTGTACAGGCATTTCCTACCATGTAAGCCCACATCAAGTTATAGGTGGGCCCATTGACTCCTGGGATTCATGAGACACAAAACAATCAGCTGTGTTTGGGGAGTTAGGAGGGGATATTGCTTGGGAAGATCAGGATCTTCATGTCAGCTCTAGGTGAGGAGGAGACTTTGAATGCTACAAGTACAGCAAATGTTTTAGAAAAGTCACTCTGGTGGGGGAATTGGCTGGGGAATGGGGGAAAGGGGTGGTCAGTGTGATAGGGCTTGCAAGGTTTGAGGCAGAAAGACCCTGAGCAGGCTGTTGAAATATTCCAGGCCAGATATTCTAGCAGTTTGAATTAGAGCCAATTTTGAGATAGATTTTCTTTTAATGTGAACCATTTTTAAAGTCTTTGTTGAATTTGCTGCAATATTGTTTCTGTTTTATGTTTTGTTTCTTTAACCATGAGGCAAGTGGGCAAGGCATGTGGGATCTTAGCTCCCCAACCAGGAATCAAACTTGTACCCCTGAACTGAAAGGTGGATTCTTAACCACTGGACCACCAGGGAAGCCCTGAGATAGATTTTAAAGGTTGATTTGATGAGATTTGATGCCTAATTCAGTTTCAGTTCAGTCGCTCAATCGTGTCTGACTATTTGCAACCCCATGGAATGCAGCATGCCAAGCTTCCCTGTCCATCACCAACTCCCAGAGCTTGCTCAGACTCATGTCTGTTGAGTCGGTGATGCTATCCAACTGTCTCATCCTCTGTCATCCCCTTCTCCTCCTGCCTTCAATCTTTCCCAGCATCAGGGTCTTTTCCAATGAGTTTGTTCTTCCCATCAGGTGGCCAAAGGATTGGACTCTCAGCTTCAGAATCAGTCCTTCCAATGAAATTCAGGACTGATTTCCTTTAGGATTGACTGGTTGGATCTCCTTGCAGTCCAAGGGAATCTCAAGCATCTTCTCCAACACCACATTTGAAAAGCATCAATTTTTCGGTGCTCAGCGTTCTTTATGGTCCAACTCTTACATCCCTTTGTGGCTACTGAAAAAGCCATAGCTTTGACTAGATGGACCTTTGTTGGCAAAGTATTGTCTCTGCTTTTTAATCTGCTATCTAGGCTGCTCATAGCTTTTCTTCCAAGGAGCAAGCGTCTTTTAATTTCATGGTTGCGGTCACCATCTGCAGTGATTTTGGAGCCCAGGAAAATAAAGTCCCTCACTGTTTCCATTGTTTCCCCATCTATTTGCCATGAAGTGATGGGACCGGATGCCATGATCTTAGTTTTTTTGAATTTTGAGTTTTAAGCTAGCCTTTTCTCTCTCCTCTTTCACTTTCATCAAGAGGCTCTTTAGTTCCTCTTTGCTTTCTGCCATAAGGGTGGCAGAAATCTGCATATCTGAGGTTATTGATATTTCTCCCAGCAATCTTGATTCCAGCTTGTGCTTCATCCAGCCCAGAATTTTGCATGGTGTACTCTGCATATAAGTTAAATAAGCAGGGTAACAATATACAGCCCTGACATACTCCTTTCCCAATTTGGAACCAGTCTGTTGTTCCATGTCTGGTTCTAACTGTTGCTTCTAGACCTTCATACAGATTTATCAGGAGGCAGGTAAGGTGGTCCGATGTTCCCATCTCTTGAAGAATTTTACAGTTTGTTGTGATCCACACAGTCAAAGGCTTTAGAATAGTCAATGAAGCAGATTTGGTGAGATGAGAGTTGATTTGATGAGATTTGGTGACTAATTAGATGGGCCATTGAGAGGAAGCCCACTGAGAGGATCTAAAATGACTCAGGTTTCAGGCTAGGGCAACCAATGGCTGGTAAGCACCATTATCTAAGATTCTTTTCTTTGACACACAAATCTTCACAAAGCAGAAAAGCTTCTTCCTTTATCTCTTTTATCGTCATGCTGTCATGATATTATAGGCTTTGAATGTCATGATATTTGATTAATGTTTGCACAGTGCTGTTTGTTCAAAGCTTTGTATGAAAAAATCATGATTATTTTCTTATGCTCCAATGAAGGATTTCCTATAAATGGCCTTTTTTGATTCACCACTTAAAATTAATAACTCATAAAGATTTTATTAGTACTTTAGAAAGCATAGGAAAATATGCTGAATGCTTTCTTAGAAATCGCAGAAAATAAGTGAATTTTCCTATAAGTTATTGAGTATATTAAATATTAAATTATGTTTTGTATTTTGTAATTTTTGGAAGTCAGATGAGCACATTACCAGTTGCATTTCTCTTGTAGTGATAGCTGTGGGCTTTGCTATGATCTTTCCTGAGGTTTTTTTTTTTTTTCCCCTTTGGACTCAAGCTGTGTACACAGGGCATCTGCTTCAAATAGAGAGTTGGGGTTAACTTACAACTCTACATCATCCTCCCCAACCCCCCACTCTAAGAAATAATCTTTAGTGATAAAACATATCTTTTGTTTTTGGCAGACTTGAGAGTGAAAGTGTTAGTCACTCAGTTGTGTCCAGCTCTTTGTGACTCCATGGACTGTAGCCCACTGGGCTCCTCTGTCCATGGAATTCTCCAGGTAAGAATAGTGGAGTGGGTAGCCATTCCCTTCTCCAGAGGATCTTCCCAACTCAGGTATCAAACCTGGGTCTCCTGCACTGCAGGCAAATTCATTACCATCTGAGGCACCAGCAAGCCCTGGTAGACTTGGTGTAGGATTATTACAACTGACCATCTGTATAAATTTTACCTGGAAAATTGTTCAGCTCAACTTCCTTGCCTTTGTTTGCTGGACATGTAGATTGCCATTCAGTTAAGGTCATGAATTTCTGGAGTGGAGGCAGAAGAAAGGACTAGAATTGAGTTTACAACATTTTTGCAGTTCATAGTTACTGGGATTAAAATTGTGTTTTTCAATTATTGCAGAATTAATCATAATATATTTACCTTATTTTGCTTATCTACTCCTTTTCTCAACTGTTTGAAATTATCTCTGTAACTTCTTGATACTTTCCTGTTCAGAAAATATTCTAAACAGGGAGAGGTTGGGAGCTAAGAGCCTCACATTTTGCAGTGAAGAACATGGAAAGCAGGTGTGAGAGGTCTCAGAGAAGACCACACCATGACTACTTACAGAGCTGAGCCTTGAACTCTAGACTTGTAACTCAGTACATTAAGTTCAAAGAACAAAGCCATCAGCATCTTAAAGAACAATGGTGCAATTTATAGAATTACAGACTCTTGATGCTGGAAGGAGTCTGCAAAGCCAACAATGTCAACTGGCTTAATAGAATTGCATTAGTTGGCTCTTCAGTTCAGTTCAGTTCAGTTGCTCAGTCGTGTCCGACTTTTTGTGACCCCATGAACTGCAGCATGCCAGGTCTGCCTGTCCATCACCAACTCCTGGAATTTACTCAGTCTCGTGTCCATTGAGTCGGTGATGCCATCCAACCATCTCATCCTCTGTCATCCCGTTCTCCTGCCTTCAATCCACATAAATATGTTCATTCCTCATACCTTCAGTCTTTCCCAGCATCAGGGTCTTTTCAAATGAGTCAGCTCTTAGGCTGCACATTTCTCACCCAGGAATGGGAAAGTCCTTAAAAGCCACAGATGATAACTTCATGTGAGAGCACGTGCATCAAAAATAATCAAGTGCAAAGTGGCACTTGGCCACTTTCCACAACTCAAAGTTATGGATAAAAGTCCTTAGTTGGGACACTCCAGCAAATATATTAGTCATAGGAAAAAAAAACAACATCTTGCTTCTTCTGTATTTTGACTTATGAAAGAAGCAGCATGCCCACCACATAAATATGTTCATTTCACCTTCTGGGAAGAAAAGAAATGAAATTGCAGCTGCAGTGTGTTATTGAATCTTCCTGAAATTAGCCTTTAGAGTTTGGGAAGATTGAAAGATTGAATGCCAGTGCTTTCTACACAGGCAAAACCACAATAAAAAGGCATTTTCTACATTTTATTATTACTGTTTCAACTCTTAAGTAGAATTAATGCAAATTGCTGTTAAAAATCACCACGTGTTATATAGCAATGCTTTATCATGTTAAAATACATATTGAGTTGGAGATAAATTATGAACAAACATAATAATAGATTTAGTTTGTGGATTTTAATTGCTACATCATTCCTTATGTGATTTACATAGGTAGACATAAATATATTTCTCTCCAAACCATATAACAATATACACATAAAAGCCATATAATAAAACAAGCCAAAATTACATTTAATCACTGCTGAGCAAAGATGACTGTTAATTTTTTAATGGTAATCTTGTAGTAAAGTCAAATGGTATAGGGAAAAAAAAGCTTTACCAAGAGAAGTTTTTAAAAAATTGCATCTTCATAAATCAAGAGGAGATAGCACTTCAAGCTCAGAATAACAGTGTTGTGCTTCCTGTTTTGAATAAACCATTAGGCATTTTTGTCTTTGCATTTTATATTTAACCTGTACAGCATTATTTATTGCAATAATTAGTGTTAACTTTCTTGGCAGTAGGCAATATAATTACCTTTAAAATTTAAATGGGATAAAAAAAGCCTTGAGAACATGGTTTAAAAAAACTCTTAATATGTATTTTCAGTCTCTTCTTTAATTATTCATTTGTGTAGTATTTGAAAAAGAAGACTCTTGAGAAATGGAAGGGCCCTGACAGAATATTGTCCCAGATGAACGGCCTCAGTTTTTCTGTTGGTTGGGTAACATCCTGGACAGCTAAGATGTTAGTGATGCCAAGTGGAAGTTCCACGACCCGCTCACCTTGCCAAACTAAACCCATTTCCATTAGAACAGTCCACACTGCTTTTTCTTATTCTGATTCCTCTTAAAATAAGTTTCCATTACCCCTGCTCTCCTCCCTTCCTAGGTATGTAAAATCCCAAGGTTGTAGGTCACAGAATTATCAGCTTTGACACCTCCATCCCCAAGGCAAGGAGGCAGTAACTTCAGCTTATTTGAAGATTCTCAGTGCCATTTATGTGACTCCAGATTTCAAATATAAATATGAAGGTCATTACTTTATTAACTCTATAAATTAATTAGAAAATGTTTTTTAAGTTTAATAAATCCCATAATCCTGAACAAGCACACTAGTTTCAGAGCAAATCAATGTTTCTAAAGATGGAAGGAATAAAATGAGCCCGTTCTGAACTATTAGGAAGAACAAAAGCAATCTCAAGGTAAGATGGATAGTTATTCATTCATTTATTATGTATCAGGCACATCGACATGCATAATGTAATTTCAGTCTTTATCAGGTATCTGAAGGTGTTAGAAGAAGAGATGACTGGATTTTTTGCCAATTCCAGTCAGAGTTCTTGGCAAAGAGTAGGTGCTCATTAAACATGTGTTGAATAAGTTAACTAGGCCTCTGAAGAATGGATGAGTCCATAGTATATTTGAGGCAATTAGACAGTAGTCAGAAGAACATGTATATTCAGTTGTGTGATAACAAGGTACAGATATCAAGGCATTTTGCATGCAGGCCTTTCTTGAAGATGAAGGCCCTGAGACTGGCCAACAACGCAGGCTAGGATTTGAAGAGGTGAGGTTTCTGGATGAGGGGAATTGGATGACCCAATAGCAAGAAGAGAAGTAAGAACAGTTTTGATAACAAACCAGTCACAAAATCAGCCTCGTTTGACCTTTGTCAAGGAATACTTATGTATAGAGGACTGTTCTGGGGCTTTGAGGGAGACGAAGTTAAGCAAGATTGTGCCCTACATTCCAGAAATTTACTTCTAGCAAGGCAGCTGAGATTCATATTCAAGTAACAAAGCAAGGTAAAATGTCAGGGAATGTGCAGAGTGCTATGGGAGGCCAGAGGAAGTAGAGGTGCAGGCTGGTCTAGAGAAGTATTGCCATGCGCACCAGGTCCTATGGAGCATTAGGGTGAAGTCACCATAGCTCACTGTTTTGTGTGGTCTTAGGCATGAGGTTGCAAAGAGTCAGGCCTGACAGAGCGACTAAACAACAACAGCAAGACCATTTTGAGAAGCTGATGAAATATGTAGCTACCCCATCCAGCAAAATGGGCAAAAGGATATACCCAGTTTTGTATACCATTGGTTAGTCTTTCGGAAAACAATCTGTGGACCCTTCAAGGAATCCATGTGCACAAAATGAAGACCTTTGGTATAATGGAGGAAAATGGTGGAGGGTAGAGCCATATTTGAACAGCAGCTCCATCGCCTCTAGTTTTGTGACTGGGGCAGGTTTCTCAAGCTCTCAGAGTGTCAGTTTCCTCATCTATAAAGCAAGGACAGTGACCCCTACTTCATGGTACTGAGGCATCACATGAGATCACTGAAGTCACATGGGTCCATGGCTAGGTGCCAGGCACATGCCGCTTCTCACAATGCTGAGAGCAGTGGCTTGGGGCTTACTTAGGGTATTTTCTTGAGAGCTCTTTCTCCTCTTTCTAGTCCCACCAGTCAACAAACTACTGGTGCTTTAAAAGAATCCCCAATATTTAAAAGAGAATGAGTGTATGGGGAAAAATTAACAAACATAATCCCACACTGAATTCCTAACATAAGCAAATTCTAAAATGAGCCTTCTATTTGGATGTTGATCGTCATGTGCTCCATGGGGTTTTGGGGTCTGTCTCCCCCTCTACTGAGGGCTCTGTGCTTTCATACCTCTCACAGATACCCATGATCATCATCTGTGTTTGGCATGTTTTTGTTTTGATGTACTGATGGATACCTCAAGATTTAGGTAGGAGCACCCATACTCACACACACAAACCCAGATGTATACACATATACACACAAAAGCCTGTGTAACAACAGAACAGAAGCAGCAGGTGACAAATACATACTGTAGTTGATGTACAAACTTATTCTGTAGCTTTACAAACATGATATTTAGTGAAGGAATAAAAGGAGGGTGGCGATGGGTGGTTGGGTTTAAAATCAAAAGTTACTCAGCTGGTCATCGTACAGGTGACTCAGGTTGGCTTTGTGTATGGTGAATGTTTTGATTGCAGGGCTTAAACGTATGTAATCCTAATTTTAAGAAAACTGGTGGAATAAATACTCATTACACAAACAAAAGACCTTCCATTCAGCTTTTCATTGCTTTGCACTTATTTTGTCCAAAATAAAACGAGTAATTATTCGAAAAGACTTAGCACACACACACCATGTGGGCTAAGCTTGTTCCTGACATCTACAATCCTTTGAATGGAAGTGGCAACGGCCCCCTGCCACCGTGGGCCACAGCCAAGAGTCATGTGAATGAGTTTCTCAGATTACCTGAGCAAGAAAGGGCTGCTGGACCAGTCCGCTCCTGAGAAAGATGCAAAATGCAGGCACTAGAGAAGAGCAATGAGGTCTTGTCCAAGACTAGACACCAAGTAGGTATTTCATACCTGTACATTGGTGACTGGGTGCATGCGTGAACAGGTGGGTGGATGGATAGATGGATGGATGGATGGATGGATGGAAGATGGTAGGCGTTTCAAGCAAGGATACTGATATAGCAAGATTGAAATCTTCATTATAGATCAAGGCATGCTTATTCACTTCCATGAAAAAGGAAATGCTTTTTCAAAACAAAATTTTTGTGATTTGGTTTACAATAGTTAACTCTGTACTTTTGAATCAAAAATTTATATTAAATGATCCTTACCTGTATTATTTCAGAGAGTTTTTTGGCTGGTGATTTGGATAGGCCATAATTCCTAAACCTCAGGTCTTTGGTAAACTGTCTTGAAAAATATCTGCTCAGGAAATAGCAGATATTATTATTTCCATTTTTGTTATTATTATTAGAAGGACAATAGTTCTGGAGGGACGGGAATGACGGTGAATATGCGTCTTGCCACACCAAACCCTTGCTGGAGGCGAACTGAGTGGAGCGATCAGAAGAGAACTTGACCATCCATCATCCAGCTGATCTAAGTTGAGGTTTGGGGTCTTCTGATATTGGTCATACATACCAAATCCCTTCTCTGAGCTGAATATTTCTCACCTCTATCAGAGGGAGAAGGAATCCCAGCTCTAATTTTCTTAAAAGGCTGTATGAAAATATACTGAGGTCATGGATGTTCAAGCTCTATTTAAACTGTAAAGTGAATTGTGCATGCAAGGCTAGAGCTTCCCAGACCCTTTTATCTGTCCAAGAAGAGTGCCATGTGTGTTCTTAATCACTGTGGTGTTATTAGCAGGACCATATCAGTCTAACGAAATGGATTGACATTTGAGGTTAAAATGCCATGTATTGAACTCTAACTTGGGGTGTTTATGAACTCCGAGTTGCCCATGTGGAATTACCTTTTTCCATTTTACTTTTTTTTTTTTGTGGATAGGGGGCAGGGTCTGAAGTGGCACTGAATGACTGCTATGTTAATTTTGCTCATGCCAGTGTTAGGTAGGAGATGTCTTTTAAGCATAGAGTTTGTATCCAGGGCCTGTTTCTCCCATCTGCATTGTTAAGTTGTAACTGCAGTTCTTGTTTGGAAGGTTTCCAAACCTGGCTGACCTTCATTCCACTCAGCCTTCATCTTGAGAAAACACCGGCCCCACATGCTTTGCTTATCCCTTGTCAACGTTTAGCCTTGAGCCCTTCCAAGGGTGAGAGACTTTCAGTTGGCTTGTTGCCTCTCAGAAGACCACTTTTCTGGCATCACTGACTTGTGCTGGCTGTTGAGATTTGGGGAACTATTTAAAGCATTTCTCTTTACGAGGCAACTTGTCCAAGAGAAACTTGCTTTCTGTTGACTTTTCATCATTAAAATGAATTTGTGCCTGACATACATTACTTCCACCCATACCTAGCTGCCCAGAAGTTACCCTGTGTGTAAGCCTGTGCAAATATTTTAAATGAAGATAGACTGATGTACAAGCTAGATCTGAAAAGCATTTAAAAATGTAAAAGCATCATCATTGAGAGGACATGATGGAGGCTATCTTTTTAAAAAGTAGAATCATTATTTTTATAAAATAATGAATGACTAGAATTACCCTTTACTAATCAGAAGGCTTTTGAATTGGTTAAAGTCAGCCCTTAGAATTACAGCTTCTTTGAATTTAGCCATGTCTAATAGTTTTGATTTTGAAGGAAGCTTTTGGTTGACCTTTAAATTTGTACGTGTGGCTTCGAATACAGAATGTTTTTGCAATGTTACATGGGAGCCCCAACAGCATTTGTGAGAAATGGAATACATTTCTGCAAAACAGTTTTACAAGGTGAGATAGCAAGTCTGACTGATTAAAGGGATCACCTGTAAGCACACTGTTAATGAGCCCGAGTCCCAATTTCCTAACCTGGGCCCTCTATTCAGAGCACAAATTCCTGTAACCACTCAAAACAGCGGCAAGGCACTTAGAACAAATCTATGCCTGGCCACCTACACACCTATTTGATTTTCAAAATGTCAGAGTGGTGCTCCTAAGTTTGAAAGTGTCCCTCAGTCAGCAAGTATCAATTTCCAGAGTGAGCACCCCAGTAGCTAAATTGGGAAATGCAATTGTAATTATTTGGTAAAGTAGAAATCAGGTCATTGCAGCTGCACTTTGTTGTACAATACACTCAAAAGGGAAATGTCTTCATTTTGACTAACCTTGCCCTCTTTTAACCTTGAGTTTGTTAGAACCTGTTTTTCCATAGGCATTATCTATATTATACATGTTTAGAAACCAAAGCAGTTTTTAACTCCAGCGGCTAAGTGGAAGTAAATGTGTACTTGAAAAAAAAAAAAAAATAAGCTTTTCCGATTCAAGTAGCGTAAATTAGAAGAGGATTCCAGGTTAGACATTTCTGTCTAAAGGCACTTCTGGAGGTGCTTAAGTTCAAATGAAATGTGTTAAAACCCAAATTAAAGTCCAAACCAATGCAAGCCAATTGACTCTGAACCACAATACTGAGCAGTGTGGAGTGATCTGTTAGGTCATGGTGAACTCAGATCCCGGTGCTGACTCCAGCCAGGAGAGTGGGTGAAGGAGGTGGAAGGGTTGTGACCAGTGGCTAAAAGGAATTTAATAATTACCTTCATGCACTAGTTACTTCCTGAGTTATTTAAACAAAACTAGGAATGTTCTCAACCTAGTGAGTTATGCCTATTTCATGGCAGGACCTAGCGGAGTATGCCAAAGGGTCATGTAGACTATTTGATAGCAATGTTAAGGTTTCATTCCTGATTAGCACAAATTACTTCAAGTGATGACTTAATTTTGCGATGAGTTTGATTTTTTAAACATTGGATAAGGTATTCAGAATGATAAATACCTAAATGAAATCCCCAAACTCTCGAATTGAAGGATAAAATACCATTGAACACATGGCTATTTTTTTTTATAATGAATAACAACAATTCTGGTGAACTGCCAATATAAATGTGAGCCATTTCCGAGTTCACGTTCACGTGTGTGTAAGGATTTTGGAATTTAATGCTCAAAACTGCCAAATATCTTTCATATAGTTCATAGCTCCCTCCTAGATTCCTACCAGAATATGACTATCTTTCATTTTTAAATTGCAGTTCTATTTAACAATTTTGTAAACTTTTGGAACTTTAATATAGAATGTGTCCTGGTAAGAAAATCTATTCTCTCACCCTCCACTCCTCTCTTTTTCCCACCCTCCCCCACACTCACACATAGGTATGTATTTCCATTTGTTTCTTTGAAGCCCAAAAGCCTATGCTTTTTTGTTTTTTGTTTTTTTTTTTCAATTTCAGAGACTGCTGACAAAGAATTAAGTAGAATATTGGTGGTAGAAATGTTCAAATCTATGATTTTTAGCAAAAATTGAAATGATTCTGTGATAACTAATAAAAATGATAATGAAATGGTAAGTTTCTGTGATGGTTTGCATCCTAACCAACTCCTAACAATTTCATATATATCTGAAGCTGAAATTATGGAATGAGGTGAAGTCATTGATCTCATTTTCCAGGTGATGGATAATAGACTTGGATAGAGAAATGCTGTGCAGTTTACATCAGCGGTGGGCCTTTCTCTTTGCTGTCCATATGGAATCAGGGAATCCTGTCACATGCAGGAACTGAGCACCCCATTCTGTGCTAAATATTGAGTGCATAGAACCATATGAGTTCTTGTTCTCAGTGGGACACTTTTCAAAGCAAAAGGGGACGTGAACCAGTCCAACAGGCACTTGACCTCAGCTGAAGGACATTCAGACAAGTGATTTAGCATCTCTGAACCTCACTTTCTCCAGCTGTGGGTGAGAATAACATCTGGTATGTGGACCATACCCAACCATGCCCCGTGCAGAGTATCACCTCCAAAAAAGAGTACATTTTATTCTCTTCCTTGGAAGAATTCCCATGCCTGGAATCCTGTACAGTTTTGTCCCTTGCTTGATGACACTTAGTGAATGCTCCTTCTGTTGGGATACTTTGGGTTTCTTCGTGTTTTCTTCTAAGGCTGCATGGGTCATAATTCATGGGAGAGCTGGGTCTATGCCTTATTTATCTTTGCATTTACTATCAAACCATTGGTTAAATAATTTATTAGGTAGCTACAGGTTACCCACTCCAGTGTTCTTGCCTGTAGAATCCCATGGACAGAGGAGCCTGGTAGGCTGCTGTCTATGGGGTTGCACAGAGTCGGACACGACTGAAGCGACTTAGCAGCAGCAGCAGCAGCAGCTACAGATTGAACACCTTCCTTTAATGAGCAAAAATGTTTTAGAAACAAGATAGGTATAGATACATAGGCAGGTAAAATCTTTATTTTTATGCATGCCTGCATCGAAGGAATATACAAAGACCTGGGGGCTTAAAAAGTTGATGTGATCTCTAAAGACACTTTAGTCTAATGCTCAAGCAGTCACTTATGACGAGGGCAATTTTCCTGATTTCATTCAGATTTAGGAATCATCAGTTTTGTTTTCATAAAACATTCATTGGCATTTTCATTGGAACAGAGAGATAGTAAATAACTAACCACCTCTATATCACAGGGTTGCCATTTCTTTAAAAAAAAAAAAATATTAGGTTTCAGTTTCAACTCTTTAAAAAATATCTTGCCAACAGCTTGTTTTAAAACCTGTAATTTTGTCCATTTTGGGATGGGTTTGAACTTTTTAGACATTTAAAAATTACTTAACAGAGATGACAGAAATTGAAAGTTTTCTCACAGTGGTGGTCTTGTTTCTTTATTTTTAATTAAAGTCAAATTAGATGCACATCAATGTGTTGATTTGGGAGCAGCAGAAAATTTAGTAGTGCCTTTCATAGTAGAAAAAATAATGTTAAAAAGGGTATCTTCAAATGTCATTTAGTTGATGAGATTTCGAGTTTTCTACATATTTAGTTTGCTCCTTAAGATGATATTGGTACTTAGGTAAGAGCTCATTATCAAGAGACTTTGATTTCCCTTCTACTTGTTCCTGCTGTGAAAGCAGAGGCTTGTGTCTCTAACTTCCTGGTCTCTTTCTATACAGGGTTTTCCCTTCGTGACACAGTTCACGATGTAGGGAGGTGTGCCAACGGGTTTCATAGACATTGATGTTGAAACACTGAAAGTTTTAAAGAAAACCAGCAGGGTGATGGATTCAGACTTAATGTAGGGTAAATCTCGTGACCTTCTGCCTTTCTCCTCCTCCCCCCCACCTGCCTCCCTGTCCTCTGTAGAATACCTGCTACATGCTAGACATCAGATATGCATATGCAGCTGCCGTGGAGACATCTGGACTCAGATGTTCTCACAGGCACCCCCAACACAACACAGCCAGCACTGAACAGTTGATGGCACCACTGTCAATTCCAGAAACTGGCAGTATCCCTCCAGCTCCCTCCTGCTGTCTCATCTACCGTCAAGTCCTCCCTCCCTCGTTCACTTGGCAACTATTGGCCCTCACCTTACACCAGCTGAGCATTGTGTCTCACCTGGTTTCTGCACCTGGTTTTCTGGCCTCTGGTCCCGCCCGTCCCCACCGTACCTTCTTCACCTGACAACCAGGCTGAGCTTTTAGTCCCTTCCAGTGCCTAAGGACATAGATGAATGTCTGGAAATGCCTTGACCTGACCTGCAATGACTGGCTTCTTCTCTCAGCACTTCCTCATCCACTGCCTTCTGCCCTCACTCTACACTTCACCCTCACTCGGAAGACTTCCCAAGTCAGGCACTCCTCTCCTCCACCACATTCTATTTTGATTGCCTCTTTATATATGTTTCTTTTCCAATAGCCCGGAAACTCCTTGAAAGCAGAGAGCATAGATCAGGTGGCTGATCACTGTATACCCAGCACATTGCACAGCACCTAGCACTTCAGCGGGGCCCAGTCAATGCTGGCCACTGTGTTTTTGCTATATTAGTCTACTTCGGCTGTCAGGACGAAGTACCACAGACCAGAGGGCTTAAACCACAGACATCTATTTTCTCCCAAAATCAGGGCTAGAAATCCAAGATCAAGGGGTAGGCAGGGTTGGTTTTTTTCTGGACCTTCTCCCTGTGTCTTCACATGGTCTCCCATCGTGGGTCTTTGTTTCCTAATCTCCTCTTATAAGGACACTGCTTATATTGGATGAAGGCTTGCCGTTGACCTCATTTTAACTTAATCATGTCTTTAAAGACCCTGTGTCCAAACACAGTCACATTCTCTGGTCCTGGAGATTAGGGCTTCCTCATATAATTTTGATCAGGCACAGTTCAATTCGCACTTGCCTTTCTGATACAGGCAGTCTGGCAGACAATTGTCCTGCCTAAGGCTTGTTTTCGTATGTATGGGAGTGAGATTCTCACAGTGGGCTCCTGGGGTGTTGGGGAGGCCCCAGGTTTTAAGTGCATGTGTGCTCTGCAAGACCACTGCCAGGCAGCGAATCTCCCTTTTTCTAGTCCAGCTGAGTTGGCTCGAGCAGCGATGCCGCTAGGTTGTTGTGGACACCAGAGGTGGACCACGGATGTCCCTTAGTGATGTCAGTGATACTGCCGGTTGCAGAGGGCTGTGCCCTTACCCTCAGTACCCAAAGCTATTTTACCTGTTTCATATGTGCCTATTAACAGAATGCCATCTTTACATGATCAAATCTTATCATTTACTCTTTGCAAGAATATTTGGAAAACTTTATCCTTAACTCCTCTGAGTTGGCTTGCTGCTGTAGAGCACACTTGGATACTCAGAAAAGAGGTGGCTGACCTTGGAACATTTGTCACCTTATAGATGCATGGGATCTATTGGTTATTTGTTCATTGGGAAACATTATCAATAACCCATTGTCTCTCTGGTGTGTTTGATTGAATGGCATTGTGTGCAGTCTCTAAAGGATTCTTGGTGTGCATAAAATTCCAGATACACCTGCAGATGAGATATGAAATTAAAATGTTACTGGAAGACTCAGCCTTTCTCAACCAGGCCTGGCAGCTAATCCAATGGAAGGGCTGTTTGAATCAATGGGCCCCTGATGTCATGTGACCCAGATGGCAGAAGAAAAACTGCCTAGGATCATAGCTCTTCCAGAGGAAAGGGGGTGGTTGCCTGCACTGACTGCCATTTGCAGAGAAGGATTGTCAGCAAGAGGGGACCTGGTAAATGCAGCTGTAGTCATCAAATAATTGGGAAAGAGGATGGTTCAGATAAGTTTTTATTCAGTACCCTGGGTAAAAACTTTTGGTTTCTCACTGGACCTATTCTTAAAATCAGTTCTTTAGCCATTTGGACTGTTGACTCCTTGAACCACATGGAATAAAGGAAGGATCCATAGGAAAGCCATCTAGTCCAAACCTCTCACTTAGGCATTTGAGTAAAATGAGGCCCAAAGAGCATCAGGGAATTCCTTGCAGCAATGTGTTGCACCAATAAAAACGTCAGGGAACAGGATTTAGGTGTCATGACCCTCAGTTCAGCCATCTTTCTTCATCATGTCAGAGTGTTTGGAACTCTGCCAGCCCTCACTTGAGGGAGGGTGGCTGAGCATCTCAGCTGAGAGGCAGTAGAGCATGGTGGATAAGAGCATTCACTCAAGAACCAAGCTACCTGAGTTTGAATCCCATATTAGCTGTATGACCTTCAACAATGTACTTCATGTCTGTATTAGTTTGCTAGGCTGCAGACTGGGTGACTTAACAAGCAGTAATTTATTTCCTTATGGTTCTAGAGGCTAGAAGTCCAAGATCAAGGTGTTGGCAGAGTTGGTTTCTTCTGAAGGCCCCTCGACTTGTAGATGGCAGTTTTGGTCTCAGGTTTTCATGTGGTTCTCCTCTATGTGCCTGTGTCCTAATCTCTTCTTATAAAGATACCAGTCCTGTTGGATTAGGGCCCATCACAATGACCTTATTTAACCTTAATTACTTCTTTAAAGACCATGTTTGCAAATATAATCACATTTTGAGATGCTGGAGGTTAGGATACCAACATAAGAATTTTGCAGGACTCTGTTCAGTTCAGTTCAGTCACTCAGTCGTGTCCGACTCTTTGCGACCCCATGAACCACAGCACGCCAGGCCTCCCTGTCCATCACCAACTCCCAGAGTCCACCCAAACCCGTGTCCATCGAGTCGGTGATGCCATCCAACCATCTCATCTTCTGTCATCCCCTTCTCCTCCTGCCTTCAATTTTTCCCAGCATCAGGGTCTTTTCAAATGAGTCAGCTTTTCTCATCAGGTGGCCAAAGTACTGGAGTTTCAGCTTCAACATCAGTCTCTCCAATGAACACCCAGGACTGATCTCCTTTAGGATGGACTGGATGGATCTCCTTGCAGTCCAAGGGACTCTCAAGAGTCTTCTCCAACACCACAGTTCAAAAGCATCAATTCTTCAGCGCTCAGCTTTCTTCACAGTCCAATTCTCACATCCATACATGACCACAGGAAAAACCATAGCATTGACTAGACGGACCTTTGTTGGCAAAGTAATGTCTCTGCTTTTTAATATGCTATCTATGTTGGTCATAACTTTCCTTCCAAGGAGTAAGCGTCTTTTTATTTCATGGCTGAAATCACCATCTGCACTGATTTTGGAGCCCAGAAAAATAAAGTCAGCCATTGTGTCCACTGTTTCCCCATCTACTTCCCATGAAGTGAGTGATGGGACCAGATGCCATGATCCTAGTTTTCTGAATGCTGAGCTTTAAGCCAACTTTTTCACTCTCCTTTTTCACTTTCATCAAGAGGCTCTTTAGTTTTTCTTCACTTTCTGCCATAAGGGTGGTGTCATATGCATATCTGAGGTCATTGATATTTCTCCCCGCAATCTTGATTCCAGCTTGTGCTTCTTCCAGCCCAGCGTTTCTCATGATGTACTTTGCATATAAGTTAAATAAGCAGGGTGACAATATACAGCCTTGATGTACTCCTTTTCCTATTTGGAACCAGTCTGTTGTTCCATGTCCAGTTCTAACTGTTGCTTCCTGACCTGCATACAGGTTTCTCAAGAGGCAGATCAGGTGGTCTGGTATTCCCATCTCTTTCAGAATTTTCCACAGTTTATTGTGATCCACACAGTCAAAGGCTTTGGCATAGTCAAGAAAGCAGAAATAGATGTTTTTCTGGAACTCTCTTGCTTTTTCAAAGATCCAGCAGATGTTGGCAACTTGATCTCTGGTTCCTCTGCCTGGACTCATTTCAGCTCCAAAACCATGACTCTAGGCCTTGGTTATCTTATCCAGAAAACTAGAATGATATTAGATCCTACCTCCAAGGAGTGTGGAGATTGAGTTGGTTTAATGTGCTTAGAAATGTAGCATGTTTAGAACAGCAACTAGTATGTGGTAAGCCCTTGTGGACCCATAGATAATATTCTGGAAAGCTAGGTTCATAATAATTTTGAAACTGTTTTGTTGTTGACTCTACGGATATAGCAGTAGTTTTTCTCCTCATTTCCAGTGGGTCTTTAATTCATAAACTGACCAAAACAGGATCTAAAGCTCTTTGTTAAGCCATATTGTTCCAAATGGGTCAGTATAATTGGAACTTTCATACAAAGGGTTATGAGAGCTGGAAACATAGTATGTGTGTTTAAAGACAGTCCTAGATAGTGTCCCTGAAAGGTAAAAATAATTAACAGAGGATGGAATAATCACTATGTTTGTGCTTCTTGTCCCATGGGCTATTGTTTAATAAAGCCTCCCTTCTTGGTTTGTTGACTAGTACTGGAAATATGTTTTGGGCCTAGGACCCCTAAGAAATGCGGACTTAAAATGTAAATATATGTCCTACTTTAATTCACTTATTTAACAAGCATAGGGGAGTATAAATGAGGCACACAGTATGTACAAAGGCTTGTGCTTACATGCTTAGTCACTCAGTCGTGTCTGACTCTTTATGACCCCATGGACTGTAGCACACCAGGCTCCTCGGTCCATGGAATTCTCCAGGCAAGAATACTCAAGTGGGTAGCCATTACCTTCTCCAGGGGAGCTTCCTGACCAAAAGATTGAACCCAAATCTCCTGCATTGCAGTTGGATTCTTTACTATCTGAGCCTCCAGGGAAGCCCATACACAAAGGCTAGGGATTGCATGGTGGTGCATGGAGCCAGTGTAGTTTGCTATGGCTGGATTATCGGATGTGCTGGACAAAATGGTATGCAATGAGAGAGAATTTTGTGTTGTCTCAGGAGGTTAGACTTATATCCTGTATGTTAGAGTTGGCTGTCAGTGATGACCAACTGATAGCAGCACTCATTCCCTGGGTGCCTGAGTAAAGCCTTAGAGCCCATGGCAACATAGCCATTACTAATTGACTGGAGGTGGCCTCTATCCCAGCTGGAGGCAATGGCAATTTTTAATGAAAAAATTAAGCCAGAAACATTTGTTTTACCTAAAAAAAATTAGTCTTGGGAATCAGAGTCTAAAATTATGTCATTTTTAATTTTCAAAAATTTTCTTCCTTGCATGATTTGTAGATGTGACACAAGCATTCTTCAGAAAGGACTGGAGTTAGATCACATATAGCAATTTGGGTTTACAAGGGTTTCCTGAAAAAAAAAAAAAAGTAAAGGTAAAAACTGTCCCCCCATGTTCATCTGAATTTATAAGTTTCTTAAATGTTCAGATAACATCATCATCTCGTGGGCATCGGAATCTTGGCCTAAAACTCAGCAGCGAAAAGTTTCAAAGAATGATTCATCATAGTATTTTTGCTTTTACTCTAAGGGATAAGTGATTTTCCTCACGATTTCAAATAAAACAAAATCCCTGGGATTACTCTCTATTGTAATAAGGTAAACATGTAGAACACAGTAGGTTGATCAGCATTACCAATTTGTTTCTCAAGGCCCCTGGGCTATACATGATATTTTGGAAAATTTGCCCTGTTTTTCTATGTGCTCCTTCCATACCCATGTTTTTGTTCAGAAAAGATGTTTTTATTAAGGTAAATTAAACTTAAATATCCACTTTCGGTTTTGTGGAGTTTTATGTAAATTTTTAAAATCATGCACTATTCATTTCTAGCAATATAAAATCACATTTACTTTAGTGCTATGCATATATTATATATAACCATATAAAACCTAAGATATAGTTGCATATGCTATTTACATTCTTATGCTGTGCCATATAAGTAGGCAGAGACAAAAGGATACTATTAACCTACAGTGATGCTCGGTTCAGTTCAGTTGCTCAGTCATGTCTGACTCTTTGTGACCCCATGGACTGCAGCACGCTAGGCTTTCCTGTCCATCACCAACTCCCGGAGTTTACTCAAACTCATGTCCATTGTGTCGGTGATGCTATCCAACCATCTCATCCTCTGTCTTCCCCTTCTCCTCCCACCTTCAATCTTTCCCACCATCAGGATCTTTTCCAGTGAGTCAGTTTTTGCATCAGGTGGCCAAAAGATTGGAGTTTCAGCTTCAACATCAGTCCTTCCAATGAAATTCAGGACTGATTTCCTTTAGGATGGACTGATTGGATCTCCTTGCAGTCCAAGGGACTCTCAAGAGTCTCCTCCAACAACACAGTTCAAAAGCATCAATTCTTTGGTGCTCAGCTTTCTTTATAGTCCAACTCTCACACCCATACATGACTACTGGAAAAACCATAGCTTTGATTAGATGGATCAGTTTCCCCAGGAAGTCAACTCTGAGATGGAGATTTGTATATGGGAAGTTTTTTGAGGAGTGTTTTTAGAACCAAAACTTATGAAAGAGGAAAGAAAGTGAAATAGCCCTTCAGAGTTGTCCTGAATGAAAGTCACGTGCCAGGCCTTTAAACCCTTGCATCAACCAGTTACTGGATGTTGGCTGTCCCCAAAGAGTGGGTGCATCTTTGGATGAGGGACTTTCTTAGGGCAAGGGCTATTCCAGGAAAGATGACTCAATTGAGACCAACCAGCAGCCAACTCTGCCACCTGTTGGAGGACTGTGTGCTTCTGTCTGGAATAGAGGCAGGGATCTGGGACAGTGGGGACATGACATGGACACATGTTTCTGTATAAATATGCATATCCCTTGCATCTGATGGAGAGTGATCTTAACATTGATGGTGGTGCATTTAATAGATGTTTCACTTATGACTTTTCATGCCTATTTTTAGTTCTTCCACCATTTGTTTCTGGAGTAGCCTGATGTGTGTGTCATTTCATTTTAACTTCTTCAATTGACCCAAACTGATACTTGTTTCTGGCCTTCTGGACCAAGCCACTTGAGGAAGGGCCATCATTTTCTATATATGGACATAGTTCTTTCTTTTGTATACTCGTGAGAACCAAAGTTCATTGGTTGTACCTTTCAACGGAGAGGAAACTGTTGAATTTCCCAGAAAAAAAACCTGTTCTTTCAACTGGTCTCCTCTGGCAATAAGTTGTCATTTGGTGACAACTGACATTGAATTCAAGTCCCTCTCCTCCTGCCACCCCTTCAAAAAGCAAGTCAAATTGGAGTCCTATTTAAAAATTAAATACCCAAGGACAGAAAGTTGTGCAGTTGGCAAAGACCAGCCTATTGATGATGCCTTATGAAGAAGTCTCTGTTAGCTGGAGGAGACCCTTAACTAAGTCAGAGCTCTAGGGCCCTACTCTTTTTGAACTTGAAGGGATTGTTGCTTATAGTCTAATGTCCACCAACCTTGCCAGGTGAGGGAGGGAGGGGTGGGCAGGGATGGGAGTGAAGTTCTTAAAGTTCCAAAGCTACACTTGAGCAAAATGTTTTAGTATTTTCAATCTTATTAGTAAAAAAAAAAAAAAATACTGGCTTTGTTGGGCTCAGATCACCTGGGGTTTATTTGAATGTTTTCATGTTCTAACGTTGAAGAGATACATACACGTAAGCTTTTGCATTTATACTGCAATTGTCATGTAATTATAATGAATGGGTTTAAGAAAATTACTTGCTTAAACATTTCTAGGAAGGGTTTTGAGAATTTCTATTTAATTTTTACAGTGGAAAATAGAATGTCTGTTTTGAACTATGAATGGTGCATTATAAGCACATTTTTAACAACCATGCAACCTGTCCACTCAGTCACCATTTATGTTGACTAGGTTTTACTTCTAGCCTCATTTCCACTTTACACGTATCTCTCGAGTGTCTCCTAAGTAGAAAGCAGTATTTGAACTATCATACCCCATTTAGTGGCAGGTAGTGAAGCTGGCCATTTGGATGGTACAGATACCTGGTCATGATAGAACCTGTACCATTGGAGACAGGGCCCCAACTCTGTCTGATATCATGATCCTCTCATCTAATGCGTGTATATAGAGTCTGAAGACAGGCCTGATGAACAACAGTACCATCTGACAGCAAATAATCAACGCAGGAAATTTAGGCCACAGCAGCCTCCTTGCTCTCTAAACTGTCATGGTTGATTGGTTATTCTCATCACCCTTTGTTTAAAATCATTTCAGAATTAATTGGCATTCATTAACAAAAGTCTTTGCAGTAGAATTGCAGAAACAGTCATTAATGTAGCTAATAAACATAAAAAAGAAAAAAAGGTCCTATTACTGGGTCCCTACAGGCTGTTAACTAACATTTTGAGTAAGAATACATAAACATAAATTAAACATTTTTCAAACTGCTAAGAATGTGGGAATTTCATATGGTGGTCTGTAATAACGCTTTGAATGAATTTGTTCCTTTTAAAAAAGCTGTACTCCAGAGAAAATGGTTCTTGTTAGCTTTCATCAGGTGGGCGATCTGTCAGAAAGCCAGGACAAGATGGGAGGTAAGCCATCCATGAGCCAGTAGAATTTACCTGAAAGTAGAGCTTTTTGATGTAAGTAAGACAAAAGCTGATGCTAACATCATGGTATTATTTGACCATACAGACCAATACAGACCATGGCATTATCAGACCATACAGACTGACCTAAGGTAAGTACTTTAATGAGATGTAGAAAAAGACTCATTTTACAAGACACAAACAAATCTCTCTTTTTGATCTCACTTCTTTTTTTAAAGTTATTTTATATTGGAGTATAGTTGATCTCTGTATATTATCATGGGTTTCCTTGGCTTCCCTCATAGCTCAGTCAGTAAAAAATCAGCCTGCAATGCAGGAGACCTGGGTTCAATTCCTGGGTTGGGAAGATCCCTGGAGAAGGAAATGGCAATACACTTCAGTATCCTTGCCTGGAAAATCCCATGGATAGAGGAGCCTGGCAGGATATAGTCCATGGGGTCTCAAGAGTTGGACACAACTTAGTGACTAAACCACCACTACCATACTTGATTAACAATGTTGTGTTAGTTTAAGGTGTACCTCATAGTAGTTCAGTTATACATATACATGTATCTATTCTTTTTCAAACTCATTTCCCATTTAGGTTAATACAGAATATTGAGCAGAGTTCCCTGTGCTGTACAGTAGATATTTGTTGTTATCTATTTTAAATATAGCAGTGTGTACATGTCCATCCCAAACTCCCTAACTATCCCTTCCACACACCCTCCCTCCATCCCTTGGTAACCATAAGATCATGCTCTAAGCCTGTGAATCTGTTTCTCTTTTGTAAATAAGTTCATTTGTATTAATTTTTTAGAATCCACATATAAGTAATATCATATTAATTTATTTGTCTTTCTTTGTCTAACTGACTTCACCTATTATGAAAATCTCCACGTCCATCCATGCTAATGCAAAAGACATTATTTCATTCCTTCTAATAACTGAGTAGTATTCCATTGTATATATGTACCATATCTTCTTTATCCATTTGTATGTTGATGGACATTTGTACATTTAGAAGAAGAGATGCTTTCTTGACGAAACATCTCCATTGTGGCTTCAGTCCATCAGTCAGTTCTGTTGCTCAGTCGTGTCCAACTCTTTGCGATCCCATGAACCACAGCACACCAGGCTTTCCTGTCCATCACCAACTCCTGGAGTTTACCCAAACCCATGTCCATTGAGTCGGTGATGCCATCCAACCATCTCATCCTCTGTCATCCCCTTCTCCTCCTACCCTCAATCTTTCCCAGCATCAGAGACTTTTCCACTGAGTCAGCTCTTCGCATTAGATGGCCAAAGTATTGGAGTTTCAGCTTCAGCATCAGTCCCTCCAATGAACACCCAGTCTGATCTCCTTTAGGATGGACTGGCTGGATCTCCTTGCAGTCCAAGGGACTCTCAAGAGTCTTCTCCAACACCACAGTTCAAAAGCATCAATTCTTCAGTGCTCAGCTTTCTTCACAGTCCAACTCTTACATCCATACATGACCACTGGAAAAACCATAGCCTTGACTAGACGGACCTTTGTTGACAAAGTCATGTCTCTGCTTTTCAATATGCTGTCTAGGTTGGTCATAACTTTCCTTCCAAGGAGTAAGGAAGGAAATCACCATCTGCACTGATTTTGGAGCCCAGAAAAATAAAGTCTGACACTGTTTCCACTGTTTCCCCATCTATTTGCCATGAAGTGGTGGGACCGGATGCCATGACATTAGTTTTCTGAATGCTGGGCTTTAAGCCAACTTTTGGACTCTCCTCTTTCACTTCATCAAGAGGCTCTTTAGTTCTTCACTTTCTGCCATAAGGGTGGTGTCATATGCATATCTGAGGTCATTGATATTTCTCCCCGCAATCTTGATTCCAGCTTGTGCTTCATCCAGCCCAGCATTTCTCATGATGTACTCTGCATATAAGTTAAATAAGCAGGGTGACAATATACAGCCTTGACGTACTCCTTTTCCTATTTGGAACCAGTTGTTCCATGTCCAGTTCTAACTGTTGCTTCCTGACCTGCATACAGGTTTCTCAAGAGGCAGGTCAGGTGGTCTGATATTCCCATCTCTTTCAGAATTTTCCACAGTTTATTGTGATCCACACAGTCAAAGGCTTTGGCATAGTCAAGAAAGCAGAAATAGATGTTTTTCTGGAACTCTCTTGCTTTTTCGATGGTCCAGCAGATGCTGGAAATTTGATCTCTGGTTCCTCTGCCTTTTCTAAAAGCAGCTTGAACATCTGGAAGTTCATGGTTCACGTCTTGCTGAAGCCTGGCTTCGAGAATTTTAAGCATTACTTTACTAGTGTGTGAGATGAGTGCAATTGTGTGGTAGTTTGAGTATTCTTTGGCATTGCTTTTCTTTGGGATTGGAATGAAAACTGACCTTTTCCAGTCCCATGGCCACTGCTGAGTTTTCCAAATTTGCTGGCATATTGAGTGCACCACTTTCACAGCATCATCTTTCAGGATTTGAAATAGCTCAACTGGAATTCCATCACCTCCACTAGCTTTGTTTGTAAAGATGGCCCACTTGACTTCACATTCCAGGATGTCTGGCTCTAGGTGAATGATCACACCATCGTGATTATCTGGGTCGTGAAAATCTTTTTTGTACAGTTCTTCTGTGTATTCTTGCCACCTCTTCTTAATATCTTCTGCTTCTGTTAGGTCCATACCATTTCTGTCCTTTATTGAGCCCATCTTTGCGTGAAATGTTCCCTTTGTATCTCTAATTTTCTTGAAGAGATCTCTAGTCTTTCCCATTCTATTGTTTTCCTCTATTTCTTTGCACTGATCACTGAGGAAGGCTTTCTTATCTCTCCTTGCTATTCTTTGGAACTCTGAATTCAAATGGGTATATCTTTCCTTTTCTCCTTTGCTTTTTGCTTCCCTTCTTTTCACAGCCATTGTGGCTTAGCTGTCTTATAATGCCAAATTTTCTACCACATCTCATGAGAACAAACTCCAGGACAACATTACATTATTTTGGAATGATTCTGACCTCTGTTTCTGTCCAAGGGCCAGGGACTAGGGCTTGTGAAGATTTTCAAGAGTTTTTACTGTGTCTCTCTGTACACTATCATGGTCTTCCCTGGTGACTCAGAGGTAAAGAATCTGCCTGCCAATGCAGGAGACACAAGTTCCATCCCAGAGTTGGGAAGATTCCCCTGGGATAGGAAATGGCAATGCCCTCCAGTATTCTTGCCTGGGAAATCCCATGGACAGAAGAGCCTAGCAAGCTACAGTCTATGGAGTCTCAAAGAGTCAGACATGACTTGGCGACTGAACAACAACAACTGTATATCTTCATAGGCACAGCTCCAGTTAACTCCCGAAGGTATACCATTCTAGCAGTGATCTACAACCAGGCTAAGGAATCCATCAAAATTCCTCATTCCAAATTCAAACTTTAAATATAGTTTTGCAGATTTACTTTACTACTCAAAAGATATTTGTATCTTGTGGCAGTGTTGTGCTTTTAAGAGCAGGGCAAGGAGTAGGAATGGGAAGAACCTTTGCTCCAATACTAAATACCAGGGAAGCAGCTACCTTCACTTGCCCTCACCCAGTTGAGAACTTGCAAGATTAGCCAGTATGCTATGCCCTGTGGGGAATCTCCTCCCCTGATGTCTGCAGTAATGGCCCGAGGCAACTTGAGGTCCACCTGCTGCTTCTGCTCCTGCCAGTTGAATTGTCTGGCAAGTGGGAGTTCATTGTCTTTGTTTTTCCCAATCCTGTTAATGCCAGCTGTACCTAATATTGTAATTCTGTCATTTAATTCAGAACTGCACAAAGCAAAGAAAAATGAGTGTGAAATGAAGTTGAATATTCTGGAAAAACTCAGTTTTATTAGTTCCTTATTGCTGCTGTCACAAATGACCACAAACTTAGTGGCTTAGAACAATTCATTTATTCTCTTAGATTTCTGGGGATCGTAAATCTGAGATGGGAATTATCAGGCTAAAATAAACATGCCAACAGGGCTCTGTTCCTGCTGGAGGCTTTAGGGGAAATTTTGGTTCTTGCCTTTTTTAGCTTCTAGAGGCTACTTGTATTCGCTGGCTTATAACCCCTTCCTCTGTCTTCCAAGCCAGCAGTGTACTAACTTCAAATCTTTCTCTCTCTGACCTCTGCTCCCATCCTCACATGCCCCGCTCTGCCTCTGCTCATGGTGTCATGTGGCCTTCTCTTACACTGACTCTTCTGCCTCCCTCTTCCACCTTAGAGGACTAGTGATTATATTGGTGTGGGATAGTCTGGAACAATCTCCTCATCTCAAGATCCTTAACCACATCTGCAAAGTCCCTTTTGCAACATAAGGTCACATATTCAAACATTCTGGGGATTGAGATGGACATCTTTTGGGGCATCTACCACAGTCCAATCTCTGGCCCCCAAAGATTCATGTCCATCCCACGTGCAAAACACACTCCCTCCATCCTAACATTCCCTCAAGTTTCAACCTGTCACAACAGTCAAGTTCAATTGATTAGAAAACTGCAATCAAAATAGGCATTGAGGAGACAGTCACTAAAGATTGAGGAAAAATTATAACAATCTAAAAGATTTTGCACTCACATTGCCTCTTACGTGTCTTTAAGTTCTTAGTTCATTTTTAAAGAATCTCAAAGGAGAAATTATTGAGGATGCATTGTAGGTTTTGTTTATGTGAGAAGTATGTGGTGGAAGCCCAGCCTGTGATCTGTGCTCAAAAGCCTTGGCCTTGGATTAAAAGATTTGTCAATGAATGAACAATTTTATGGGTGAAATTATGACATAGATTTTGATGTACCAAAATTTGTGATACCCCATTTAAATAATATCCTTTGATTCAATGGCCAACTCAGGGTTGTAATCAAGTTCAGTTGAAAGAGCTTCTCTAACTATAGAGGGTCAGCATTCTAGACTGAGGGCTACTGTCCCAGATGAATAAATAAAGTTGGGAATTACAGCTCTTGTGTTTATGTCTTGCCACTACATTTTCTACAGCTGCCAGATCGGGCCATCCAGCAACCCCCAGACTCCTCTGGCACATTATTTTCTCCCTGCCATTGTTCATACCACTTTCTCTTGCTTCAAAAGCCTTCTACTCCTCCCATTTTTCAGTCTCTCTCCTTCCTCTCCAACAGGAGACATTTATCTTATCTATAGTTCCTTTTTAAAAGGAGTCAGTTTAAGTATATTTACTATTATGAACATTGCCAATTTGATGAATAGTCTTCATACCTGAGTAGCTGAAGTCATTGGGTTCACAAGGACCTGGTGGGCTGTTGTGTCTCTGATAGACCAGAGTCCAACCCAGATCTCTCAGTCTTTTGTCTACTGAGCATGATTTCAGAACATCTAGCAATGATACAACTACAGCTCTTTTGTAATATGTGTCATAGTTTTAGCCTAGAAAAATGTTTTGCTAATATATTTGAACATAAAATACCAGGACAGGTAATTTTTAAAGGGATGTTGATACACTTTTAATAAATTCCAAATCCCCTCAGAAGTACAAATGCTGAATGTGTTGCAATGAAACATACTTTTATTATGGCAACAAACACACACGTGTGTATCTAGAGTAGACATGTAATTGTAGGCATCATAGTACAAGGGATTTAATATTTAACTCTTAACTACAACTAAAGTTGGTCCTGATGTGATAAAAAAAAATATGTGTTAACCTTTGGTAATTAGAATATAAAACCAGGAGGACTAAAAATTGTTAGTCTAACTTTTGTTTATTGACTAGAACATCTAAATGGCTTTAGACATCACAAAACAATAAAAAATGGGGCTTCCTATTGGGTCTTTGATCCATTTTAATTTATTTTTGATGCTATATGCAGTTTCTGAATATCTTTTGTGGCTTGTAATAAAATAGCCGCAGTGCAATTTTGCATGTATGTCAAGCGACGCGTGACCTGCTATGCAAATTTAATACCAAGGTGCCAAAGCTGAATTCATAATGTTTCCCAGCTACAGAGCTGTTTAAGGCAGTTTAGAAATCAATGAATATGTAATATGAAGGTGATAAGACCTAAATAAAAACCCTATTTAGCTACTATGAAAAAGTATTTATACACAGAATACTTAGCACAAGCGGAAAATGGACAGAGTTTCCAATTATATAGTTTGCATAAACAAATGTTAGACTGCGTGCCCTGCATATATGATAATGTAGGCAGTCTCTCTGCATTGTGCTTGAAACTTTGAAAATATTTACAGATGTGTGCCTCCCTCTTAGGATATAAATAAAATGAAATGTGCAGCTGAAACAGTGAGTGTCCTTTGAATTCCAGTATTTCTTCTGCCTAGTGTGTTAACCTAGATTGTATACTTGATATAGGACTGAATTTCTTTAAAACCAAGGAAAGCAGATATGTGTTTTTATGGAGTCTTGCAGTTTATTTCGCAATAAGAGAGATCAATTGACACCAATTGATGAGAGTGAGAAAATCTTTTTCCCAGGGGGTTTTGGAGCGTGTAATATTATATGGACCTCAACTTTTGATATGCCACATTTCAAGTCGATATAATGCTACTGTTTCTGATGGAGTAGCAAGGCCATAATTCGAGTAAACATTTCAGGAGTTTGCTGACTGCTGCTGTGGGAAGAGATGGATAGGGGTAGACAGGGCTTGATTGATTGATGGGAATCAATTCTAGCTTTTTATCATGAGAAAAATATATTTCTGCTTCTCCCTAGGGAGAGGTAGAAAGCAACCTCATGCATTTGTGTGTGTGCACACTCACATATGTGTGAGTGCATGTGCGTGCACACACACACACACACACACACTCAGTCTGCACTGTTTTATGACACCCCTGCCAGTCAGATTCCAGACACATTTATACTTTGGCTTAGAGTAAGCTGCTACGATAATGACTAATCATGTGTACAGCAGTCAAGGAAAATGTAGGAGCGGGATTTGAAAAAGACATCTATAATGCTATCTGGGTGGCACTGATACTTGGAAGAGCTGGGAAGGCTGTATCTGGAGGCCAAGTGCTATCATAACAAAGTCAGAATAAAGTCCAAGTGATAGGGAAAGTCATGACTCTTGGTAGATCATGATGAACTCTCACACTGGGTCTGTGTTTGGGTCTTTCAGGGGGAAAAATCAGTTTTAGAAATTTAGCACAGTGAAAGCCACAATTTGTCCTTAGGCAAGCTGCCAGAATAGGCACTACTGCTAGGAAACTGGTGGGTCCCTGCCTTTGCATTTTCACTTGCCATATGTTTCCTTTGGAAAGCAGCTTACTCACCAAGAGTGCTGCAAAATCAGACAGTATTTCTAAGGAAGGACAAAATAAAGACTAAATATAGACAATAGTATCTCAAGGTTTTAATATCAAATTTTGTTTGTATTGGTCTTTGTCTTTGTATTTTCTGTTAAAGCTTAAACACACAGTAATTTATGCATTTCACCTGAAGGTTACATATTGCTTTCTAAATGAGATGTGATGTCAGGCACTGTTCATCTTATTTAACAAATGGGGAAAGTGTCAGGGTAAGTGATGTGATCCTCAAAAGATCGGTGACATATTTGGGTCGTGGAGACTGGTGAAATGGAGATTTGGCAATTATCTGGGTCATTTCATCAACAGAGACAGCCAAACTTGATAATTCAGACAAAAAATAATCTACCTTGGCCACTTTGATTGAACAGATGAACTGCAAAATTGCCAAATCTCTACTTCCTGATGCTCTGTTCAAACTAGCATTCTCTGCAACAGGGCCAGGCAAGCAGGCTGTCACCTAGGGTAGGTGCTCGTTCTACTTAGCTTAATTAAATGTATCAGGCACCTGAAGTGATGGAGTTCCCCTAGAGAGTCTTTGAGCCCCTGTTGATCCAAAGAGGGGTGTGCTGTGGAAGTGGAAAGATCCCATTCTTAGGGACCACTATATTCCTCACCCAGCCCCCACTCCTGTCTTGCCTCTGCAGACTCCCCTTCCCTGCTCCATTCTTCCCCATAAGCTATTCTGACCTTGGCCTTTTGCCAAGGCTTCCAGGAAGACGCTCACAAGGGGTGTTTTGGAATATAAGTGCAGAAGAGCATTGAAAAATTGTTCTGTTGTTGTTTAGAAAGAACATCTGTGGACTCAATTATTTTTCAAGATTCTAATTTACTGCTGTGCAAACAACAGGCCAAATTATATTATCTGTATTTAGCCCTACTCTGTTGCTGTACTCCTGAGGATTTAATTGGCAAGCAAATGTCCTATCAAAAATGTTTTTTCTGTGGCTAGAAATTTTTCTAACTCTTAGAGATTAGAAAGCTCCAGATTAACTAGAATTCCCCTAATAAAATTTCAATTAGTCATGTAGGACCTTTGTCCTTTGTATTCTGTGAAAGCCGTTCTTTTGTAGATATCATGATAGGGTGTGTGTGAGTGTGTGTGTGTGTGTGTGTGTGTGTTGTGCCCATGTGCCTACACCATTATGGTAAATTGCCTCAGTTATAAATTCCACTCAGCTGTATGAAAATCTGTAATGCTGGCAGGAACAATTATATCATATTTATAATATTGAAATGGACCTCCTAGGTTTAGAAAAAAATGGTGTTTGGATGGGCAGACAAAATTGTATTTTCAGTGATGGGCTAGTAAGCATTTTGATGAGCCTGAGCTTACATGTGAAAAATATTTGACCTGTCTCTCAATACCTGGGTGAACACTGGCCAGCTTTAGCATTTCACATTTTTTTTTTTTATGACTTTAAAAACTGTGTAGGTCCCTCCATCTGTCTGACATCCACTCCTTCAAGGAAAAGAAAAATGTGTTCATTGCTCTATTAGTTATTGCCATGATAAATGACAGAACTTTAAGAGAATCCATATAAAGCCTGAATGAAAAAGCTAATCCACAGGGACTCAGCATTGAAAATAGAACACATTGATTATCTGCAGTGATTATCCATGATTTGAGATGTTCAGAAATAGCAACAATATTTTTAAATTATCAGTATGCTTACCCAGAGGAGATCACTATTTTCCTGAAGATGATTTTTTTCTAGACTTGTTGCTTTAGAATATAGTTTTCAGTGCATCATATGGAATTACCTTGTGGCACATTCATGCACTCATTTATAATCCCAAAGAGTAATTTACTTAGCAGTTAAATTGATTTTATTTGTGGTTGTGTTTCTGTAAGTTAGCCTGTGACTTACTGTGAAATTTGCCATCTTTGACATGACAAACCCATGAAATTTATCATCTGTCTTTCTGATTTACATAAAACTCCATTTATAATCATCAAACCCAATTCACAAGTGAGAAGTGTTAGACTAAACTCCTCAACATGGAAGCATTTTGACTTTGTATTTGTTGTGCAATGAAAAGGTAAATTATGAGAAGAAACCATGTATAGATATTTTGACATTTATATTTTTAGGTTTCATTTGATCTTAAGTGTGCCATCATTATGAATTCATTTGCTATTACCGGAAAAGTACTTAGTATAATGGATTCATTTGGTATCCATGTGGATGTCACATGTTCTTTTATACATGTTCTATAATTTTATTTCAATTCCACTTTAATTTAGAATTGGTTAATGGACTCTATCATAACTATAGTTCATTTTTAAAAAGCCAAACCTCCTAACTAAATTTCCTCATACTTAAAACTGTTGAACTGTATTGCTCAGAATAGGAAATTTTACTTGATCCTTGTCAGAAATATTGAGTCACAGCAGCTACATTAGAATGATGTGCATTGTTGAAAACTGGGCACAATGTGGCATAAATGTAGAAATGGTCTTAAAGAAACATTGGTGGGGGAACAGAAGAAATAAGCACCATTTCCAGGCACATTTTTCTGTAAGTGATATTTTTTCTTTTAAATGCTGCCAAACCAATCCCTAATTTGTTCTTGTTTTTCCTATCTCTTTTTGGGGGGAGGCCATGCTATTCAACACATGGAATCTTAGTTCCCCAACCAGGGATGGAACCTATGCCACCTGCAGTGGAAGTGTGGAGTCTTAACCACTGGACTTTCAGGGAAGTCCTGTTTTTTTTTTTTTTTTTTTTTTCCAATCTTAATGCTCTTTCCCTTCAGTGTTTCAGTAGGGGCACAGGTGGTTCATTTCACCTGGTGAAGGAATATTTAACATTGTCAGGGGTCTCCCACGAAAGCCCTTGCTGGTGTCTCAAGACCAGGCTGATTTGTCATTCCCTTGCCAAGGATTCTTCTGAGTCACTTGGACACAGTGAAACCTAAACAGCAGAATTACCCAAACCCACCCAATGAATGACAAATCTTCCTAACTCATCTTAAACAAGAGTGGCTTCATATCCAATTACACTGGAAAGGGCAAACAGGCTGCATCAAAGCTTTGGATTGTGAGAAACAATGGCATCAGGTCATAATTTTAGCTTGTTTGTAGAGCTGTAGTGAACTGTTTGCCCAAGGTTCCATCTTAGGTAAACAAACCGCTCCAGACTCACTGGGAACAGCCAGGAAACCCACTGAAGTTCTCTGCCTTTTAGGCTCGGGATGAAAAGTGAGGTTGAAAGGTGCCAGTATTTATATATTGTATTTGACTTGGTTGTTTTATCTTATGGTAAAACCAGTCAGGGGGAGACAGAGATTTAGAGGACCAGAACAAACAAAAGTACATATAAAAGTATTTAATCAGCATATGGTGTCAAGGCGTTTAGAGCTCTCTGTCCTGCTGCAGCATTTCTTGTTGCCTTTAACAATATGCTATTTTTCTACTCTAATATCTACTATAATCTCCTAGTTCAGGAGCAAATTATATACCAAAGTTCTTTTCATATCACAGGGCCATGAAAACAAAGTAATGCCAAGCTTTGACCAGGATAGTTTAGGGAATGGTTTACTTTTTTGCCCTGTACTCATCATTAAACAGGAACTGCTCCTCCCAACCATAAACAGAGAACACGTGCCATACCGAATGGTTCCTTTAAAATGAAACCTGTTTCCAATATTATGGCTGGATTCAGGTCCCAGGGAAAATGATCCTCATGACTTGTGTGCAGCCTTTGAGGTACATTCACCCTGGAAAGTAAAACTGTAGGTTTATCCTAGGTGAGTCATGGATTTTGACATTTCGTTTTGGCTTCATAGCTGTTTGTGGGTGAATCCCTTGCTTTGTAATGACTGATCCACTGGATAGGTGGGATGTCCATGGTGAGTCTAACGTGACAGAATTCACCAGGGTGAACTATATGGTCCTCTCCCTGTCACCCAGGTTGATGATACCCTACTCAGATCTCCTGTCCACACTCAAATTTCCAACTACATGTTGTATTTTCACGTGGATGCTTCACACATGCTAAAAAGACAACTATTTTATTCTTAACAGTTGCAATTAGAGAATGAGATATAATTATTAATGGAACCTTATATAAGTTGGAAAAAATATAGCTCCATTTTCTCTTATAATGGCATTTTCCCCATTTCTGTGTCCTGGAGGACCACCATCTCCACAGGCCTCCAGGCTCCTCCCCTCAACACCCAATCATTTCATGTCCATCAATTTACCCCCATGGCTCCGCCCCCAGCCACCCTCGCCTCCATTAGTTCTTCAGCCCAGGCTTCCTCCCCTCTTGTCTGAATGACTTCAACAGCCTGTCTGACCAGTGGCCCTGCTAGCAGTTTTCTACTTTCTCTTCCATCTAAGTCATTTTTCATATTCTTTAATTGATGATTGTTTTTCAAAAACATGTCTCATCATTTAGTTCTCTGCTCAAAAACCTGGATGGAATGGTGTTCCCTGCAGAACAAAGTCCAAAGTCATCCAGACCTTCAGCCAGCAGCTTTAGTTCCATCCACCCACGAGCCTTTGCTCCCACCTGCAGTGTCCTTGGGCTCACTAAATGCTTTCACACCTCTGTGCTTTGGCACAAATTTACTTTCATTGGAATAACTTTCTATCAAAATTCTATTAACCTTTTTTTGCCACTTTATTTATTTTTTTTAATTGAAGGATAATTGCTTTACAGAATTTTGTGGTTTTCTGTGAAATATCAACAAGAAAATTCTATTAACCTTTTAAAGTCATTGACAATAGTTCCTCCTTCTTCTGGGCCATTTTTAGCGTCCCCACAGCTCCTAAGCAGAGCTGACGATGCTTTCTTCTTTAGACCTTCTTGAATATTTTAGTCATAACATATATCACACCTTAATTTTTTATGGTAGCACTTCTGTCTTTCCTTCTAGAGTGTGTGTTCCCTGAGTAGGTCCTTTGTCGTACTCATCAAGGTATCCCAAATCCCTAACTGTATCCTTCCTTTGCAATGTAGGTACTTCATAAATATTTGTACATTAAATCTACTAAAATTAAATGGGATCCAAGTAAGTAGCAGAAGGTTAAGGTGTAACAGGCATGACTTTATGGAGAAGGCAGTTAGCTTCTTCATGGTTTTTATGGGATATTGTGCTTTATTGTGATCAAAATGGCAGCCTCATAATTGGTGAGTAGAAAGAATCTTGCAGAAGGACAGGGGTCACTGCAGTTGGCACTGTACTTTTAAAACTGTGACGTGAGAGTTTCACTGAGGCCTGGGTGCCCCACAGTTAATGGGACCGCAAACTGGAATGAGTTAGGAGGAAGGGGAGGGCTCCAAGTTTTATCACATGAAGCAGAATCAGAGGACTCAGGGCAACAGAAGAGCTTTCAGCCTACGGCTAACAGTCTGTCGAATGGAAGGAAGGAGGAAGTAAGCTTGTTTTGGGTGGTTCTGAGGGATGGAATCCCAGTCATCTGTGGAAAGCTCCAGGGAGGCCAATTTTGTCTGAGTGTCCGGAAATGGAAGCCTCAGCTTGAGGCACAGGAAGCCTGAGTTCCTTATCGGAGAAAGGACATGAACTCGAGAGCTCTTTGATAAGAGAGGCTGCTCAAGAGAGTCCAGAGGATTTCAGCGAGGTGACCACAGTTTCAGCCCTGCAATCACATGGTTCTCTGTGTCTGAGAGGGGTGCTCTGTATCAGCTCATACGGTATTTATGGACTCAAGTTGTCGATGGACATTTTAATCCTCCATCCAACAACTGGGTTTCTCCACCCCCTTCCTCGGTTCATTGGGTTTATAAAGTATCTGGCTTCTGATGTCACACTCTTAATGTCAACATCAGAAGCACCCACACCCTCCAATGAACTCGGGAAACTTCGTTTCTCAGAGCCCTGCCTCACAGTCGCAACTTCAGAGGTGAGTGCTCCCTGAGGCGATCTTGGCTTTATCTCTTCCTTGGACCCTGTCCATCTAACAAGGAAACAAGGGTTTAACTTTGGCATATGGAGCAGTAGAAGCATAGGTGAGAAGGAGATGTTCATGGTTTCTGTGAACGATCGCCCACTGTCATGTCCATCAGCATTCCTCTTAGCATAGAAGCTCCATATCACAGTAAGATGAACTTACTTTGAGAAACCCACACATTGTCACTCGTTGATGGCACACACAACATAAGCAGAACTCCCACGACTGTAATGCCTGCACTTTAACTGAGTTGTCCCAGATACGTTTAAATAGCTGTGTGTTTCATTTTCCAGACTGAAGATCTTCAGGTTAGGACCATGGGGTGTATTGATGTCAGATCTAGCTTGTAACCCATGAATAGCTTTTAGCGTAGAAAGAATAAAATGGGAGAACTCATTTGAAAAGAATATGGCTCTCTGTATTTCTATTTCTGCTTCACTGCCCATTTGCAAGGCTCTTCCACAGTGCATGAATGAAACTCACTCTTAAGTGTAGTGGGGAAAATTCATCAGCCAATTTAAACAGTAACTGTCTACAAATGTGGATGTCTGATTTACACATAGACAGAAGATTCTTATTTTAGGATAGATAACATTCTTTCGTCTGTCTGGTTTTAGAGCCAAGCTGCCTCTCTCAGTAGTCTGTCACCTCCTTGAGGGCAGAGATTATGTCTTGTCTTTGCTTGTGTCCACAGAGCCTATGAGAGTCGCTTGCATCCGTAGTAAGGGCTTTGGAGTTGTTGGCTGGAGTGATTTGTTTTCATTGAATTTAGAAAATTTTGATCTGTTCTAGCTTTAAATTTGGTTTTAGATTCATACCAATAGGTCCAATTTGCAAACTGGAAGAGCCTAGACTGTTAGAAGAATCTCAGAATGCATTAAAAAACTACAGAGAGACAATCTAATTCTTATTTCTAGGAATAATAATAAGGTGACCTCAGACATTCCTCTCAATACATTTCTTTGAAAATTAAAATGGCTGTGCTTTCCATATTTGTACAAAGATATATTTTAATAAAGTTTTATTTCTTCTAGAGACTAGGATTCATGTATTGTAATCATTAACATATTAATCTGCTTTAGTTCTCCAAAATGGAATCTCTTTGGCACTTTTGTGTTTGGAAATTCTATCACATAATTTGGCATATTTATTGCCTTACAAAGAGTATACCATTACAGAATTTGAAATAACAGATTTTTTTTTTCTTTTTGGTCATTTAGGGAAAAGAAGGTAAATTACATTTATTGAGTATGTTGTATGTGCCTCAAGGTGTGGTAGGTTTTTGTATGCGTCATGTCATTTAATTTTTGTGATTCTTTGAAGCAAGTACAGTAAAAAAAAAAAAAATCCGTGTGCTAATGTTATTAATGTCAAAACCAAGGCTGCAGGTATGAAATTATTTGGCCTGAGGTCACAGAATAATGAATTTGAACCCAAATCTATCCATTTTCAATACCAGTGTTTCTTTAGACTGCGGCATACCCATTCAACTCAACTTCCAGTCAATGGCATGGTGTTTTCATTGTGTTTCAGTCTGGATACAATGTCAGCATTAGGACTTTGCAGTGCCGGTCATTATTTCCAAGAACAGCTAACATAAAAAAAGATGCCTAAAGGATTGTCTCTCGAATTTTAATGGTGATGGTGTCAGGGGCTGGGATTTCAAATGATTGAAAACATAAAGTAAACTTACAAAATAACAAGAATAAACCATGTTTTCAGAATTACTGTGCAGGACCTCAAATCTTTTAAGGTGTATTAATTTATAGTTGCATTTGTTGGCTATCATTGTTGGCACTGTGCCTGATGAACTGTGGATAGAGGTTCATGACGTTGTACAGGAGACAGGGATCAAGACCATCCCCAAGAAAAAGAAATGCAAAAAAGTAAAATTGCTGTCTGAGGAGGCCTTACAAATAGCTGTGAAAAGAAGAGAAGCGAAAAGCAAAGGAGAAAAGGAAAGATAAAAGCATCTGAATGCAGAGTTCCAAAGAATAGCAAGGAGAGAGAAGAAAGCCTTCCTCAGCGATCAATACAAAGAAATAGAGGAAAACAATAGAATGGGAAAGACTAGAGATCTCTTCAAGAAAATTAGACATACTAAGGGAACATTTCATGCAAAGATGGGCTCAATAAAGGACATAAATGGTAGGGACCTAACAGAAGCAGAAGATATTTAGAAGAAGTGGCAAGAATACACAGAAGAACTGTACAAAAAAAGATCTTCACGATGCAGATAATCACGATGGTGTGATCACTCACCTAGAGCCAGACATCCTGGAAGGTGAAGTCAAATGGGCCTTAGGAAGCATCACTATGAACAAAGCTAGTGGAGGTGATGGAATTCCAGTGGAGCTATTTCAAATCCTGAAAGATGATGCTGTGAAAGTGCTGCACTCAATATGCCAGCAAATTTGGAAAACTCAGCAGTGACCACAGGACTGGAAAAGGTCAGCTTTCATTCCAATCCCAAAGAAAGGCAATGCCAAAGAATGCTCAAACTACCGCACAATTGCACTCATCTCACACGTAAAGTAATGCTCAAAATTCTCCAAGCGAGGCTTCAGCAATACGTGAACCGTGAACTTCCAGATGTTCAAGCTGGATATAGAAAAGGCAGAAGAACCAGAGATCAAATTGCCAACATCCGCTGGATCTTTGAAAAAGCAAGAGAGTTCCAGAAAAACATCTATGTCTGCTTTCTTGACTATGCCAAAGCCTTTGACTGTGTGGATCGCAATAAACTGTGGAAAATTCTGAAAGAGATGGGAATACCAGACCACCTGACTTGCCTCTTGAGAAATCTGTATGCAGGTCAGGAAGCAACAGTTAGAACTGGACATGGAACAACAGACTGGTTCCATATAGGAAAAGGAGTACGTCAAGGCTGTATATTGTCACCCTGCTTATTTAACTTATATGCAGAGTACATCATGAGAAACACTGGGCTGGAAGAAGCACAAATTGGACTCAAGATTGCTGGGAGAAATATCAATAACCTCAGATATGCATATGACACCACCTTTATGGCAGAAAGTGAAGAAGAACTAAAGAGCCTCTTGATGAAGTGAAGGAGGATAGTGAAAGGTTGGATTAAAGCTCAACATTCTGAAAACTAAGATCATGGCATCTAGTCCCATCACTTCATGGCAAATAGATGGGAAAACAGTGGAAACAGTGGCTTGCTTTATTTTGGGGGCTCCAAAATCACTGCAGATGGTGATTGCAGCCATGAAATGAAAAGACGCTTACTCCTTGGAAGGAAAGTTATGACCAACATAGACAGCATATTAAAAGGCAGAGACATTACTTTGCTAAAAAAGGTCCGTCTAGTCAAGGCTATGATTTTTCCCGTGGTCATGTATGGACGTGAAATTTGGACTATGAAGAAAGCTCAGCACTGAAGAATTGATGCTTTTGAACTGTGGTGTTGAAGAAGACTCTTGAGAGTCCCTTGGACTGCAAGGAGATCCAACCAGTCCATCCTAAAGGAGATCAGTCCTGGGTGTTCATTGGAAGGACTGATGTTGAAGCTGAAACTTCAATACTTTGGCCACCTGATGCGAAGAGCTGACTCATTTGAAAAGACCCTGATGCTGGGAAAGATTGAAGGCAGGAGGAAAAGGGGACCACAGAGGATGAGATGGCTGGATGGCATCACTGACTCAACGAACATGGGTTTGGCTGGACTCTGGGAGTTGGTGATGGACAGGGAGGCCTGGTGTGCTGCGGTTTATGGGGTTGCAAAGAGTCAGGCACGACTGAGCAACTGAACTGAACTGAATTGTTAGCAATCTGATATTTTATTCTTTCACGCATGCCTGGTCATTGCAAAACGTTCTGGTAATTATATCCTTAAAAATCCTCAGAATACAGTATTTCCCCTTATCTGCAGGAAGGTACAATCCAAGACCACCAGTGGATGCCTGAGAATGCACGTAGTACTGAAATCTATGTATACTATGTTTGTTCCTCTATATACATACCTATGACAACATGTAGTTTATGGATTAGGCACAGTAAGAAAATAATCCGAATTGCCAGCTTCACTCCTCTTGCAGTTTGGGGCCATAATAAGTAAAATAAGGGTGACTTGAACACAAGCACTGTGATACCATGACCATCAATCTGATACCTTAGCTGACTACTAAGGGACTAATGGCAGGCACACACTGGCCAGAAGGATGCTTCCCATTCTGGGTGGGTTTGGAGCAGCATGGCATGATACTTCATCATGCTCCTCAGAATGGTGTGCAATTCAAAACTAGTGAATTGTTTATTTCTGGAATTTTCACTTTAATATTATGGGTCTGTGATTGACTGAGGGTAACTGAAACCCCAGAAAGCAAAATCATGGATAAGGAGGCGACTCCTGTATTATAGATGAGCTTGTCTGTAAATTTGCATGGATTAGAGCCTGAACTGTATATTTTAACATAGAGATATTTACAGCATCCTATAAAGCTATGCCATGGAATAAAAACAAGTAAAAATGAAGATTTACATTGCCTCATGTCACTCCATTAGAGACAACTACTCATATACACCATTGTAGTCCAACTGAAGAATGAGTTTTACAAGTAATCACTTTCTTACATACTTTGATCAAGTAAACTCAGTTGGAAATGCACAAGCAATAAGCAGATCTTCTGCAGGTTAACTCTTTGCCTTCCTTCTAATCTAAATGAATATATTGCAGCTACTTCAGTTTGAAAGAGAAGTCTAGAAGTGTGATGCAAACCAGACCACTTCAGACCAAGATTTTATGAGTTAGCTTTTATGGTTAATCCAATTTTGGGTTAAGTGGATCCTTAGCCAAATGTCCTGGAGTCATTTAACTGACAGCTATTAACTTGAATGTGAAAAGATAGGGTTAGAATAAGTACAGTGACTATTTTCAAACATGCCTTCGTATATCTTTAGAATCTAGCACAGTGGCTGGCACTCAATAAATGTCTATTTCCTGACTGCATGAATTGGTCTTTTTAATGTGAGCACCTCCCAGGGAAAAACACAATCTATTATGTACCACCTCTGCAAAACTATGCTGTAGCTATCTCATAGAGTTGGTCTAAGGCTAAAATTATATAATTATGTAAAGTCACATGGATAGTATGTGGCATGCTGTAATCACTCAGTAAATATTCGTGTATAAGGTATATAGTAGAGTAATGGCTTCTTGTAATGACTTTGCTGTTGAAACTAACAGACACAGGCGCACGCACATGCACACATACACATGTGTGTGCGCATGCACACATAGCTATGCAGAGTGGCATACCAGAAATGGTAACATACTAGTGGCCTGGAGAACTGCATTCTAATACCCATTCCACAGTCTGCATGTCCCCTGACCTCAGAAGACATCATTACCTATATTGCTTTAATCGCCTCTCCTGTAAAATACGAATTAGAATACTTGAACTGCTTGAAGGAAAGCTTTTAAGACAGCCCCTCTCTAGAGGACTTTCCTAAGATACTTAATGGCCATGAGCCAGTGATAAGCTTAATATAAATTGTCAAAGCCTGATAGGAGACTGGATTGATTATCTATAAATACTCAATCTCAAATATATCATTGTCATGATGATCAGAGGCTCTACAATGGTCATAGATTATTTGAACTGAAAGGATTCCTCAGACAACAGATTTGGAAATTGAGATCCAATTAAATAACATAAATTTTCCAAGGCTGGTCACGATTTAAAGGTAAGATTCTAGATTAGAAATTAGGCATTTAACCTGTGATGAGCTTGATCAAGTTATTCGCATTGCATCAGTGACTTGGATGAAAAAAAATGGCACCACAGAACTGAAGACAAATAAGGCTCTAAAAACATATGCAGTGATAAAATGGATCTCTTGGAAAATGGATGATTCCCACTACCCTTCCTCTCTGCCTCCCTTGATAGCAGTTTCCATCCATCATACAGGCAATATAGATCTGAGAGCAACATTTATAATTTTCCCAGGGTTCTTTCTATCTTCCTGCTTAGATGAATGGAAACATTTAAATACTTATGGTTTTATAAATAGCTAGCATTTAAAACTTTTTCATTGTGGTAATTATATCAGTTCAGTTCAGTTCAGTCACTCAGTCTTGTCCGACTCTTTGCAACCCCATGAACCACAGCACGACAGGCCTCCCTGTCCAGCACCAACTCCCAGAATCCACCCAACCCCGTGTCCATTGAGTAGGTGATGCCATCCAACCATCTCATCCTCTGTCGTCCCCTTCTCCTCCTGCCCTCAATCTTTCCCAGCATCAGGGTCTTTTTAAATGAGTCAGCTCTTCGCATCAGGTAGCCAAAACTGGAGTTTCAGCTTCAACATCATTCCTACCAATGAACACCCAGGACTTATCTCCTTTAGGATGGACTGGTTGGATCTCCTTCCAGTCCAAGGAACTCACAAGAGTCTTATCCAACACCACAGTTCAAAAGCATCAGTTCTTCATTGCTCAGCTTTTTTATAGTTCAACTCTCATATCCATACATGACCACTGGAAAAACCATAGCCTTGAGTAGATAGACCATTTTTGACAAAGTAATGTCTCTGCTTTTTAATATGCTGTCTATGTTGCTCATAACTTTCCTTCCAAGGAGTAAGCGTCTTTTCATTTCATGGCTGCAGTTACCATCTGCAGTGATTTTGGAGCCCAGAAAAATAAAGTCAGCCATTGTGTCCACTGTTTCCCTATCTATTTCCCATGAAGTGGTGGGACCGGATGCCATGATCCCAGTTTTCAGAATGTTGAGCTTTAAGCCAACTTTTGGACTCTCCTCTTTCACTTCATCAAGAGGCTCTTTAGTTCTTCTTCACTTTCTGCCATAAGGGTGGTGTCATCTGCATATCTGAGGTTATTGATATTTCTCCTGGCAATCTTGATTCCAGCTTGTGCTTCCTCCAGCCCAGCGTTTCTCATGATGTACTCTGCATATACGTTAAATAAGCAGGGTGACAATATACAGCCTTGACATACTCCTTTTCCTATTTGGAACCAGTCTGTTGTTCCATGTCCAGTTCTTACTGTTGCTTCCTGACCTGCATACATGTTTCTCAAGAGGCAGATCAGGTGGTCTGGTATTCCCATCTCTTTCAGAATTTTCCACAGTTCATTGTGATCCACACAGTCAAAGGCTTTGGCATAGTCAAGAAAGCAGACATAGATGTTTTTCTGGAACTCTCTTGCTTTTTCCATGATCCAGCGGATGTTGGCAATTTGATCTCTGGTTCTTCTGCCTTTTCTATATCCAGCTTGAACATCTGGAAGTTCACAGTTCACGTATTGCTGAAGCCTGGCTTGGAGAATTTTGAGCATTAATTTACTAGCATGTGAGATGAGTGCAATTGTGTGGTAGTTTGAGCATTCTTTGGCATTGCCTTTCTTTGGGTTTGGAATGAAAACTGACTTTTTCCAGTCCTGTGGTCACTGTTGAGTTTTCCAAATTTGCTGGCATATTGAGTGCAGCACTTTCACAGCATCATCTTTCAGGATTTGAAATAGCTCTACTGGAATTCCATTACCTCCACTAGCTTTGTTTGTAGTGATGCTTCCTAAGGCCTACTTGACTTGACATTCCAGAATGTCTTCTGTGTATTCTTGCCACCTCTTCTTCATATCTTCTGCTTCTGTTAGGTTCCTACCATTTCTGTCCTTTATAAAAGCATCAAGTTGACCACTTTAATCCTTTTTTGATGCACAATTCCATGGCATTAAGTACATTTGCAGTGTTGTGTAACCAGCACCGCTATCATTTCCAAAACTTTCATTATCCAGCAGAAATGCTGCAATAGAGTATTTGGGGAAATAAAATACATATTGAATTTTGCAAAATTGTGTTGGGAGAGTGTATTATTTCCACATTGATCATTTGCACAGTGGGTTTATTTTATGTCTTTTCCCCTGCTAAATTCTATTTAAATAATCAGTTTTATCTTCTAGGCATATGCCATATTCAGCAGAGGGAGTTTTTGTGTTTTTACATCTGTGAGATCTTCACAGTTCCATAGGATGGGAGGATGGAAGTTTTAGGTCAGTTGGCTTGCTGACCTATCATTATTATCTATCTTGAAAATAATGACAGGGATCATTTTAGTATTCTTTGTACTGATTGCTGTTTTTATATCTTGTTTAATTATTTAGAAACCTCCTTTTTCAGTAACAAATTACACCTGATGAAGTTACAAACATTAATGTGTGTTTAATTGTGCCAACCATAGTGAAATATAATCGTTAAAATGCTTAATATTCCAAGTTTAGACAGCAAAGTCAAGAGTGAGTAAACAAAGAATGAAGATGTTGATTCCACGTAGAATAGTTTTACCCTTGCTTGAATGTGTCATAGTTAACAAAATCTCTAAGAGAGAACAGAAATTCTTCTGTTTGGCTCTAGGGAAAAAAAAATCATTCTGTCAAATGGGTAAACTGCCATTTTCCTTACCTAGTGATTCATCATGTATTTCTAAATTCTGTTAAGAATTGTTACAAGTCTTTTCTATGGCATTATTTCAAAATCTACATTATTATGTATGACAGACCATGTCAAAATAATTGTGTGTGGGACTAGTCTAGGTTAAGGGGAATCATATTTGATGTTACTAATTTTCACATTATTTCACCCATAAAAATTCTTCTAGCAGCAAAAGTTTTATTGCACTGTATTTCAGAGTCTCTAATTTATTCATGGGATAAATGTTTCATATAATGAATTTTCAAGCAAATGCATTCTGAAATTCATGCATAACCATGGCTGCTGTAAAACCATAAAAATTTGGTTAAAATTGAGGCGTCTCTCCATTCCCCTTGGAAAGTGCAGTGGGGAACCTGGAAGATTTTATGCTAATGAAGACAATATTGTTCAGCTTTCCTTTTTATCCAATATATCCATTTTATTGAGTTCAAGCCATTATCACAATTAATAACTTTAAATGGAAGCACTTCATCAGTTGGATTGAGCCACTACTGCTGCTTAAGGAGTGGTATGTGCTAGGCCCATTTAGTGTCATTTAACACAGGCCTCTTGCTAGAGAAATGCTCTCTATGTTGTCTTCTGAATGTCTCGTGTGGGACAACTTCAAGAGCATTCTGCCATTTGGTCTTATACCAACCCTTCTTCCCTCCTCACCCCATCTACACTTCTGGATTTTTGTGGAGGTGGTGGTGGTCACTCAGCTGTCCATTGAACTAGAGTCCATGGTCATTGCTAAGAAGCATCTCCCCACCATGATCCACCTACAATAGACATGAAGATGAGTAATGGTTTCAAGCACTTGGTTATACCTGCCTCATCCTCACCTAGAAGATTACTCAGATTACTTCACCAGAGATTTTATTCTAGTCTTTTTCAACTCACAGATGTAAGAAGTAATCATGGGATTTGGAAGAATAGGGTCTGTGTTTATCATCAATGCAAAACTTGAAATAACGTGTGCCTCTCTACCTAGACAGCCTCTTCAGTGTGGAATCACTGCCCTGTAAGGTGAACAATGGTCAGAATGAAACGCTAAACCCCTTCCTCAATTAAAAAACATAAAATTAGCTATAACACATAGTTTTTCATGAATTTAACATTTTAACAGATTGGTGTCATTTGGAGAGAGGTACTATTATACGTTCATTTTCATCCCTTCATTAAGTCAGCAGTCTTTATTGTGAACCTGCTGTGTGCCTGTCACTTTTCTAGGCACTGGAGATAAAATGATGAATAAAACAAGCCAAGTCCCTGCCCTCATCCATGTTATATTCCACGGAGGGGTGTGGATGGGAGAAGAAAATAAAATACTTATGCAAACTATAGAATATTCAGGATGGTGATAAGTGCAATGGAAAACAAGAAAGGAGTGAGGATGTCGGGGTGTGGCCACAGTTCCAGTTCCAGTTCAGTCGCTCAGTCGTGTCTGAATCTTTGTGACTCCATGAACTGCAGTACACCAGGCCTCCCTGTCCAGCACCAACTCCCAGAGTTTACCCAAACCCATGTGCATTAAGTCGGTGATGCCATCCAGCTATCTCATCCTCTATCATCACCTTCTCCTCCCACCTTCAATCTTTCCCAGCATCAGAGTCTTTTCAAATCAGTCAGCTCTTCGCATCAGGTGACCAAAGTATTGGAGTTTCAGCTTCAACATCAGTCCTTCCAATGAACACCCAGGACTGATCTCCTTTAGGATGCACTGGTTGGATCTCCTTGCAGCCCAAGGGACTCTCAAGAGTCTTCTCCAACACCACAGTTCAAAAGCATCAATTCTTTGGCGCTCAGCTTTCTTCACAGTCCAACTCTCACGTCCATACATGACCACTGGAAAAACCATAGCCTTGACTAGATGGACCTTTGTTGACAAAGTAATGTCTCTGCTTTTTAATATGCTGTCTAGGTTGGTCATAACTTTTCTTCCAAGGAGTAAGCATCTTTTAATTTCATGGCTGCAATCACCATCTGCAGGGATTTTGGAGCCCCCCCAAAATAAAGTCAGCCACTGTTCCCACCGTTTCCCTATCTAGTGGGGGCTTCCCTGGTGGCTCAGCAGTAAAAAATCTGCCTGCAATGCAGACAATCTGGGTTCAATCCCTGGATTGGGAAGATCCCCTGGAGGAGGGCAACCCCCTCCAGTAGTCTTGCTTGAAGAATCCTATGGACAGAGGAGTCTGGCAGGCTACAGTCCATAGGGTCTCACAGAGTTGGACATGACTGAAGCGACTAAGCAGCAGCAGTAAAGAACCCACCTGCCAATGCGGGAGATGCAGATTTGATCCCTTGGTGGAAAGATCCCCTGGAGGAGGAAATGGCAACTCACTCCAGTGTTCTTGCCTGGGAAATCCCATGGATGGAGAAGGCTGGCTGACTACAGTCCATGGGGTCACAAAAAGTTGTCTACTACTTAGCAACTAAACAACAACAAAAAGTATAGGCCTCGAAAGATGAGCCTTGAGTACATGGGACTCTGTGTGGCAAAAGCCTACCAGACAAGGGGTACAGCACGTGCAAGGCTATGTGTGCAAGAAATAGAAACAAGCTAATGGGGGTGGAGCAGGCACTCGAGGGGGCAACAGGAAGGTGGAGGCTGGGTTGACAGCAGGTCGTGAAGCATCTACGAGGCAATCTGTAAGCACCCTGGATTTGACTATAAGTAACATGGAGAGTTTTGAGTGACATGAGCTAGACGTGGCATTTTGATGAATAAAAAAATGCATCAAGTTTAGTTCTTTCCCTTGATAGGATGTCAACCTTGGCAAGAGAATTTCCTAAACACCCTGTGTCCTGGAACCAGCACTGTCAGTGATGGGGGAGATCAGCCTTGCCGCGAAGGATGCACAGTTTGCCCTGATCTTAAATAATTAGCAGTAGATTTCATAGGAAATGCCTCTAGTATAGAATTTCCAGTGCTTCCTATTGCACTAGGTACGCAAAATTTCTAACAATAAATTACATTCCGGAAACCACCAAAGTCAGCCTAATTAATTATAGACATCTAAATGATCCCTTCTATCCATCAGCAGAAATAAACTTGAAAAGGCTGCCTAGTTATTGACACTAGTCCAGGAATCAATGTGAGGTAGTCAGTTCTCAAATAGAAGGGGCTGAGAAGAAAGCAGGAAAAAGATTGGAAAATCTCCTTCAGAAATGGCAGGAAGAAAACATTTGCAATCTTCAGGGCATATTTCCTAGTAGCCTGTCCTTTAAGGGCCTTATTTAGGTAAATGAGTTCATCTGAGCCTGTTCAAGGAGTTCTGTTATAGTGGTGCTTCCAGGGTATGAAAATACAAAGAGGGGACTCTTTGGGTGACCAGATGCACGGAAGCATGTTTTAAGTGACTACAATGTAATTGATATATGCTGCTATCAGTTGTGACCCAGGTAATAGTGGAGCTAAAACAATTTCAAGTGGGTCAGGTTATCCCAGGAGTACTTGCGGCTATGATAGAAAATCTCCCCACAATGTGTCTTAAGTCCTGTAAATCATGTTAGGCTTAATGAAACCTTCTGCAGGAACATTCCATTTCTATGATGCATTTAACAGCAGTTGTTGACATGTTGTATCTGGATTGAAGAAATATGTAAACTTTTAAGTAATTGCTATGGTACTAGGTCATACCTGAATGGTCTACTGGTTTTCCCTACTTTCTTCAATTTAAGTCTGAATTTGGCAATAAGGAGTTCATGATCTGAGCTACAGTCAGCTCCTGGTCTTGTTTTTGCTGACTGTATAGAGCTTCTCCATCTTTGGCTGCAAAGAATATAATCAATCTGATTTCGGTGTTGACCATCTGTGATGTCCATGTGTAGAGTCTTCTCTTGTGTTGTTGGAAGAGGGTGTTTGTTATGATCAGTGCATTTTTCTTGGCAAAACTCTTTTAGTCTTTGCCCTGCTTCATTCCGTATTCCAAGGCCAAATTTGCCTGTTATTCCAGGTGTTTCTTGACTTCCTACTTTTGCATTCCAGTCCCCTATAATGAAAAGGACATCTTTTTTGGGTGTTAGTTCTAAAAGGTCTTGTAGGTCTTCATAGAACCGTTCAAATTCAGCTTCTTCAGCGTTACTGGTTGGGGCATAGACTTGGATTACTGTGATATTGAATGGTTTGCCTTGGAAATGAACAGAGATCATTCTGTCGTTTTTGAGATTGCATCCAAGTACTGCATTTCGGACTCTTTTGTTGACCATGATGGCTACTCCATTTCTTCTAAGGGATTCCTGCCCACAGTAGTAGATATAATGGTCATCTGAGTTAAATTCACCCATCCCAGTCCATTTTAGTTCGCTGATTCCTAGAATGTCAACGTTCATTCTTGCCATCTCCTGTTTGACCACTTCCAATTTGCCTTGATTCATGGACCTGACATTCCGGGTTCCTATGCAATATTGCTCTTTACAGCATCGGACCTTGCTTCTATCACCAGTCACATCCACAGCTGGGTATTGTTTTTGCTTTGGCATCTGGTCCCATCACTTCATGGGAAATAGATGGGGAAACAGTGGAAACAGTGTCAGACTTTATTTTTTTGGGCTCCAAAATCACTGCAGATGGTGACTGCAGCCATGAAATTAAAAGACACTTACTCCTTGGAAGGAAAGTTATGACCAACCTAGATACCATATTCAAAAACAGAGACATTACTTTGCCAACAAAGGTCTGGCTAGTCAAGGCTATGGTTTTTCCTGTGGTCATGTATGGATGTGAGAGTTGGACTGTGAAGAAGGCTGAGCGCCGAAGAATTGATGCTTTTGAACTGTGGTGTTGGAGAAGACTCTGGAGAGTCCCTTGGACTGCAAGGACATCCAACCAGTCCATTCTGAATGAGATCAGCCCTGGGATTTCTTTGGAAGGATTGATGCTAAAGCTGAAACTCCAGTACTTTGGCCACCTCATGTGAAGAGTTGACTCATTGGAAAAGACTCTGATGCTGGGAGGGATTGGGGGCAAGAGGAGAAGGGGACGACAGAGAATGAAATGGCTGGATGGCATCACTGACTCGATGGGCGTGAGTCTGGGTGAACTCCAGGAGTTGGTGATGGACAGGGAGGCCTGGAGTGCTGCGATTCATGGGGTTGTAAAGAGTCAGACACGACTGAGTGACTGAACTGAACTGATGGTACTAGGAAGATAAAATATCCAGAACACCAATTTTTAAAGGAAGATTCAGGGTCTGTGTCTTTATGTATAATTGCTCCCTAATTATTTAAACATGCTCCCTTAGATTGTGTCTTCCTCCTTAGACTAATATTTGCATCTCTACTTTGTGGCTTTAGTTGTGATGCGTATTCTTTAAGATAAAAACTCTGAAACTCACGTTTGAACTAAAGTTGATTTTTATTGATTTGACATAGTTGGGTTTGATTTTAAAATAATGCTAGTTCAGTTGGGTTCTATCAGATGGCTTCAGGGACTGTGGTTTGCCTACTATTTGCAACTTGGTGTTCATGAAGCATCTTCATGCAGACTCTTCAAAATTAAACACTATGTACCATGGCCCTAATATAAGAAGATTACTAAGAACCAAAATTTTATGTCAGTGATCTGTTTACAGTCTCCTTCCCTCAGAGTATCACCTTCTAGACCCAAAGTCTCTATGTGGACAGCCATTGATCACAATTGGAATCTCATAGATCTTCTTCAGTTATCTATGGTCAGGAGCTTCATGTGTCTTGTTCACTACTATGTTCCCAGCCAAGCTGACACATAAAATTAACCATCTCAGTGCTTGACACATACTGCTTTAAAAAAGTGAATAAATGCAAGAGTGAATATTACTGAATGGCTGTAAGCTGGAATGAGAGGTGAGTAAGTCAAAGTTCCTGCCCTCAAATTAGTTCAGAGTCTGGATGGAGTGAGAAGGGAGACTGAAGATGAAGACAGGTATCAGAGAAAGATAAGGGAAGTGTAGCATGAGCATGCAGGGTAAAGAGTGAAGACAGAAAATAGCAGAAACCCGAGATGCCTTCACCATGGTGGCGACCTTCAGGAGGCTTCTCAGTGACCTTGAGCAGTAGAGGGTGGAAAAAACCGGTCTGTGCTAGCAGAGTGGCAGTGATAGAAGTGTTGAGATGGGAAAGGATGTGTTATGTTTGTTGAACAGCAAGGGATCTGGGATAATTACCAGGTGATGTGTGAAAATGGATTTCAATAACCATGTTCTTCTAGTACCTTTTCTATTACTGAATTCAGTTTCTGGAGAACAAGTTCAGTAGGTATTCCTCCAAGAAAGCCTAAAGCTCAGTATGTATATGTGTATTTCCCCAGTCCCTCCAAACTTTTGCATGTGTATGAATACATGCACACACATGCACACACACACACACACACACACACACACACACACAGACTGCTTTTAAGTGCAGCTTTTCCCTGATGCTGCCAGACTAGGCCCCATCTTCTGGTGATAGAGAGCAGACCACAGAGAAGGCTCTTGCACATCTCCCAACACAGTCTATACGTATGTGTTAAAAGAGGGCAAGGATCATGCAAACACTTATGTCCAAAGAGAATCTGTGGTATTTTGGTTGAAGTCAGTAGCTGTCCTTGTATAGACTTTGGAATCTAGATGGATGAATTCACTGTTTGATAGCCTAGGCGTGAAATTCTTCAATCTGTTTCCTATGAACCAAGATTTTAAATGTGGCCACATCGCCTCTCCAAGAGCTCATCTTCTGGACAGATCATCTTTATTGCCCAGGTCTCACCACTAAAGTTGTCTGTGGAAGGCTTTCATTTTAGACAGTCTATGTGATTTTAGATGTTGTCTGCACTGTGAAAGTCTTGCAGCATGCATCCTTTGATTACAGGATGAAACATTTTGCTACCATAGAATTAATAAGAAAAGTATTAAGTGCTAGGCAAAAAGAGAGAAATAGTTTGGCAGTTCTGCAAAAAGTTAAGTATCAACTTACCATTTGACCTAGAAATTCCGCTCCTAGGTATGTATCCAAGAGAAGTGAAAACACATCCACACAGAAACTTGTACACAAATCTTCAAACAGCATTATTCATGATAGCCAAACACTGAAAGCAGCCCAGATGTCTATCAATGAATTAATGGATAAACAAATGTGCTTTATCCATACAATGGGATATTATTTAGCCATGAAAAGTAACAAAGTACTGATTCTTCCTATAATGTGGATGAACTTTTACGACATTATGCTAAGTGAAAGGAGCCAGACACAAAAGGTCATGTATTGTATGATATCATTTATATGAATTGCCCAGAATAGACAGATCCATGGAGACAGAAAACAGATTAGAGGTTGCCAGGGGCTGGAAGTAGGGAAAATGAGGAATGATTGCTTAAAAACTACAGGGTTTCTTTTTAGGGTGATTAAAATTGAGGCAATCAGGTGACCTGAGAAGAACAGGAGATTGATGAAGAGAAGTGTGGGTTTGAGGCCCAACCTTTGGGTCTGTCGGCTAGACAGCTTTGGACAAGGCACTGAACCTCAGGGCTGAAGGAACACATTCATCTAGAGGTGAAGATACTATACTTCCCTATCTCATGGGGTAATGTTAGGGATCATATGAATCAAAGATGTGAAAATTCATTGAGAACTATTGTTTGTTTACATAAATAAAAATTATTGTTGTTGTTCAGTCACTCAGTCATGTCCAACTCTGCGACCCTATGAACTGCAGCACGCGCAGCCATTGTTATTAGTCATCAAATATAAAAGCTGTAATTCAGAAAATTTAAAATCTTATATCGTTCCTCTCTAGAGCATCTGTTGGTATTTATATGTTGATAAGGATTGTTTTATTTTACCACAGCACACGTGTAGAGACTCTGACCTCTTATGTCTTGGTCGTCTCTGTGCCCAGGCAACCAGCAGAGAGAGCGAGCACACTAGGAGTTCAGTTAGGTTCCACTGAGTAAATGGGTAAAGAAACCAACTGTGTTTTTAGTTACACATATCAAGTAATTGCATACAGGGTCCTAGGATCAACCAGGGACCCTGTCTGATTGGGAAATTGAGCACTCATGTGTCCACAAATGGACAGGGCAAGTTGACAACCCAGGGTTGAAGTTGATGTGATGTCATGATTGGCTTCTTTGCTGTCACCTAAAATGAAGAACATGGTGAGTCCACAGTATTTTGGGGGGCCAGTAGACCTAGGCTCAGAGAAGGCAATGGCACCCCACTCCAGTACTCTTGCCTGGAAAATCCCATGGGCAGAGGAGCCTGGTAGGCTGCAGTCCATGGGGTCCCTAAGAGTCAGGCACGACTGAGTGACTTCACTTTCACTTTTCACTTTCATGCATTGGATAAGGAAATGGCAACCCACTCCAGTGTTCTTGCCCAGAGAATCCCAGGGACAGAGGAGCCTGGTGGGCTGCCATCTATGGGGTTGCACAGAGTCGGACACCACTGAAGCGACTTAGCAGCAGCAGCAGACCTAGGCTGCTTGGATCAGTATATATGAGTTTTGGTGGTGGGGACCCAGAGGAAAATCACAGTGTCACATTTGTGTGTCCCAATAGAAGAGTGGCTTCACCTCTTTCTGTTGGTCTGCAAAGTTCTAAAGGTGGCTCCATGTTCCTGACCTTCTTCAAGAGGAAGATGGGAACTATGAGTAGAAGATCTGCCACCAGCCAATGCCTTGAGGAGCTTTCTTCCCTCTTTATACTTAAAACCGTGAGTTGTTCATCAGAGTGAGATGATTCCTTTGGCTTAACAGTATCCAAAACACAGGCTTAAATTCATTTCCTTTAGGTAAAATTTTGTGGCTCCTCAGCTCACTAAGCAAGGAAGCTCAGACAAGCACTAGTTAAAGGAGTGGGGATGGTGAGAACTGGCTGGCTATCCCTTATAGAACTAAAGAAAACCAGGGCTTAGTGGATTGCATCTGAAACCCTCAAGTCGTAACAGTGGACAGAAACAAAGTGGATATCATTTTGAGATTTCATTGAAGGATCATTTCTGTTTACTCCTCTTTCAAATAGTGACGGTAATCCTTGCCCCACCAAGTGGTTGTGGGGATCAAAACAAAAACAAGCCATTTATCTGCTCTTTAACTACCTATGCATCTGAGAATGATGGGATGAGCTAACATCACAGGGTTGAGGTCATCATTAGTGTCTTCATTATCACCTAGATTTGTTATTTTCTCAATACCAACAATGACAATAGCTATGAAACAGCATATGTGAGCACGTAGCTGAGCGCCTGGCACATAATAGATGCTCGTTGGTAAGAAATACAGATAAGCTGCAAGGAGCAATGCTTGGCAGTGAGCATATGGAATGCTACAGAACACTCATTGTGCCCAGTTAGATGGCTTTAGACTATTGCTTCTATGTTCTCTCCCTGCCTCTTTTCTTCCCCTCATCCTCTTCCCCTCTTGCACTTTCCCTCTTCTCTGTGGTCTTTTTATCTAACTCTTCCCTTCAACTCCACTTTCTCTCCCACTGCCATCTTTGGCTTGGTTTGCCAGTGAGAGTGGTAGACAGCATACATCCCATCCACAGTAATCCTCCTGCCTGAAATGGCTGCTGAGTTATATTTCAAAGAAGAGTATTTATTTCTTTTTGGTGGGGAGAGGTTGTTGCTGGGCAAATCATGGAAAAGGAGCTCTCATTTCTGGGAATTTCTGGAGGCCACAAATCCATACCCATGGGCACCATCTCCTTGCTCCCCTCTTCCTTTCTTTTCATCAATCATCTATCCGTATTCCTATATACACATCTATTTCATCTTTTGTTTGCAACTCTTGTTTGGTTCTTTGTTTTTTCCTCTTTGAGCTTAAGTGTCTATGGTCAATGCTCCATAAATGTTCCTTATGAGTAACAGTGATAATAGTGGAAGGAAGAGCAACATATGTGCTATTCCTCATTGCTTTTTATCTGATGTATCAAATTAAACATTCATGTTGCCATCAATTACTCCCCAAAAGATGATGGAAGCATATTTGTTAGTAATATTTTGATAATAACTATATAAACAGAGATTTGTCATGCTATTCTGACTCCTACATCTTCATTCACAGAAGAACATTTTATTTACATTGTCAAGTAAGAGGGTGGCAATTTAAGTGAGACTTGTAATTTATCACTTGCTTTGCTTTCCAAGGGAGGTCTTGGGAATTGTGGGGTGTTTGGTTTTTTTTTCTGAAATAGATCTAGGATTATTCTCTTGAAATGTGTGTTTTCTGGGATGCTCAGATGGGGAAAATCTATATTGATATATTTATATCTATATCTATATCTATATCTATATAACCTCTCTCAGGACCCTGGAATACTTCCCATGCCTCAGGAAGCTGAGTTGGTTACAATCTACCAGGGTAACAACACATCGAATTTCCTCTTGACATTACAGGCTTAAAACCTATAATGTTAAGAGATTTCATCTCATTTGGTGGAGGGTGACTCTTAGAGTATATTTTATGATCAAAGCAAATATGTTCCACAATATAAAGGAATTTTTCACAGAGGATATAGCATAAAACCAAATAAAATTGGGCAAAGTGAAAAATAATTCTATACAGAGAAATGGCAACTTGAACATGGCAGTGAAGAGTACAGGCTGTGGAGTGAAACCTAACTGACTTTACCACTTATTTGCTACATGGCATTGGAGAAAGCCCTTCTCTGGGCCACTGTTTGCTCACATGTAAAGTGGACATATTGGATATTGCCTCGTGGTGTCATCATTAAGCGCAAATGAGATGAATGCGTTTAAAGTCAGATGTAAGGATCATACGAGAGAATATTCATCCAACGGTTGTCACATGGAATCTACTAATAACTGAGAGCCATTATTATTATGGTCCCAGGAGATAGGTTGTCTATGTTAGCCCCCTATAAGGAGAGTACCATTCACCTAAGACTAGCAATGGAGAGCAAGGAAGGACTGTGAACTGATGAATCATTTGGGGGTTTTAAGAATGGATCATTTCAGGCTTGAAGAGAAAAGTTAAGCTTCATGGAGAAGGCATTATTTTATTTGATTGTTTCAGTTCACAAGTTTATTTGTTTGCTGGGGCTACTGTAAAAATGAACCACAAGCCAAATGACATCAAAAACAAAAATGTATCACCTCACAGTTGCGGAGGCTGGCTGTCCAGAGTCAAGGTGATGGCAGAAACACTCACACCAAAGACTCTGGGAGAGGGTCCTTCCTTGCCTCTTCCAGCTTCTGTTGCCTCCACGTGTTCCTTGACTACTAACCATCAGCACTTCCAGCTTGGCCTCCATCCATTCTCAGCCTCCATTGTCACGTGGTGGTCTGTCTCTCTCTGCGTGTCTGTATTTCTCTTTTTGTAAAATTCTCCATCGTATCAAATTTAGGGCCCACCTTGTTCCACTATGACTTCATCTAAACCTCATTAAGTATATCTTCAATGGCCCTGTTTCCAAATCGGATCAGTCATATTCAGGGGAACTGGGGGTGAGGACTTTAATGTATCTTGTGGGGGGCACAGTTCACCCGGAGCAGCAAGTAGCTAGGAAGGTCTGTGCTGAGTGCTGCTCTGAATCCTGAAGGACTAGTAGGCAGCACTGAGGAAGGAGGGCTTGTACGTGATGGACATTATGTGAGCTGAAAGAATAAGAAAGAGAGGTTTTGTTCAGGAAGTAGCACACTGATGTGCTTTGTTGTTCTTCAGTTGCTCAGTCATGTCTGACTCGTTGCGACCCCATGGACTGCAGCACGCCAGGTTTCCCTGTCCTTCACCATCTCCCAGAACCTGCTCAAATTCTTGTCCATCAAGTCAGTGATACCACCCAACTATCTCATCCTCTGTCGTCCCCTTCTCCTCCTGCCTTCAATCTTTCCCAGCATCAGGGTCTTTTCCAATGAGTTGGCTCTTCCCATCTTATGGCTCAGCCGATAAAGAATCTGCCTGCAATGTGGGAGACCTGGGTTCGATCCCTGGGTTGGGAAGATCCCCTGGAGAAGGGAAAGGCTACCCACTCCAGTATTCTGGCCTGGAGAATTCCATCTCTCAATCTTGGTATATTTGGCTTCCCTTGTGGCTCAGTTGATAAAGAATCCGCCAGCAATGCAGGAGACCCCAGTTCGATTCCTGGGCCAGGAAGATCCCCTGGAGAAGGGATACACTACCCACCCCAGTATTCTTGGGCTTCCCTTGTGGCTCAGCTGATAAAGAATCTGCTTGCAATGCAGGAGACCTGGGTTCAATCCCTGGGTTGGGAAGATTCCCTGGAGAAGGGGAAAGGCTACCCACTCCAGTATTCTGGCCTAGAGAATTCCAATGACTGTATAGTCCGTGGGGTTGCAAAGAGTCAGAAACGACTGAGCGACTTACACTTTAACACTTTCATATAAGATGGCCAAAGTATTGAAGTTTCAGCTTCAGCATCAGTCCTTACAATGAATATTCAGGGTTGATTTCCTTTAGGATTGACTGGTTTGTTCTCCTTGCAGTCCAAGGGACTCGAAAGAGTCTTCTCCAATGTGCTTGAAAGAGTAGAAGTTTTGCTCTTGAGCATGGTGGGAGGTTTTGCTGGTATGATGGGCTCTGTGACATGTGCCCAAGCCATGTGACATTGGGACTCACAATGGCTGACTCCTTGTGCCTTATTCTTCAACATGAGAACTGGCCTTGCCTTCACTCAGGCTTGTGTGAACGAAAGCTGCAACAGCTTCTAGACATCCTACCTATTCCCACCTCCATGAGCTCCTCTTTAAAGGTCCATCATTACAGGTGATCAAGCTGATCTTCGTCTCCCTGTGCCCTTCCTGCTGGGAACACAGCCACTTCTTTTTCATATGGTTCTCTGCCTCCAGCCTCTTCTCCCTTGTTGACCCTCCATACTACCACAGAGATGAGCACATTGACACCCTGTTGAAAACCCCTTCAGAGATTCTCCAACACTGGATATGATACAATTCAGACTCTTTAAGTCATTTCAGTTGCTCAGTTGTGTCTTTGCATCATGTCAGTTGCTCAGTCTTTGTGAGCCCATGGACTGCAGCACGCCAGGCTTCCCTGTCCATCACCAACTCCCAGAGCTTGCTCAAACTCATGTCCATCGAGTTGGTGATGCTATCAAACCATCTCATCCTCTGTTGTCCCCTTCTCCTCCTGCCTTCAGTCTTTCCCAGCATCAGAGTCTTTTATAATGAGTCAGTCCTTCACATTAAGTGGCCAAAGTGTTGGAGCTTTGTATTCAGCATCAGTTCTTCCAATGAATATTCAGGACTGGTTTCCCTTAGGATTGACTGGTTTGATCTCCTTGCCATCCAAGGCACTCTCAAGAGTCTTCTCCAACATCACAGTTCAAAAACATCAATTCTTTGGCCTTCAGACTCCTTGGTCTAGTACAAATGCCACACAAGCCCACCTTTCCACCCGCTGTGTGCCATTTCCCCATAAGCACCCTTCATTCCCGTCATGCTAAACTATGTCCTCTAGAGCCTCAAAGACACCATTCTATGTCATGTTCAATGCCTTCCTCTACCCTGTCGCTCTGAGGAACTCCTTCCTTTCTTGTTTCCTGGTCTTGTTAATTCCCTTTCAATGTTCATCACTCAGCTATCCCATCCAGGAAACAGTCTGCTCTGTGATAGGTGCTGCTTCTTCTCAAGCTTCAGGACTAGAGAGCTCTTGCTACCTCTCCGCCATTTCACACAGCCCAGTGTGCACAGCCCTGGTCAACTGGGATTCCACTCCATCACACAGCGAGGGCTTGAGAAGGGCCTGTGGTTCATGCCTGTCTGTGGCCTTCAGGTCTAGTGCTGGGCCCAGCCCAGGGAAGGTGGCCAGCAAGTGTTTGGGGGCTGGGGAGTGGAGAGGCAGAGGTGGGCCAACCTCACGGTCAGCGAGTTACCCCTGAGAGGACTGACCCCTTCGTCTCCTCTGGCAGAACTTCAGATAGAAACATCTTATACACCACCTACAAACACTGTGATGAAGGAGGAATTTAATGCAACTGAGAGATAAGGAGAGAATCTTTCTAATTATACAGCCCACGGGCCCTGGCATTTGGCAGGAATTGTATGCTGTGCTCACATGTCTCTGTTTTAATTCACCATTTCCCAAAGTCTAATTATTGAGAACACATTAGGCAGAAGATGGGGAATGGAAACAAACAAACAAACAAACCTTCCGTAGACAATCACCTTGTAAAAACATCTTGTGATGGGGCTGGCGATTAAACAGGAATGCTCGGTACCAACTGAAGCTCAGGCGAGTTTAGCCAAGCAAATCAATGCAAGTTAATCTTTCAGTGTCAGCTGGCTGAGTTTTGGACGAGTGATGAATGCCTTGACTGGAAAGATGGAATGCTGGAATGCCAGCCAGTGCTCTGACAGCTACAGATGGTGCCAATTACTGCCAGTGGAGCCTGTCCTGCTGTGAGCCCGAGATGTCTGATTTGTGGCCACAGGAAAATGAAAAAGAGGCCTTCCAGCTGGGCCTGTCACCTGTCCTTTATTGTTCTGTAACCAAAATTGTATTCAGGTGTGATCACCTTTTTTTATTTTTGGTGAAGGAGGGGTGGGAGGAAAGGGGCCCGTTGCCTCATATTAATTACACAGCCATGTTAATTACCAAACAGCTGAGAAGGGTGGGGCAAGTCTGACCAACTACCAAGCTCAAGGTCAGCCACTTCTTTCTACCCCATTCCCAGGAAAAAAAAGACTAATTGTAAATCATCCTGGAATATGGACAAAGGCAAATGAAAGTGTCCCACATCCTCATGATTTCCATGGGCCTTTATACACACCAGCATCGTCTGGTGCATTGTTTAAAAGAATGGCCTTACTAGAAGGATTGCTGTGATTCTTTGCTGGGGCAGACTTTGGATCTAGGCTCTTCTCATGTTTAGATCCTGGTAACAAATGAGCCCACGGTACAGGTCTGGGGTCTAGTTCCCTAGTGGCCTAGTGGTTAGGATTCCAGGCTTTCCCTGCCAGGGCCCAGATTCAATTCCTGGTCAGGGAACTGAGACCCCACAAGCCATGTGCCAAAAAAAAAAAGTAGATTGGGGTCTGGTACCCAAAGGCCAACTAGTTTGCTCCTCCTCTGAGAGAGTACTTTGCATTCATACTCTGGACATTCATACTCTGTGACAAAGGTTGATATCTTGGTATAAATTGCATCATCGCTGTAGGAGGAATGTTAAAATAATTTAAAAAATAATACTATCAACAACATCTGTAGTCACTCTAATTGATTGAGAGCTTTTGATGGGCTCTATCTACATTATCCTTCATCTTTCCAATGACATGGCCTGAGAGACTTCGTGACCCCATTTTAAAATGCAGAGACTGAGTAACAGAGTGGTTAAATGTCTTGCTCAAGGCCACAGAATTAGTGAGTGATGCCACCTACATTTGACTACAGTTTTCCAAACCTTAAGAATGAATACGGTCAAGAACAGAAGACAACTAGTTTCAATGTCACAGATTTCAAGAGTAGCATGCTCAATAAATATTGGGAGGAACAATAAAGGTATTAATACTGAACTGGTTCATGAGAGTAGAGTAGCCATGGGAGGCAATGAGGCAAGAGAAGTTGCAGGAGTTAATACAGCATTTAAATTTGCACTGTTATTATTGGGAGCCACATTTTATTTTTAATGTGTATGTGTGTGTGTTTAGTTGTTAGTGGGCCACCACTAAATGTTGTGATCCTGGCCCTAGACAATGGCTGGGCCCTGAGCAAGTTTTTCATGAATCAAGTGAGGAGATAGGCACAGCTGGCACCCAGTAGTTTGAGTCAACAGGAGACACCAGCCTACTGAACTTGCTGATCCTACTGAACTTGGAAGGGTGGCACCGGACCCTTCCACAACACCTGAAGGCAGCCACTCTAGCCATACTCATCAACAGTTCCATCAGTCCCAGGAGAGGCCCTTAGATGTACAGTGAGGGGCACAGATGCCAGTCCCAAAGCCCTACCGCAGGGAGCCTGGGACCAGTGGCACCCCCATGTGGCCTGGCCTTCTCAGCTTTGCCCACCCAGATGTTGCCCTCTCCCTGGAGGTGGAGTTGGCTGTGGATGTCTGCTGGGGTCCTTTCCTGAGGATTTATGGGTACAGATCCTAGGTCTGAAAGATTGGATATTCCTTTAGCAAATGATTTCCCTTTCAGTAAAACAAAAAGCAGAATCAGGCTCCAAAGATCTCTGGGAAAGCCTCAGAAACTTAGCACAGCCTTTTAAAGGGTGTTCTGTCCCCTCCTCAGACAAGCAGAGATGAAGCCTGCATCCTAAGAAAACTTGGCTCACTAAGAAATGGCAATGGTTGGTCTCTTCAGGACATTTTCATTTTTGTGACATGATGTGCAGCACTGATAAACTTTCAGTACAGTTCTCCCTTTTCCTACTTTTTCCTATGTTTTTTTTTTTCTTATTCAACACAAATGATCACTTACTGAATGGTTTCTTTCCCTTTGTAATAATCAATGGAATTAGTCTAGACATCTGTAATTTCTAATAGCTTTTCCCCCCAAAAGGTAATTAGTTAGAAGAACTTGAGCAACTCAGAATTGTTTTATTTGTCAAATTGAAACCTTTGTAAACAGAGTATCTGGGTCACTTTAATTTGCTTTCCTGGCTTTTCAAGATAGCTAAGGGTATGCTGTCTAGAGTATGATGCAGAACTAGCAGCAAATATATTTTTGAAGAATTTTATGTTAAAATAATCCAGTGTCTGAAGGGCAACAGGCCAGTTGTCCTCAGTAATGGCCACATGGGGATGGTTTCAGGGGTTTTTGAGATCAGCCAGGGGTCATTGGCTTGCTAGAAGGGCTCTTAGGACTTAGCATATAGTCATATTCATGGCTCATATTTATTCTCAAAGCACGTCAAGGCTATACAGCCAGGGCTGTAGGGAAAAGATAATCAGTAAGACACTGGGGAAATCCATATTCAGGCTTCCTATGCTGTTTCCCTCCCATGACGGGCCACACAAACACTCTGTCCCTAGCTGCAAAAATGCAGCAACACATGTGAGATGGGCCCAGGGCAGCCGTTCTGAGACTTAATGCCCAAGGCTTTTACTGGGGTCTGGTCTCATAGGCCCACTCTTCTTAGTGACTTTCAGAATTTCAGATTCCCAGAATCTGAGGGTGTTCAGTATCCCAAGCAGGCAAAACAGCCTCACCACTGAGGGAAAGTTTCCTATCAGTGTAGGGAATCCTAGCAGCTTACCTTACAAAGCTGACTGGCTTCCTTCTTCAGTTTCCCCTAGGAGACTTTGCAACCTGGCCTGGGGCATCGGTTCAGATATAGCATAACTCTGGCCAGAAGTCTGAGTGGACCTGAGCGCCTGCGTGACTGAGATGGTGTCATGAGAGGGGACACACAGGAAGTACAATTCCTGAGGGTATACATGGTCCTCCTGTAGGACAGCTTAGCAGAGTTCCCAGTGTGGCCTCAAAGGTAGGAGGAAGGCTTTATAGTCAGATTTAGATGTTTGTCTAGTATTCATTTAAAATTAATAATGACCAGTAGGTCATTCAGTCAGTCAGTCAGTTCAGTCGCTCAGTCGTGTCCGACTCTTTGCGACCCCATGAATCAGAGCACGCCAGGCCTCCCTGTCCATCACCAACTCTCGGAGTTCACTCAGACTCACATCCATCAAGTCAGTGATGCCATCCAGCCATCTCATCCTCTGTCGTCCCCTTCTCCTCCTGCCCCCAATCCCTCCCAGCATCAGAGTCTTTTCCAATGAGTCAACTCTTCACATGAGGTGGCCAAAGTACTGGAGTTTCAGCTTTAGCATCATTCCTTCCAAAGAAATCCCAGGGCTGATCTCCTTTAGAATGGACTGCTTGGATCTCCTTGCAGTCTAAGGGACTCTCAAGAGTCTTCTCCAACACCACAGTTCAAAAGCATCAATTCTTTGGCACTCAGCTTTCTTCACAGTCCAACTCTCACATCCATACATGACCACAGGAAAAACCATAGCCTTGACTAGCCGGACCTTTGTTGGCAAAGTAATGTCTCTGATTTTCAATATGCTATCTAGGTAGGTCAGTAACCCTACTCAAACGTAATAAGATGGAGATTGGAGATCTGCACCTTTCTCCTTTAAATCATCTGTCTGGAATTACCTAACTAACTGCTAAGAGTTTGTAAATTGAGATAGAGAAGGAGGCATTTTTGTTCAGTTTATGAAATCTGACTGGTAGGAATTGAGCTCTTTTGCCCAACATTTCCAACATACATAGTTACTAAATTTTAAGATCCATTTAACAATAGAAATGTATCAGTAGACAAATGGTCCTATAAAAATGACCATCTAAGCATCTGAGAGTCAGGTCAGAAGTTCCAGATAAGACTTTGTTTGCCAGTTGCGCACATTACATTTGAGACCATAACACTTTGAAGAATTGGTAGTTGCTGCTCCAAATGACTATGAATGCTAAATTGTAGTCCCTTTAATGAGAAATTGGCTTTGACATTAGAACATTTGGAAATTAAGATGAATGGACAAAGGGAAAAATGGGTCCATAACGACATAGCACTTTATAGTTTATGAAGCATCATCCCGTGGATTCCACCACTGTCCCCTGAGGTTGGCATTTTCATTCCCACTTTATAGGTCAAAAAAAAAAAAATGGAGCTTGGAAAATACTGACAATCACTCCCAAGAAACAACAGAGTTCAGATTCAAATGCAGATACTTTGATTTCCAACTCTGCATGCTTTTCACTCCAACCTCAGGGCTAGCTTTTGAACTCTCAACCCCTCATTTTGCTTCAGCATGGAAACAGCTTCCAACATAGAAAGCCTAGATGGTTCTTTGGTAGCTGTGTTTACAGCCTCCGAGTGTCCCAAGGCTGAAATTTCTGTTACAGATATTTCTCACCTTTTCAATTCAAGGATCAGCAGAGTTCCTATAGGAAGAGGTAATGTTCTGTAGGTTTTTTGGTAGTTGACGGTGTCCATGTTTCTGGTAGAGTGCTATAGAAGAGCTGTTGGAACAGGGAAGAAGTTGCAAGACACAGACCTGGAAAGACTTACCAAATAGTATCCAGAGGGCAGAGCTAGTTGGGCTTGAAGACAGGACCTCTGGATATCAGAGGGACGGGAGAAGCTTGGGGCTGGCCAACACTTCTGCCCACAGAGATGGTCACCTACAAGGCTCTTGGGTCTGTTTGCCTCACTAATAAAAAACAAAAAGAAAACGCTGCTCTAAGGTACTGCAGGTTGAAAACACGGATACAGCAAAATCACCAAATGCCTTCTCTTAATCGTTTGATGATGCACAGCTAGCTAAGGGTGGAAGCTGCATGCAATTCTCATTCCAAACAGAGTTGCTCTCATCACATTGCCAGGTTGACTGGCCATTTTCCTTTGTTTTAGGCTATTTAACAACAAATCTCCAGACTGTAGCCTTCCCCAGACCTGGCTTCTTGTTAATGGCATCTCTGCCGTCTCCTGAACCCATTTTCATTTCCTGCCAGCAAGAAGAGAGGGTATAAAACTGGCGCAGTCCACAGGCCAGAGGCCCCATGTGGACACTTTTCTGGGGAGCTGGGAAGGACAATGGGCGTGTTTCTGTAACACTACCCAGGCGGGCACTTCCCCACTTTGCTTTGGTCCAGCGCGTCTAGGACTTGGCACAAATTCGTGTGTTTGCGTTTCATTCCACTTGGCCCCTGGCCAGGAGGGATAATCTATTTTCATTTTGAAATTTCACTTGGCAGATCCTTAAAAGTCACCGGAGAACTTTTCCTGAGTAATAAAAAGCAACTTTTATTGAAAACTAATTATGTTTTTAGATGAATATGCCAGCTGTTTGAAAATGTTCTGGTCATGTTAAAGCATATTTTAATGGTGTGCTTACAAATGCAGATCCAATTGTGAAATCCTTTTTGACAGTAACTTATAAGCACGTTATTCCAAAGTGCCTCTAAGCCTAGTTCCATGCAGCTCGAGAAATCTGATAAATGGAAAAAATACCCAGTCGTTGAGTAAATCAATGATTTGGGGAATGGGCAAAGATTGTAAAATTCAATACAGAACTTAACAATGTTTTTTCCTTAGGAGCTAAGACAGACGAAATACATGCAGATTTCATTCACTGAGCAGTTTTAAGCTTTTAGAAGGAATCAGAATTTCATGATTTAAGAATGTTTGGATTATTTTGGGTATGCTTGATTTTATGTCTTATGACTGAGAGCACCTTTGTATCTTTGGCTGATGTGCACACACACAGGGTTATTGTGTGTTTCCTGTGTTCTAGGCTCTGCACTAACCCCACTGAAACATGAAGATGAATTAGACATTGTTTTTGCTCACCAGGAATTTACAGTTTCATGGGTGGATCAGAAAAGGGGTGAGAACAGAAATGGAAACTAGCCAATAGGATGTATGTATAAAATAAAGGTAGAAGAGAAATCCTGGGCTTGCAGAGCTTGGGGAAGCAGAGACTTCTGCCTGAAGGGACTGAGGAAGAGCACGACTGGGGCGAGGCCTTGAAGGGTGTGATTCCTATTGATGGGTAGAATATGGAGCAAGGCCATTTCTCATTGGAGGAACAATGACAGAGCACAATGAGGTGGATGGGCATGGTGTCCAGAAGAGCATGTGAAAGGAGATGAGGCAGTATGGAGTGGATGGTGGAGGTCTCAATGTCCCCTCCAGAGCTTATAGTCTTTTCTGTAGAGGTTTGTGAGAAGGAGACCAGCATGCGCAGGCTTTGTTTGAATTTTGGTGGCAGGTGGGGCTGGTTCTGGAGGGGCCTGAAGATGGGGAAACAGACCAGCAAGCTATTGCAGTGGTTCTAGGGAGAAGTGATGAGGGCTGGAAGGGGGCATGAGAACAATTATCCAGTACATTTAATCCACACAGAGACTGATCCTGGCTAATTCCGGGTGATGGCAGGGATGGAGGCAGTTTTCAATCACTGGTTTTTATTGGCTTGACTTGGGAACTTATCATCTCAACTCTCCACTTTGCTCTGCCTATGTCACAGCCAGTGTACACTTGGACAAATTACTTGGTATCTCTAGGTTTCCTTTTCACCAGCTGTAAAACAGGGAGAATAATTCTTGCCATCAATGGTAATTGCCTTGTAGGAATGCTCAATGCATTTGTGTGAGTGCTAGCATATTCTTGGCATGAAATTATCATTAATAATATTGCTAATACGTCTGCTAACATACTTCAAGATCTTCAGAAAAGTCAACACGCCCCCCAGTACTGAATATTTTAAATATGAGGAAACATTCAGAAGTAATAAAAGGGTGACCCTATTTTGTTAAGCAATAATCCCTGATGGCTTCCCTCTCATTTGCAAATCCTCTGTGATTCATTTTCATTGAATTCACAGAACTTCATTTCATAAGACAAATGCAACCTCCAAAGTTGCCTTGAGAATTCCTGTTACCAGCTCAGAGGATGTTCGAAGCTCCTTAGACTGCTAAGTGGTGAGTTTCCCTATCTGTCTGTGGGTCTCAGATGAAGTTCAGGAGTGTCTCAGAGCTTGGCAGACCTCTTTGCCTGTGGCCCAAGGGCCCAGTTGACTGAAAGGTGCTTTGTTTTTTGGGTTTTTGTGTGTGTGTGTGTGTGTGTGTTTTGCTTTGTTAGTTTTCAAGATGGTTATGGCAACTTTGAGGACAAAATGCCTTTGTTAACTGACCTCAGGCTATTATAGTGGGTTAAGGAAATAAATAGGCCAAATTCAGGGAAGATTTAGATTACATTTTACTTCAGGAAACCAGCCTACTCCCCTGTGCCCTCTCCCCAAAAGGCAAAAGTACTCATTCACAAGACGCACATGTGTTGTGATATGTTGACGTCAGAACTGCATTTTTCAAAACGTCTGGAGTTGGCTGGCCAGTATTAGCTAGGCTGAAAGAAAAAAAAAACATCTAAAGCCAATGGTGCATGTCAGCTTTGCCACCAGCAAACAAACAAGTGAAACTATTCTTGAGACTTAATACCAGTTCAGGTTTTAGGAGTTTGAGATTAACAGATACACACTACTATATATAAAACAGATAACCAACAAGGACCTAGTATGTAGCACAGGAAACTATACTCAATATCTTATAATAACCTATAAGGGAAAATAATCTGTAAAAGGGTGTGTGCGTGACACAACTGAATCTCTTTGCTGTATATCTGAAGCTAACACAACACTGTAAATAAATTATACTTCAATTAAAAAATATGTAGAAAACAAAGCAAAAATGTTGCTACCTTGGTTTAGGTCCTTTTAGACTGGTCCTTCACCAAAAAACAGATGAAATAGGAAATTCAGTTAAGTGAGTACTGAGCCCCACACTGCCAAAAAAACGTGATTTTCTGATGGTCGTGTGCCCTCAGGAAGGGAGGCTATGGAGGAAACTCCATTTGGGCCACTGGCACCCCAGATAATGCTGAAGCACCTGACTCCAAGATGAGGAGTTCAGGAGCCAAGAGGATTGTCTGCACAATCCTCTTGTATGGGTGGGACCCCAGTGGCCACTCTGCTAGAAATCAGCTCTTTCCAACAAGTCATTTCAGTGAAACTATGACCTCTAGGTGTGGCATCCAGTTCCTCCAGTGGCCTGAATTTCCCTGATGCTTCTCTACCCCCCAAAGACTCCAAAGGATCTGTCCCTGAGTTTCTTCAGGTGCCTTCCAGAGCAGCATTTCTCTGCACGTGTCTACACATCAGGACTTGGCCGTACTGAGCCAAGTTGCCTGTACACCTTCCCAGCTGGTTTCTGGTGAAGGAGCAGTCCCAAAGGACCTAAACCAAGATGGCCGACATTTGAATCCATCCAAATAGGTTGCTTTAATAGGAATGGGAAGATTTAGTCTCTGAGAGTGTGGGACTGGCCTTGACTTGAAATCAAACCACTGGTTCACTGTTTATTCCCCACCCCCAAGCAGCTAAGAAGTAGAATTTCTCTTCAGAGCATAACCTCCACCTTTTCTTTGAAGTAACAGAAGAAAGGAAGCATTTGGGACATAGCACTTACTTCTGAACAGAAAGCCCTGTTTCTCTTTAGAAAGGAAGGGTTTAGAAGGCAGTTTGAATACAGATTCAAAAGCCCCAGGGTGCAGTGAGCCCCAGGTGCTCATTTTTTTTATTACTGTGATTTGGAGTCAATCATTTCAGCATTTTGATCTTCTGTCTCATATAAAATGGGACAGTCTGATATCTGTCCCACCAGCCTCTTAGCATTAGTTGGAGGACTGAAGATGTCCACCCCATACTATTTTTTTGAAAACTCTCAAGGATTATTTATTTGGAAGTTTCTGTTTAAGATGAAGAATGTATTTGGAGCAAAGGGCGCATGCTTATCTAGGTTAATTACCTGTCACTAAAGGCAGGAAGAAATCAATAAGCAGACCACTCTTGTAGTCAAACAACGCTGAATGAATGTTTGTGGCTTCCTTTCTCCTTATGTCTAAATAGCACCATATTAGAAATGATTTGTTTTTTTTTCCATTTTAAGCACTTTACATTTATTAACTCATTTAATCCTACATCAATTAAATTAATACACAATTATGACACTTACAGTAAAATGAGGAAACTTAAGTATAGATGATTTAGATAATTTATCCAGAATTACAGGACTAAAATTACAGTGGTAAAAGATGTGATTTAAACTGAGGAAGCATGATTTGATCTTTGGTCAAGAGGTTATTACTGACCCTGGTTTAGACATGCAGTTAACTTTCCATCAATGACAGTGGTCGACCTCAAACAATTATAATAATTATTCTTTTCCCTACAAGGTTTCATCTGGAGGTGGGTTCACTATTTCTTCCCATCAATGAACTGGCAAGAATAAAATAGTCAAATGTTGGCTTATTTTCACCACTCGTGCCACATATTGCCCACGTGCTTTACATTATCCATTTAGGACGTTTGATTATGGACAGGTGAAACTGTCATGAACTTAGTCAAAAATATTTGTGACACAACTCTCAAGTCCCTAGCACTGTCACCTTAGGTACCAAATACTGTATGATCTTTCTGCCATAAAATACTATGTTTCTGAAGCCTAGTATACGTTTCTTTCTTTTTTTGTAAATATCCAAATGAATGGTTATTTCATCTAAGGAACTGAGCTGGTACTCTGCAGGTGGGGGAGGGGTTCAGTAGGCTTATATATGATCCCTGACATGGAGGGGTCCATACAGGGATTTTTCTGAAAATGAAACAGAACACTACTGATGAGCAAAAATCCAATTTGATGAAAGCAAAAGCCACACTTCCAGAGATGCCATGACTTGTGTGTTTCTGCCTGTAGGTTGTTTTCTTTCCCCTTTGGAGTGTTGCCATGGTGTTAACCAGTAGAGGCACCACCCACCAGCAGATACAATTAATGCTTGGAAATTGAGGCTTTCAGTCTCACCAAGCACAGGGAAATGTCTTAATTTGACAGTGGGCCTGACAAAATGCTAATTTGTTCAGGGAGATAAAAGTAGCCAGTTATGTAGCTGTGTGGTGTATTGTCTATAATCTAAAGGGAAGGAGACCAACACCTACCCAGCTATTTTCATGTGTGGCCTCAGTTCTAACAACAGGGCTGTTCTCAGTAAGATGTGTAAATATCCTTACATGGCATCACCTTATAGACATAAAACAGGGTGGGACCAGAAGCCTCTGTTCACCCCATGGGGACATCCTGGGCCACACAAGGCTCTCATAGGAAGGGTGCTCTGTAACCACTCTGCTCCCAGAGGTTGTCTATGGAGTCATTTTCTGTAATAGGCCCTTCTTTGGCTCTTGACCTTGACATCTTATCTGATCTCAGCTCAGGAGATTGGCCCAAGTTTGGAGCAGGGGCGATGGGGATAGTGGTACTTTGAGATGAGCCACTGAAAATGGAAGAGACTAGGATTAAAGTTACTGATTATCAACTATGTGCTTGGCACTGTGCTAGGTCTGCATGCCTGCCATCTCATTAGAACCTCTCAACACCCTAGGAAGTAGGACTATTAGATTTCCACTGAGTGATCAGCCAGTATTCCCAAAGCCATGAAGTAAGCATGGAACCAGAATTCAAGCCCAAGTCCATGTAGACTTCCCACCTTGTGAGCTCTTCACTACATCAAGGAAACTCCCACTCCATCTTTCCCTGTTGAATCCCAAAATGACACAGATGATAGCTACTAAGGACAGGCCCTTCTCTTGGTTGCCCAGTGTCTTAATGTTGAGCATGTTCACCAAAACCATTTTAGAAATCAAGATTTTAAAAGTCCAGCTCAGTGTTTACCAATGAAAAGAGGCCCCTTTCCCTGCTACTTCCACCAAATAATGAAGGTAATGAAAACGGTCTACCAAAATGTTGTTGCTATTTAGTAGCTAAGTCATGTCTGACTCTTTTGTGACCCCATGGACAGCAGCCCACCAGGCTCCTCTGTCCATGGGATTTCCCAGGTTAAGAATACTGGAGAAGGTTGCCATTTCCTCCTTCAGGGGATCTTCCTGACCCATGGATCAAATTCACGTCTCCTAAATTGGCAGGTCGATTCTCTACCGCTGAGCCACCAGGGAAGCCCAATCTACCCAAACAGTCCCTTTTGAACCTGATTTTCTATAAGTTATTTGCCTTTATATTTTTGTGTGACTTCAAACTTTTTGAATATATATAGAGAAACAGGTATGACAATGGGAAGAACCCTCTGAGAGCACCTACTGTGTCTGATGGGTGAGTCAACCTGGATCCAGAGAAGGAGATGGTTATTTCTTCCAAAGTAACACAGCAAGCAAGTGGGAGCACTAGAACCTGACTCTGAAGAAAATCTCAGTGTGTGCCTACAGCTATAAATTAGATCACCCAAACTCTTTAGGGGGAGGTTCAGATAAGAATAGACTGTTGAATTCTGCAGTGGCTTGACAGATCAGAACAAGTGACTTGTGTGGGAACCACATACATCTTAGGCATTAAAGCAAGCATTACAGTGTGTTATCTTTGATGGTAATAAAAACCAAAGAGCTGGTAAAATAATTATTCCTGCAAGAATGAGGACGAAAATATTATCTAAGATTGTCTGATACCCAGTTCTGTTTGAGGCTCTTTGGCTATGTTTGTACATAACTATCCTTTCTTTAGTTATTCTGCCTTTCAGTCCTGCATTTAGCTCTTTGGAATTTTAACACAGTCTGTGTTTTTTATTTCATTCTCTCTTGCATTTTGTTAAAACACAGTAACACTGCACTGGGGGTGGAACATGGCTAAATCATATAGTGGTCCTATCATAGTTTATCATTTTTTAAAGAGGTCAAAGGGTTGGTACATATTAGAGTATTAAAATTTGTTTTTCCAATATCTCCACCTTTTTCCTGTATTTAAAGAAATGAATGCAGTCCATCAGAGATGATGCATTTCTCTTTGTGCACATGAGTTACAATCAAGACTGTAGCTCCATATGTTCCAATGTATTAACTTCAAGACTTCTGTGATAAAATACATATGCATACCTGACAGTGTTTTCCTGTGTGTGGATGTTTCACTCTCCATGTCTTGTAAAACAATAAAAACTTACATTCAGTAATGACCCTTTGAACTGTGGGTGAGGGGTGGGTGTGTTTGTGAATGTGTCAGAGGGGTACACATGATGAATTTCCTCTTTTCTTCCTCTTTCTGCTCTCTGCCTTTTACTGAAGGTCTCTGAGTTCTTTCATCTCCTAAACAGGTCTACTCACCCAACAACAACACTGAGGATATGCCCATGTAGAAAAGGCAGAAGCTCTAATGTGATCTATAAAAAGGCCTTTGTTTGGGGATCACAGAAGGGCATATTAATTATATGATTGAAAATGGAGTCCTTCAATGGTTTCTATCACAAGTAGATTCCTAAGTGATTAGGGGTGTGGCATCCTGGCAAAGAATGGAAAAAAAAAACCCACTAAATATAGAATGGATTAGTTTGAAAGATTTTTTTTTAAAAGAGTTGAAGTGAAAGTTGCTCATTTGTGTCTGACTCTTTGCGATCCAATGGATTACACAGTCCATGGAATCCTCCAGGCCAGAATACTGGAGTGGATAGCCTTTCCCTTCTCCAGGGGAATCTCCCCAACCTAGGGACTGAACCCAGATCTTCCACATTGCAGGCAGATTCTTTAACAGATGAGCCACCTGAGCCTCTAGAGAATGGATTATTTTGAAAGACTTTTAAAAGAGGATGTAGAAGCATAAATAAACGTGTTCATAAGAAATGTATAGAAAGAAATCTGTAAATGTGTGGTTTTATTACATTCTTTTCACTTTACTGGGATTTCTGTATAGTAACAGCATAAGAAATCCAGTAAGAGGTGGGGTTAGGGCTAGAACTTGGCTTGTAACCAAGTGTCTTACCTGCTTTTCCTGATAAAACTTTATTATTATATAATGTTAAGTACTATGCATGTATACAAGGTATATAGAAGAAAACAAAGTTAAGGCATAATATTACCACCCAGAAATATTGACCTGATGGCTTATTTGTACATGTATGTGCATCTAGGAGACAAGAATTGGGATTTTCATTGCAATCAGCTTTGCACCTTGTTTAGCTCCTCTTAAAGTAGTATCGTGAACGTTATCCCATGTCATCTGATTGCTTCAGAATTATCATTTGAAGCTCTCAGTGCCTTTCTCCTAGCATGTGCCACCCCTTTGCAAGGTAACAGTACTCCAATGGAAACGTCATTTGCTAATGTTCTAAGCACTTTTGAATATTTACAGAAAAAAGGTATTGTTGTATGGAAGAGTCACCTTAGTGTTTCCTTTTTGTTTCTGTTTTGTTTTTGCATCAGGTCCAAAGAAGAAAGATATGGAGGGGGAGTCTCTATAGCCGTTTGGCTTTAAGCTGGCTTGGCTTCCTTTTTACCCCCAGACTTGTCATGATCACCTTCTGGTTTCTTATCTATAAAGTAGGAGTGCCCCTCACTGGTGAAGGGAGGATTCAATGAAGATTCTGGATCCTTTAACATATAGGACTTCAGCTAAGTAAAAGACAAGCTAGGATTTCCCAAGCTGTCTCTATATGGCATGGCAAGGGGTGATCTTTGTGCCCAGCTCCCTGCTTTACTTAGATGGGCTCTTGGCAGATTATTGCTCTGGTAAATTTTCCTTTATCAATGTCCTTTTGTATTATAGATCAACTAATGATCAGCACTCCTAGGTTTCCATGTTTGCATGTTTCTCATCACTCTATGACCTTGAACCAGTCGTTTCCTGTCTGTGCCTTCCTCTCTAAAACATTGGAGTGTCTTGGGATTTCCCTGATGGTCCAGTGATTAAGTCTCCATGCTTCCAAAACCAGAGGCACAGGTTCGATTTCTGATTAGGTAACTGAGATCCCATATGCCATATGGCACTGCCAAAAAATAAACAAATAAAAAAAATGTTGGACTGTCTAAAGATTTGGACTAACTGATCTCCCCAGACCTACAAGTTCTAAAATTGTTATCCATCTATCGTATTCTATACAGTGAATGGCTGACCACATGTGAGCATCTGATGTTCCATAGGCAGATATGGGGAAGTGGAAGACATTTTCTAATTTCCACTCACCACTTGCTCCATGGACCACCCTCCCGCCCCTGCCCTGGAGGGAGGCCCCTGCCCTCCCTCCCCTTTCTTCTAGAAGTCAAGTGCTTCTTGGCTTCTTGCAAAACAACATTTTGATGAGTTAATTTAAAATGGATCAGCAACATATCGACTTTATTTTACTTGAAATATCCATTGGTTAAAATGAAACAAAGACTTTGGCAAATGTTTTTAAAAGTATTTTGAAACTTAACCCAGACTTCCTGCACCAGTGCCTTTATATGACTGTTAATGTTTACTGCCGTCATCTCTTTAAATCCTGAGGCCTGCAGTGTCTATGACAATTGTTGTTGTTCAGTTGCTAAGTTGTGTCTGACTCTTCACGACCCCATGGACTGTAGGCCACCTATATGTGCACTAAGAACCGGTAGATATAAGCTGACAGTCAAACTGTTTTATTGGCAGGAAAAAAAGCATGCAGTGTGTCGCTTGTCAATGTAAAATAACAATAGCTAAAGCAGAAAGTGAAGAAATATCAGTAGAAATGGCTCCTTTGTTAGTAGCGTGTGATGGTGCTACAGGCAGACGAGGAGCGTAGTCTTCTCTCTTATGTCTATTCTTCATTAATCTTGGATCCCAGATAGGTTTTTCATTGAAAATTCTTTTTCTCCTTTGGATACCTGCTCGTGTTTATAAGATGTGGCTTAGTTTTCACTCAGCTATGGACTAACCTTTTCTCTCTCAAGCCTTTAAAAATGAATATTTCATAGCATCATTCGCCTTCCTTTATACTCAGAGTGTTTTGGAAGATGAATAAGAGAACACAGGTTGCAAAGCCAGACAGAATCCCTTCTCTTATTTTCATTGTATCAATCCGAGTGTTGGTTTTGCTAAAAGGATCAATGCCATTTATCTGTTGGAGCACATTAAACCCCTGCCTAAAGGATTTAGGTTAGTGTTTTCCCTTCTACAAAGGAATTACCACTGACTTACAAACAGCATAGTAAGAGGTTTAAGGCATTTTATCGATTTACTTCATTCATTCATTCATTCATTCTGCATTCCCTGATATCTTCTGTCTCATGTAGAAGACAGACAAGTAAATGAGCCATGGTGATACCATGCCCTCTAACAGAGAAATGGCCAGGATGCTGTGGGAACTCAAGCAATGAGGGATTCTGCCATCAGGGATGGTTTCTCAGATTCGATTTGCTTCTTGAAGACTGAGGGCCAACTCACTGGTAGAAACCGGTTGGTAATGACGTCCTAGTAGGTAGAAATAGATTGTACCAAAGCACAGAAATGCGAAAGGATCAGCTGAGTTTGGAAAGAAGGAAATTCAGCCTGTGTAGTCATTGGTATGCTGGCAGAGAGGCAGACAGAGTAGGGTGGGGTTCCTGGACACAAGAGAAGCTTTAGACATTTGATTATTTCTGTTAGAAAAAACTTCCCTGATAGCTCAGTCGGTCAAGAATCTGCCTGCAATGCGGGAGACCTGGGTTCAATCCCTGGGTTGGGAAGATTCCCTGGAGAAGGGAAAGGCTACCCACTCCAGTATTCTGACCTGGAGAATTCCATGGACTACAGACCATGGTGTCACAAAGAGTTGGACACAACTAAGTGACTTTCACTTAGAAAAATACAAAGCTCATTCAAGTACATATTTCACTGTGATCCTGTGGTTCTGCATGAAGCCTTTCTGATTCACATGCAGAGACAAAGGTATTGAGAAAACTTATGTTGGCAGGAAAGTAGGCTATTCCTCACGAACTCCTGCTCACCCTTCAAGACCTAGCTGAAATGACACTTGCAAGGAAGTCTCCCTTGATCCTTGACTTGCTGGTATCCTCACAAAGCACTTACCACGCATTATAGGTGTCACTTGTGTGTGTGTGTGTGTGTTTTTTTTTTTTTTTTTTTTTTTTTTTTTTTTTGCCACACCACACAGTATGTGGAACCTTAGTTTCTTAACAGGGATCAAACCTGTGCCCACTGCAGTGGAAATACAGAGTCTTAACCACTGAACCACCACTGAAGTCCCAGGTGCCACTTTTTTGAGTTGCCTGTCTTGCTTATTGCTGTATCTCAAGGCCCAGTGTAGTTCCTGACTCACAGAAGAAGGTTAATATATATTTTTTCTTAATTTTAGTAATTTTTGAATATACATTAAGCCCACTAAAACTCTATGAAGGATGCAAGTACAACCTTGAGCATATATGCCAGAAATCAATCTGTTAGCTCAGAGAGCTAGGGAAAGGGACACAGTTTGAACCTTTATATATAAGACATGAACTATAAAGCATGAAGTTGAAGGGTTTTGGTTTTCCATTTGCCTTTCACAGCCCAGGGTCGCATCCCAAATATTTCTGCCTGGGAATATTTTGTTGTTTGCAGGGTTTTTGTTGTTGTTGTTGTTGTTGTTTTCTTGCTGTTATTTTGATCAACAACCAATACTTTAATATGATGCTAAACTGAGTTATATTAGATCAGCTAGAAATCTTTTAGGCTTTCAAATCATGGACATTACATATTCAAAACAGGACCTAATGTTTCAGAGCTTCATATTCTACTATAATTATATGGTTCAATGCAAGTGATTATATCTCTTCTTCAGTAACGGGTTGAAAAGTTTTGGTTTGCTGGTTCCCTCATAATTTACTGCCTAGGTATAATAGGCCAGTCTTGCGAAAAAAAAGATGATAAATGATGCTGGCTAGGATTCATAGATTTATTAAATTTCTATCAAACAGTGCAACAAAAAAAATCTGCTTAAGTTAGAAATGGGCTCAAATTTTTTAATCAAAATTCATGAGTCCTGATGCTTGGTTCAGTAGGTCCAAGGAAGGCTTGAATTGAAGACTGATTAAAGAAAATAAAAGGCTTATTTGAAGTAATTTTTCAATGACGGCTTTTAATTGGATGTTAAATCAAATTCTTATCTGCCTTTGTGCAGATAGCACATTATATAAAATACAGTTAGTGCCACTACCACTGTAACGGATACACTGAATAACAATTCACTTCTCACTTTACACTGAGGGGGAGAAGGGCTGCGGTTGTCAGCCTGTCAGAAATTAAGTATGTAAATTAATGCTTAAGTGTATGAATATGAATATGATTTACAAGAGGCTCGGAGTGTTGTTGGGGGGAAATCCTGAGGTTTCTCTTTTCCCTTCAAGGTTAACAAGTGCTTGGTGACCTTTATGGACTGCGTGTGTGGGCATGGCTGTGCCCACATGTGCACTTGGCCACTGAGCTTTGGCCGGGAGCTGAAATTCTCCCGAAGAGCAAATCCTGGACTCATTCCAAAACGTCCCTTTCTGCCATCCATGAATATCAGCCCATAAAAGCAATTTCATTAGCATTTCCTCATTTTCCAGTCTAAGCAGTGAGTGGGGCCTGTTAGTATGGGCCCCCATCCATTCTTTGCAGAGGATGGGTGCTGTGCCTTGGAGAGGGAGGGTGCTGGGGGGGGTGCAGTGGGTCAGGGAGCATACCTGTCAGCAAATGGGAGCACATGGAACCCTGTTTGGAGACAGCAGTGGAGGTTTCTGGAAAAGCGCGTTTCCCATTGGAGGCTGGTGGTGGGGGAGGGGAGAACAAATGCATCTTTCACAGCTGACTGAGATCTGGGCAGTTTGCAACAGTTAATGGAACTTTCCTAAGTGCTGAGTTTAACTCCCAGGATAGCGTTTACAAGTGGAGGGAATGGAGTTTGCATAGACCGGTTTTCTCATATACATTTTTAATGGTAGATCTTTAGTAGACAGCTCATTAATTTCATGGTTCTTTATTGCCAAGAATAATATCCTTTAGGCTTGGGAAAAGTTTCTCCCATTTTTGTTCTAATTTTCAGAGGAACTGTAAAAGCTGTGCTTCATAGAATTTTAAAAGGGGAAACCCCAGCCCAAAGTTCAGCCACAAATACATCTTCATTTTCCTGTTCTCCTAAATAGAATTGCATGTGTATTGGCCTTCCATGTTTGAGATTATACACAAAGTAATCATTCTGCTGCTTGAGAATTGTTCAAGATAGTGAAATTTATGTTGCTTGACAAGTCTGTTTTTATTGCATATTTTGTTGACTTTTTTTGAGAGTAGACTTTAGTTTAATTGCAGATTTTAATTTCATTAATTATTATACTGACATCTGTTCCACAGTCCTTTAGCACCTACTTTGGGCAGACTGCTGCTGCTGCTAAGTCACTTCGGTCATATCCGACTCTGTGCGACCCCAAAGACGGCAGCCCACCAGGCTTCCCGTCCCTGGGATTCTCCAGGCAAGAACACTGGAGTGGGTTGTCATTTCTTTCTCCAATGCATGAAAGTGAAAAGTGAAAGTGAAGTCGCTCAGTCGTGTCCGACTCCTAGCAACCCCATGGACCGCAGCCTACCAGGCCCCTCCGTCCATGGGATTTTCCAGGCAAGAGTACTGGAGTGGGGTTGGGCAGGCTAGTTACTTTATAAAACCTGGAGCGTCTGAAGAATGGCCCGAGGCCACATGGGTGGGAGTGACCAAGCTGGCACTGCGACCCCACTTGCCCTGAACCCAGACCCAATGCTCTACAACCCCATGCAGCACACTTTCCTTCCTCATTTTCTCACAGCGTCTACAAGGTAGCTGGCATTGAAGCCCATTTTACAGATGAGAAAACTGATGCTTGAGAAGGTTAAGTGATTAAGAGTATAGCAAATAAGATACTGATATGGAATCTGAGCCAAAATCTTTCTGTTTCCTCCCTTCACTCCTGTCACCTCCGCTCCTTACATTGTGGGCACTTTCCTCACCACAGTGCTGGATTTCACACCTCTAATATTCATTCAGAGTGATCCCTTCTGTTATCTCATCTTTCTTGATTTTCTTTTTTGAGGGGGGAACATTTCCCACCCTTCTTTGGAGAACTCTTTCCTTGCCATTGTATGTTGCTTGTTCTCATCTCCCCTTCCCATCTGTCATCCAGTGTCTTTCCTTGCCCCAGCCTGGGGGATCATTTCAGTGTTTTGACCATGAGCAAACTCAGCCATCACATTTCTTCATTCCCAGTGTGTCAGTTATCTTAACCAGGTAGTTGACCTGTGCCATCTCTCCCAGACTCCCTTCTTGCACTTCCAATTGTCTTCTGCTTGCACCAGATTAGGATTTAAATCTGGATTGTACGAAGTACTTAACTGTATCACATTGAGAAGAGCAATGGACATCTCTAAGTCATACATTTCCCAGTTGCAAACTAGAAATAATGAGTGCCTCATAGAGGTTTTGCAACAATTAAAAATGAGATAATGGAGGTAGAAGATTGAGCCCAGTACCTGGCACACAATAAGCACTTAGCAAATGGTAGCTGTTGTTTCTGTTTCTGTTTCTGTTATTAGCACTCTCACTATTAGGCCGCATGTCACAACCTGCCTTGTTATTCTTTTATATGTTTATTTATTTAATTGAAATGTTGATTTATAATATTGTGTTAGTTTCAAATGTACAGCAAAGCAATTCAGTTATACTATATATGTGTGTATGTGTGTGTATACAGACACATTCACATACATATATATTTTT